>NC_050069.1:11335313-12016686 GCF_009764565.3 Dermochelys coriacea
TTACTTGTTCCCATAATATAAGAACTAGGGACCACCAAATGAAATTAATGGGTAGCAGGTTTAAAACAAATAAAAGGAAGTTCTTCTTCACTCAGTGCACGGTCAACCTGTGGAACTCCTTGCCTGAGGAAGTTGTGAAGGCTAGGACTATAACAGGATTTAAAAGAGAACTCCAGAGGGTAAATTCATGGAGGTTAAGTCCATTAATGGCTATTAGCCAGGATGGGTAAGGAATGGTGTCACTAGCCTCTGTTTTTCAGAGGGTGGAGATGGATGGCAGGAGAAAGATCACTAGATCATTACCTGTTAGGTTCACTCCTTCTGGGGTACCTGGTGTCGACAGACACAATACTGGGCTGGATGGACCTGTGGTATGACCCACAATGGCTGTTCTTATGTTCCTCTATCAAGGCAGAAGTCTTTGTAATTCACCTTTAAAAACCCTAGTTCAGTGCAGTCCTCCTAGACTGGGAGCAGGAGATTGAGTATAACATTCAAACACTGGTCTAGCATCTGGCACGTAGCTTCTTTTTAATACTTTAACTCCTTTGATGCTTCATTCTTAAAAATGAAAATCCTATAAAATAAATAAAATAAAAATTAGGATGCTCCAAATTAACTATATATATTAATGATTCAGTTGGATGGTTCTAATAAGCAAGGGAAGTATATGGCACAAAAGCCTTTGCTGTAAACGCTTTGTCTTCTGTTGAATACCTGTTTTAAATAGAAGCATCGCTACAGTTAATTATTCAGCTTTTTGTAGTTCAACAGGGTGGTAATTTCTTCTCTATCTTGAAAAGAAATAGTGGTTGGTGTTTTTACAGGTAGAACAAGGCAATTAATTGTCTCTCTACCCTCTGGTGTTCTCTAATCAGTTTGTCTCCTTCTCCAGCTGGGATTCTCTTAGCACTGGTAGGCTGAGATTTTGAAGCTGGAGTCATTGCTTGTATATGTCTAAAGGGCCTCCATCACAAAGTCATTAACTGAGAGCTACAAAGTAGAATTGATCTGTTGTAGACTTGGCATAATTTTCACACTTGGGCTGACTTGAATGCATTGTCCGACAGGCTTCTGAAAATGTCAAGTGCCAGAAGGGAGTCATCAATGAAATTGAAACTATTCCTTCCCCAGGAGTAACTGAATTTTAAAGTCCTCAAGCATTGTAAATAAAAAAAGATAAATTGGTAATGAGAAGGGGAATTAATAGGATAGTCTTTCATTTGATTTATATAGCTTTCATAAGTAGTTGCATTATTGTGTTTAAAAGTGCTGCTCTACAGCAGTTTCACATTAGGAAGATAAGATTAAAAATTTGAAGGGGCAACTCTGGAAATTAGAAGCTGAAAGAACTAATGGGTTTTAAATAAATAAAAGCTGCCGTTGGAGAAAAATTATTTCAAAGTTACAATAGTGGGGCTTCCATAAAGCATTCAGAGGACATGAATGTTTCCCTTGATATAGATGCGACATTTCAATGCATTAGACAATTCCTTATTTTAATTGCTGTCATTATGGAAAATAGTAGACTTAAGCCATGCCAGGATAATACATTATCCTGCTTAACCACCCTGACAGTTAGGAAGTTTTTCCAAACTAAACCGCTGCTGCTGCTGCAATTTAAGCCCATTACTTCTTGTCCAGTCCTCACAGGTTAAGAAGAACAGTTTTCTCCCTCCTCCTTGTAACAGCCTTTTATGTACTTGAAAATTATTATTATGTCTTCCCTCAGTCTTCTCTTCTCCAGACTAAACAAACCATTTTTTTCCAATCTTCCCTCACAGGTCATGTTTTCTGGACCTATAATCATTTTTGTTGCTCTTCTCTGGACTTTCTCGAATTTGTCCACATCTTTCCTGAAACGTGGCACCCAGAACTGGACACACTACTCCAGCTGAGGCCTAATCGGCGCGGAGTAGAGCGGAAGAATTACTTCTTGTGTCTTGCTTACAACACTGGCGCTAATACATCCCAAAATGATGTTTGCTTTTTTTGCAACAGTGTTACACTGTTGACTCCTATTTATTTAGCTTATAATACACTGTGACCCCCAAATCCTTTCTGCTATATTCCATCTAAGCAGTCATTTCCCATTTTGTATGTGTGCAACTGATTGTTCCTTCCCAAGTGGAGTACTTTGCATTTGTCCTTATTGAAATTCAACCTATTTACTGCAGACCATTTCTCCAGTTTGTCCAGATCATTTTGAATTTTAATCCTATCCTTCAAAGCACTTGCCACCTGCAACTTTGCAACTTGCAAAGATGAGGTTGAGTTACAAATTTGTTTTTAAAAATGGGTTACCTAATATTTTCATTAGGTGGTCTTGTTGCTGTTTACTGTAGGGATTCTTTACTTACAATTCCCATCTTCTCATAGTGTTGTTGAATTACCCATCTTCCACTTTTTTCTTGGAAGCAACTGAGGACTATTCTTAGCAAAGAAATTGATTGTTACACTCCTGTGTTAGAGGATTTTCGTGTTGCATTTTTTGAAAATGTTACTGCTCCTGAAACTTTGATGTGAAACTGCCAAAGCTTTGCAGTCATTTGTCTGTTTTTTGTTCTGTTTGCACCTTTTTTGACTATACAGAAATGACTACTGTATTGTTTAAAAAGAAGTTCCTTTGGCAGTGCCGCAGGAATGAAAAGGACTGTGTGTGGAAAAAACATATACTTTGGTGTTAGAAACCAGGCTCATAGGCTGAATGATTTCTTTTCTTTGCTTGTTTCTAGCTATTTACTTACAATATTCAATACAAAAGAAAACACTGTGTTGACTCTACCAGATATCTTCAGAAACAGAGGAGTATTTTTTGTGTACTCTTTTGATTTTTGCCCACTTAAAAAAAATCAGGGATAAACTCTTCTACTCATTCTTTAGTTTAATTTATCTATGTATTTCAAATATATATTACAATGTAATTGCCACTGCTACATAGTGGTAATTACAGCTTACAATCTATGAAAGTGTGATGAGGTGTACTGGCCTTTGTGGCTCTCTACAAGAGGCCCCGCAGCCCTAATATATCCCACTCCATTAAGCAGTGAAGTGACAGAAAAGGAGCAGTGAAGATGGGTCCTCCTGGTCTGCCTAGAGAGACCTCACAGAAGCAGCCAATCAGAGAATAACAGGCTGAAGTAAAAGGTGCTGCAGGGCCTTACTTAACAGGTCAGTACCTGGCTGGGACCAGAGGAGTAAAAAAAAGTGTGTTCCTCTCTGGTCAAAGGAGCAGAACAAGTAGCCGGAGTTTATGGCAGGCTGAACTTACACTGAGATTGCAGAGGCAGAAGGACCTGGGGACATTGGCCCTGAGATTGGGGACTAGACATAAAAAAGGCCTGGTAGGAATAGATTCAAGGAGCTAGCAGCGAAAGTTTGAAGTAAGTAATACATGGCTGTTGTGTTTTGGATGCTTGTTTGGAACCTGGAGTAGTAGGTGGGCCTGAGTTCCCCTACTGGACACAAGTATATTGGCGTAAACCCCAAGAAAGGGACAGGCCTTATTTGGGAGCCTAAAGAAAGGGCCAAATTTAAGGGGCCCAGATGTGAAGACCATAATGAGGGCAAATAGACTGTTTGTTTATTGAACTCTTTAATACCCCACCAAGGGTTCATTTGGACTTTGTGATGTGAGCAGAGGGCCAAGCCACTGATGACCCTCCAAGGTCAGCCAGAAGCCTGCAGGGAGTGCCAGGGGCGAGAAAAATCATGCAGTAGAGCATCCAGCCACTAGGAGGCACTCGAGATGAGTGCTCCATTACAGTAGGGTATAGATAATATATCAAAAATAGGAAGGAAGGGTTAATAGGCATGACATTGTTAACACACTGTATATGAGGTTCTGTGTTACGC
Organism: Dermochelys coriacea; assembly: GCF_009764565.3. Taxonomy (NCBI): domain Eukaryota; kingdom Metazoa; phylum Chordata; order Testudines; family Dermochelyidae; genus Dermochelys; species Dermochelys coriacea. The sequence continues at coordinate 11,339,169 of NC_050069.1, forward strand.
TTTCACATGTGGTGGAAGATTGAACATTAAGGACCTAATCACTGCATTCAGTGGCAAGACTCCCTTTGACTTCAGATCTACTATAGACTAAGGGCTTGATCCAAAGCCCATGGAGCGCATGTCCCAGTTTAGGGCTGTTAGTATATCTGTCACCCATGTATGTAGTTGGACAATAGAAAATACTGGTTCTTTGGAATGAGTGTCTTCCTCAGGGTAGTCTGAATAAGTGAATCATGTTGGATAAAATTGGTTGTGCTGCCCTCATAAGTAATAAGCTAACTTAAAAAGCTTAAGAAAATGAATTAGCTCAAATTTCCAGCTGTCAAACATAGATTTCACATTAGATATCCCCAAATTTAGGGTATGTTTTTAAACTACCAGTCATAACATTGGTTCTTTTGTGGGAAGCCTGTGCATATTCACGCTCATAATTTGAGGTGCCTGCACCAGAGTGATCGGGAACCTTCTGGAATGCCCATTGTGTTTCACATGACTGCTGTTTCACCATACCACACATTCAGGGCCAGAGGTTATATAAGCAGGATGAGAGCCTTAGCCAAGTCATTTTCTTTCTTCCAGCCAAAAGCTGCAGTGTCTAACATTACTCCCAAAGTATGGGTATCACCTGTTCTGTAAATTCCTACTCCCATCTGGGTGTTCCCCCCCCCCAAGAGTGCTTTAGAAAGAACCTCATTATAAGCTTGGAAGATTCTGCCGTGAGGTCCTGCAGGTCCTTAAAAAATAAATGATTTGAGGAAAAATTGCCAAGCAGGAGAATCCACCTCATAGGAAATCCCCTAGAAGAATTCATTTTGCAGTACTTGAGGCAGGAACGCTGAGCATGATTTAAAATATGTAACACTTCACAGGGAAATCTAGAGTACCTTATATCACCTTGATATTGTGTACACATTAGTAACACACATATTGTAACTAATATGTAGGCTTTTTATTTTATGAAGTTTTATCTTCAAGACCATAATATCCTCACTGTGGTAGTGTCCAGTATTCCCTAAAATATTTCAAATAACTCTAAGAGGGTGTATTTTAGAGTAACAGTGTGATGGGGCAGTATGCCAAACCCCTGCCTACTCCACGAACATAGACCACTCTGAGACCTCCTTGCTTATAAACACCACCGTGTAGTCTATTTACAGTGCTTTAGTCCCTCCATCAATGCTTATCAGTGCCTCCACATCTTTACACTATATCTCAACTTTCTAACCCCTTCTCCAAAAGAGTGGGGAGTGGTAAGGTATATCTACTCAGAGAACTCCCTTTGTCTGGTTCTCCTAACCTTCTGTTTCTTTCCTTCTCTTCCCTTCTGAGCAAGCCTTCTTGTGCCCTTTTTAAACAGCTTTCCTTTTAGAGGGCTAATTGGTTCATTGACTCACTCTCCCCAATCAGTCCTCTGTCCATTTAGGCCTTCTCCAAGGGAACTGAATTGAGTACTAATAGGGTATGTGTACACAGCACCTAGATACCCTCAGCTGGCTCATGCCAACCGACTCAGGCTCACCAACTCTGGCTGTGGGGCTGTTTCATTGCTGTGTAGACTTCCATGTTCAGGCTGAGAGGTGGGGGAGGGTTCCAGACCTCGGGCTCCAGCTCAAGCCGTGGAAGCCTACACAGTAATGAAACAGCCCCGCAGCCCAAGCCCCATGAGCCTGAGTCAGCTGGCATGGGTCAGCCGAGGGTGTCTAGGTGCTGTGTAGACATACCCATAGTGACCAGAGTGCTGACTCAAGTGCTAGTCCTCAGCACTCTGTCACAAACTGTAACAAAACAAGTTAAAAGAGAGAGAGGTCCACATCCAGATTAGTCCAAACTACATTTAAGAGAGCTTTTCAGACTGTGTATACAGGCATTCAAGCTACAGGGAACAACTCCTGTAGCAGGGCCCATCAAGCTCTGGCATTCATCCTTTCTTTCCTTATTAAAATACTCCTGTATTCTAGACCAGGAAGTTCTATCTATGAGTCCACAGAAACTATTCTTGCTCCCTGAGTCAGCCAAGTCTGGTGTGCAACCCCCACAGACTATTTCTGACTCTAGATCAGGGGGCATGTGTGCCCCAGAAGATGATTATTGTGCGCTGGATTCGTTACTTCTAGTTTGCAGTTTTCCAAAGACAACACTTGTGCTCTGTGTTAGCAGGTATTCAGATTCCGAAAGATGCCTTTTCTGCTGTGGTTGAGCATTTGAGCTCCTGAAGTAGTTTTTTGTACCATGGGCTGAGAAGGTCAGGGATCCTCACAGAGTCAAACTGGGAAAGTTGTTTAAGAAATATCCTGGAAGGCACAGTTTTTCTAAGCTATGACAGGTTATCTTTTTTTTTTTTTTTTTGCCAGTTAAAATATTGCCATTGTCCTAAAGAAAACATTTGTAAATAGATGGCAAGGATTTTTTTCCCTCTTAGGGAAATGTTAGATGAAAACAGCAGTTTCTGAGACTGAGGCAATACTTGGAAAACTAGCAAACATCACAGCTGCTGTTACCTACTCACCTTTTTCCTCCCATTTTCACTGCTTCTGGGACAGAGTCCTTCCTCTTTCCAAACAGAATCCTCATTTCTCTTCACTTACAGATCTAATCTGTACCCTGAGGTCATCGCTTGTTTCTTCTATGGTTCCTGCTCACTTAGGAATGCTTCTAGTGCACCTCTGAAGTCTTTACTTCCTTTCTTTTTCCTTCCCTGTTAATTTTTAAGGTGATTGTCAGACTGGTGCCAGGTGCTGAATTGAGACTGAGGACTTTCATCCATAGCACAGTACGATATGAGAGGTAGCAGTGAAAGCATTCACATACTAGCATGCCAGTCTTCTCTGTTCTGACTTGGAACGACCTTTTCTGTGAGTAACAGAACAGTCAATCTTCATGCAGTCTCAATACTACGTGGTCTTTCTTCTGAGTTTGCCTATATGGGTTTGGCTTTACTGCTCTCACTAGCAACAGGAGCATAAGTCAAAGTCCCCTGGGATGTATGAATAGTGTTTTGAACAGTGTTCCAAACAGACAGGCAGAAAATAAACAGGTTCATGAACTCTGGGTACCTCAGTGGCACTGCTGACTATTTGGCAGTGTACAAGAAGCACAGCTGAAAAGAAATTTACTATTGCTAATTTAAGTGCTGCAGTCAGGAATAAAATAGGATGGAGGCAGAAAACCCAAATATCAGTGACAATTTTCCTTACAATTGATGCATCTGGAATCAAAGCACTTAAGAAGCATCTCATGAAAGCCAATTAGACAGCATTGATCAGCTGGTAAAAAATGGGTGTTTGGGTAACATAACTTTAAACAAGAATAAACTACTAACAAAAAGTGCTGTTAAAAAAGTTAGACATGTTACCAAATCTTTGTCAAATCAGACTTATATTTGACACTCACAAGGAGAAACTACCAACATTTAAAGCTAGTAGGATGATCTTTCATTTAAAAGTATCGCTGTTTTCACAGAAGGCTATTCAAAATCCCAATCACCATTTGAAATGAGATGGGACAGCACTGTTCTTTGAATAGGTTGAGTAAAACCTTGCTAACAAAAAACTGGAAGTACTCTATCAGACACCAAGAGCACTTATATAAAGTAACCTGTGCCACTCAATAATAATAATAACAATAACAATAACAATAACAATAAATAATAAAGCAAAACCCACCCACCAAACCTGATATGAAGATGATACATTGTCAGAGAATACATTCTCCAAAATGCTTTCTTGTATGGATCAGCATTTCTTTGATGAATGCAAATTTGCCAAATAAATAAAAATGTCTCTGCACCAGGGATGCAAATCTCCACAAATGATCTTCCATACATAATGTGCCCCTCGCTAAGTCGGAAAATGTTAAAACTGAACGTGTTAGCAGTTCTGTGAAACGGACTTCTCTGTCAGTCAAATTACAGATTTAATTATCTTTAAAAGAACACAAAGACTGCATCATATGCATTATGAAAATACACAAGGAAAGTGAAACTCATGTCAGGGACAGAAATGACTGTTACACTGAAATGGAGAAACTTTTATCCTTTGATTCCTACAACAAAGCTCTGAAAACTCCATATCTGTGTCCAAAATTTTATGTACAAAGGCTAACAGATAAAGAAGCATTGGATGTATGGTATTTCTAGCTAATGGTAACCTTAATCCATACAATCAATACTGGGAATATTTTACTTATACAGTAGAAACCTCTTAATTGGCTTAATCCAGTGAAAAACCTGATTAGCCCCTTACATACATCATAAAAGTGATATTTTTTCATTCTAATTGTAGCACTTCACTAGAGAAAAGGTGCCATACTTAATTTCAGGACTAAAGTATCTAAGTAGCTATCTCAGCAACAGAAGAATCCATTGTTCAGTAGTCTGAAATGACTTGAAGCTAAATAAAACACTACTAAGTAAAATGTATTAAATTGTCATTAATTGCATTTATCCTTATTTTTGGTTCTAATTTTTCTTTGACAATCATCACACTTATTTAATACCTGGTGAAACTTGGTTACTTGGCACTAGGTAAATTCAGTTCTCTTCGGAAAAAAAATTGCTAATTGTGTTCATTTTAAACAGTAGTTACTGTTCACCAAAATTATGCAAAATTATTCCTTGGAAGATGTAGCTGAATAAACCAGTTGTCCTGACTGTATCCTACTTAAGTGGAGTTTAACTGTGTCAGTATTTCAGCTTTATTATGTAATGAAGACTGCCAGTGAAATTCTAACTCTGCCTGACTCACTCTCTACTGAATAGTGTAATATTTGCAGATTTTATACAAAGAATACATTTAATGGCAATACTTCAGTACTGTACTTTCAGCCTCACATCAGATCAGTTTCACAAACCCAGTGTTAAATAAACAAACACTGGACAGGAAAACTATCTGTCTCATTGGTAAAAATTTTTTGCACTCCCTAGTGATAGGAGGAAGGTTATGCCTTCTCGCAGTGCCCTATCCCCTTGCCCCAGTTCATCTATTCAAGATGAGGCATAATTGAGCTCTAAGTGTGACATCAATACATACAATATTCAGGAAATGCAAAATTGAGTGCAGCATGGAAACTTTAATGCTGACTTCTTCATGGATGTGCTGTTAGTTTTTGCTGTTATTTAACATTTACATTACAATAGTGCATAGAGACTAGTCAGAGCCTCATTGTGCTAGGTGCTGTACACTCATAGTAAATGACAGTCCCTGCCCCAAAGAGCTTTACAGTCTGAAATATATTTCATTACAAGTAGATGAGACAAACAACTGTGTTGGGCAGTGGGACACTGAATAACAAAAATGAAGATGTTTAGCCAAACTATTCCATGTTTAGATGTATTTACTTTTTGCAAACAGTTGCACTTTAAGTCTCAAAAGCGAGCTGGACAGTCTGTAACTGAATTCCTGTCTTCACAGAGAGAGGACAATAAGCTGCTATATGATAGTGATGTGTATTAATTTCTTGGCTGGCGTAATGGAGCATGCTGTTTTCATGTCATGTCACTCTAGGCATAGGAAATTGTGCCAGTCAGAAATGATAACTTGCATTCTGTTCTGCCCAGGTGGAATCTTGAAGACTTTGCTCCACCAAGCCAGAATTTAGCCAGGAGATCCTCATGCATATAAAACTAGAAAGATCAGGTGATAACAAGTTATGAGGAAAGCAGTGGAGCACACTAACTTAGAAAGAGAGAGGCCTACTGATCATACTTTAGAGTACGTAATTCATTCTTTACTCCTGATTGTGTAAGAATTCTCATCTACTGATATACATGTTGTATTGTGTCTTGTCCTTGTAACTCTTTTTATTTACATTCTTAATATTTTAATCTTTTCATGCTCATGCCTCTGGCACATTCTGGGGCTCCATCATTTAGCATGGTCTGATTTTTTTCCTCTCCCCCGAATGATGTGACAGAAATAGAAATATGTACATGGTATAACATATGTCCTTGGGCTTTGCAGATGGCATTTGGGTGGACATATGCTGCATGTCTTAAGCTGTTCAATGTCATGCTTTAAAAAACACTGAGCTCCTCCCTCAAAATTGTGTGTTTCTGGCAGTTTTCAAGGTCTTGTGAAAGACCTTATTTTTTATCATCATCAGGAGTGTGAACTTCACAGTAAATGTCTTTGGGATCTAACTTGCAGTGTCATCTGCAATAAAAAGATGTTCCATCCCATATCGCTAGACAATATGAACCTCAGTCTAATCAATTATTTTTCTTTACACATGGAAAATAATTTTCTCTTAGCAGTGGAAAATCACAGATCTATTTTGTATTGTTTGATTAATTAGAGGGGGGACCAGATATTGGATCTCTTGGGTTCTATTTTTTGCTTTGTCACTGATTTGAAGTATGACCTTGAGCAAATCATTTAGACTAACCTTCACTGGGGTTATTGTAGCGAAGGGTACTGTTCACTGTGAGTAAGGGTAGCAGAATATCATCCTTAACCGTTCAGTATCTCAGTTTACCCAACCACAAAACACACATAATAGTATCTCTCTTGGTCCTTTGAGATCTTTGGATGAAAAGCACTATATAACTGTGAAGTATTAATGTTACATGAACCAGAATACACACCATTGTCAGTTACAAGTAACTACTAAAGCTGTTGAAAAATTTGCGGAGTACATTCACTGTAAAATGCGATACTTGCCGCATACAGACATATGCTCTTGAAGAGATGCTTGGTAACTTCCTTAAGTTGGCTGCAGAAAATTGTAAGCTGCCACTTAAAGTAATGTTTGATAAATTTTGGTATATTTCTCTGTTACAGTCTTTGTATGTGGTGTGATGGGGCAAAGCCAGATGGCTATAGAAAAGTAGTGGGAGATAGAGATATTAGCTCCAGGCTAAACAAATCTCTGGAACCAGGATAAGTGAAATGGCAGCTGCTCCAGGTCAATTAAGACACCTGGGGCCAATTAAGAACTTTCCAGAAGGCAGGGAGAAGGCTAGGTTGATTGGGATATCTGAAGCCAATCAGGGGCTGGCTGAAACTAGTTAAAAGCCTCCCAGTTAGTCAGGCGGGAGTGCATGTCAGGAGCTGTGGGAGGAAGTTGCGCTGTTGGAGAGGCTGTGTAGTACACACCATATCAGGCACAAGGAAGGAGGCCCTGAGGTAAGGGTGAAGTGGAGCTTGAGAAAGCGAGGGCTGCTGTGGGGGAAGTAGCCCAGGGAATTGTACATGTCATGTTTCTAAAAGGTCAACTACCATAGCTGATATTATTAGGGTCCCTGGGCTGGAGCCCAGAGTAGAGGGTGGGTCCGGGCTCCCTCTCCCAACCTTTGCCCCTGATTAATCACTGAGACTGGGAGACAACAGAGACTGTGCAAGGAAGGATAACTTCTCCTCACCTCCCTCTCTGGCTTATGATGAAAATAGCTCAGTAGACTGTGACCCATGTCTCTAGAGAGAGAAGGGTTATGTGCAGGGTGACAGTGAGCCTCTGAGGCTAGCGAAATCCACCAGGAAACGTGGGACCCACAGAGGCAAGGACAGAGCTTTATCACAGTGGTTACATTTATTTATTTTTTCAGTAAATATAATTATGAAGTTGCTTTTTTTCTTTCATTAGCCACCTTACTTGCAACTAAGCACCACTGGGAGATGACAATTTTAGTCTTTAAAAGGGGTGCAAGGTCATTCAGAAAGCATGTTTTGGACTTCATAGGGGTCATTTGGCCCATTCTACTACTTTTGCTTTCCAATCACATGGTTGATGTGAGAAATTGGGAATGCAGATTTTTTTTTCTGCTGTGCATCCTCTGCGCTTCTAACCCCAAAATTAAAATTGTTTTACGGATCCTTTGGCTTCCATAGCGCAGATTTCAGAGAAACAACACCTAGAAGTGAAACAAATTTACTCATTCTATGGATATGTTTTTAAATCCAGTTTGAATGTTATTTCTTCAATCCTAGACACCAGTGTACGCTATAGGTAATGCAATTTCCAGCCAGCCGGTGGAGACGTGATATCCCCGATAAAGGAATATTAAGGAGATCCACTTGAACAGACTAGTTCTTCAATCTCTTTCACTTTGTGCGCCAGCAGTTTTGAAATCAATTTTAAACACTCCTGTACTGCACACTTCACAGACTAATATTTTCAGACCTGCTAAAATATTCCAGTTGGTGATTGGAGCTGGAGAGAGTGCCCACTGCCCTAAAAAAGAGTACAGCATTATGTAAGCAGCATTCAGTTGGAAGAGTGGCACTAGAACACTGTCAGCTGAGAAGGAGATGAAAGGACAACAGAGTGGTGAAAACAAAAGAAAAAATGATTTAAGAAGGGGGAAAATGACTGTCTTCTGTGTCAAAAAGAGCAAATTCTTCCAAACCCTATTTCATTCACAATAGCAGAGACTGGATAGAGAATTCTAGGTAGTGTTTCAGGAGATGTGTGTAGGTGCACTTGGTAAGGTTAGTTGATCTTTAGAAGAGAGAGCTGCAAGCTAGGGAGGGAAACAGGAGATGGTTTGTGAAGATTCTGTCCCAGCAGAGGCACTATAAGCTGCTGGAGCCATAGCTAACATGGGGAGGGTTCTAGAATTCAGTAAATAAGTGAGTATTAGGGATGGGTGAAATTTTTTGGACAAATAAATTCATTCTCTGAAAAATGATGTTTGGGTTGACCTGAAACTATTCATGAATTTGACAAAAATTCTAGAATTTGCAAAATAGTTTTGGCCAATTTTTTTTTCACTTAGCTGTTGAAGAGGAAGAGGAGGAGGAAGTGGTGGTGGCGGCATCAAGCCTATAGCCTAGTAGCTAATTGAATGATTATTCACTGTCACTGTGAAAGTCAGTGAAGTGCCACTATGAATGGCAATGAATTATCATTGGGCTAGGGAAGAGGGTGAAAATGACTCTCTAGTCTGATTGTTAAGGTGCTCACCTCAGGTGTGCAAAACCCATGTTCAAGTCCCTGCTCCAATGATTAGTTAAATATTTATGAAAATCTGAAACAGAAGAGATTGAGAAACACCTGTGTGCCTAGGGTGATCTTCTGCAGTGTAGGCAATCCAGTTCAAATCCTTTCTCTACATCAGGCAGAGGGGGGAATTTAACCTGGGTCTCCCATAAGTTCCCTAACCACCAGGCTAAAGATTATAAACTAGACTGCCTCCTCCACTGCTCGACCAAAAATGGAGTTTTTGATTTGCAGAAATTTTTCACAATTTTTGGATTCAATTTCAGCTGAACCAAATATTGGTATTACTATTATTTGGACTGCCAGCATACCAAGGTAGCAGTTATTTTCCCAGCTGTAGTGCGCAGTAGTAGTAGTTACTATCAGAGGAGCATGCACTATGCGAATTAGTGGGGATGGAGAACCCACTGTTCAATTATTTTCACCAAAAGACATGAATCTGAAGAGGGTGAATGTGAGCAGCTGTTGGTACTTACAGGCGACAACTTGAGTAGCTGCAGTTGTGTAGCCAAGCACTGATGATATAACGTTATGTGTAGAAAGGCCGGGGCAAGTGTTTGTGTGTGAAGGGGGGAGTAGTCAGCTGAGCAATGAAGTGAACATATAGAGTAAATGTAATCAACGTTCACATCTCCACTTGGACTTCACCTAGACATCTGAAAATGTTCTGGCTGCTTCTTGCTTAGATAATAGAAATCCCTGAACTTGATCTGTTTCTCTCTTATTCCCCTACTTTTGTCACAGTATTGGTGTTCAGCGCAGTTGTATTAAGACACATATTTTCACCATTTCTAGAAGCAGAGTGAGGAATGATATTGTCCCAAATTATACATTTTTATTTCACATGCAGGAGAAATTCAAATTTCTTTTGCCTACAAAATGTGTTAAATGATTTTCCCTCCCCCAAACGGGAAGGCAACAATCCAGTTACGTTCAAATGTATCAGGGAGTGAGACTTTTTTGTTTGGTAGTCAACATAGAAATAATTTGGTTAAACTATTCTGATTAGTACCAGATGGATTTTCATAAAATATGTCCTGAGCATTAAATGTGAACAAAAATGCATAAAAAAGTATGTTTGCTTTCAACCCTGTTGGAGTGAGGTGGAGAGGCCCCAGGACATCTTCATCGAGTTTTAGAGGAAGCTATTTTACATAAAGAGGTGTAATGCATATCAGAGGAGAGAACTAACCCCTAAACATTTATATCAAATTTCTGCAGTCAAATCTCTTCAAAAATATCCAGAAATGTTGTTTGTATTATGAGTTAAGAGGAAAAATATACAGAAGATTCCACAAATACATTCAGCAACAAGTGTTTTCTTTTGTTGAATGCAAGTATTAGAAATTTCCATCAGCAGTATGATTTTTGAAAGGTCATCAAGACACACGTTTATACAGAATTGTGAGCGCTTAACTCGTGCACACAGCTACTATAATTGCACATGCAAATTAGTATTTTCACATGACAGTGACCAGTCATATGGAACTTACCATTTGCATGTGTAAAAGATGAAATTTGAACACTCAATGGATATTTACACATTTTGTCTTTTGAAATCAAAACCTAAGTCTCACAGGTTTGCAGCTGTAACTATAATTTGGTGTCTTTGGAATTGGGTTTTAAATCTAAGCCCAGTCCCTGGAGCCTCAGGTTTGAATCTTAGCAGGATTGACTCAGGCCTTTAGCCTTTTGAAGAAGAGAAATGCAATTCCAATGAAGTTCATTCTTTCTCTCTCATTCATCCGTGCTCTTTATAGTGAGCTCTTAAAAACAGAAAATCTGTGTGATTTCAGTGGCCAGTGATGCTTTTGTAAGAACTGGGTTTGCTCTTGGTGCCCTTGAGAAAATTTTTCCTCTCTGCTCTAAACTTCTACCCAGTGATGTCTGGCTGCATTTCAGTGACAATGTCCGTACACAATTTGAGAAACGCACTGAAATATTTTCATGTGAAAGGAGTTCTGTGAAGTAAGTAAAAATTATTAGACTGAAGGAGAGCACATCTAAACTGTACTTACTGTGTGCCCATAGTTCTGTCATGGGCTTAGAGATTAATCAGGTCAAAAGTATTTCACCTCCAGGACATGGCTGAGCTCCTTATGAGGAATCCAGTCTCACCTGGATTGCAGTAACACCTTGATAATATGACTGCAGAGGGAAAAAATCATGTTTAATCTCTTCAAGTTGCATTTAAATTGGTATCTATTTATAGGTTTTGATATTATAACTCTAGAGCATTTTCCCTGGGGTGATATGTGACACTTTGACTTCCTGCAAGAAATTCACTCTCTCTCTCTCTCACTGCAAAGCACACTGAAATTTTCTGTATTTCCCCATATAGAAGCCACACAGTGTTGAAACTCATGTGGAGGCACCAGATGTTACAGGCCTAATGCTTTAATCCAGTTTTATAGGACAGCTCTCATTTTGATTTCTTTTCTAGATGAGATTAATAAGTCTCAGCTTGAACCTAAAGCAGAAGTGAATAAATCCATTAGTTACTATAGGTAATCAGTTGAAGTCAGTTTAATATGATAATTCCATCAAGTTTATATTCACTTTTACCTGCAATATCCCTTTTGGACCTGTGTGAGTCTCATACAGGAAAGAGAGCAAATATATTTTTGTCTTTTATTTAAGAATTTTACATAATTGCATATTTAGTGAGGATGAAAGCTGCAGGTCCAACCTCTCTGAAGACTGAAGTCCTCTATTGATAACACAGTTTACCGTGGGCTATGGCAGTAGAAACTTCTCCAACACTGGCCTCCCACTGTACCTCAAATCCAATTTAAGGAGGAACAGTTCTAGAAATAAGCAAATAGCTTGTTCTGCATACCTATTCTGCCTTTGACCTCTGCTTAGTATTATTGTATAATTATCATTTTTGTTACTTGCATTGAGAATGACTGCACCGCACCTTTAAGCGGGCAGGTATTTGTCTGGCTGGCCAAACGATGGGAACAGTGCTTTATGGCTGGGAAGGTGGGAGATGAAAATTGCTGCAAAAAGGGGGTCAGCATGGTCGCTGACTCATCCCCTGGGAATGCAGGGTTTAAAAGGGGCAGCTTTGTGCTTGAAGCCTTCCTTTTACATGGAGCAGGCTGAGGCAGCACCTACCCTCCCTCCCCTTTAGGTGGTAAAATACCAGGTTTGGTCAAGACCTGCTGTGGTCATTGTGCTAGCCACCCCTTTTTTAGAGGAGCTGGGAAGGAATTTTTTCCTTGCCACCAGATTGGTGTAGGTACAGTTGGGGGTTTTTTTCACCTTCCCCGCAGTGGGTTCAGGAAGGGCTCTGTTCATGCATGGCATGAAGGGTGGTAGGCTGTATGTCGCAACTCATTATTTAAGTGTAGGGTGGATGTCCAGTGCAGGTACTCCATAGGAAAGGTATACAGTGACCGGATAAATGTCTTGGAAAGGACTTAAAAAGAGGTGTTCGTTAAAGGAACAAATGGGGGGTGGTTGGGAACTCCTATGATTGGTATGGCAGGGAGCCAACCTCCCATTCTTATAGCCCACCTTACCCCTCCTACAAGGGAAGTGGTTAGTAAGGTCCTGGCAATGGTTTTGCTGGAGGGACATGGATTGAAAAAGAGGGGGAGCTGGTAAAAGCCCCCTAGGTAATTATGGAATAAACATGGGGTTACCTTCACTGTACACTTTTATCTGCCAGGTAGTCACAGACATCTAATAATAAAGTTGCGGCCTGATTAAACCCATATCAGATATCTCTTGTCCTTTTTTCAGCATGGCCAGACAATTCTTCACTTGTTTTCATTGTACATCTTGAAAGTTTTATTACCCTGTAGATTGTCAAAGATCCTGCCTGCTCTCAGAAGCATTCACTGCCACACTTGTTCTTTCTCGGCTTGCTCAAATAAGCAGAACTTAACATTCTCTTCGTGCCAGCCCTGTCACTGTCACAGCCCAATATGCAGCCCAGGCAGGATTCCAAAAATATTGAGGTTAAGGTTGTTCGGGTGCCTCATTACAGGTAACTTTCACTGCTGTAATGCCCTCCCCTGGTCTCCCAGACACACATTTTCCCATCTTCTTCGATTGCTTGTTTCTTCCAAATCTGGGGTGTATACGTTCCATATGCTGGAAATCCGAATGCTTTAGCTAGTAGTGTCCATTGGTTGCACCCGCTACCTTCGTAGCCTCAAGTCCCTCCTCCCATGAGGGTATAAAAAGGGGCACAGTGACCAACTGACCCTCAGTTCCTTTCACACTTCTCGGCTGTGAGACAGAGTCAGTTGGCAGGGTCCTATCTTGTCCACTCACATATTAGTTTATCTGTAAATAGTTGAGTTAATGGTAGGTAGGATATACTGTGTTGATTTGATAGACTTTTAGCTTAACAGTGGATTTTTCATTTTTTCCCCCCTAATAGGGAAACTTCCTCATGGCCATTCAAAAGTCTCCAGGTTTTAGATTTGTTTGTCACATGAGGGTGCTAGGACCATTAATGACACTCACTCTAATTGTCTCTACTGCCTGGATGAAGGACATATTAGGGAAAAATGTAAGGAGTATAAGACATTTACCAAAAAGACTGCTAGATCCAGGGAAAGATTAAAACCTTTTCTGTTGGAGAAATCAACAAGGCCTGCTTTAGACCCTGAAGGGAGGCAGGATCCTCCCAGTCTGGGACAACTGTCAATGAAAAGTGCCATTACTGTGGCCTCAGGAATCCCTGTTACTTCAGTCTCTTCTTGTCAGGCAGATGGCAGTAAACTTTTCTCAGAAGGAACATAGGGATTGGTCCTGTACTAAAACAGTTCTAAAAAGGAAGGAGAGGTACTCCCTTTCTTGCTCTTCAGAGATCTGCTCCAAAAATTACCTTAGATCCCTCCAGCTTTCACAAAGAGAAAGCACCAAAGTTTTCCCGGCCATTGGTGTGCAATTCTTCAGCACTGTGCAGAGGACTTGTCTCAGTGGGGACAGTGGTCTCCTTGGTTCTGCCTCTTTCAGTTCTGGGGCCAGCTCACTCAGGACTGTGCGTTCAGGAGATGAGCTTGCAGATTCAGCTTCCTCCTCCATCAGCAGCTTCAGTGCCAGGGTTTCAGAAGCTGTTGCCTTTGGTGCCAGCTATATTTAGGTCTCAGGTCTCTGAACCAGGTTTCTCTTCAGCATAGCAAAAAGGCATCCTGGATGTACACGGCATCCTGGCTCTGACTGTGACTGCCCTCTCTGAGTCTTTGTTGCTGTCCACTTCAGGACCATTGGGATTTTGCTTAGGACTCCTGTAGAATCAGCCACTTCACAGAGTGATGAAGCAGTGCTGCCTTCATCTTCTGATAGTGCGGATACCTCACCTTCATAATTCTCCAAAACTGCCATTCTGTGATCCATATATGTTAGGGCGGCAGACTAGGGTTAAAGGCAAACTAAAGTAGGTTAAGTCAGTTTCCCCTACCAGGTATCCAATCCTCTGGCTACATTTTTTTTATCCATATAGTCAAAGCTCTTTGGCTTTATTGGTCCCATGGCCCTATCCACACTCCACCCTTCAGCATTTTGTTCCAGAGACAATCACCTTCAGACCTGTCAGTACTTCAGCATCAGCAACTATACCAGCAGGTCAGGGCCCCTGCTTGCTCCCTGCCCCCGTCTCTCACTGAGAATGTTCTACAGCATCAGGCTGTTGATATCATCCCAACATGTATATTCCTTTCATTGTGAAATGAAGCTGCTATACCACCTCAGACTTCCCCTCCTGATGATTACAAAGTGTACTGTAAGTTATTCCAGCAAATTTCAGAGATACTTGAAATTTCGATTCAGACTGTCCAAGACACAGGAAGTAAATTGTTGGACATTTTACATACATTCCTACCTGAGACTCACTGTGCCTATAAATGAGGGCATTTTTGAACTGGTGCAGTTACTGTGGTCGACACCAGCATCACTACAACTTCTAAAAAGGTATCAGATCCCTCTGTTGGGTTTGAATATTTCTGCTCCCATCCTGTTCCAGTGTCTTTGGTCATTACTCTTCTCAAGAAAAGCCAAGCAACAACCTTTTGTAAGTACCCGTAAGGACAGAGAACCAAAGAGATTGGATCTTGGGTGCGGGAAAAATTATTTGCCCGCAAACTTACAATTTCATGTAGCAAATTACCAAGCTCTTCTTTCTTGTTTTGATTATTCCAGTTAGAATAAGGCTGAGAAGTTTCTGGAAAACCATCTTTTACTTCTGTGACAGCTAAAACAAAACCATTCCCGTTGTCCAAGTAGTCAGTTTGATGCTTACTTTGAGAACTACCAACCAATCTTAGAGTATCTTTACCATTTCCCTAACCAAGTTTTAGGGATCATTTGCATTATTTCCAGAAAACTAGAAGGATATTACCGTCGACTGAGGGGTGCTGGAAAGAATTCAAAACTGTTATTCTTTCCAATTCAGGGATGTCCCTACATCCCCACACTGGCCTTCCCCTTCCATCTTCAGGGACCCCACCCACAAGAATCTACTTAGAAATTCAAATACTTCTGGCTATAGGTACTCTAGAAGAGGTCCTCTTTCAATACTGGAGGGAAGGGGTTCTATTCCCAATAAATTAGGAAGCTGGTGTCCAATATTAGACCTGAGAAATCTAAATTGTTCTGTACATCAGTTAAGTTTTAGATGGTAACTCGCTCTTCCATATTCCCCTCTCAGTTGGTTTGCAGCTCTTGATCTACAAAATGCATATTAACATGCATCTAGCACATTGGAAATTACCTGTGTTTTATAACGAGCAACATGCATTATCGAAACAGGCTGCTGCCTTTCAGCTTGTGGAAGGCCCCATGGACGTTACAATATGCCTGGCGGTATCTGCAGTGTATTTAAGGTGAAGGAACATCTTAGTTACTGGTTGGTGCAGGGTTCCACCCCCTCACTCAACAAGTATCAGACTGTGTTCAGTACATCAAACACTTGTTCACAAGCCTGGGACTCTGAATAAACAAGGACAAGTCTCACTTAACTCCAACTCAAAGAACAGAATATACTGGAGCCCTCATAGATTCCACAGTATTGAAGGCATTTCTGCCTCATGCCAAGTTTAGCAACATATCGGAATTGATCAGTAAGCTACAGATCAATCCTCCGGCAACCATCAGAACATTTGACTCTTTAGCCAAATGGCCTCATGCACTCTAACTCCATTTGCAAGGATGCATCTATGTTGCCTTCAGGGATGGCTAAAAAACCTTTACCAGTCCAGTGTTCACAGTATGGACATGATACTGCAGATACCTCAGTTAGTCTTGGATTCCCTCAGTTGGTGGAAGGATCATTAACAATCTTACAAGGATGTTCTTTTCTCCCCATTACTTCCTCTGAAGTAGATTGTCAGAGATGCCCCAGTGTTGGGATGGAGAGCTTATCTTGGAGATCTCATAATTCAAGGACAGTGGTCTCATCATGAAACCCAGCTTCATATAAGAGTTCTGATGCTCAGGGTTATATAGCTTCCATGCAGCTCCTTTCTCTTTGACATTGCAAGTCAGCACTTTAAAATTCAGGCAGGGCTGCCATATATGATTTTTCCATAAAGACAAGGTTATTCCCAGACCACACCTTAAGCTCCTTCATAAGGTACTGTCTGATATTCATTTAAATAGGTCTGTGCATTCTGTTTTTCCGGAAACCATGCTCAACCAAGGGTGAAGCTGTACTGCACACGTTAGATATCCTATACCTCTTATCCTTTTATTTGGATAGGACAAAATCATTTAATCATTCCCATGGCTGTTTGTTTCTCTTGCTGAAAGATTAAAGGGTCAGGGAATTTTAACCCAATTATGTTACGAAATGGTCAATTTACAGTTCTGTGGGAACATTAGGGTGCATTCAACTAGGGCACAGGCAGCCTCCACAGTCTTGTTTAGGGGTGTTCCAATAGTTGCTATTTATAGGGCTGTTACTGGGAATAACGTAGGTACCTTCACAAGACATTATAGTGGAAGTGTTATGGGCAGATACTGAATTCAGCAGGTCTATATTAAAATCCCTATTTAATTTGACTTATCATAGAATCATAGAAATATAGGGTTGGAAGGGACCTCGAGAAGTCATCAGTGCAGCCCCCTGCACTGTGGCAGGACCAAGTAAACCTAGACCATCCCTGACAGGTATTTGTCCAACTTGTTTTTAAAAGCTTCCAATGATGACTCCCTGACCTCCCTTGGAGAAGCCTATTCCAAATCTTAACTGCCATTACAGCTAGAAGGATTTTCCTAATATATAACCTAAATCTGCAGATTAAGCCCATTACTTCTTGTCCTACCTTCAGTGAACGTGGAGAACATTTGATCACAGTTCTTTTTATAGCAGCCCTTAACATATTGGAAGACTGTTATCAAGTCTCCCCCCACAGTCTTCTTTTCTCAAGACTAAACATGTCCAGTTTTTTTAACCATTTCTCATAGGTCTGGGTTTTGAAACTTTTCATCATTTTTTTTGTTCTCCTCTGGATTCTTTCCAATTTGTCCACATCTTTCCTATAATGTGGTACCCAGAATGGGACTAGTAATCCAACTGAGGCTTCCCTAGTGCCAAGTAGATCGGGACAATTGTCTTACATACAACTCTTCTGTTAATACACTCCATAATCATATTAGCCTTTTTTGCAGTTGCATCACATTGTTGACTCATATTCGGTTTGTGGTCTACTATAACCCCCAGCTCCTTTTCAGCACTGCATTTTAAACCTTTTTTTGTAAACATCTTATTGAAATGGCAAAAATGAAAACATAGAATATAAACTGAGAGCACCATTTGAATTTCTCACGATGATTTGATGAAAAATGAATTTATCCAGATAGAATAATGAGTCTTAAAATCACTCCCTGTGGGCAGTTTTTCACTGGAGTGTGTCATTTTCTTTGTACCCTTTTTTGCAACAAATCTGAAACATTCTCAGACCTATCCTTAGTCCACATTATTGTTCCTTCTGAACCAATTCCTAGAATATCAGTTACCCTTTGATAGTGTTTATCTACAGAGTATTTGAAAAATATGTGCACCAAACTAAAACCATGGAATTGTAATTTGATGAAAAATCTGGTGCAGCACAAACGCCACCACTCACTTGCAGGGGCATAAACCCAGAGAGAAAGAGAGAGAGACAGTCCTTCATCAGAAACAAAGATGGCAAAGATCCGTAAGCTAGGAAGGAGGAGATCACCAGCCATTCAAATCTCACCTCTTCAAAATGCTGTTTACATTTCCTTGTAATTTGACTGCCCTTGTTCTGAATACCGCAATGAACACTGACCTAGAAGACAATTAGAGGATATTGGCTGAACTTTCTCCAACCTATCTCCCCACTCCTTTTTAAAATAAGTTAGCAGAGAGAGTTTATGTAAAATCACTGCCTGCCCAGAACCCAGATCTCTAACATGGCAAACACCCTTCTTATCCACTTGTCACTTCAGAGTGACTAAACAGTGATCTCTGCAGTACTAAGGAAAAATGACTTCTGAGTTGTGTGGAATATATGACCATCTCTGCTGCTCTATTGGTATAAAAGAATGTGAGGTCACTGTTAAGGTTTTGCATTAGATGCAAGTTTGGTGGAGTTGAGGTATGTTCTATTTTGGGGATGTGCTGCAGATGGAAGTGAAAGCTGGGAAGTGCTGGAATGTGTTGTTGACATCATTGCAGGCAATGTGAAAGTGGAAAAGAATGCTAAAGTCTTTTCCTTTAAAAAAGAAAAGGAGTACTTTCCCTTTAACAACTTATTTTCATTCCTTTAAGGTTTTGGGTAGGTGTGTGCGAATGGGGGGATGTTGCCACAATGTTAATTGTTTGCTGATATTCTGTAGATGCAGAGCATTTAGTTGCTATCCCAGCTGAATGTCAGCTGGTGGTCATTTTGATTTTGATCTTGTGGTCCTTCTCGCAGTCTTTTTAAAGTGGGTCCAGTTGGGTTTTCATTTTGTGTTGTGCATAAGACTGACTGCTACATTATATTCCATTATTTGATCTTAGAAATAAACAGGGCTATAGTGTAAGGGTATTTCTACATTGCAATTGGGAGGTACAATTGCAACCCGTGTAGACATAGCCATGCTAACTTTGATCGAGCTAGTTCACTAGAAATAGCAGCGAAGCCGTGGCAGCACAAGCTAGTCAGCCCAGTAGATACCCAGCTTCCTGGGCAGATTTGTACGTGGGTGGCTAGTCCATGCCGCCCCCTCTGCTGCTGCGGCTTCACTGCTATTTTTAGCAAGTTCGGTCAAAGCTAGCTCAAGTATGCCTACTCATGCTGTACTCATACCTCCCAGTGGGCGAGGAGACATACCCCAAAAGAAAAATCATGGTGTGCATTCTTTGATCCTAGGAACAAAATAGAAAAATCTAAAATTATGCCCCACAATAAAAGCCTTGATCCTGTAAAGTCTTGAATATTCTGGCCCCAACCCAGCAAAGCAATTAAGTCCAGCTTTAACTATACACATGTGAGTAGTCCCACTGAAGCCAATGGGCCTATTTATGTCTTTAAGTGCTTTGTTGGAATGGGGCCAGAATTCTCTGGACCTTGCAGGATTGAGATTGAGCTCAAGCTCCTCAAACATGCTTATACACATGAATATATGCCCAATCACTTAGCATCTACATAGGAGTTTTCCTTTTCAAAGTACTTTGCAAATATTAACTATTAAAGCCTCATTACTCCACCCTTCTTATTTTAAAGATGGGGAAAGGGAGGCAAAGAGAGGTTGGTACTTATTTAGAGTTGCACAGCGAGTGAGAACTGGGATTGAACCTAAAGAGTTACTGGCTCACTGTGTCCCATGTTTCAGACCAGACCTCCTTTTTGAATATTTAATAAATACCCACCCTTGTGCACTTCCTTCTTAAAGCCACACTTTCACTAATTTATGCACCTTACCATACTTGATATTGTTGGAGAGCCTATAAAAGAGAGAGATCAGTGTTTTCAGACTTCTGAGGAAAGAGATTTTTTTTCCTGTAAGATTTTGGTATGGTGTATAATGTCTCTTGCTTGGTTGTAGATTCACAATAAACCATATTTAGTTTGAGGTTGATTGAACACCTCATATTTGTTTCAGCAACTAATCAGTCTCAGTAGCCCTTTGATGCTTTATGCACTACAAAGCATTAGAGATTATCTTCTTAAAATGGGCAGCTGAACACAGAAATCCCATAACTAGGCTTGTCACTTTATAGTAGTTATGCCACTTTGGAAATGCAGGGCCCATCACTGTTTCTGATGTTTTTACAGGCTAGAAGCATATCCTCATTTGATGTGATCAGAAGCTCTCAAATGGATTCTGTCTTATTTCATACAAAACTCTTCAGGTTATTCTTCATTAGATAAGAACTATCTTTGTGATCCAAATTCAGTCTCACAGACCTGCTGTTTACTTCATTTTCACAGGCCTGCTGTTTACTTCATTTTCATTTTAAAACAATTAATTTAAAATTAGAAATGCAGAGTGAGCAGAAAAGAAATTAAGATTTTGGAAAATTCTTTTTAGCACCAGTTTATTGCATCAGTTTTATTACATCATACAGGATAATACCTTTTTGCGTCTGGTTTAGGGTATCAGTACCACATTTTGAACTCTTTGGAGGTTTTTGATATTTTACCAGATTCACTGCCAAGCCTTGGAAACCATTCTGCTTCAAAAGCCAATTCCAGAAATCAGCACTATTATTGCATAACCATCTAAATTAGTGATACAATAACAACCCAACCTCACGTAAGCACAGAAAGCTCTAACTGTTCATGTATGATGCTGTGAGACAAACAAGAATATAGACATATTGAGTTGTGTCTATCTTGATGTTGAAGGCTCATAGACTTCTTGTCCTTGGGTGACTCTAGATATCCATGTTGACAATCACTCTAATAAATTGGCTCTGATTTTCATGGGTTTAGTAGTTGCCTTGTTTTTGGAACATATACTATTCTTTGGGGATATTTTCTTTGTGGTGGGATTATGGCTGCTATATATTGCTTCGTGGGATGTGTTTTGGATGTGCTAGTGTTTGGTGATTTAATTTAAGTAAATGCACCTAGAGGCCTTTTTAAATTAGCACGTCTTTATAGATACAAATATAAAGAACAATGGCATCAGCTTGTAGGTCTATAGATTTGTTGTTTCTTTTCCTTGCCCCTTGTTAGTACTGGTATTGGAGACACAAGGCACAAATATAGCTATTATATTTTTGGATTTATAACCTACTATAATTACTTTTCATTTTATGGTGAAATAAAGCAGTTTTTCAAAAGTTGCTACCTTAGTTTTACTTCCATCACTTGACTCTAAGGTGGTTAATTCTAAATACATACCTGGGCACTGGAGAATTCTGCATGCTGTGTACAAACATATTAAAGCAGGTAAGAAGATATAGATAGTTTTTGCTTCCAACATTCTTTGTTTTTCAGACAGCTGGAAGAGAACACTGTACTGCTCAGGGGCAGCTCTATGTATCTAGTCTGTATAAAGATTTGTATGTAGAATAGTCTGATTCCATATTTGGATGCTATGCCATTGCAACTAGGGAACTGTATAACATTATTGAGCAATGATTCATTCCTTTTATCTGATATTTGGAAGAGGGTTGTTTGTTCTTTTAGTGTGTAAGTTTACAGCTTTTACTAGGAAGGGGAGACATCTTATTCAGTCAGAAAGTTCCTCTAGAAAGATTTTTGGTAACTGACAGAATCAAACCCACAGGCTGATCATGTGTGCTGCCAAAAACCAAACCAAACCAAACCAAAAAACCACAAACTATTGCATTGTTGGATGAGTGATATAGCATCCTATAGCAGTTACCTGTGGAATTAAAATTTTCTGTTTACTAAATTTGTTATTTTTAAGCTATGAACTTGATACATCAAGTAATTAGTTGGAATATTTGCTTTGGTATTGTTCCTTATGTTCTCTACGTTCCTCTTCACTCACAAACAAACAAGTTGCTGTTTTTCTGAGTGGTTTACTAAAGAATATACTCAGTTGTCAGTGGTATTGTGTTAATTTTTAAGGTATTTTAAACAGATTATATCCATTTTATTTTCAAAGCACTTTACAAACTCTAAAAGAAAAGGAGTACTTGTGGCACCTTAGAGACTAACAAATTTATTAGAGCATAAGCTTTCGTGAGCTACAGCTCACTTCATCGGATGCATTTGGTGGAAAAAACAGAGGAGAGATTTATATACACACACAGAAAACATGAAACAATGGGTTTATCATACACACTGTAAGGAGAGTGATCACTTAAGATAAGCCATCACCCACAGCAGGGGGGGGAAAGGAGGAAAACCTTCCATGGTGACAAGCAGGTAGGCTAATTCCAGCAGTTAACAAGAATATCAGAGGAACAGTGGGGGGTGGGGTGGGGGGGGAGAAATACCATGGGGAAATAGTTTTACTTTGTGTAATGACTCATCCATTCCCAGTCTCTATTCAAGCCTAAGTTAATTGTATCCAGTTTGCAAATTAATTCCAATTCAGCAGTCTCTCCTTGGAGTCTGTTTTTGAAGCTTTTTTGTTGAAGTATAGCCACTCTTAGGTCTGTGATCGAGTGACCAGAGAGATTGAAGTGTTCTCCAACTCGTTTTTGAATGTTATAATTCTTGACGTCTGATTTGTGTCCATTCATTCTTTTACGTAGAGACTGTCCAGTTTGGCCAATGTACATGGCAGAGGGGCATTGCTGGCACATGATGGCATATATCACATTGGTAGATGCGCAGGTGAACGAGCCTCTGATAGTGTGGCTGATGTGATTAGGCCCTATGATGGTATCCCCTGAATAGATATGTGGACAGAGTTGGCAACGGGCTTTGTTGCAAGGATAGGTTCCTGGGTTAGTGGTTCTGTTGTGTGGTGTGTGGTTGCTGGTGAGTATTTGCTTCAGATTGGGGGGCTGTCTGTAAGCAAGGACTGGTCTATCTCCCAAGATCTGAGAGAGCGATGGCTCGTCCTTCAGGATAGATCCTTGTAGATCCTTGATGATGCGTTGGAGAGGTTTTAGTTGGGGGCTGAAGGTGATGGCTAGTGGCGTTCTGTTGTTTTCTTTGTTGGGCCTGTCCTGTAGTAGGTGACTTCTGGGTACTCTTCTGGCTCTGTCAATCTGTTTCTTCACTTCAGCAGGTGGGTATTGTAGTTGTAGGAATGCATGATAGAGATCTTGTAGGTGTTTGTCTCTGTCTGAGGGGTTGGAGCAAATGCGGTTATATCGTAGCGCTTGGCTGTAGACAATGGATCGAGTGGTATGATCTGGATGAAAGCTAGAGGCATGTAGGTAGGAATAGCGGTCAGTAGGTTTCCGATATAGGGTGGTGTTTATGTGACCATCGCTTATTAGCACCGTAGTGTCCAGGAAGTGGATCTCTTGTGTGGACTGGTCCAGGCTGAGGTTGATGGTGGGATGGAAATTGTTGAAATCATGGTGGAATTCCTCAAGAGCTTCTTTTCCATGGGTCCAGATGATGAAGATGTCATCAATGTAGCGCAAGTAGAGTAGGGGCATTAGGGGACGAGAGCTGAGGAAGCGTTGTTCTAAGTCAGCCATAAAAATGTTGGCATACTGTGGGGCCATGCGGGTACCCATCGCAGTGCCGCTGATTTGAAGGTATACATTGTCACCAAATGTGAAATAGTTATGGGTCAGGACAAAGTCACAAAGTTCTGCCACCAGGTTAGCCGTGACAGTATCGGGGATACTGTTCCTGACGGCTTGTAGTCCATCTTTGTGTGGAATGTTGGTGTAGAGGGCTTCTACATCCATAGTGGCTAGGATGGTGTTTTTACAGAAACAGATTGACAGAGCCAGAAGAGTACCCAGAAGTCACCTACTAAAGGACAGGTCCAACAAAGAAAACAACAGAACGCCACTAGCCATCACCTTCAGCCCCCAACTAAAACCTCTCCAACGCATCATCAAGGATCTACAACCTATCCTGAAGGACGAGCCATCGCTCTCTCAGATCTTGGGAGATAGACCAGTCCTTGCTTACAGACAGCCCCCCAATCTGAAGCAAATACTCACCAGCAACCACACACCACACAACAGAACCACTAACCCAGGAACCTATCCTTGCAACAAAGCCCGTTGCCAACTCTGTCCACATATCTATTCAGGGGATACCATCATAGGGCCTAATCACATCAGCCACACTATCAGAGGCTCGTTCACCTGCGCATCTACCAATGTGATATATGCCATCATGTGCCAGCAATGCCCCTCTGCCATGTACATTGGCCAAACTGGACAGTCTCTACGTAAAAGAATGAATGGACACAAATCAGACGTCAAGAATTATAACATTCAAAAACGAGTTGGAGAACACTTCAATCTCTCTGGTCACTCGATCACAGACCTAAGAGTGGCTATACTTCAACAAAAAAGCTTCAAAAACAGACTCCAAGGAGAGACTGCTGAATTGGAATTAATTTGCAAACTGGATACAATTAACTTAGGCTTGAATAGAGACTGGGAATGGATGAGTCATTACACAAAGTAAAACTATTTCCCCATGGTATTTCTCCCCCCCACCCCACCCCCCACTGTTCCTCTGATATTCTTGTTAACTGCTGGAATTAGCCTACCTGCTTGTCACCATGGAAGGTTTTCCTCCTTTCCCCCCCCTGCTGTGGGTGATGGCTTATCTTAAGTGATCACTCTCCTTACAGTGTGTATGATAAACCCATTGTTTCATGTTTTCTGTGTGTGTATATAAATCTCTCCTCTGTTTTTTCCACCAAATGCATCCGATGAAGTGAGCTGTAGCTCACGAAAGCTTATGCTCTAATAAATTTGTTAGTCTCTAAGGTGCCACAAGTACTCCTTTTCTTTTTGCGAATACAGCCTAACACGGCTGCTACTCTGAAACCTTTACAAACTCTAGTTAATCTCCAAATATCCTACTAAGAGGTATGGTGTGTGGTTTGGTTTTGTTTTTTCTCTTTTATGTCCAGCAGTCCAACGATGGTCCTATGTGCAGGCTGAGTCCTTACTCCACCCTCAGCAGAGTACACAGACCCTAAGTTTCCTTTCATTGGTAACTCAAAAACAGTAACAACAGGGTTCCTTTACCAACAGGCACTTCCAACCCTTTTATATACTGGATGGATAGATAGATAGATATACCTGCTAGCATGATCTAGCAGTAATTACTCTGGCTTCTGTAATGCAGGTTTAGGGTGATACAGCAAAAGACCTCTGAATGCATCCAATGAAGTGAGCTATAGTTCACGAAAGCTTATGCTCAAATAAATTTGTTAGTCTCTAAGGGCCACAAGTTCTCCTTTTCTTTTTGCAAAAGACCTCTGCATCTCTGTACAGAATCTTAGAATCTGCTACCCTGTTGTATATCTTTCTTTCCGGAGCCATGCACAGAGGTGCACTTAATTCGTTTCTTTCATCTTGAAAGATTTTGCCAGTTTGAGAAATATTGCTTGTATATAAAATGGGGGGAAACCTTCGGAATCAGAAAAATCTGGAAGAAACTTTTGAATTGTGATTACTGCATCATGTTGATGTGTGTTGTAAATATCTAGATAGGTACTGCATTGGCAGGAATCATGCCTCCTACTTCATTCTACAATATTCTTGGTTCCTTTTCTGC
This sequence comes from Dermochelys coriacea, assembly GCF_009764565.3. Lineage (NCBI taxonomy): Eukaryota > Metazoa > Chordata > Testudines > Dermochelyidae > Dermochelys > Dermochelys coriacea. The sequence goes on from NC_050069.1 coordinate 11,364,710, forward strand.
ATAGGTCTTGTTAACGTTTTTTGAAAAAACCTTAGTACTTTTATCTGTTGTGTATATCCCACACAATGTCACACAAACAAAAGTAGGAGAAGAAAAACTTTTTTTATTTTATTTACCTGTTAATTTCTTTTGTTATTTTGAATGTCTGACAATGTATCTGTCACAGCCTTTGTAGATTTCAGAGTAGCAGCTGTGTTAGTCTGTATCCGCAAAAAGAAAAGGAGTACTTGTGGCACCTTAGAGACTAACAAATTTATTTGAGTGTAAGCTTTCGTGGGCTAAAACCTACTTCAACGGATGCATGCAGTGGAAAATACAGTAGGAAGATAGATATATATATATATATACAGAGAACATGAAAGAATGGGTGTTATTATACACACTATAACGAGAGTGATCAGTTAAGGTGAGCTATTACCAGCAGGAGCGTTTGTAGAGCTCACCCTGCTAGATACTTACCAGGCTGCTGTGTTTAGGCCTCATGTGCCGGGCCTGTATGCGTTAAGCTTGCTGAATTTTGAATAGACTCAAGGTCTGTCTCTTTCCTTGGTCTCTGGCACACTTCCTTCCCTTCATGGAAATGAGACCTGTCAAGGTTCTTTCACCATTCTGAACTCTAGGGTACAGATGTGGGGACCTGCATGAAAGACCCCCTAAGCTTATTCTTATCAGCTTAGGTTAAACACTGCCACCACCAAAGTGTTACACAAAGAACAGGGGAAGTGCCTGCTTGGAAATGTCTTTCCCCCAAAAATCCTCCCAAACCCTACACCCCCTTTCCTGAGGAAGACTTGATAAAAATCCTCACCAATCTGGAATCAAAAGGATGGTAAATCTTACATTTGGATAGCCCTCATGATTAAGAATGATTGTCCAGTTCACCTCTTCATTTAAAAATTAAACAGAGCATATTGTAGTTATGACCTTTAAGCTCATTCCTTCTCTGACAAATGTTCATGGTGCAAAAAACAATAGAATGATACAGTTTCTAAATCAGGCTTGTCTTCTGTCCATGAGGTAGCACACTCAGTAAATTATCTGGACATATGGTTGGCCAGTAAGCTTCATAGGCAGCTCATAGCTAAACTTTTACTCTAAAAACTCATTCTCTACTTCTGTCCCATGCCTGTGAGCTTTGTTGTCACAGTGTAAATTTGCCCCTACCCTGCCATGATATAACTGAAATATGGTATGCTGCCAGTTTTAACTACAGTAGAACCTCAGAGTTATGAACATCAGAGTTAGGAACCAACCAATCAACCACACACCTCTTTTGGAACCGGAAATACACAATCAGGCAGCAAAAGAGACACCCCCCCCCCCAAGGGCAAATACAGTACGGTACTGTATTAAACATAAACTATTAACAAATAAAGGGAAAGCAGCATTTTTCTTCAGCGTAGTAAAGTTTCAAAGCTGTATTAAGTCAATGTTCAGTTGTAAACTTTTGAAAGGACAACCACAACGTTTTGTTCAGAATTACGAACATTTCAGAGTTATGAATAACCTCCATTTGCAAGATGTTCGTAACTCTGAAGTTCTACTTTATCTCATTTACCTGTCAAGTTGCATGTAGATATTGAACCATGGTTTTGATTCACTACATTTATAAGCCTGGTAGCTAATGAGCTAGTTTTATTTTTTGTAATTAAATGGTTGTAAATTGCTAGATGGGATTGTTGGGTCTATGTGGGGAAGATGGCATGAATGGATCTTTTTGGCTTGAACAGCTTGCACATAGTTTCTCTAGTAACTTCTAGCAATAGCCAATGTCTTGGGGGCCCTCAGGTTGTGGTCTGTTGGTCACAGATTATGCAGCAGATATTAAAATTCAATGTATGATTCTTCTTTGAGAGATGTGGGTGCTCTGTTCCAGGTGATGGTGTGTCCATGCGCCTTTGCTCAAAGAGTTTTGCAGCGATGCCTGCCTTGTGCGCCGTTGGCGCTTCATCTAGCACATGCACAATCCAGACTCGTTAGTTACTTCTCAACCATGTGTGGCCTGAGACGGAGTTCAGCAGTCCCATTGGAAACCTTCATTTCTACTAGATAAGTTTAGATAGATTAGATACGGTAAGTTTGTTGTTAGAGTTACATACCCTACCAGAAAAAAAAAGTTTTTATTTCTTCATCCCTTAGTATAATTAGTATTAGAAAAATGCCTGGTTCACCAGGATTTAAAAGATGCACAACATGCAGAGCGGCGATGCCTGTGCGAGATGGACACACTCAATTTCTTCATTGCCTAGGGGAAGCTCACATTCCTCAGAAATGTGCTCATTGTAACAAACTGAAAACTAGGGCACCGAGAGATAGAGGCTGGGACTGAAACTCATCTTGGTGGTAAAGTCATTAAGATCAGCCTCCATCTCAGAGCAGGAACCTTCTTCCCTGCATAGGTCACTGGTCTCTTCACCGCCCAGGTCCCTGAAGACCAAAAAAATCCTCAAAAAGCCAGCCATCCTTTTCGCCTCATAGAGAGCAGACCAACAAAATGGTCGCCGACCAAATCACTCTCATCGGTGCTGGCCGCATCGCAACTCAGCACCTATGACGCAGATTATGCAGCATATATTAAAGTATAATTTATGATTGCCATCATGTCTAATAGAAAACTGAAGCCTGTGGAGATTAGAGGTCCCAAAGCAAAAGTGCTACATCTTGATCTGAACACTCACATGAATGTTGCACACTGAGACCTATTGTCTCTCTGAGCTGCACCTTCAAACTAGAGAGAAGAGCAATTTCAAGATGCTCCATTTCAAGCAGATTCTCTAGGTAGCTTTTGAGTTTCTGACAAGTTTCCGGTGCAGCCCTGGCTGGACTAAGTTTGGTGTCCTTGATGTAACTGCTGCACACATCAGAGGTTACCGCTTTTTTTCCAGTTTTTTGGAGCAAATTTCTGGATTTATCTTTTTGCTTGAGACACAAAAGCTAAAATCTATTTGTTGCCAACTGCCTAAAAGCAAGTAAAATTATTTTAGGAGGAAAGAAATCTAGCAAGGAAGCATAGCTAGTCATTATTTAAATTACTGTTTCATGGCAATTTTCTCTTGAAATAACCTTCTGGTTTCTGAAATTGTGGAGCATTATTTATTTCAATAGCCAAAAATCTTTCTCGCTCAAACCTCCTTGTACTACATGCATTATTATAGCAGTAATGAAAAGCCAACCCCAGATAACTGACTAATAATATTAATAGGGACTGCATGTCAATGGGGTGACAAACCACTATAATGCTTCAGAAAATGCAGATCATTATCCAAGCAACTTAGCAACATCTTTGCGGTTTGAACTGAAGAGCATACTAGTAGTCTTTCGCTGCATAGATCAAGGGTCATGCAGCATGTCCTAGTAGTAGCACTTGGCATGAGGCCGTGTAAGGAAGTGGAAAGTGGTCAAGACTTTGAAAAAATCCACACAGATTCCCTCCTCATTACTGCATGAATGCATGTGTTGACTCTGGTTCTTCCTTGAGACTATAGTTAAGGCATTGTTGGAGGGTCTGCCCCAAGCCAAAACCATTGCATGCACTACTTTGTGCGGGTGCCATATTGTTCCAGAGGATAAGCTCAGAAGGTGTCATGTTGTTGAACATTCAGTATTTATTTCTTGTCATCTGCCTCAAAGAAACATACTTAAGTAAAAAAAATGCCTTTAATCATTTCAGAATGCCCAACGTTGTGCAGTAGTGTTTCTTTTAAATGTATGGTCTACTGCGTTCCAAGCAAACACCCTTGTTTAGTTAATTTATTTGTTACAAACTTGTTGTAAAAGGAATCATTCCTTATAATTTTTTCTCTTAGGGTACCCTCACAGGTCATCTCATACGGTAGTATTATAAGCTTCATTAAAACCTGGATTTAATCTGAGACCCATTCAGACCAGAGAAGTTTTGTAGAATGCAGCTATAGTTTGGCTCCTGATCTTTTCAGATTGCTAGTGGTGGATTGCTAGTGGTGTCAGAATTCATTGCCATCTGAGGGCTGTTCGGTGGCTTATGCAAAATGTGTTGATTGTTCTTAGTCTGGTTCTACAAGATAGGTGTCATTATCATAAAGCCATCCCCGTGACTGGCATTTTATTGGCACTTTATTGGCTGTCTCAGGCTCTGTCAGTCTCTATCTCCTATCTAAGTTTTAATAGTGCATTAATTGCTGTGGTATTTAACATTAAATCAGGTTTTCAGAAGAGCTCGGCTCCTCTATAGACAAAAAGTGAGAGGTCTTTTGATTCTAATAGTCTTCTACTCTCAACTGAAGATCATCATTTATTCCAGTAGATTTGTTTGCTTTGCACATCTCTCAGAGGTTTTGTTTTGTAGGTAAATTTTCTCTATTCGAGTTTGGCTTGTCAGTTTACAAGAAGTTGTCATTGGTAAAACCTTTCCTTCTGTAAGCTCAATATCCATGTGGTATGTAAAAAAGGCACTGCTAAGCCCTGACAAGCACTTTCCATTGAACAATAAAAAGCTCCAGGCTAGGGCTTTATGTTCGAAATATACCTAAACTAACTTATGGCTCTAGAACCTGCACTAGTTGAAAACTGTCCTTTGGGGTATGTCTACACAGCAGTTAAACACTCGAGGCTGGCCTGGGTCAGCTGACTTGTGTTCATAGGGCTTGGGCCGCAAGGCTGTAAATATTTGAACTCAGGCTGGAGCCTGGGCTCAGGGACCCTTCTCCTCTCTTGGGGTCCCAGAACTCAGGCTCCAGCTCGAACATCTAAACCACAGTTGTACAGCCCTGCTATCCGAGCACCACAAGCTCAAGTCAGCTGACCCAGGCTAGCCAAAGATGCTTAGTTGCTGTGTGGACATATGTTTGGAGTTCAGTGGGGCATGACTGGGTAAAAGATGACAGATTTAATTACATTGTATCTCCAGCATTTGTCAGAAGCTGTATTGCTGTTTATAACCTGATATTTTTTAAACCACCTTTATTTAAGTAGCATAAGTATAATGGGGAATGCAGAGCTATAGGCCACTAGCATTAGGCTAACAATTATTTATTATTATGATTAGAATGTCCATGCCTAACAGCCCATATTCAGGTCATGGCCTCCTCATAAGGGGCGCTGTATAGACACATAGTAAGGGACAGTCTTTGCCCTGAAGAGTTTACACACTAAATAGACAAGGCAGACAAAATGTTGAAAAAAGAAACATTATTATCCCCATTTGGAGATGAGGGCCTAAGGCACAGAGAAATTATGTCCCTGATCCTGTGATTCTCTGTACACATGCACTCTGCTTCATTTTTGCACAGTGCTTTACAGGATTAGGCATAAGCAACTTGCCTAAATTCTCACAGGAAATTTGTGGCCGAGATGGAAATTGAACCTCAACTTCTGTCCAGTGCAGTTCCTTAACCATAAGTCCTTCCTCTCAATTAGAAATCATTTTTTGTTTATAGTTTATTATGACCATGAAAATATGTGCAAAATGATCTCCCATTTAAGTTCCATCTGCTTTTTTAATTGCCTTAACGCAACCTGAAATCAGGAGGAAGTATAGTTTAGTGGTTAAAGCAGTGGGCTGGAAAATGGCACTCCCTGAGTTATGTTACTGGTGCTTTCATGCATACAAATAGGATAAACATATTCAGTAAATCATTACCTTTCCAATGATATCTCACATGCCTTATCTTGCATAAAACATATCATAGTTATGCTATAATCATACCATAACAATATTTCTATGAAGAATATGGGGTGCAATGTCACAGGCACATGGACAGGGTGGACCAACAGATTCACATACACCAAGGTCAGAAAGGATCAGAGCTACCACCTAGACCAGCCCCCCCCTCCCCTTGACCCACCCATAGGCTGTAGAATTTCTTCCTGAAACTGAATGAGAGCATATCTTTAAAAAGATGTATATAATCTTGTTCTAAAGACTCCAAGCAATGATGAGTCCAGCATCTCCCCGGGTAAGCTGTTCCAATGTTTAATTAGCATCACAGATAGGAAAGTGCATCTTATTTCAAGATTGAATTTGTCTAATTCCATCTTCCAGGTTTGGATCTTGTGCCTTTGTCCTCAAGATTGAAAAGCTCCAAGCTATTAGATATATTTTCCATGTGTAAGTACCTCTACACAGTGATTGCGACAACTCTCAACCTTCTCTTCAGTAAACTGAATAAATTAAGATCCTTAACCTCATATCATAAGGCTTGTTTTCCAGCCCATGGATTATGTTTGTGGCTCTCTTTTGAACTTTTTCCATTATTTCCACATCTTTCATGAAGTGTGGCCAAACACCAGAACTGGACATATTATTCTAATATTGGGGTTAAACCAGTGTTGTACATAGAGTCATAGAAGATTAGGGTTGGAAGAGACCTCAGGAGGTCATCTACTCCAACCCCCTGCTCAAAGCTAAATCATCCCATCCCCCAGTGAAATCATCCCAGCCAGGGCTGTGTCAAGCCGGGCCTCAAAAACCTCTAAGGATGGAGAGTCTACCACCTCCCTAGGTAACCCATTCTAGTGCTTCACCACCCTCCTGGTGAAATAGTTTTTCCTAATAGCCAGCCTAGACCTCCCCCCCTGCAATTTGAGACCATTGCTCCTTGTTCTGTAATCAGAGGCAATATCACTTCTCAACTTCTACATGACATTCCTCTTTGTGTACATCCAAGAATCATATTAGCTTTTTTTTTCATAGCACTGCATTGAGAGCTAATAATGAGTCAATTATCTCTGATGACTCCTAAATCTGTTTCCAAGTCACTGCTTTCTAAGGGAGAGTCTCCCATCCTTTAATAGGCAGCAGATTAAAAACAAACAAAAGGAAGTATTTTTTTCACACAATGCACAGTCAACCTGTGGAACTCCTTGCCAGAGGATGTTGTGAAGGCCAAGACTATAAGAGAGTTCAAAAAAGAACTAGATAAGTTCATGGAGGATAGGTCCATCAATGGCCATTAGCCAGGGATGGTGTCCGTAGCCTCTGTTTGCCAGAAGCCGGGAATGGGTGACGGGATGGATCACTTGATGATTATCTGTTCTGTTCATTCCCTCTGGGGCACCTGGCATTGGCCACTGTCAGAAGACAGGATACTGGGCTAGATGGACCTTCGGTCTGACCCAGTATGGTCGTTCTTATGTTCTCACGAATAACCTGCATTTGGTTATATGAAAACACATTTTGTTAGATTATGACCATTTAACAAAGTGATTCAGATCTCTCTCTAACAGTAACTGGTCCTCCTCAGTCTTTACTACCTATCTGATCTTTGTGTTATCTGTAAAATTTACCAGCAAAGCTTTTATGTCATCATCTAGATAAGTGTTTCAAAACAACTGGTCTGTGGACCAGTCCCAGTCCCTGAGAAGGCAGCAAGCTGGTCCCTGGTACCAAAAAGGTTGAGAAACACTGATCTAGATATCTGATTTAAAAAAATAGAGTTGGACCAAGAATTGATCTCTGAGGGAGTTCTATATTTTGAGATCTATCAGTCAGCCAGTTTTTAATTACTCTTACGTGTGCCCTGATAATTCCATACAATGCAGTTGTTTTAATAAAAAAAAAAGTCATGTGTACTAAGTCAACCTTCCAAGTATACTATAGCAATACAGTTGCCTTTATCAACCAGACCTGTAATTCTGTCAGGAAAAGCAACAGGTTTGTTTGACAAAACCTACCTTCCATGAAACCATGCTGACTGTCAATAATATTTTTTATTCAATAATATATTTTAGTCTCTAATTCTTGGCAGAAAACCGAATTAAGTGCTCCATCAGTCTGTAGTTACCTGAGTCATCCCAAAGATAATCTTTCTAAATATTGGAACTATATTGGCAGTCCTCCTTTCCTCTGGAGTTTACCAAGATTTGGCCAAAATTAACATTAGTGGTCCAGAGAGCTCCTCCGCTCATTCATTTAAGATTCTTGGGTCTAGGCTTGTTGATTTCCTGGTGCAAGTGCTAGGGGAGCCAACTAGGGGGAGCGCTTTTCTTGACCTGCTGCTCACAAACCGGGTAGAATTAGTGGGGGAAGCAAAAGTGGATGGGAATCTGGGAGGCAGTGACCATGAGTTGGTTGAGTTCAGGATCCTGACGCAGGGAAGAAAGGTAAGCAGCAGGATACGGACCCTGGACTTCAGGAAAGCAGACTTTGACTCCCTCAGGGAACAGATGGCCAGGATCCCCTGGGGGACTAACATGAAAGGGAAGGGAGTCCAGGAGAGCTGGCTGTATTTCAAGGAATCCCTGTTGAGGTTACAGGGACAAACCATCCCGATGAGTCGAAAGAATAGTAAATATGGCAGGCGACCAGCTTGGCTTAATGGTGAAATCCTAGCGGATCTTAAACATAAAAAAGAAGCTTACAAGAAGTGGAAGGTTGGACATATGACCAGGGAAGAGTATAAAAATATTGCTCGGGCATGTAGGAAAGATATCAGGAGGGCCAAATCGCACCTGGAGCTGCAGCTAGCAAGAGATGTCAAGAGTAACAAGAAGGGTTTCTTCAGGTATGTTGGCAACAAGAAGAAAGCCAAGGAAAGTGTGGGCCCCTTACTGAATGAGGGAGGCAAGCTAGTGACAGAGGATGTGGAAAAAGCTAATGTACTCAATGCTTTTTTTGCCTCTGTTTTCACTAACAAGGTCAGCTCCCAGACTGCTGTGCTGGGCATCACAAAATGGGGAAGAGATGGCCAGCCCTCTGTAGAGATAGAGGTGGTTAGGGACTATTTAGAAAAGCTGGACGTGCACAAGTCCATGGGGCCGGACGAATTGCATCCGAGAGTGCTGAGGGAATTGGCGGCTGTGATTGCAGAGCCCTTGGCCATTATCTTTGAAAACTCGTGGCGAACGGGGGAAGTCCCGGATGACTGGAAAAAGGCTAATGTAGTGCCCATCTTTAAAAAAGGGAAGAAGGAGGATCCTGGGAACTACAGGCCGGTCAGCCTCACCTCAGTCCCTGGAAAAATCATGGAGCAGGTCCTCAAAGAATCAATCCTGAAGCACTTAGAGGAGAGGAAAGTGATCAGGAACAGTCAGCATGGATTCACCAAGGGAAGGTCATGCCTGACTAATCTAATCGCCTTTTATGATGAGATTACTGGTTCTGTGGATGAAGGGAAAGCAGTGGATGTATTGTTTCTTGACTTTAGCAAAGCTTTTGACACGGTCTCCCACAGCATTCTTGTCAGCAAGTTAAGGAAGTATGGGCCGGATGAATGCACTATAAGGTGGGTAGAAAGCTGGCTAGATTGTCGGGCTCAACGGGTAGTGATCAATGGCTCCATGTCTAGTTGGCAGCCGGTGTCAAGTGGAGTGCCCCAGGGGTCGGTCCTGGGGCCCGTTTTGTTCAATATCTTCATAAATGATCTGGAGGATGGTGTGGATTGCACTCTCAGCAAATTTGCGGATGATACTAAACTGGGAGGAGTGGTAGATACGCTGGAGGGGAGGGATAGGATACAGAAGGACCTAGACAAATTGGAGGATTGGGCCAAAAGAAATCTAATGAGGTTCAATAAGGATAAGTGCAGGGTCCTGCACTTAGGATGGAAGAATCCAATGCACCGCTACAGACTAGGGACCGAATGGCTCGGCAGCAGTTCTGCGGAAAAGGACCTAGGGGTGACAGTGGACGAGAAGCTGGATATGAGTCAGCAGTGTGCCCTTGTTGCCAAGAAGGCCAATGGCATTTTGGGATGTATAAGTAGGGGCATAGCGAACAGATCGAGGGACGTGATCGTTCCCCTCTATTCGACACTGGTGAGGCCTCATCTGGAGTACTGTGTCCAGTTTTGGGCCCCACACTACAAGAAGGATGTGGATAAATTGGAAAGAGTACAGCGAAGGGCAACAAAAATGATTAGGGGTCTAGAGCACATGACTTATGAGGAGAGGCTGAGGGAGCTGGGATTGTTTAGTCTGCAGAAGAGAAGAATGAGGGGGGATTTGATAGCTGCTTTCAACTACCTGAAAGGGGGTTTCAAAGAGGATGGCTCTAGACTGTTCTCAATGGTAGCAGATGACAGAACGAGGAGTAATGGTCTCAAGTTGCAATGGGGGAGGTTTAGATTGGATATTAGGAAAAACTTTTTCACTAAGAGGGTGGTGAAACACTGGAATGCGTTACCTAGGGAGGTGGTAGAATCTCCTTCCTTAGAGGTTTTTAAGGTCAGGCTTGACGGGGCCCTGGCTAGGATGATTTAACTGGGACTTGGTCCTGCTTTGAGCAGGGGGTTGGACTAGATGACCTTCTGGGGTCCCTTCCAACCCTGATATTCTATGATTCTATGATTCTATGATTTGCTCTGAAGTTTCGTAAATATTTTTTGTACATCACTGTCAGATCTTGGGGAAAAAAGTGTTTTATATAAGTACAATATGTAATTAACTACAGTTTTAATAATTGTGTATTATTTATCCATTTTTCATGAATAATGTGCAGAAATATTTTAAATAAATACAATGAAAGGAGAGAAAGAAATTGTAAGCTTTTTGGGTTAGTGAACATCTTTGCATCTTGAGTGTGCAGTACCGTAGAACCATGGGACCCTCCTCATTAACTGGGGCCTCTAGGTGCTACCACAGTACAAAAAATTAATAGTAATCATAATGATAAATTCCATTGGCTTCAGAAGTTCAGCCTTATTAAACCAACATTTTATGGCTCTGTACAGCAAAACAAACTTGTTATCTGCTGGCAAATATGCTGCATTTTGTGCCTAAAGAGAGAAATTAGATCCATGAATTAGTGATGAGATTCAGTTTTACATCATCATTTTTTGTCCTGATAAGGTTGTATTATTAGCATTTTACACAGATGCATCAGACAACACCTGGTGTTCCATCTTGACAAAGTGAGTCTTTAATGTTCCACAGCAGCGTGCAGTTCAGCCAGGCAATGAAAAAAAATTAGTCCATTATTGGGGAAACATTATACAGACAAAATACATTTCCTCCATACAGGGGGAAAAATAGCCAGCATGCTTGATGAAGACTTTCTTAATAAGATTTCTGTTTTCAAATAGTCCACTTCAGCCGTGTTAATAAAATGAATGTTAGTTGCATGGACTAAGATCCAAGTTATATTTTTATCTGTTTGACAGTGATGCAATTGTATTTTCTTTTCCAAACTTCCCCATAACTTGGCCAAATATGGCTTGGATTTAAGAGGATGTTTTTAAAGTAGCATTTCAGTGATCAATTGGTATAATCTGAATTGTATGAGTTCTCATAGAAAACCATAACATGTTTGTTTGTTTGTTTGTTTGTTTGTTTGTTTGTTTGTTTATTTATGAATTATCCTGTCACTTAAGCATATCTGTTTACTGCAGAGGACACATGCACAGGGAAAGGTAGCATTTGAAAAATGAATATAAAGAGCATTTTAGTTTAATTTTCTGGGTCAGTTTTTTTAAATACACATTTGTTCAAGGGAGACTTTAGGCAGCAGGGTATATTTGAGCATCAATGCAATAGAATACAGCAGTGGTGCCAATAATGGATAGAAAACAGATAATGTGGGCAGCATATTATTTATTTTTATTAGGAATGATTGATTTTTGGCTTGTGTCTTAGTCTGGGATTGACTGCAGTGTATCTCTTCATTTTCTTCCTGGCTTCGTTGTTGAATTACTCTCCTTCCGTACCTCCTTACTCTCCTGCCCCTCTCCGTCCTTCGCCTCCTCCCTATGAGATCAGCTCCAATCTCTGCACTGTGTGACAGTTAGCCATAATGACAGGCTGGCCTATTTTTGGAAATCTGTACCTACTCTTTCCCCACTACGAAAGAAAGACAAGTTGTCTTTAAAAGTTAATCCATCTGGAACAAGAGGAGAAAGCTTCATGGAGAGAGAGAGAGAAAGAGAGAGAGCCAGCAGGCACTTGCTACTTGTTTGCCTGGCCTGCAATATTCCTAATTATTTGTTCATTTTTTGTCACTAGATCAGGGAGCTTTGCACTTTGCATGATGGTGTCATTGATTACGTATTCTAAAGATCTCCAAAAGGACCTTTCTGTTTAGCACAGAAATAAAATCAGACTAAATTGCAGCTTGAGCTGCATGGAGGCCGTCCAGTCGTGTCTTATTTTTCACACATTCTGATCTTCCTTAGCAAAAACAGAACTACTACTACTTGTCTCCAAGGAACAAAAACAGACGTTCAGAACTTGGCAGTCAGGACGGAAAGAATCTTTTCCCCATTTATTTAGCACTTGCCATAGACTACAGGCCCTACAAGTACTACAGCATATTTGATAAATCATAGTCAGTACAGGAGTAACACTGATAGTGCTGTTCTCTGAACAGAAATAAATTTTGTGTCCTTAACAACAACATATTTTATTCGTATATGGGCTCCTCATGACTAGACCACTTTGCCTCTGCACTTTACATATAAGGCCCAAATAAGATAATTATAGTTTTCATGGTGGGTAATTAAAAAAAATTATGGAAAAATTAATACAACAGAATAATGCTATTGGAAGGTGATATGGACCATACCAGGAATGAGGAGATTGTTTGTCAAGTGAGAACTAAAGGTCCTTTGAATTCTGGTCCACATTACCTGAACCACTGAAAATCAGGAGGGTTTGGCTAAATAGTTCAACTACTGGCTCATCTCAAGCATTAACTGTTTTCTTTTCTCACTAGTTACCTTTTTTATTCCAATAACAATATCTTGTCCATCTATCAAATCTACCTACTTAATCTTTGCCATTATTTTTTATTTTATTTCTGTATACATAACCTGAACAGTTCTCTACCTACCTACATGTTGATATAGCCCTCAACAGTATCTAAGCACCTTTCACTGGAAATCAGTGCTGACTCATCTTCAGACTGCTGTTTTTCCCTTCCGATTTTCCTTTATTATATTCGAATCCAAGATGTATAAAATAATGATAAAAGAGAAATGATCATAAATAGTACAAAAAGAGTACTCAGGCTAGTATAGATTGGCTCCATGATCTAGTGAAGTTCTGTGAAAGTTGTGTCCTGTCAGCCTAGTGAGTCTTGGGACATCACATTTAACACTTATCAGCTAACAGTGACAAGTGGATGTCAAAAGACCTGCAAAATGCAGTAAATCTGTAGGTAAAAATGTGATGTTACTTCTTTTAAATCAGACTTTTGGGGTATTCAGCTCACACTGGTAAAATTGCTTGACTATATTATTTTATCTTTGCTTGTCATCTTTAATAATAGTGATAATACTGTACACACATTTCTCATCATTTGTATCTGCTGCAGCTGGAAATTTTATAACAAGTTTAATTGCAAACCAGGCACAGTTTGTTAATTTTACTTCTGGGAAAATTTTACGCCACTGTGTGTGTGCAAAATTCATGTCCCCTACAGATTTCTTTGCTTCCCTAAAAGAAAACTGACTTTCTGACAGGGAAGCAAAGGGAAGCTGCAAGAACAGTTTCATACCACTGCCTACCTGTGCAGGTACATCATTTCAGGCACCCAGAACAGCCAACAGAGAGGTAAATCACTGAAGAGCTGGGGACATCCCAGCAAGTGGCTCCTACCCTGAGCCGGGATCAGCTGCTAGTCCCAGCTGGGCTGGAGGCAGGAGAGGACGGGACTTCCTTTTCCCCTGCAAGGAGTGGCTGGGGCTGTCAGACCCATCCCCAGAAACCTCCCCCAGTTGCAGGACGCTCAGCATCCTCCCCTGCTTCCTGCCCCCATCACTCCTCAGCTGCATGGGGAGGGGTCACTGTATGGGGAGCTGCTCCCCCATCCATCCAACCCCCGAGTATTCGGACCCTCCAATTCCCAGATATCTCCTCCAAACCTCACCCCGTACACCCAGAACGCCGCTCATCCTCCATACCCACCCCACTGAACCTCAACTGCTGCGTCTGCAGGCCCCTGCATCCAGACTTTCTGCCTCCAGACACCCCCCACTGCACCCGGGAACCACAACCAATGGGAGCTGTGGGGGCAGCACCTGAGAGTGCAAGACCAGCAGACGGAGCCTCCCTGGCTGCCCATGTATCTAGGGGCTGCAAGGACCTGGCGACAGCTTCTTTGAAGCCATGGTAAGCGCCACCGGGACCCCGCACCTCAAACCCCCACACACCACTCCCCGCACCTCAAACTCCTATGCGCTACACATATTCTGCACCAAAAAATTAAAAATTCTACACACAATATTTTAAAATTCTGCAAAATTCAGCACATTTTATTTGTTAAATCAATGTGGCGGCTGCATGGCATAGAGGAGCACATTCCACTGCCTGCACAGAGGTGGGAGATCACTGTGTAGCTCTGCCCCCCAGGACATGGACTCAGCGGTGAGGCTGCACCTCCTGGAAACACCCCAGGGCCCTGCCCCTCCATGCAAAGTGCACCAGGTGTGGGCAGGCAGGCTCAGCAAAGTAGGATCCACATGTGGAGGGGCTTAGTGTGGGGGACTCCATGTGTGGGTTGAGAGAGTTTTGTGTGGGGCTATCTGGGTGCAGGTGGCTCTGTGTGGGGTTCTGAGTGCGGGGGGAATCTGGCTGCACAGGGGCTAGTTGGGGGGTTCTGGGTGCAACAGTAATGGGACTCTGCGGGGGGTCCAGGGGAAGGTGGGGCTCAGTGGGGGGGTCCAGATGCTGAGGGAGTGGGGATCCAGGAGCAGCTGGTTGGGGATCCAGATGTGGATGGCTCATTGGGGTGGTCCTGGTGCAAGGGGAGTGGGGCTTATCGGGTGGGTTCTGGGTGCAGGGGTGTGTGAGGCTCAGTAGGTGGGTCTGGGTAAAAGGGGGCTTGGATGCATGGGAGTTGGGCAGATGTGTGAGCAGCTCCCTGAACAGTGATCCCTCCCTCTGCAGCTGAGGAGTGATGGGTGCAGGAAGTGGTCAAGGGGTGGGGAGGGAGTTTGCACAGCTTCCTACAGCCAGGGGAGAAATCTGGGGGTGGGTCTGACACAGCCCTGGATGCTGTGCAGGGGAAGAGGAAGTCCTGTCCTCCCCAGCCCAGCTGGGACTAGCAGCTGAGCCCGTTGCAGGGTAGGAGCCACCAGCCAGGTCTTCCCCAGTCCCGCCCTCTGCCCACAGTGATTTACCTCTCTGCCAGCTGCCCATGGCACCCGAAACATACTGCTGGGGAGGGTTGCAAGACCGCTCTTGTGGTTTCCCTTTGCTTCCCCATCAGAAAGTCATTTTTCTGCGGGGAACGGAAGAAATTTGCAGGGACGTAAATTCTGTGCATGCACAGTGGCACAGAATTCCCCCAAGAGTTACACACACCCCAAACCCCTGCCCCAGCCCGGAGTCCCCTCCTGCACCCCAACCATTTTCCCAGCTCACTGAAAGTGAGTGAGGGTGGGGGAGAGTGAGTGACAGAGGGAGGGGGAATGGAGCTAGCAGAAGCGGGGTCTCAGAGAAGGGGCAGAGGTACTCAGTTTTGTGCGATTAGAAAGTTGGCAACCCTAAGATCATCAGATGAACCTAAAGACCATATGGACAAGGCCTTATGAACCTAGTGATAGTGGCTGCTATCAACACTCTTGAGGTATTCAAAATCATCCATCTGTTGCTGTAAAGTGAATCATCATTGTAGACTCACTCAAGTCCAATATCCTTCTAAAGGAAACTAACTTCAGTTGTTTTCAGAATAAAAATGTTTGCTACATATTTAGACCTATATGTGAATATAGGAATAAAACAATCAAATTTTCTTGCAGCTCGTTATTCTCCAAAAAGAGAAGTGATGTATGTATATATTTATATAATGCCAATTGGCAACCATGAAACTTAAGTCTTCTGTCCACATTGCTGGTCCACACTACTCCACCCTTCACATGGGAAGACTAGCTTATCTAGGAATATGGTGGATTCTGCAGACATTGAAATTTTAAATCAAGACTGTCTTCTTAAAAGATGCTGTACCTCAACCAAAAGTTATGAGCTTAATGCAGGAATTACTGGGTGAAATTCTCTGGGCTGTATTATGCATGAGGTCCAACTAGATCATTTATAGATTAATTGATTTTAAGGCTAGAATGGACCATTAGATCATCTGGTCTGACCTGCATATCACAGTGCAATTACTCATCTAATGAGCCCAATAACTTGTTTGACTAAAGCATATCTTCCAGAAAGGCATCTAGTTTTGATTTAAAGACTCCAGGAACATTTCCCCTTGGTAGTTTGTTCCCATGGTTAAATTACAAATTTTTAACAGTCAGGATAATTTTTTCTGATTTGAATTTGTTTAGCTTTAACTCCATAATTTTCTTATGCCTTTCAGACCTAGTATTTTCTCCCAATGAAGGTACTTACACACTTCAATCAAGACACCTCCAAATCTTTTTGATAAATAAAACAGATTGAGCTGTTCATAATTGTCCCACTCTGGCCGCAAAAATCTGTGCATCTATGAATCTTTAAAGGAATGAAAAGGCAGCATGGTCCTTCAATTTCTTGCTGCTTTGCTGAGATTTCTAACTTGCCAGTTAATACAGACTATGCTGCTCTTTTTTCTGACGTGCTCACCCATCCACTTGGAATTGAACCAACTACAAATTCTTTTCACACAGATGACTGAAAAGTCATGAGATGGCTATCACTTTCAATCACTAACTAGTGACTTGTGCTGCATTTGAACCAGAAAACTAAGCAGAGAGCCTCTGTGGCAGAATACTAATCCCCAGGGCCCACCAGTCTCTCCTGTTTTTATACTAAAATATATGCAACAAAATCTGACATACCGGTAATTTAAAATCTCTACATTTTCCTGTTGATCATCACTTGCCTACCTTTCTGTAGGTTTCTTGTATGTACATTTTATCATTATATGTTAACAAAACTACACTGTTTTAAAATATGCATGTGTCTACAGTTAGGCATCTAATTTCATATTTAGGTACCTGAAGTGACCTTGAAGTTAATAGGAGCTTCAGGTGCTCAGCACCTCTGAAACTTAAGGCACTTACAGAAGTTAGGTGCCTAAATATGGATTTTGGTGCCTAACTTTAGACACCCAAGTTTGAAAATATTATCCTTAGCTTATTAAAAGCCTTCCTGTGTTAGAAATACAGGATTTATACTTTACTACTCTTACGTTGTTTTCAGTTTCCTACTAAGGATTACTTATACTGTGTGTTTCTGTGGTTAAAAATTCTTTAAAAATTACTGGAAATTATTGACACAAAGCACAGAGTAACATTTTGATAAGAAGGGTGACATTTCATAGCAATGATCAAACAAGAAGATTATTTTGCTAAAGGTTATTACAATAAGATCTTTTCCATAGATTTGCACCAGCCTTTCTCAAAGATGCTGGGTCTGATACTCCCCTGCCTTTCACCTTGTGTGGCCGTTTACAGCTCCGTTGGTGCAGATATGTGTAAAATATACTGTCATTCTGATATGGTAATATTTTACTCTCACTTTGCATAGGGATAAATGAATATACAAGGTGCATGGCAGTGGAGAATCAGGTCCCATGTCTCTCCCCTGACTCCCTTGTTCATCTACCACTGCCATCCTTTGCATCCCTTCACAAAATCTTATCACACTTGATGCAAGAGTCTTTAACACTTTGCTTCATAAACCCTGCAGCGTAGCTGAAAACATTCCTTTCTCTTATACACAGTATAACTTTCAGTTCTCCCTTTGCAATAATTTCTTTCTCTAACTTTCTTTAACTCTGTTCTGTATATGCCATATAGGGATAGCATACTTATGAAAGACTATAAAGTATTGCATTTAATTATTCTTTCCATGATTAATTTGATTTTATAAAACCTCTGTATTGACAGATATATTCCCTAGAATGACACATGGTGTGGAAAAACAAAGGTAGAATATACATACAAAAGAGTCCTTTTTCAATCAGTGCAGTACAATGCATAGCTCTTGTTTCTGTGACCAGAAATGGTATTTCTGTTTTTGTGCTGAAAATTTACCATGTACCCTTTTATTTTGCCCTCTTTTTTTCACTGTATTTTTCAGTGGAAATAGTGCAATGCTTTTAATATTTTTTTTTTATAAATTCTACTGTCTAAGACTGATCTTCCAAAGGTTAGTTGCGTAAATGATCACAATTCTGTGAATCATTTGGTTCACAAAATCCTAAAGTGTGCAAGTTAAAATGCTTCCATATGGCTTCCTAAGCATTAGTACTTGTTAATCAGTGGAGGACAGGGGACTAACTAGAATTTTTTTGCATATGGAGTTTCATCTGTTTTACTGCTGCCCCCTGTATATGTGACTCTGGCATTCATATGCCTTACTTTGGCACTTACTAGATTGCAAAACTGCTTCTTTATTGATTCATAGTCATTATACTTGCTTCCCTTTGTTTACCGTCTTACTAGCTGGTTAATGTTCAGAAGCTATTTTAATACTGTTACAATGCAGGATAAATCAATAATGGAACAAGAACATAAATATTAAGGTTAGTAGACTACAACTGTGTGTGTCTACTACTTTTCGGAATCTACCATATGCAACAGAGTACTACAATATTGCTAAGCTACCTCTTGTATTTCAGTGAGTAAGCCTAATATTTTATTGACATTTTCATGCTAATGCACATCCTTTTGCTAAATAGTGTATTTTATTCAAATATAGGCCCCAATTCTGTAATAAAAACTCTACAGGTGGATCCCTGCCCCGATGTAAAGCCCCATTGACATTAGGGGGTTTTGCATAGGTAGGACTGGGTTATAGGTCTGTGCACAAAAGGCACACTGGGTCTGAAAAGGCAAAAAAATATTTAAAAGTAGGTTTCATCTTTATTATTTTATTTTATTTTTTGCTATTGTAGGTGAAAACTGCTTCTTTTTTAATGATGATCATGGCAAAATTATGTAAAGCATAAATCTGAAGAAAATATTTTTAAGCATTTCTCTAATTTCTTGAGAGGCTACATCTCGCCTTGCCCGTACTCCCACAAGACCTACCTTGCATGTTTTGTAGATATACAATAAGGAGATGTATGTTTTCATTAGCTGTGTGGGAACAAAGCTGTACCAACAATATGTGTACTAGCCTTTCAATTTCCTTGTTTTTAAATTGAATCCCTTTCCTTACCCTTTGAATGTATTTTGTCAATTTAGTTTGTAAACTGCTTGAGGCAGGGACCTATTGTTATAAGTCTGCTAAGTGCTTAGGAAATTTTTGGATGCTGAAGATGATGTACCAGGGCTGGTTTAAGCAACACTACCTAGCCTAGCACTGCTAGTGTAATGCTTGCTGATAGTCTTTCAATGTGCTGTGGAGTTCCTGCTGCTTGTACTCTCAGATTATAACTGCCCTCATAGGAAAAACAGAATGTCTTCCAAATTGTCACAGTCCTGGATGAGGCATTCTCACAATTTTCCTTTCTTCTTCTAGTTAAAAATAGACCCCCATTTTCTTTCTTCCTTAACCCCACAGTCACCAAAACACATGCTGTATCTGCAAGTCTGGCCCTACTGAATTTTATTACCTTGTTCTCATCTTTTACTAGCACAGTGCTGTTGTGTTTGGTTTCACAGTCCTACAAGATGTTAACTAAGATAAATAGTTTGCTTTCACTGAGCTTAAACAGATCCTAGGAAACATCTATTAATTTTTTGTTTTGTAAAATTCTATTTTAAATTAAAGATAAAATTTGAGCCTAGGCTCAGTTGTTGTTTTTATTTATTTGTATTTCCATATCACCGAGAAACCCTAGTGATGGACCAAGACCCCTCTGTGGTAGGTGCTGTGCAAACACAGAACAGAAAGACAGGCCCTGTCTTAAGGAGCTTGTTAATGTTAACATCCCTTCATAGCACTTGGATTCTTCAGCTACTTTGGTTAGAATCAGCATGCTTTGTGACTTTAGGTTATGTGCCATATGGCTATTCCAGATCCCAGTAGCAATAGGAAGTTTTAGTGACTGGTAGACATTCAGTTTTAATGGCGATGCAGATATTTATGTACTAAGGGAGTGTGATTTGACTAAGTATTTCTGGGAAGAAAATTAATCTAATTGTGAAAATTGAAGTACTTCATAAGAGCAATAACATTAAGTGACAATGGAATAATTTCAGCTAAAATGCAGTTCTACCCTGAAAAGTGACTTTGAGCCAGTTTTATAATCTTACTCAGCACATCTGCTTTTCATGTAGTTATGACTCCCGAGTTACAAAAATGTTTTTACTGCTTTTGACTTCTGACAATCCTGAAGAGCCAATTTAGCTAAGAGGGAGGGAGCTAGAAGAAGATATTCCTTTTTGTTATCACAAATGAGAGTTTTTTACACTTGTGCAAAAAACCATTGATTTAAATATAGTTGCATGGGGTCATTAAGAGCATACTTTTCTCTCCTGTTCCATTCAGTTTCTTATACCATGCCCATTACATGGTATCTGAGTGCTTTTTACTAGCATATCAAGCAATATGACTAACTTTGTTCTTGCCACCTTCTCCCCAGAGGGAAAATTGTGTTATTTTTATTTAAAATAAATATTTATGAATGCTGTGCTGTGTATTTTTTACTAGCAAAGGCAAGCTTGCAGAAGTTCACCTTATGTTCAGAAGGGAAAGTGGTGGTTTGTGGTAGTTCTTAGATCCAGCTGGCATTTGTTTCACAATCTTGGACCAATCCCTGAGAAAGCTGTCTCTCCTTCATGAATGATCTTTACCCTTGGGCTAGATAGTTCCATTGTGCCACGGTTGTTAATCACGGTCTTCATCCCAGAGCTTTAGGTGATATTTTATGTATCCCTGGCCAAGACTACGAAACACATTGAAGACAATGGGATTTCATAGGTGTAAATGAGGGCACAATTTGGCTATAGGATGTTTATTACCAGAGATGTGCAAGAAGAAAATAAGAGCTTGACTTTCAGAGCCCAGGTTGAGCAAGTAGGACTGACAGTTGGCAGAGAGTGGGAGGGTGTGACTTGAAAATCAAATGTGTCAGATACGGGATGATTGAGAGATAATTTACGATGAAATCCCACAATATCATTTTATAGGGTCATTTTTTCAGAGAAGAACCACACTTTAAATTTTCACTCTGCAGTCTCTACTGTCCTTCAGGTCATGTGCTTTTACTGGAAATGCAAATAAAACAAAACCTTTTCAGCTAATGTAGGGCCCCAATGCTGCAAACACTTTCATATGAATTTAGCTTTAAGCACATGAGCAGTCCCACTGACGTGTGTAAGTTTGCATGAGAAGAGCCTTATAAAATGCACTACTGGCACTAAGTCAAGGAGGACGGGGGAGAAGAAAGTATATATAAGTTATTATGAGCTCTATTTATTTGCGTGTATTTACCATAAGGAACCATTACTGTGCTTTGAAATGTAATTTATGCTTGTGCTGCTGGCTGCATAGGTAAGTGAATAAAATACAGTATCTACAACACAATAAATTATTCTGTTACTGCAAAAGAACACAGCATAAGGATAGTGTTGTAGGTACCTAGGCTGTAAAATATAATACAGAATAATATAAATAATCTTTACTAATAGCAGCGTAATATTGGTCCTGCTTTGAAAATAACAAACATTTGATACATTCAGTAAATTGGTTTAATTAAAAATCAAGATTATGTATGAAGATGAGTAACTCTTTTCTTCACTAACTTGTAGGAACAAAAGAAACTAAATTATCAGAAAGAATGGACTTAGTATTGTGTATCAGAAGAGTGCCAGGTTCTTCCTTAGAAGAACAGGGATCATTCATGTTAAATTCTGCCCATTCCCACCCTACTCCCCCAAGTGAAAAAGAAATGAGGTTCAAAGGAAATTGACTGTGTGGAGCTGCTGGTTTGGGGGGTAAAAATGATTTTAGGATAATGGTAAGTGCAGTTGTCAAAGAAGAAAACGGTTGCTTCAGAAGTATCAGAGAAGATTAATGGGGTCCTACAGCCTTATTTCAGATTGCAGCGCATTTTCCAAATACAATTTAGATGCACAGTGTTTATGTGTGATTGGTTTCCCTGGCTTAAGTTCAGAATATTAATGTCATCCTTAAGTAAAGAAATTTAAGAAAGTAAATGAGTCTCGTATTCTAATTTTCCCCCCAACTTCTGAAAAAAGAGGCAACGCCAGCATATGCATTGCAGTGTCTTATATTTATAGGTCAATTTAGCAGGTTTTGCTGTTGAAGTTTGTCACTGCTCCTGATTTATGTGATTATTTGTACAATGCCCCTGTAGCAGTCTGCACTGATAAGTTTAAAAATAAAAAATGTTTAGCTCTGAGCTAAGCTAATGCTAATGCTGGCAACAGCTTAAGCCAGCTACACAGCGTCATTTCAACATTGTAGATTTTTGAGCTTTTGTTACTTTTTATATCAGGGGAAAATGTGAAATGTTATTTATATACAAGCAATGTTTGTTTAATATTATTCTAATGAGTAGATTTCAGGTCTTTGCTTTATAAGCAGAAGACAAGATATCTTATTCTGAATGTTTCCTGAAGTCCCAACTTTTGGAAGAGTCACCTGTTCTGAATATTTCCTGCCTTACCTGTGCTTCAACTTAGATCTTGAATATATTAGAACTCCCAGTTTGTATAACTTCACAGATATAGTTTCACCACTGCAGCCCCTTGATGTTAGATGTCCTGCACTAATATATAGTGGGGCTAAACTGATGCTGGGTTGGTTTTTGCTTTTAAAGCACACTGCCATTTGAAAAGGAAAACACAACTTCCTGTGGTTCTTTTTTGGAGCCCTTACAGGATTTGAATTAAGTAGCGTGTTTTGTTTACACTGTTTTACTCTTTTTTATTGTTTATACTGCATGTTTTATAGGAATGTACACTTTTATTATTTAACTATTACTTTTATACATTATATTATTCATATTAATTGAATTATTATTAATATTTTGCACCTGTTTTAGCTGTTGCTTTATTACTGAAAAGGGGATTTAGGGTCTTTTTCTATTATTTTGGTTCTGGCCACCCTTTGTGTCTATTTTTATTTACTAATTTATAGTTAATATTTATAACGTAATTTTTTTAATTAAACTTTGTAAAATTATTAAGAAGTTCAAGGGATTAACAAAGTTAAGACTGTCGGGAGACGTTGGCTGCTGCCCAAAGAGTGTGTGTTAGCTTTGCATCTTTAATGAAAGATCTGGATGGATTTAGTGGATTTTTTTCAACAGCCAATTTATTTTACACATCAGTTATATATGTATATATAGGTGTTTTAAAAAAAATTGCAGTCCTTTTTCTGTGTTGTAAGCAGTTTATTACAAGAGACCGAATAAATATTTTAAACTTGCTTGACTTAGCTTTACTAGTTGAGCTTTTGAATTTTTTTTCCTTTCCTAAAATGGTTTTATACTCTTGAAGTTTTCTTTTTGTAAATTGTAAATTAGGAGTAGATGATACATTGAAACTGTGTACATTTTTAAACTGCATATTATTTTTATATTTAATTTTTAAATACTTTTTTTATAGATGAGATAACTAAGATACAGAAGAAAAATAAGGAAGCGAAAACATCAGTAAAAAAATAATTGCTAAAATATGGCAATTATTAGAGCCCAGGCCAAAAAAGTTATCTGAGACTGTAATAAGCTTAATTTTCAGAGCAGCAGCCGTGTTAGTCTGTATTCGCAAAAAGAAAAGGAGTACTTGTGGCACCTTAGAGACTAACAATGTTACACTTAATTTTTTGTCTGGCTATATTGAAAAAAGGACAGGAAACATTTGACATGGGTTTAATTAGGCTGCAACTTTATTATTCGATATCTGGGACTATCCAACAGATAAAAGTGAATAGTGCAGGTAAACCCATGCTTATTCCATAATTACCCAGGGATCTTCCACTAGCTCCCCCTCTTTTTCTACCCAGGTCTCTCCAGCAAATCCATTGCTGGGACTTTACCATCCCCCGCCCCCCTCATGGGTGGGGGGTAAGGTGGGCTATAAGAATGCGGGTGTTGGCTTCCTGCCGTACCAATCATGGAAGTCCCCAACCACCCCCTGTTCATTCCTTTAATGACCTCTCCTTTTAAGTCCTTTTTCAAGTCATTTATCCAGTCACGTATACCTTCCCTATGGAGTACCTGCACTGGACATTCGCCCTACACTTAAATAATGAGTTGCGACATACAGCCTACCGCCCATCATGCCATGCATGAGCAGAGCCGTTCCTGAACCCTCTGCGGGAAAGGCGAAAAAGCCCCAACTGCACCTAGGCCAATATGGTGGTAAGGGGAAAAAATTCCTTCCCAGTCCCCCTAAAAAAAGGGGGTGACTAGCATAATGCCCACAGCAGGTCTAGACCAAGCCTGGTATTTTACCACCTAAAGGGGAAAGAGGGTGGATCCTGTCTCAGCCTGCTCCATGTAAAAGGGAGGCTTCAGGCAAAGAGCTGCCCCTTTTAAACTCTGCATTTCTGCAGGATGAGTCAGCGACCACGCTGACCGTTTTGCAGCAGTTTTCACCCCTCTTTTACCCCAGCCATAAAGCACTGTTCCCTTCATTCCGCCAGCCAGCCAAATACCCTCCCGCCCCACTTAAAGATGCAGTGCAGTCATTCTGATGCACCGTTTAACTGCTGTTTCATTTATTTTTTCCTTCAACTTAGCACTGCAATTTATTATGGGTTTGTTTGTTTTTTTGTGCCCAGGTTATATCCCTACTAATATATTTGGAACCAGTAAAGCCTTATAGAAATCTCTATTTTCTTTAATGATTTTAAGTAAATTGTCCATAGTCAAACACTTTAAATCAGATTGTCTTTGTACTTGCAGTAGCCAGCACAGTTGATTATTTAGAGACATTTATTGCCCATTTCCTTCAGAATGGTCGTAAAGGGTTCTCAGGGAAAAAAAAAAAAAAAGCACAGTGGTAGTAATTGTCAGCACCCGACTTCTTCTTTGCATAATTTCTTGGATTACTAAGGATTTAACCAGGCATGACTGCACACTACTATAACTGGGTTTTATTATTAAAGCAAGCATTCTGTTTTTCTTTTAACACTTTCAGATTTAACGCTTTATTACTTGCACTACTGCTGACTATGTAGTCCCCTCTGAGCTCTGCAGTCTTAATTTGTGCAAAGGCTCCTTTTAACTGCACATACTTTAAAAAATATAACTTATTTCAGTTTTTCATTGTTTAAGACACTTCCTAAGACTTTATTAGCTACTATATTCTGGACCGTAACTCTTCTATCTTATTTCTTAGAATAACTCATTTCTCAGCTGACTTTTCCTTGGTGGCTTTAAGCATATCTTTTATGAGTTTTTTTTACACTTATTTCTTAACTTAGTACACTTGGCCTGCAAAGCTGTACTCACTAAATACAGTCCTTGAAGGACAGCTGCTTTTTATTTTGATTTTATGCAGATAGGTAACATATGCTTTTTTCCCTGACCTTTCAGGATTTTTTTTCTACTTCGTTTTTTTTTCTTTCTACAACTTAGATTTGCTCTCTCTGCTTTTTGCATTCATTCCTCAAGGTGGCACATTTTGTTTGTAAAGTTTTAGTCACCCGAAATAATCTTTGTGAAACTTCTACCTTGATTTGGGCTTTCCTTGTCTTAGGAGGGAGGGGGAAAAATCCTAGATACTATTCTTTTTGTGGCTGCCAATGGATTTTTTTTTTTTTTTTTTTTTTTTTTTACATTTCAGTGACATTTAATAGACCTCTCCTGTACTTTGCCAAGCATTCTTCTTTTCTTTTTTTAAGATTTAATACCACTTTCTGGAGTTCCTTTTTCACCCAGTCCCAATCCTCCCCAGTACTTTCTGGGGAGCTCATAGATTTAACCCATGTCTCCAGCATGGTAGTAGCTTCCTTATATTTAACCTTTTCAGTGCTAATGCTAAACCACTGGGTTGCAGGCCTTGACAGTAAAGCTACATGAGTAATAAATTGTGTGTTACCTGCTCCAGACAAATCGAATCCAAGTCATGGCGCCACTATGTTGGGTTTTCCCCGAGACCTCTTCCACTCAGTCCCCAAAGAACTCAGTTTGACTCCAGTCTCATCACTCAGGTTCCTTTATTTGGCATACAGCAAAAGTACGCTGAGTTGATCAGACAGAAATGTAAGGCATGGCTACTGGGCATTATACAGAAACCCCCTTTCTTTATATACATTTACACATCACATTGCATCATATGTTTTAGGATTGGCTTGGTTATTTGCAGGAACCAATCCATGTACAGCTTGCTCTTTCCATCACTGTCTATGTTCAACTTTACTCTTTACCTCACCTTTATGCTTCCGAATTCTCTTGTCCATTGTTATCTTATCTTATTCTTAGGAAATGGTTCCATGGGTGTTCCCCCTTTATCTTAGCTAGCTCAGACATTGTGTCTTTGTGCTAAGATAAGTAAATGGGTCAGTAAGCTAAAACATTCCATTTTCAGCCTGCTGATCTAGTTACCTTCCTACTCCTGCCTTCCAAAAAAAAAATGAGGCCTCCCCCATGTTTAATTATTGAGGTCAATCCAGGCCTACAACATGCACCAGTGCATGAGATCTACATTAGGAATTTACTCTGGTACACCCACATCAGTGTAAATATCCCTAATATAAACAATGACTCAGTCATTAAAAATGCATCGTGGCCAAGCTTCTTGGATTGTCATCCTGTTAGGCACTGGCAGGCCAGATAAGTAAGTGGATGGGAGAACACCAAGGAACAACGAGGTTCAACAGGAAATGGTGCTGATGATTCAGTAATGATCCAGAATGGTGTATTTAGAATTATCTGGAATGGTCTATTTAATGATCTAGTTAAGGTGTATTTAGAAGTTGTGCTGTTTTTTAGATGAGACACGAAACAGACATTGTGGTATAAAGGATCTTCTGGAACTTTTCAGATGCGTGGAGGATGATGTCTTGGCCAGGTTCCACTTCTCATTCCTTGAACGGCAGTTCTCTGTGCATTTTCAACTGGATATAAATACTCCTCACTCCTGTGCCCTAAACCCTGTTGTGCTGTTGCTCTTTATATTTGTACAGCTGCTAATGTATGTTGCAGCCCAGATATTTAAAAATGATTATTGTTATTATTATTTGGATAACTTTTGCACATATTTAGTACTATTTAATGCTCATAAGTTAGATTCAAATTCAGTTAAAATATTTGGGTTTGTGCAGATGTTAGTGCCTTAGAAAATGGATCAGACTTTTTA
Organism: Dermochelys coriacea; assembly: GCF_009764565.3. Classification (NCBI taxonomy): domain Eukaryota; kingdom Metazoa; phylum Chordata; order Testudines; family Dermochelyidae; genus Dermochelys; species Dermochelys coriacea. The sequence goes on from NC_050069.1 coordinate 11,391,775, forward strand.
TCGAATTCATCCTATTTCCATTGCTTTGAGCTGGGAAGGATTTTTCCCCAGCCTTTAAAATATAACTGCCTTGCTCTCTGCTCCAGTTAACATAAGAGTTACCAGAAAACTTCTGATTATAAATTCACCTAGCTCCTGATGTATCCCTCACACAAAAGCTAACACAATTGCAAAGTGATCACACTAGATGTGACTGTTGTGCAGGGGGAGGATAGGCTGGAGGTCTGCCGTAGACTTTATTATTGCATAGGTTGATAAATCCTGGTTCATCGGGCTGTAGAAGGAGTTTGTCATGGAGCCTCCCTGTTGGCCATTCATAGAGCAGCTTTGAGAATAATCCAAATATCAAGCTTTGTGTGGCTTTCCCATGACTTGGAAGGGGGAATAATGGTGAAGAAGTGAAAATTTTAAACCACCTTTCATTGGCTTAATAAACTTAACAAACAAGATTTATGTGTAGGTCTCCTGGACATGCTAGCTAAATCTAGAGCCTTTAGCAGCATTTAGACTTCCATAGGACCTGGATAAGCAGACTGACTGTGACATCTAGTATCCAGGCCATAGAGCATAATTAAGTTCTTACAGAAAAAATTGTCACTATTAGCTGACTCATTTTATGCCTAGAGGTAACCCTTAAAATTATGCATGTTTGCACTGGGTAAATGGTGCTTATCAAAATACTTCTGTCAGAGGGATGTGCTTTTTTTTTGTGAGAACAAGATTACTGTTTGAAAGCATTATCAGAGAGCCTTGTTTTGCCATAGGCAGTGCAATAAACTTTCACATCTTAACTGTTGCAGCAGAGGTACAGATATAGGGTGAAATAAATTGCTTTTCAACACACAGCACCAAGGCTTGGAGTCAATTTCAGATAGGCTGGAAAAACTTGCTTGGTGTAACATATCTGTTATGCAGTCATGTCTCTTGTCATGTCCAAATGTATTTGTGACTCACGTAAAATATGTCCTGTAATATTAAGCAGCAAGTATAAGATTTTGCTAGTACTTGCCATTGTCTTCTGTCATATGGTAAACTTCCAAAAATGCAAGTTAGTAGAAGCAAAAGAAAACTTTCCATGTTTTTCACATTCATGAGACATGATACGAGTGGTTCCAGCTGGCTTGCTGTTCTGGGAGACTGATCATTCCCAATGATGTCTAGCATGGGTAGTGGTGCCAGAGGGAATGATTGGAAGAAGTCATGATTTGGGTTAGGACTACGATTAACATGCAAGTTGACTGACTTTATTCCAAGTCAGACTGAATCAGTGCCACAGCATGAAACTAGGGGTCTAAGTGTTGCCCTCTTTCAGATGAAATGCAAAACCCAAGTCCTGATCACTTTTTGTCATCAAAGATTCCATTCACGAATAGGGGTGTTAGCTCCTATGCCTTGGTAAAACTCCAGTTTGTCTACTTGTAAAGGGTCTAACTTCTGGTTTATATCTCCCCAATGTGGCTGGTTAGCAGTGCTATAGAAGCAGCATCTTCCACAACTGTGGGTAGGGGGCTTGTCCCATTGTTCCAGGATCATCTGCTCTGCACTGCATTCAAAAAAAAGTATTTACACGATCTAGATGGAGCCATTGGAGCTACATACAGCCTTCCATGGCCAGAAGAAGGGTCACTATGATTTGGGACCTCTAGTTTCGAGGGGAGAAAAGGTGGGGAAGGACAGAGGAATCTTAGATAAGAAGACCTCCACCCCTAGCAATGTACAAATGTAACTACTTCTAGAGAGAAAAAAAAAGGCAGCAGCAGCATATCCTTTTTCTAAAGTACAGAATTCTAGGCATAAGGAGCTGAAGCAGGTGACATGATTAAAATAAGGGTCAAATTCCTTGTTGGCATTATAAACACTCATTTGTATGGGTTGTCTTACTCACCTGCAGACATTATTAATACTTATATAGCACCTAGGAACCTCAGACATATTTGGGTGTTCTGTTGTGTTAGAAACAAATAAAAGTACATTGGTCCCTGCCCTGACAGCTGTCTAGGAAGCTGGTTAATATGAAACGTGGAGGGGAGAGAGACAGATATTCATGGGGTTTCCCAAGAATGATAGGAGTCACCCTTTGCCCATAGATGCTGAACATGCTGCTTCTGTAGCACTAGCCAGCCACTTTGAGGAGATCTAACCTGGCTAATTAATTGAACTTCCATATGCAAACTTAATACATGTCTATTTTGTAATTAAATAAATATCAATTTTCTCCAACTGTCCTTTTGTCTAATTATTTAAATGAATTTCATTTATAAGCTGGTCTTTTTTTGTGGTTAACTAATGGGATTGGTTAGTTTATAATGATTCTGTTGTGATGAATTAATATGGATGGTCCTAACCTGCAATTTTCTCAAATACCTCCCATCCACCGTTATTTTTTTGTGCAAGCCAGAAAGATTAGGGTGGGTAAAATGGATGTACCATTGACAAATTTAAACCTAGAACAGTAGCAGTCAACCTTTTAATTATTAATATAGGCATGCTGCCAACATTCACATGAGACAATATTAAAAGCCCCTACTAACGTCAAGATACACCACATCTACCACTTATCTCCTATTCACAAGGCTTGTAAAAGAAAGCTATTACCTTGGTTTGACTTTTTTTTTTGCTAATCTATGTTGAGTGTTACTTATCACCTTATTATCTTCTAGGTGTTTGCAAACTGATTGCTTAATTATTTGCTTCATTATCTTTCTGGGTACTGGAGTTAACCTGACTGGTCTGTAATTCCCTGGGTTGTCTTTATTCCCCTTTTTATAGATTGTTGCTATATTTGCCTTTTCCAGTCCTCTGGAATCTCTCCCGTCTTCCATGACTTTTTGAAGATAATCACTAAAGGCTCAGATATCTCCTTAGTGGGCTCCTTGAGTATTCTGGGGTGTATTTCATCAGGCCCTGGCGACTTGAAGACTTGTAACTTGTCTAAGTAATTTTAACTTGTTTTTTCTATAGTATCTCACACTTCTTTTCTTATATAACACATCTCACTGATATAAGTTAATATTTGTCAGCATTGTGGAAGAAATGCCTGATTAGAAATAATTTGACTGGGGAAAGGACATGGTGCACTAGCACTGAGAAATCGTTCCTGTCATAAGGGACATTATTCAAGAAAGTAGAAAAACAGGAATGGGTGAATGAACTAAAGGCAGCGAAGTTGTTTGATTGAAGAGGGAGAATGAGGCCATCATAAGAAGCATGGTACATGATGTATAGGCCAAAGTGGAGCTGTGCAGGGCCCTGAATTTGAGCGTAAGAAGTTTAAATGTTGGGCAAAGGAGACTAGTGGAGGGATTCCACAAGGGGAGTGATATGTCCAGAAAACAATGGGCAAAGAAGATAATTTTAGCAGATGCAGATTGAATGAACTGGAGAGCAGCAAGGTGGGAATCAGATACCAGACAGGAGGTTGCTTCAGTAATCAAATCAGTAGATGACCTGAGCATGGATGGATGTTTTAGCTATTTGGACAGAAAGGGAAGTTTCTTCTTTTTGAATATGTTGTGGAAGAAGAAAGCGGTAAGACATAGGGCTAGATTTTTAAAGGTATTTAAGTGCATAGTGAGATTTGCAAAAGCACAATGATCTTGTCCACAGAAAAGGAGAAATGAGGATGCAGAAGGGAAAATATGCAGCTCAATTTGGTCCATGATTAGCGTGATCTGGCAGCATGCCTTCCTGGCAATGGCTAGAGAATTAGATGTGCAGGAGTGGATTGATGGAAACAGATCAGGCATCCAGAGGTAGATTTGTGAATCAGTGTAGTAATGACAGTAATATGTGTGTGAATGAATGAGGTCACCCGAGGATAAGGGGTAGAGGAGAGAGGACTAAGGACACAGCCATATGGGACTTGCAGAAAGGAGGAGGAGGAAGAGACCCAAAAGAGATGCTGAAAGAACAACTGAAGAGGAGGGGATACTTTCCTAAAACTTTTAATGAAAAGGTTAACCAAAAAAGAAGTCATCTTGCAGCAAAGAGAATCTTTTAGTTGCATCTAATATTCTCTCCTCCACCTGACTTTGCTTTTGCAATAAGACAACTCTGTTGTTTTTTGAGCTGGAGGAAAATAACATATGGTGGTGTTTAATAATTGAATGTATTACAGTGCATCTTGTAAAATAATCGGCCCTGGTAGTACTGTACATACTGCTCAGTTTCCTCTGAGAATGAAGATCTATGCAAATATTTTAAAGGTAACTGTGCTATTCTTGCTTAGACTTCTGTGAACATACGTAAGTGAAATTAGTGATGTTAAATTATGGAACTGACTGTGGAAGAGCCAGTTTATACAATAGACTACTTAAGCTGTCTCTCACCCTTCCTTCTGTTTTTCTTTTCAACTCATTTTGCCATATGAACTCATTTTAAAAGTTTATTGCTCATTTATATTGCTGACTACTACTGTTCGTACTTTTGTTGGCTTGATCACTAATAGGCCAGAAGTTATGTGAACAAGCAAATTTGGATCTCAACTCGTTTTTATTCAATTCTACTTTTCCTACAGAGGTGAAAACATGTTACAGTTTGCTGTATAGAATCCCTGTCTTTTATTATTATTGCACAATTTTTCATTACCTTGTATCTGAGCATATATAGGTGCTTTACAAGTTAATTATAATGGTAATTATTTTGTTTATGTATTACACTAATGCTCACAACCCCCAAACAGCCCTTTTCTCTTAGATGCTGTGCAAACCAATAGTGAAATTCCCCTCATCCGTAGATCTTACCATTAAATTTAAGCAGCAACTGAACAACTAGTTATAGAACAGTTGGAAGGAGAGGTTAAAAACTATATGTGTGACTGGTTGCCTAGACTGACCACGTGCAGAATCACAATTTGGTTTGTTTGTTTTTTTGTGGGGGATGTGGTTAATTGAACTTCATAGCTCTCCTGTGAATTCGGTGATTAGTCTGTTATCTATTTTACAGATGGAATACAATGACGCAGACAGTTTAGGTGACGTGCCCAAGGTCGTATGTTGAGTAGTGGCAGAGCCAAGAAAAAATTCAGAATAGACCTCTACCCTGAAGTTCTGTTCAGTTTTATCTACCTCCCTAATGGCCAGTAGCTGTCCCAGCCTTCCTGGCTGCAGAGGTTTTCAGAGGGAAATTCCAAACTTTATATAAAATTTCTGACTAACAATTTGGCTATAATGTGTCCAGTCTGAGTCCCAGCAGTGTCCTAGGGCTGCATTTGCTTTCTGGGAAGATTGTTCTCAGCACTGCCTCCCCTCTGAGGTGCTTGCTGCAACTGGTGTCTCTGCTGAGGCTTCAGGGAGAGAGCTATACCATGAAAAGCAAAGGGAAAGGTTTCTATCTCCTATTTCAGCTCCTTATTGTATCTCACCTCAGCCCACCTCTCTTAGGCAAGAAAAGAGGCAGGCAGGACTGAACTAGCCAGCTTCAGAAGCAAGCAACTCTCCCTCCACTCCAGCCCTCCATCTACCTGAAGGGCATGATGCCAGGTGGGCAGTTCACCAAATGGAAGATTATACTTAAGTCCCTTGAACACATATAAGGAGTGCCACTCAGCTGCCTCTCTCCATCCCCCTTCAACTCCCACTCCCCCAGTGTGAATGGAGGGCACTGGACACATGATAGACATTCATCACCCTCCTGCTGCTGTATCCTCTGTAACAGGCCTCCTAAGTGATCCCTACTGATATTCCATGAGAAACACAGAACCAGCTGGCCTGTGAGGATCCAATACAGTAGAAAAGGGTAGAGCTTCTGAGAAGTCCCTTCCAGAACTTTCCCTGAGAGACCCAGATGGGGCTCTGTTGGAGAGGGAAGACAATTAGCCCAGCCTCTTTGAGGGCAGAGAGCCATTTAAAATATTTTTGGAACAATCTCTGAGCCTAATTTTTCTCATCCCTCTGAAGCAGGATCATAATCAAACACAAATTAATGGGCAGAGGGACTGGATAAATTTCTATGGCCTGTGTCATAAAGGAAGTCAGACTAGATGATCTGATGATTCCTTATGGCCTTCAAAGCTATGAATTTATGAGTCATAGGAAGAAACTCCCAAAGGGGACATCAAGATTAGTACTCCCACTTCACCTCATGTTAAGTCAAGTTGATGGGCTGATAATTGACATCTTTGCATCTGGAAACAGCAGTAAGGGGCTGTAATGTCAGAACCTGGGATTTGAGGTGATATATGCTCTCTCGCAAAGAGGGGCAATGTTTCTGCTATATGCCATCCCACCTTTCGCTCTACTCCATGGTACCATACAAAAGACAGGAAGGAGAAAGCACCAATGATGCTATTTCTCTGTCTGTCTGAAATGGCTATGACACTCAGGACTGATTAACCTGCCATTGGATCTTTTGATGTGTCCACCACATAGAGGAAATTTGCTATATAATTTAAAGAACGTTAACTGATTTTCAGTTAAACATATTCAGTGGATGTCAATAGACTGAGTTAAAGTTTTACAGTGGAATCTATTTTTGGAATCCCAGAACACCGAGAGAAACTACATACTATTTGAATGGGCAGATGGTGAGATACTTGCAATTGTATTACAGTACTACTGTTGGTTGTAGTGTCTTCACATCAAAGATGAAATTCAGATTTGGTGAGTAGGAAGAATGGAACACATACTATTTTACTGGAGTTACTTTCATGCTGAAAACTATGGCATGTTGGGTTTGAAGGATGCCTACAAGTTTATTGAATCGGACCTAATCCAGGAAGGCTGGCAATCTTTTTCTCACTGTAGCTTGCCAAGAGAACATTATAGCATTGATTTGTTTGCAGAAGATGTGAAAGAAAGTGAAAAAGGGCTGCTAAGTTGTTGATAGAAAAGGAGTACTTGTGGCACCTTAGAGACTAACAAATTTATTTGAGCATAAGCTTTCGTGAGCTACAGCTCACTTCATCGGATGCATTCGGTGGAAAATACAGTGGTGAGATTTATATACACACAGAGAGAACATGAAACAATGGGTTTTATCATACACACTGTAAGGAGAGGTTTCAGAGTAGCAGCCGTGTTAGTCTGTATTCGCAAAAAGAAAAGCAGTACTTGTGGCACCTTAGAGACTAACAAATTTATTAGAGCATAAGCTTTCGTGAGCTACAGCTCACTTCATCAGATGCATTTGGTGGAAAAAACAGAGGAGAGATTTATACACACACAGAGAACATGAAACAATGGGTTTATCATACACACTGTAAGGAGAGTGATCACTTAAGATAAGCCATCACCAGCAGCAGGGGGGGGAAAGGAGGAAAACCTTTCATGGTGACAAGCAAGGTAGGCTAATTCCAGCAGTTAACAAGAATATCAGAGGAACAGTGGGGGGTGGGGTGAGGGGGAGAAATAACATGGGGAAATAGTTTTACTTTGTGTAATGATTCATCCATTCCCAGTCTCTATTCAAGCCTAAGTTAATTGTATCCAGTTTGCAAATTAATTCCAATTCAGCAGTCTCTCGTTGGAGTCTGTTTTTGAAGCTTTTTTGTTGAAGGATAGCCACTCTTAGGTCTGTGATCGAGTGACCAGAGAGATTGAAATGTTCTCCAACTGGTTTTTGAATGTTATAATTCCTGACGTCTGATTTGTGTCCATTCATTCTTTTACGTAGAGACTGTCCAGTTTGGCCAATGTACATGGCAGAGGGGCATTGCTGGCACATGATGGCATATATCACATTGGTAGATGTGCAGGTGAATGAGCCTCTGACAGTGTGGCTGATGTGATTAGGCCCTATGATGGTGTCCCCTGAATAGATATGTGGACAGAGTTGGCAACGGGCTTTGTTGCAAGGATAGGTTCCTGGGTTAGTGGTTCTGTTGTGTGGTGTGTGGTTGCTGGTGAGTATTTGCTTCAGATTGGGGGGCTGTCTGTAAGTAAGGACTGGCCTGTCTCCCAAGATCTGTGAGAGTGATGGGTCATCCTTCAGGATAGGTTGTAGATCCTTGATGATGCGTTGGAGAGGTTTTAGTTGGGGGCTGAAGGTGATGGCTAGTGGCGTTCTGTTATTTTCTTTGTTGGGCCTGTCCTGTAGTAGGTGACTTCTGGGTACTCTTCTGGCTCTTATCAATCTGTTTCTTCACTTCAGCAGGTGGGTATTGTAGTTATAAGAATGCTTGATAGAGATCTTGTAGGTGTTTGTCTCTGTCTGAGGGGTTGGAGCAAATGTGGTTGTATCGTCGAGCTTGGCTGTAGACAATGGATAGTGTGCTGTGATCTGGGTGAAAGCTGGAGGCATGTAGGTAGGAATAGCGGTCAGTAGGTTTCCGGTATAGGGTGGTGGTTATGTGTCCATCGCTTATTAGCACTGTAGTGTCCAGGAAGTGGATCTCTTGTGTGGACTGGTCGAGGCTGAGGTTGATGGTGAGCTGGAAATTGTTGAAATCATGGTGGAATTCCTCAAGGGCTTCTTTTCCATGGGTCCAGATGTCATCAATGTAGCGTAAGAGTAGGGGCATTGGGGATGAGAGCTGAGGAAGCGTTGTTCTAAGTCAGCCATAAAAATGTTGGCATTCTGTGGGACCATGCGGGTACCCATCACAGTGCCGCTGATTTAAAGGTATACATTGTCCCCAAATGTGAAATAATTATTGGTGAGGACAAAGTCACAAAGTTCAGCCACTAGGTTAGCCATGACATTATCGGGGATACTGTTCCTGATGGCTTGTAGTTCATCTTTGTGTGGAATGTTGTAGAGGGCTTCTACATCCTTAGTGACCAGGATGATGTTTTTAGGGAGATCACCGATGGATTGTAGTTTCCTCAAGAAGTCAGTGGTGTCTCGAAGATAGCTGGGAGCGTAGGACCTGAGGAGGGAGTCTACATAGCCAGACAATCCTGTTATCAGGGTGCCAGTGCCTGAGATGATGGGGCATCCAGGATTTCCAGGTTTATGGATCTTGAGTAGCAGATAGAATACCCCAGATCGGGGTTCCGGGGTGTGTCTGTGCGGATTTGTTCTTGGTGCTTTTTCAGGGAGTTTCTTAAGCAAATGCTGTAGTTTCTTTTGGTAACCTTCAGTGGCAGCATTTACTCAAGAAACTCCCTGAAAAAGCACAAGAACAAATCTGCACCCCCACCCCTCACTGTTCCTCAGACGTTCTTGTCAACTGCTGGAAATGGCCCACCTTGATTATCACCACAAAAGGTTTTCTTCCTCCCGCCCCCCACCTGCTGGTAATAGCTCATCTTAAGTGATCACTCTCCTTACAGTGTATATGATAAAACCCATTGTTTCATGTTCTCTGTGTGTGTATATAAATCTCCCCACTGTATTTTCCACTGAATGCATCCGATGAAGTGAACTGTAGCTCACGAAAGCTAATGCTCAAATAAATTTGTTCGTCTCTAAGGTGCCACAAGTACTCCTTTTCTTTTTGCGAATACAGACTAACACGGCTGCTACTCTGAAATCTGTAAGTTGTTGATGTTAGTTTAAGCTTCATTCAAGGCTTTTATGTTACTCCAGACTTAAACCAGAGTGACTTTCCCTAAAATGCTCTATTTTAAATTGTAACATAGAAATTTGATGGTGCTGTGAGAGAAGGAAAGGGACAACTTATAGGTAAGGCATCACAATGTACGTCAAGGCTGACAGCACAATAAGTCTTATTCCAGAACTTTACAAGAGTCAACTGTATTTCTAAAAATTAAATATCATATTTCATTAAAAAAACCTTTGCATTCAGACCCTTTGCGGAGACTGCTTTTTATTGTTACAGTTCTGCCTTTCTCAATATAGTGAAGACACTCAACTGTTTTTATGTGGTACAAGGGCATTTAACTAAATTAAAATAAAGAAAGAAGGAAGGAAAAAGGAAGATCCATGCTGGATATCAGAAACATGTTTGGGTGAGGCATTGTAGACTGCATTTTCTCCCAAGAGAAGTGGTAGAAGTTCCATCATTGCAGACATAGGAAGCTACTTGGAAAAGCAGTGGAAAATGTACTGTAGATTGAGCTTGTTGTGTTCCATGTTTCTTCAACTACAGAGTCTGCTCCCTGTCAGAAAATAGAACATTTAAAAAAAAACACCTCTATTGTTTTAGTTCACTTATAAGGCTAGGTTTTTGTTTTTGTTTTTAATCTTTCCTCTTATTCAAAATGGCTGCTGTGACTCATTTGATCATGTGTCAAGTCATGTAAAATGGCACACAACAAATCTGGTCATGCAACATTATAGACACAGGTAGCAGCTAAAAAAGATTCTCTAATCAGGCACCCAGCAAGCAGCGAGTTCATATCGGAGTGGCAGGGGCCTGCTGGTGAAAGCATTTCTTGTGGACTAAAAACAAGAAAGAAGATATATGTGAGCCCAGGGAGGAATTTTACTTTTTAAATAGCCCTTGTTAATTTTTAAGTTCTCTCTCTGTTATTGGGTTTTGGTAACTATGAAAATGGACAGCAAAATTTCAGTTCCCTTCCATAGAATTCAGTATGCCTTATGTGAAATTCTACTGGCTTTCACTATAGGGAGGAATCTTGCATTAACCGAACGGGGAGATGTAGTGGACACTTTATCAAGTTTTTTCCATCTCTAATTTATATTATTTTTTTCCAGAGTTTGCATGGGTCTCTGTTTTACTGTGCATAGAATTGCTGCCTTTATGTCATTAAAAGGATCTGGCACCCCTTGGAATTTTTATCAGTTACTGAGAAGCTGTTTACTATAAGTGATTCTTCCAGCAACCTAAAATAGCACTGTTTTTCCTCATTCCTTCCTGTGCATCCTGGTGAGGACCTAGTAGGCCCATCTTTAGACATAGATATAAATGCATTGATATTTAACATTAAAAATCTATTATGATCTCAAGAAAAGCTTTTAAGATCTTCTCTATTCCCAATGTCTATTTCCTATTTGTAGTCATAAAGTTCTGTTTGTGGCATCTAATACTTTTCACAGTAAACAATTGCAGCGGCACAGATTTCTGACTTTGACGGAGAGGCATAACTGCAGGACTAAAGAGATCCCTAACATCTAATATCTGGTTTTCATTCCTGTCTGGCTAGTAAAAACTAGGATTGAAGAATAATTTAAAAAATGTGCACCGTAGAACATGTCAGAGTTTTAAATCAGGTGTCATCTTGTCTTTAGTTGCTTACAAGTTAATTAAGCAACAAAATATGACAGGCAGTATATTTCCATGCTATCGTTGTGCTCCTCAGGTGATGACATGATGTCAAAATTCATTAAAAACTTTTTATAGGTACAGTATCAACACCATATGGAATATTTCTGTCATGGCACATGGGTCTAAGCTAATCTAACTCCTGTTAACATCACTGTGTACACAGAACAGCATGCAATTCCAAGACTGTAGATTTTCGTGGAGAGAATTGGGACATAGCACTCAATTAACCTATTAACTAATTACTACCTAGTTAATCATTTATTTTACTGGCAATTAGTTATTAGAATGACAGTTGGAAAGTCCTATTTATGTCTACAGTTCTAAAGCTATTTTACAAATATATGTTGCTTTTGATATTTCAACAAATAATTCTGATATAAAGTACAAGCCCTTTTAACTTCCAATCATGCAATTATCATCTAAGGGAAACAGAATATTTCTGCACCAGGAAAGCATCAAATAATCCTTCATGTATTGTCTGTATAGCGGTGTAAGTGTTAGAGATGATAAATTACTGAAGTTTGAGAACAAGCTATAAAAAGACTGAAAAGAGTCTGAAGAAGGGGATACTACATAGTTAGCTTTTCCAATCAGTGTAAAGAGTTGTCCTCCTTAATTGAACTTCATTCATCTTTGATATATAATAAAAAGCTACTTCAAAGCTAATTTCTTAAGTGGAAACAATTAGGGCAATTTGCCATTCACTTTTTAACAGATCCCTGTAATTTCAATTATATTTTGGTTTTGGTTTTATGTTCAGGAATTCAGGGTATGATGTATGCTTAACTCTGGCTTAGAATAGTTTTTCTCCAGGAGAAAAAAAATGGTATGTGTTGAATCCAGCTTATGAATGAGCCCTGTCTAACCAGAGCAGAACAATGATTAGTGATGGGTCTGAGCCAAAACGCTACTCTGAATTTCATAATTCTGTAATGGATCAAACCAGAACAATGGATCCACACATTCCTGAACTTAATGATTCAAAATCCAAACCAGCCAATTGTGATGTGTTGTTATAAAAGCATCTAAATGGATAGACTTTTCCAAAATGAGGAGTGAGATAAATTTAAGATGAGAACTTTGATCCAATTCTGGCTTCAGATCGTGGATTTGGGGGGTTAGATCCACCTCAAATTTTGACACAACACGAACTGGATCCTTTTCTTTCCTAATACCTCCAAATATTTATTTTACATACTCCAATACAATCACATACCAGCCCTACAAAACAAAATGTATGCTATCATCAGTTGGGTTGTTGATTATTTTCAGGGTATTCCTGTTGTCACGGAGAATTATGAACAGTTACTTGTGACACTGACAACGAGTGTTAATTGATTTAAATACTTTCCATTAAACAGTCAAACTGAGTAAGAATCATATTAGAGAGACAAGTTGGGTAATTAATATATTTTATTGGACCAACTTCTGTTGGTGAGAGAGACAATCTTTCTAGCTACACAGAGCTCTTCATGTCTGTGAAAGGGACTAAGAGTATCACAGCTAAATACAAGATTATCACAGCAACACATCATTGCATGGCTTAGAATTTAAGCTGCTATGCTAAAGTTTGCTATTATTACAGGACAAGCTTAATGCCTAAGGTTGGATTTTTCAAAGGTGTGCCTAAGGAAGTTAGTTCCCGGTTTCAATGAGAATTGGGTTTCTTTAGTCCCCTTTAAAATTCCACCCTAAATTTTCTTGTTCATTTTGTGTGCACTTTAATTCAGGGCCCTGTTTACTTCTGTGCATATCTGAAATGAGAAGAAGAGAAGAAGGCAGGGTGACCTTTAAATTTTCCTAAGGTATTCATGCCTGGTCAGAACCAGAAGAACATTGATAAACCATTGAGATTTTTCCAAAGCTAGTGTAAATGCACAAAGTCCTTTTAAAATCCCCTTTAACTTTCACAAATTACAGCCACTTTTTGACCAAACCACTAAAAATCAGATCTGTGTCATAAGGCCTGTGCCCCTACCAAATTTCAGCTTTCTGCCTCAAGCTCCTGATGTGTCACACCTATACAAAACATCTCTCTTTTTTATAATAATAGTAGTTGTTCCCATATCCTGTCTTGTAAAATTAAGTAGAATACTGGTTTTAAATAACCAGCATAGAATAATGCTTGAGTTTCTTTGCTACATTATATTTTAGATGGCTAGGCTGCAGCAGTCAGATTGCGGTTTTTAGTAGAATATTTTAAATTTGACATGACATTACTTCTAAATTATTAACCATACCAAAGAAACAGAAATCAAGGGCAAGTGATATATTTAATGTAATGCATTATTAAATACTCCTTTGTGATGTAAAAGGAAGGCCTCTACATTTTGTCTGTCTCTCTATAATAAATATGGAGAGATGGACATATACATAAAATATATTGGATAATTGGAGAAATGATGTGGAATATCGATTTCATAATAGGCTGAAACCTGTAGCTTTCCCAGCCTAGAGACAATTTAAGACCGTCTAAAACATAACGCTCACTCAATTCAGTGCTGACGAAACTGCACCGCAGATTTTAACCTTTCCTATTCAACCTCTGTAGGTTCTTATATGCCCCGTTCATCATAATATCTAAGTATGTGTTGAAATGTCACTATCACATCCCAATTCTACTGCCTTCCAGCAAAACCTAGGAAGTCAAGAGCTAATATTTCAAATAGGGCTGTCAAGTGATTAAAAAAAGTAATCACGATTAATCGTACTGTTAAACAACAATAGAATACCATTTATTTTAAATATTTTTGGATGTTTACTACATTTTCAAATATATTAATTTAAATTACAACACAAAATACAAAGTGTACAGTGCTCACTTTATATTTAATTTTATTACCAATATTTGCACTGTAAAAAACAAAAATTATTTTTCAATTCACCTCGTACAAGTACTGTAGTGCAATCTCTTTACCATGGAAGTTGAACTTTCAGATGTAGAATTATGTACAAAAAAACCTGCATTCAAAAATAAAACAATGTAAAACTTTATAGCAGGGATCGGCAACCTTTGGCACGTGGCCCATCAGGGCCAGCCCCCTGTCAGGCTGGGCTGGTTTTTTTACCATTCGTGTCTGCAGGTTCAGTTGATCGCAGCTCCCACTGGCCACGGTTCGCCACTCCAGGCCAATGGGGGCTGTGGGAAGCAGCGGCCAGCGCGTTCCTCGGCCCACGCCGCTTCCCGCAGCCCCCATTGGCCTGGAGCGGCGAACTGCAGCCAGTGGAAGCCACGATCGGCCGAACCTGCGGATGTGGCAGGTAAACAAACTGGCCCGGCCTGCCGGGGGCTTACCCTGGTGGGCCATGTGCCAAAGGTTGCTGATCCCTGCTTTATAGCCTCCATCACTAGGGTGAAAAAGATTATTCCATGGTCCTACACTCTTTTCCCAATTTGAAAATACCTTAAAGTTAGTGAAAATATCAGTGATGAAATAAAAGCTGTCTCTTAGGGGCAACTTCACCTCTCCTCGCCTATGACCAAAAAGACATTTAGTTCATAATACTACCTGAAGTACTTAGCTATGCCATACTCTAATTCAGGGGTGGCCAACCTGAGCCTGAGAAGAAGCCAGAATTTAACAATGTACATTGCCAAAGAGCCACAGTAATATGTCAGCAGCCCCCCATCTGCTCCCTCACCCCGCTCCCAGTGCCTGCCACCCACCGGCAGCCCCACCAATCAGCACCACCCTTCCCTCCCCGCACCTCCTGATGAGCTGTTTTGTGGTGTGCAGGAGGCTCTGGGGGTGGGAGGGGGGAGGAGCAAGGGCACTGCAGGCTTAAGGGGAGGGAGCGGGAAAGGGTGGAGTGGGGGCAAGACCTGTGGCAGCACACTGGAAAGTAGATGCCCGTAGCTCCAGCCCTGGAGTCAGTGCCTAGACAAGGAGCCGCATATTAACTTCTGAAGAGCCGCATGTGGCTGTGGAGCCACAGGTTGGCCACCCCTGCTTTAATTATTTCCTATCCTAAATTTGCCACATATCACTGTGTTACTAACTCAAATACCTAATCTTATTAAATAATGACTTTTTAAGGTGACAACTGTGCAATCGCCTTAAAATGCCATTGCTGGAACTAGAGGAGCTTGGTTTACTATGAGTGCACATTGGAACTTGGAGTTCGAGCATAACCACAGTGACAGAGCATGGCAAATGGTGGGTAACTGCAGCAAGGGGAAAATAACTTCTTTGTAGAGGTTTATATTAAAGGTCTGGGATTTAATCCATTTTTTATTTATCTTGCTTTGTTTAACAGTTCTTTAAACCCTAATTAATTCTGGTAGTTGTTATCCTTTTATGAAGCGTTCCCATGTAGAGTGCATTAACCTGAAGTCCAGGAGGAGTGATTAGCAGAGTTTCAGGAACCAATGGTGTCCCAGGGTCAGGCACATTACTAGATATGTTGGCATTTTTTTTTTTAAAAAAAAACTCTCTGTATTCTTCGGTTTGTGCTTCTGTTAGAACGTATTGAACAGAGTGTATTTTATTGGATTACCTCAGCACAGGTGATATTAAATGAATGATTACTAAAATAGGATGGTTATATGACATCTAATTATTTAACAATGTAAACTGTCAAGATCTTTTATTCAAAGACTCTAAAAGATGGATTTTGAATCCAAGCCAATGCAGTTCTTTGGAATCAAATTTCGCATCAGCTCTGTCTCTGTCTTTTGTTATTGTATGGGTTATCTGTAAAACACTGTTGCATCAGTGGCATTTATAATTTGAAATATAGGATTTGTTTATTTATAGTTGTATAATTTCTCTCTTTATGTCACTGAAGTACTCCAAATTCAGGTACATAATCTTTGTGGTCAGTAGATCTGCACTGCCTTATATGGTGAAAGGCACTTATGGTGCACTTGTACAGTAATTATGGAGGCACTCTAATAATTCCATAGTTAAGGTTCTGATGAGATTTTTAATAAAATTCCTAAATAAAAGTCTTAGTTAATAAATAGTTAGGGTTGAAAGTGAGTCCAGTTTACACTCCAAAAACAAATTACACTTTCTTTACAAAAATTCTACCACACACACACACACATTCAGAAAACACAACCTAACATACAGTTATGTCTGGAAAGAAACAGTTAACGGATCCAGTCAATTTCCATTACCATACAATCATCCTTCATCACTTACTGTCGTCATACCTGATGTACACCACCCACATAGCCTTAAACCTGCCTCATATAATTTGCAAACACCAAAACATCTAGGTCTATACTCTCAAATGGCATAAATCAGATCAGCTCAATTGACTCCAATAGACCATTTTATGATCTGGATTTAGATGTTTTGATCCTGGACAGGAAACTGACATCATGAGGCTGGATGCTGCAGGGAGCAAAAGATACTGATTATCCTCACTAACACTTGGAAAAACAAATGGACTAAATACATATTTTGGGTCATTAATGTGTGTGTTCAAAATATTTTTCTTTTGTAGGCTTTTCTACTTCAGGAGCGTAGTTATTGTTTTGTATCCGCTTGATTTTAATCATCTGTAAAAGTTATCACTCGTTCTTGTTTACAAATATAGAGCCATATGTGAAAAAGAAGTGTCATTTCTCAGAGCATTGATCTTATTTTGTTCACATTTTTAAAAGGCACTCTGTCGTCTCTGAAAGAGATTAATATTATTTATCTTTTTCGTAGTGCTTGGCTTCAAAAATAAGTGCAAACTCCTTCTGGGAAAAGACTGTTTTAAGTTCATAGTGTAAGGGGATCTAAAGCTTGCAACGATTCATGTTTGGGCCTTATTCTGATGTCTTTACTCAGGCTCTTTCTGAGGCAAAACTAAATAGGAGTTTTGCCTGAGGAAGAATTAAATAATTACTTCACGCTGGAACCCATAAGAGATGTACAAGGTAATTTCCAGCAGACAGAGGAATCCTGACTCCCTGTAGCCTCTTCTAACTACTTCCAAGCACTTCCTACTGGCTCACCCAGAGGGAGGGGCTCCCTTCTTGTCTGGACTTGTAAATTTGATGTATGAGGATAAGTGAGGATCCCGATGTGTGCCTTGGCTGTGGGGAGAAGGACCCTCCTCCCCTAGAAGGGAGCTCACTGTCTTCTTTCTGTTGGTTGGGAGGGGGAAGGAAGAAAGGGGACAAGCAATGGTGCTGAGGAATGATTTACACACTTATCAGGGATGTTGAGTCAGTGTTGTTCAGAATGAAAGGACATGATCATTGGAGTGGGGAAGGATTTGGCAGATAGCTCATCACCTCATATCTTATAGACAGTTATTGGAAAGCTTTGGAAAGTTATAGTACTATTTTTCTGTCCCTCTGCTGTGTCAGGTTTCCTTAATTATCAGGACCCATGGAACAGACAGAAGGATCCCATGGTATGTTTACAGAAAAGGAAGTTCTTGCACCTTCCACCATCAGAGACAGTACACTGGACTAGGTAGACCTTGGATCTCATCCAGTATGACATAGTAATTGTTCCTAAAATCATCATACGGTTTCTTACACAAGGCCACTGGTGCACATGTGCAGCTGCTGCCTATCTAATTCAAAGATGTCCTTGTCCTTTTGTTTGTTTAATGCCAGAAGGTTTTTTAGCCGAGGTGTGATCACATCTCAGGTAGACATACCCATGCTAGAATTGCTAAAAATACCAGGGTAGGTATGGCAGCATGGGCTGCAGCACCGTCTAGATATGCGAGTATGTACTTAAGGTCCCTGGCATGCTTCTAATGTCTGTCCCAAACCCCTTTCCACAGCATCTACACTGCTAATTTTAGCAATGAGAGGGGAAAACTAGCACGGGTATGTCTACCCAAGCTGTAGTCACACCTCGGATTGCAGTGTAGATGTATCCTTAGGGGCTATAATGCACTTATGCCTGAGACAATTTTATTTTGAAAGACAAACAGTTTAGTGAATGTTCAACAAAATAGGGTTTGAAACTGTGAAACCCATGCACTATTCTTTCCTTTAATTTAGCAAAAACCAAAACGGCTGAACAAATCTAAAATCTTTATATGCAAAGTTTTAGGCTGGAACAATTTTTGCAAGAGTTTTATAAACCTCTGAAATGAAAAATGGTTGAAAATGGACATTTTGACTGGTCCATTAATGATAGTGTTAGGTGGCAGGATTATAATTTATATTACGTAAATAATAATATAGAGAGACAAATATAGTTACTATTTCATCTTTAGACTCAAGCCTATCCCTACTCAGTTTCCCTGAAATAAGAAACTTAGAAAAGAAAAGAAAGTCAGTAGTTCTGAGCATTGCCTAAGAATCTGGACAATTCAGTACAGTTGAAGTAAAAAATGGTAGTTCAAACTCAACATCTGTGTGAGATTTTTCAGGAGTCAGGGTCATTAAACAGTCTGATTCTTCTTTAAGTGTTTGCGACATCTGAAAGACCTGCTTTAACTTTATACTTAAAATCTGTAGGTGACTTTGAACTAAGGTAACATTGTGTTCAAGGGTTTTTTTCTTAAATATAGTTTCTTAATTTACAGGACTAATTGGTCTGTAATTATCATTGGACTAAAACGATCTGCTATATTACTTTTCTTTCCACACATAGTGTTCTTCAGAGAGATTATTTTGTTTTTGTCAAAATGATGATCTAATTTATTACTGCACTCTGTACAGTAACATCAATAAACCTAATGAGTGCCTATAAGGAGAGCAATTTATTAGCTTTCTCAAACTGACTTCTTGTATCTTCCAAACAGTTGAGGTATCTGCACCATAATGAATATAAAATCTCATGCTGCCTTCACATGTATGCCCCTGCACTATACAATAGAAGTGTTTGTGACAATGCATTTCCTGGTATACAGAGGAGTAGCTTGTCATCATCTTGTTTTTGCAGTCAATTTCCCTAAATAATGCAGTTCAACACAATGGAACCAAAACAGTAATAGACAGAGTTGTGAGTGTCTTTGATACTGCACTGAGTGGGTATCACTGAAGTGAGAGAGCCACATTAGGCAGTTCTACAAAAAGCTTGAATGCTGCTGTTTGGTGGGAAAATACGTGCACAAAACTTTTAAGTTTCATACCATTGAATTTACAAAGGCAAAAATTCTTTTACATCTCCCTCTTTCTTTGGGGCCTGTTGTACCCTGGTGTGGAAGAGGGACCTTGAAATAAAATAATTTCAAAGGACATAGAAATCTGAGTTAGTAGTTGATGAGGCAGCATGTGGTATTTTGGCGACTCCGTCTACTTTGAAAACACAAATTGGGACGCATACAAAATGGCTACCTTAAGATATAGGACTGGATTGCACTCCAGCTCTAATTGAGTTTCACTTTCAGTCTAATCTCTGAATAGCTAACTAGTTGGTATCAAAGTCACACAAATAGAACCTCCTAAGATGTCTTTTAAAAATTTCTGTGAACTAGAGTTCTGATCAGTATGGTCTGGCTTCATGCTGTCAGTAGGGCAATTACTAACATAGGGTTTGTTTAGATTTGTTTTTTTCTAATTTTAAGAAGCTTCTTTTTCATTTCATTAAAGAGTCCTTCTCTCCTATATTCTGACCTCTATTTCCTTATTCTAAAAGAGAAGAAATGATCATCTTGATTTAATGTTTTCCTTTGATTAGGAATGTACAGAGCATCCTCAGAGTAATAATAAAACCACCTAGTTCTTATATATTGCTTTTTGCCTGTAAATCTCAAAGCACCTCTTAAAGGAGGCAAGAAACATTAACCCCATTTTATAGATAGGGAAGCTGAGGACTATATCGGTGAAGTAGAAGCAGAACCAGGAATAGAATCCATGTCTCCTAAAATGAGTCCAGTGCTCAGTCCACTAGCAACACTCCCTTACTGTAATTAAATAAGTTGAAAGAAAAGGAGTACTTGTGGCACCTTAGAGACTAACAAATTTATTAGAGCATAAGCTTTCGTGAGCTACAGCTCACTTATCCGATGAAGTGAGCTGTAGCTCACGAAAGCTTATGCTCTAATAAATTTGTTAGTCTCTAAGGTGCCACAAGTACTCCTTTTCTTTTTGCGAATACAGACTAACACGGCTGCTACTCTGAAACCTGTAAATAAGTTGAGTTAGTGGGTGAATCAGGGTATTTACCCGTACAGCCTCTGATATTTTATCATCTTTGATGCATCTGTATGGTCACATAACATAACTCTGTCACAGTAGTTCAGAGGACAAGTAATTGATCTTTAAATATTCAGGGTAAATAGGCCAAATCCCCTGAGATGGAATATTAGATGGATGGGATCTGAGTTACCCAGGAAAGAATTTTCTGTAGTATGTGGCTGGTGAATCTTGCCCATATGCTCAGGGTTTAGCTGACTGCCATATTTGGGGTCGGGAAGGAATTTTCCTCCAAGGCAGATTGGAGAGGCCCTGGAGGTTTTTCGCCTTCCTCTGTAGCATGGGGCATGGTTGACTTGAGGGAGGCTTCTCTGCTCCTTGAAGTCTTTAAACCATGATTTAAGGACTTCAATAGCTCAGACATAGGTGAGGTTTTTCATAGGAGTTGGTGGGTGAGATTCTATCCCCATTTTTCAGATAAGAAATCAGAAGCACAAAGAGATAAAGTGACTTGTCCAAATTCTACTCCTGGAGGAATTCTGTTCCTCAAAATTATTAACATTTGACTGCATTTACTCATGTGAAAAGATATAATCATGCACCTCGGGCTTCACACTGAAATTTAGTCATGGGTGTTATTTAAGAAATTACTGAAGTACTGTTTCTAAAATGGTTTTGGAAAGTTAATTAGTGTCCATTAGTTCTGAACTGAGGCCATCAAATTAATTTTACTTGTATCCTGAATCTTAGCTTCCCTGAATTGAAAGAGCTATTACATTATATGTAACCCATTGTGTCTCCATGACTTCTCTATAGTACATTTATAATACTTATCTGTTCAGCAGAAGCTTTTCTGCTTATTCAGGTTGAGACCCTTGAAATACTGGCTTGGAGGCAAAGGGATCTGCCTTGTCTGTTTCTTTTATTTCTGGCTTGTGATGAAGTTCCAGCTCTTAAATTGAAATAACAGCTATTTACATCCAGAGTTACAGCTTCCTTATTTTATACATGGAACTTTTATAGGACCTTCTGAAGGTACAATTATTTTTATACTGCATTAAGAGGACATATAGAGAGAATATTTCCTTGCATTATTTGAAAGAAAGTAGGCCTTTTGAAAATGCTGGTGCTCACTCTAACCCTATATACTGTCAATGATAGGGAGATATGATGATTACTGTCTAATGAAAAGAATACTTATAGAATTACATGTATCCAGTGTTTGAAACCGTGATGATCGTGAAACATTACCCAAGAAGAGCATGAATCACTCTAGCCAAAAGCACTTTCCTTCATTTCAAAATACAACCCGTTACGTAAATGACGCTAATTTCAAGTTTCAGCCATTACTGCAGCTTTCATAGAATGTGGAAGTTTGGAAAACAGAGTTTTTGTGAGGCAATAGGCTTTACCGGTAAGCTGCTAGGAAACTGGGAATCAGAACTCCTTAGGTTTAATTCCCTAACTTGCCATTGGCTCTGAGTAGCCTTGGGCAATTTACATGGGCCTATTTATCAATAAAAGATCTCATTTTGTATATGTCAGCCTTGGTGCACATGTTTTTCGAACCCTGTCTCCTGCATGTATAATTGATAAGAATGTCTCACCTGTGCACATAAACCCCATTTGTGTCTGCATATTCTGTCACCTGCTCATGAGTAATAGACCCAATGTATGCAGATAATGTGCATGCAAATATTTGTATGCAAAGTTAGACACACACACAAAAGCCCCAATTTAAAACCCTTTGAAAATCTTCCCCTTGACCATTAAAGTGCCTGTTTCTCTCCAGTTTTCCCATTTGCAAAATAGGGGTATATAATAATTGCCTCAAGTACACAGTGCTTCTTGCAGCCTATTTAATTAATGAGTGTAAAATGAATTGAGAACCTCTGATTAAAGATACTATAGATTTTCAAACCATTATTTGTTATAGGGGAAACTTTCCTCAGATAAACAGCTCTGGGACGATATAATTGTCATGAAAATCAATAAGGTGTCTGCATGGTTCCTTTTTAACATTTTTAACTCATTTTCCAGGAAAGAATTACCCTAGTTATGTCTTTTTGTTTTTGTTTTTTTACTACCCAGCTGTACATCCTAAGCTCAGCTTCAAGGAAGCTAATAAAGAAATACAGCAAGAAACTGTATTCCCATGTTTAGTGTCTGGAAATATAGATGCAATCATTAGGATTTCTCTCTGAGGGAGGAAAAATAAAATGTTGGATTGGGCATACAAAAGGAAATTATCTTAATTTATGATATTTTAAGTTATGGAAAAATAACAATTTTCTCGTAAAACAAAACCTTTGTTTTTCAGATCCTCTACAGAGGATCAGAGTTAGTCAGTAGGTAGAGCATGAGATTGTGAGTCTGTCACTTATTTCCTTTGTGGTCTTTAGAAATTACTGCAGTCCTGTGCTTTCATATCCTCAGCTGCAAAACAGGAATAATACTTGTCCACTTTAGAAAGTGTGTTAAGTCATCTTTCAGATGTGTTTGCCAATACCTGTACCTAGTTATCCAGCTTACTTGCATCTGATATTAGTGGAACATTAAAACAATTGCATATAGCATTTTTCTCTCTTAAGTGATAAAAAATCCAACAGCAGAGATACAGCTATGGGGCCAAATTCTGCTCAGAGATGCATCATTGTTATGAACCCATAATGTGCTTAGCACTGTACAGGACATCTTAATTGTTGCCCCAAAGAGTTTACAAAGCAAATGACAAAATAAAGTCAATATGTACAGTTCTGATTTTATTTGTGGTCCCTTTTCCACAACTTTTGAAGTTAGTTAATTAATACATTTAGCAGCTTTTACAATGTTTTATATCTTGTTCAAGCATAAATTTCCCAAAAGTGTATGGATTTTCATTTATCTACCTCCTCCCCAACTGATTAGTCATCTAAACTTGATATTGAAGGTATGTGGTAATAAATAACACAGTGTTCATTTATTCCTTTCCAACATCTATTGTAAATGAACGTAATAAATCTTTGCAAAAGGTTGAGGTTTTTTAAAAAAACAATTCTAAACAAAACTCTAATACAAATATATTTATTTGACTCTGGTGTCAATGTTGTTAAGGGGAGAATTAATATGTGAATAGGTTTATTTAGTTCCCTATTATTATTTATTATTTGTATTATAGTAGTGCCTAGGAGCCATACTCATGGTCCAGGGCCCCACTATGGTAGGCACTGCACAAGTTCAGAGCAAAAAGACAGACTGCCCCAAAGAGCTTATAATTTAAGTAAAAGACAATAGACAACAGTTGGATACAGACAGATGGGGGAGTACAAGGAAACATGACAGGCTGTGGTCTTCACACAGCAACAACAAGACCATTGTCAAGTTTTTTGTAAGCTTCAAGGCAAAGAAGAGTTTTAACAAGGATTTTCAAGGAGGATATAAGAGGAAAAACATAAATTTGGCTATTCAGCAGCATTATATTTTGGAAAAGGTATATTTAGTATATGAATGCATAAATCATTAGTATTGTGGGTAGCTGCAATGAATTATTTTGAAATTTTGTAAAGAAGTTTGTAGCTTTTTAAAAATGTATAAACTGACATATTATCTCTAACCATGTTGATTTAGTTGGGCATTGTTCCTGCTTTGAGCAGAGGGTTGGTCTAGATGACCTCCTGAGATCCCTTCCACCCCGATAGTCTATGATTCTGTGTCTTAGAATAGTATATATCTAAGCAGTCTCCAGAGTAATATATTCTCTACTTAGAAATTATGATCTGCATCTGAAGAAATATATTTCAGGAGACTTCCAAAAAAGAAATAAAGAACTGCAGTTCCACAAAGATCTGAAAATCAAGCCTACTAATATTTGCAGAACAGTATGTGAATTATCTAAACTAGAGTATAACAACTGAATTGGCTCATATGACAATAAATAGTGTAAAGGAGGTCACTGGAAGCATCTAAGTGAAATGATCAATTCATAATGAAGTTTTGCAGTTAGGTTGCATTGTTCTGTGTCCATTCTGCCTCCGGGATTTGTGTTTTGACTTTCTGCTGATAATCCTTGAAATGACCAATGCCTCCGAAGCAAAAAAGAAGCGGTGAACATGTTTCAGCGCTGTCTAAACCTTTTGAAGTTTTTGGTGAATATATTGCTAAGCCCCTGGGTTCTACTGACTGGGGAATGTTTGACTGGTTAAAAATTCTCTGTGACTACCCACCCTATCCCTAACTCCATGAGCTCTTTATATGGTACTGGGAAGTATTAGAAAAGGACTGGATAATCAATATATATGAAAGAACTGGTGACTTTCTCATATTGTACACAATACAACAGCTCAAGGATCATTTTAAATATTGCAGCTACAAAAAAGAAAGGAGGATTGTATAGGAATGCCTTAGAGAGAAGGAGCAATTTAGATACCTAGCATAGCTACTTAAAATGATAATTTGAATCACAAGAACCACTTGAAATAGATTGTACCCAGTTACCTCCCCATCTTACAAGTAAGCAGAAAATGAGATAGTGTCTATTAAACCACTTGTTAAAACTACATGATCTCTTGGAAATCATTGTTTTCTATTTCTGGACTTTAAACTGTTAAATTAGGGTACTTGACAATGAAGGAGAATACAATCTAATGTAATCAGATTTTTGTTCACTCAGCCTGCTGGCTTATCCATGTTCTCAAGTTTTTATGTCATGGACTCATGTTGTCTGCCTAAGGCATAATATAAAAGCTCAAATGTGGTGATCGTTCTCTGAGCTGGCCATAACTACTGCATCAATAGTTCCTTTCCTGAGAATTAAATGTAGCCAGTTTTCTTTGTCTACAAGGACTCAGCCTATGGTACCTTCTCCTTTATTAGTATTGACTACAAAACTCTTACTATTTCCCCCTCTCTGCCACCCGTTTCACTTGAGAGGCAGTTGCCAATGTGCATAATTATGTGGCATAGATCAGCATTTTATAAAAGGAGCATGTGACAGCCACTTGCATCAAGTCTCTGTAGACTGGACTTCCATAGTTAAGATGAGAGCAGGTGCAGTATGGATGATTCCATGCAAATTATTTGGAGCCTTTGGCCTCCTCACACTATACAAACAAGTAATGAAAAGGTAGCCCCGCTCCAAAGAACGGTTGCTTGATTTTAGGAGGTTAATATTATTAATTTGGATATGGGTTATAAGCTCGCCAATTAATCTGATCAGAGGATAATAAGGTTCTTGTCCCAGAAACACAGCGTTTCAAGGACCCTCGGGGGTATGACAAGGACGTTCACACTGAAACAAATATAGCCTTAAAAACTTTTATTGAGATAAATGGAATAGTACTCAAATAGTAAAATAATCAGAGTTACAAATGCAATACTATTATTCTAAAAATTCATATGCTATTATATACTATAAAGCTTTTGATTAACATACTCACACCCTTCCTTGATAACCTGGTGGTAAGAGACAAAGGACCAGCCTCACCTCTGGCATGCCAAGGGGGTTCAAGTCCAGGTTCCTCAATTCTTGAGAGGGAGGTATAGAGCTTAGGAGAAGCTAAAGAGCTTAGAGTTTTGCTTAACTAACTGACTTAAAACTTACCATTAAAAACTAACAGACTAATAAGCAAAGAAGCATTGAAACTTGAAGCTCAAAGCTTAGAAACCCTGAAGCTTAGAAGCTTCCTTGGCATGGTGGGTCACCTCTCTTATATAGCTTGAGTACTTGATCCCTCCTTCTATGCCCAAACTTAGTTTCCTCATCTACAAAATGTCAGGGTACACTTACTCCATAGGCTGGTATGTTTGTACATATTGATGACATATACATACAAATTAATGACATTAGCTCATTCTCATGTTTGTTATTTCTGTCCTACCCCGTTATTTTGGTTCTTTCCTTGTTGTTTACCTGTTAAGTTTACAAAGGGTATGAACTTAGGAAGCCCCCTATGCCAACCTGCTTCAATGCATCCTTTATCTATCTATCTATGTTAAAGGTTGCAGCCATATATGGACCTTATGCTTTAGCTCATCATCACCTATGTAGGTGAAAGGTCCTGAACATATGGTATGCTTACTTTGCTCCCTGGGTGAAAGGTCCCAGACATATGTATGCTAACTTTGCCTTAGCTCAATATACAAAATGTGGCCTGTAGGTCCCTTACATTACTGCCAAAATACTTTAATATAAATCTATTATAATAAAACAAATAAGAAAACCCATAAGAAAATAAGAAATCCATATGAAAATATATATAAGCAAGCAAGTTAGCCCTATAGCAGGGATCGGCAACCTTTCAGAAGTGGTGTGCCGAGTTTTCATTTACTTACTCTAATTTAAGGTTTTGCACGCCAGTAATACATTTTAATGATTTTAGAAGGGCTCTTTCTATAAGCCTATAATATATAACTAAAATATAGTTGTATAAAAGTAAATAAGGTTTTGAAAATGTTTAAGAAGCTTCATTTAAAATGAAATTAAAATGCAGAGCCCCCCGGACTGGTGGCCAAGACCCGGGCAGTGTGAGTGCCGTTGAAAATCAGCTTGCATGCCACAGGTTGCTTACCCCTGCCCTATAGGCTACAGAACATACAATCTGCATTACTGACAAGACATAGCAGGTGGATGAAACAAATATGTAGATAATGGGGAACTCCTTGTATTCATTTTAGACTTTAATAATAATAAATAATAGTTATTGCCACTTATATAGCACTTTGCCTGATCAGTGCACTTCCTGACATAAACTAACCCTCAGAACACCCTTTTGATTGCAATTTGATTACTGCTGTCTCCATTCCATACATTGGAAACTTAGACTAACTGTCTTGTCTAAAAGCACACGGTGAGTCAATGGCAGAGCTTGGACTCAGAACTACCTAACTCCCAACCCCATATTTACTGCACTCGAGCTGGTACATTTGGCAAAGTTCCACAAGGAGCTTACTAAACCTTGCTCTTAAAATGAAAAACAAAACAAAAACCCAAAGAAACCCTGTCCTGTCTAGGGTTAGCATATTGCTACGATTAGTGATAATCCAAGTTTCTTGTTTCAGAGTAGCAGCCGTGTTAGTCTGTATTCGCAAAAAGAAAAGGAGTACTTGTGGCACCTTAGAGACTAACAAATTTATTAGAGCATAAGCTTTCGTGAACTTCAAGTGAGCTGTAGCTCACGAAAGCTTATGCTCTAATAAATTTGTTAGTCTCTAAGGTGCCACAAGTACTCCTTTTCTTTTTCCAAGTTTCTTATATCTCATCCTTTCAATTATTACAGATGAGCAAATATTTTCACTGACTATACAACTTTTATCTTCTAAGTGGGTGTCTAGTGTAGTCTATTAGAGACGTTCAAGGAATTGGGGGATGGAAGCTTACTAAGAATATCTAGCAATATACTGCTACCTTTGCCACTGAATACAAGACAAAGAAGAAAACAAAAATAACAAATTGTACGTGATTGGGTTTTTCATTGCTGCTTTGGCAAAAGAGGAAAAATAGCATCATCACCAGTGGCTTTTCCAAGGCACTTTCTTCTTTTAGTTTCAAAATAATGCAAAAATTTGCCATGTAATTATTGTTCAATACTTTAAAAGATCTGAGAGTTTTGAATATATAAGTTCAATTATAGGAGTGTCTTTTTTGAAATGGCAGGGTACCTTATACAAACATTTCCAAGCTTATAAGAATGTTTTTCTGCTCTGTGCTAGACAGATAAATCCAAATTACTGCAGTGCAAGGCCAGATCTATGCTGCAAAGTTTTGTTGGCATAGCAATGTCAGTCAGGGATGTAAAAAAACCCACATCCCCTAGCTGCCATAGCTATGTCAGCAAAACCCCCAGTGCAGACGTAACTATGCCAACAGAAAAGTGCTTCTGATGATATGGCTAATATCGTTGAGGGAAGTGGTGTTGCTATATAGACAGAAAAAAACTCCTCCTGTCTGTACACACTCCATCTATGCTAGAGGACTTTGCTGGTATAGCTGTACAAGCAAAATATGTCTGGAGTAGATGAGGCCCAAATAATAGGCATTGACCTCAAGTAAAGAAATTTTGTTGTTAAACAAGATATACATTACCCCAGCTTTCATAATTTTCATTTCCTTTGTTAGCTTGCATTTGTAACTTATTTTTTATTTAAATTTCCCCCTTATGGATTTCATAATTATTATTTAAGTGAGCTAGGGAAAAATTAATTTGTTTTTAATTCATTTTCTAATTGCAGTTTTCTCCAAAGGGTAGAATTACATTTCTCACTGTACTTACAGAAAGTATCTTAGTTTAACATAAATATTAGTCTACTTAAAGGTATGTATAATTTTTAATCACAGGAAAATCCTCTCTAATTTAGCAGACATTTCAGCTCCATGCATAGGGAAATAGTCACAAGCTGCAGAAATGAGGGTCATCCTCTTTATTTCTTGTGCATGGCATTGAATAATTTATTCCTTAAGGTATTTGTAAATTGTCCTGTGAAATAGAGCAGCTAGTTTTCAAAAAAATCTTGGCATCAAAGTTATCTCATCTTGGCGATAACTAGGAGGATACCTGTTCAGTGTCTAAGCTAATGTTTAACCTAGTGATACTCAGACCTCAGTGGTTCAGGAGCCAAATTAGCAATCAGCATTACTCAAAAGAGCCACAGTGGTGTGAATTCATTGTTTCATTTACTGTAGTACTGTATATTCATATTAAATCAGCATGACAGGGAAATATTTAGTTTATTTATGTGTATGTGTATATATATATATATTATTCTCACAGCAAAATGACTGACCAACTATTATTATTTTATCAACTACAGTTGGTTCATAACATAGTAAAAGCATCCTGATTGCTAATAACTTAGTGGCTTAATAATTAAATCACAGTGTTTTAATATCATGTGCTACAAAGAGCCACAGGAGATACATTAAAGAGCCACTTGAAGCTTTGGAGCCTCAGTCTGAGTCTCACTGGTTTAACCTGACAAAGGCTATCTACTGCCACACGTGTGACAGGAAAAGATTAAACAGTTGAGCTCCATGGTAACTGCTTATAATGTAGGAATCTTCAGAGCAAACATGTAATACCATAATCATTAAGGTTTTTTTTTTCAGTTGTCCAGATCTACTTTTGTTTGTGTCACTTCACAACTGAAAATGTAATTTTGAATTAAAAGATAAACTTTGATAGAATTAGGCCAAAGGTTTAAAGTAGACTGTAGAACTCGATAACCAGGTCTCTCTTGTAAAAGAGATGCTATTCTCTGTGGACTAACCTTGTTAAATAAAGTATTGATTGGTTGTTAATGCAGATCTATATTGCTGCTCAGTTACAAAGACCCTGCAGCACTAATGTTTCTGCCTAACTTCTCTCTGGGAAAGATGTTCCCGTTTTTACTGGTTTCTCTCCAGGAAAGATGGTGGACCTGAATAGAAATGCCCATATTAGTAGTTAAGAGCAAACAAAATTAAACAAATCTTAATAGAGCAGAACTTGTTTTGCTTCTAACTTTGTCAGATGAATTAAATGATCAGGATGATAAAGTCCATTGCCTGAAGAGAACTGCTTTTAACTTGCAGGATCCTGGGGTTTTATGACTGTTAATGTCTTGGCTTAGGATTTAGGAGAAATGAGCTATTTACATATTTTATGCTTTCAGAGAGCCAATAGGAATTTATTTGTCATTATTTTATTCGCAATCTTGCTAATGTATTCTTAATAAGATCAAAAGCTAATTTAAATAACTCTGTTCTATGACTAGTCAGTCATCGTTACAGTTTAATCTTGCCATCTGGGTTTTTTGCTCCTGGTCAAAGGGGATCATGTTGAATGGAGGGGTACATCCATTTCTCTTTAATCTGGTAACAAGATACTAACTGGTTGGTCATCAGAGCAAACCTCAGGGATGCTATTTTCCTGAACCGTGGTTTCAGAAAGTTGCACTGGAATTTTAGTGGCCTCTTAGCACAAAACTCATTGAGAGCAGATGTATGTCAATTTAGTAATCTGGCCAGTTATCATGATTTTAGAAGTATATTGTGACTGAAGACATATTCACTAGAATAGCTTTAAAAAGAAGCATTTTACAAAATACCTTACACATTCCATAAATTCTATATTAAAGAGTGATTCACTTACCACCCATGGATAGAGTAAGGAAACAATCTGAGGTGAACAAAGATCTACATAGTGGGGAATTTATGTCAGGAAACAATGCCAGTGTTATGTGTTTTTAGAGATGCAGCAAGAGTTGCCCAGGAAGATGCTGGTTTCTTTAGTTTCCACCACCACTACAAGGCTCTTACTGGTTTCTGCCCTTTCTTCTTCTTCATTTATGAAAAAGAAAAATATAACTCAGCACTCTGACCCCAAAGTAGTGCCATGATCAAGAGTACCTCATGTGTGAGTACATAGTTTTCCTAGGATGGGCTTTACCAAGCAACATCAAAGTCTTACCAGTAAGTTGCTGTAAATAAGCTTGCAGGAATTTTAATGCACCATTGTTTAGTATCGTAGAAATGCACTGTATTTGTTCCTGGGAATTTCAGTTAAGAGAGTAAGCCATTTATCGAGATTCCAGTCAAGTGGATTATACTGGATTGTAGTCTAAAATTGCACCAAGCTATTCAGTGTAAAGTATCAGAGGGGTAGCCATGTTAGTCTGTATCCACAACAGCAACGAGGAGTCCGGTGGCACCTTAAAGACTAACAGATTTATTTGGGCATAAGCTTTCGTGGGTAAAAAACCACTTCTTCAGATGTAAGAAGTAGTTTTTTACCCACGAAAGCTTATGCCCAAATAAATCTGTTAGTCTTTAAGGTGCCACCGGATTCCTCGTTGTTTTTATTCAATGTAAAGTGCAGGGAAAACTCCTATGCAGCTTCTTAAAATGTCGAATGACAATTGATTACTGTCCCTCTGGAATGATAGACTTGGTTTCAAAGTAGTGAATGTTATCATCTGCTTCCCATCATTCATACTTGTGCTTTATTTGAGCAGGATACACTCCATTTGTTTGTGGTCCTTCCACCAATTTTCAATCTGTATCAGAGTTTATATAAAACCAGTTTCAATTAATTTTTTATTTCAAATCTAATGAGACACTGTAGTAAGTGCTTCCCTAAAGTTCAGGTGCAGTCTATTAGATCTACTATATCCCCTATTTTTTGTAACTTGAGCAAAAAAATTTCTGCATAAAATGAAATGAAATGTATGAAATAGAAAACTAGTATTTTAGAAGCAAAGTATGACTGAAATTGCTCACATATTCACATACACTTGTATGAAATGTTAATTTGTAAGTGGACTGCTAATTTTAAAAGCCATTAACTTTCAGAAGTTCCTTATGATGATTGTTGTATTTGCATTCTGCAATACAGAAGGCACTTCACAGCTAGAGAAAATAGATACCTCTATTATCCATGACAACAATAGAAAGTATCCACAAAACTGTTTATGTAGCCATCCCATTTTTAAGATTGAGAGGCTTACTTTTAATTTTTGTTTCCTGATTTTTTGAGTCTATTAGTTTATTGTAGTGTTATCCAAAGTACTGTATCCCCTCCATAAATAAAAACATCCCATTATTATATTATCTGTTAGCCCAAAACTCAGAAGTAATATTTAGGCAATAAACTTGCACAAACTGCAGCTCTACTTTCTCTTCTAACTCAAACAAGCCTGTCTTGCTCTTTGATGGTGGACTCTCCCTTGGTTTTAGGTGGCTGGTGACATTTGTTTTGGTGGGGCTATTAAAATAGGAACATAAGCATTGCTATATTGGGTCAGCCCTATGATCCATTTAGTTCTGCCTCCAGCAGTGGTCAGTACCACGCTGCATGCAGGCACAGAATCACACAAGTTTGTTTCATACTCTTTGGGGAGGTGCATTAGGTAGTAGTCAGACTGGGTTATCCATGTGAACCAGTATCATACTTGAACACATCTCTTGTTGTCATGAGGCTAACATGCTAAAATATGAAATAAGTTGCTAGCTCACGTGCCATCCCACGTTAGCATGTTAGATTATTAAAATTACCATTAGTTGTTAATAATTATACATGATTGAGATTGTACAATAAAGTTCTTAACCAGAGGAGAATCATAGAATCATAGAATATCAAGGTTGGAAGGGACCTGGGTCCTCAAATTTTAAACCTAGGTTTACAATACAGTGTGGATGCTCAAGCATTTGCTTGGAAACATCAAGTCCACAAATTCACGTCCCACAGATCTCTGTTTACAATGCAGTGTATACACATACTCGATACTACTTTTTCTAGTGTTTATTTCCAGTATATTTGAAAGTCCTTAGCAATCAAAATTTTACCACTTCTGTAAGTTGATTCCACAGGCTAAAATATATCATCAGTGGGAAACATTTCCTGGCACCAGAAACAGCATTCTAAACTTTTCCTTTTTTACATCTCTTTTACTCCAAGTTATATGTCCTAATAATTCCCACAACTTGGCAACATTTAAAGGATAAAAATAGGGATTCTGAAGGAGGAAAATACATACCCACCTTTTAAGTAGTTTGAGAGATATTTGACTAGAAAATAGTTTTGGAAGGCTAAAGTGGAAAATGATAAATATTTTACTTCTAAATTAGAAAATGTCCCTCTCAAATCTGCACATTTTCATGAAAAAATCATGTTTAAAAAAACTATCACCTTACGTTTGAATTCTAGTATGGACAGGGCCCTAACAAAGAAGATTCTGCGTATCTTAAGAAATGACCCTGGTTTGTAGGCTGAGCAAGAGTCATTTGAATAAACTGAATTTTCACTTTCTCTTATTACTTATATCCAATTATGTTGCCTTCTGTGTCTGATGTAATCTCTTTTTCTTCTTCTTCAAGTGATGGTTCTAGCTATAGTCCACTTGAGATGTGCATGTGCTCCATGCACTTGAGACTAGAAGATTTTTCATTAACAGTGCCTGTTGGTCAGCCCCTAAACCTTTCACTTATCTTCAGTATATATGACCTCCCCAAAGCTCTCATGAAAATGAGGCCATTATGGTAAATTACAGAACTGTGTTAAAATTTATCTTTGGCTATCCCTTGATGCAAGGATGATGTCTGCCAAAGGGGTTCATTGATGGGTTTTTAGATGGCTGAGGATCCCAGTTCATGCCATTCAGATTTTCCCACAGAAGTGACAGGTATAATCTTGGAGGAGACATAGTTGCTGGCTGGAGTGTTGCGCCCTTTCCTTCGTTGTCGCTTCTCTGTCTCGTGAGCATGTTTTTTCTCCTCTAAGCGAGCTGTGGCTTGTGTATGGTGTGGTGCCACTGCGTTCTGTTCAACGCCGAGTCCTCCAGCTTATTGGGTTGATGCCTCCCTTTTTAAGGTGTACTTTCAGTATGTCTTTGAAGTGCTTCCACTGCCCTCCATCAGCCCTTCTACCCTGACTTAACTGAGGGCATGGCTACACTTGCAGATGTAGAGTGCTTTGAGTTAAACCAGCCTTAGAAGAGCGCAGTAGGGAAAGTATTGCAGTCTGTCCACACTGATAGCTTCAAGCGCACTGGCGTGGCCACATTTGCAGCACTTGCAGCAGCATTGGGAGCGGTGCATTATGGGCAGCTATCCCAGCATGCAAGTGGCTGCAACGTGCTTTCAAATGGGATGGAGTGGGGTGGGGTGGAATGTGACAGGGAGTGTATTGTGTGTATGTGGGGGGAGAGAGAGTGAGTTCTGGGGAACTGAGAGCATGTCAGCATGTTGTCTTGTAAGTACAGACAGCAGCAGACCCCCCCCCATGACCCCCACCTCTCTCTCTCACACACAGCATTCCACACTAATGGTTGCTTTGTCTCGGAGCAGATAAGCAGCCGGCAGTCAGAAACGGAGCTTTCAAAGGGCATTTCTGCATTCCTACAGCCGATTCCAAATAATGACAAGAGTGGCCACTTGACTGAAGGGGATTATGTGACTTTTCCGGAGGCTGATCAGAGCACAGTAATGCACCACCTCATTCACAATGATGCCGCAGCGCTCCAGCGAGGGCACAACAAATGTTATTCCGCTCGCCTGAGTGGAGTACCAGCAGCGCTGTAGCCGCAGAGTCAGAGCACTCTACATGCCTTGCCAGTGTGGACGGATGGTGAGCTAGTGCACCGGGGCAACTTTATTACGCTGTAACTCGCAAGTGTAACTTGCAAGCCAAGCCCTGAGAGAAGAGTACTTTCTTCAGGAGACGAGTGTCAGGCATAATACACAGTGGCCAGCCCAGCGGAGTTGGTGTTTCATGACCTGTGCATTTATAACAGGAGTGGGAACAATCTGTATAGTTAAGGGTATATAAGTATTTCTATTCTGAGTGTTTGACTGAAAACTTTATAACTTTCTGAGACTTGCCTGTGAGTTTGAAATTTTTCAGTCCTGTTTTCTGCCTGATGGTTAATTTTTTTTTAAAGTTTGACTAAAAATTGTTCAGCTGCTTTTGAAGTATGAGAAGAGTTGGGGGAAAAGATGTTTTCCTCGTTATAAAAACAAATTGTTGCAACACAGTGTTGGTGAACATTTGTTGAGATAGGTATCCCTCCTAAATTTACAGCTGAACAAGTTCTGTACTGATCTGTCTCATCCCTTGGCTTACACCTAAAGAAGGCTATAGTGAATATATGTATGGTGCTATGTTAGCTTTTTATTTTCATGTTTCATCCCCTGAGTGCACCTAAAGCGAACTATGGTGATGGCTGAAAAAAATGTACATTTCTCATGTGCTTGCAAAATTATTAAATTACAATGAAGGTAAGTAAAGTTATTGGGCCAAAAATCAATAGAAATCAATGGAGTTCTGACAGTTTACGCCAGCCAAGTATTTGGCCCATAATACAAAAAAATGAAAGCCCTGGACCTAAACTACACTCATATGGACATACCTCAATTGCATGCAGTGGGGCTCCATTTGCAGGATAGCAGCCTTACGGTAAATTTTTCAAAAGTATTTAAGTAACTTAAAAGCCTAAATCTCATTTTCAAACCTGGATTAAGCCTGGGGTCTACAGTAAGAAATCAGGTCAGTATAACTACGTCGCTCAGCGGTGTAAAAAATCAACACCCTTGAGCGACGCAATTAAACTGACCTAATCCCCAGTGTAGCCACACTAGGTCAATAGGAGAATTCTCCTGTCAACCTGGCTACTGCCTCTCAGGGAGGTGGAGTACCTACGGCAACAGGAAGGATAGTGTCTTCTATATTACAGCAGTGCAGCTGTGCCACTCTAGTGGTTTATGTGTAGATATATCCTTAGGATCCTATGCCCTAGTAACTTTCAAAGAGATATAGGCTCTTAAGGGCATGATTTTCAAAGGTTTTTAGGTACCTAAAAATGCAAAGTATTCATTGAATGTTTGAAAGTGTCTAAGTAGGTTAGGTACCTAACAGCTTAGGCACTTTTGAAAAACCAGCTAGGCATCTAAATACCTTTGAAAATCAGCATCAGTAACTTTTGAAAATGTAACGTAGGCTCCTTAGTCATGTAGGCACTTTTGAAAACTTTATCCTTAGTCATTTAAGACAGAGAGGGTCATTATGATAATGGAATCAATGAAAGTATACAAGAATGGAAACCATTACTAGATCCTGCATACATGTACCTAAAGCAGCAGAAAAATGTGTGATGTATTGTATTGTATTTGAGAAATCGTAATCCATATACACAAGGGGGGCAGAGTGAAGATTGTGACTGCAAACTTAACATTGTCAATTCCTGACTTTTGAATGCTTAACATTAAAACTGAACACATTCTGAAGATAGCTTTCTAATGGAATTTATAATCTTGAATGACAATGTCTTAGGTGTATATATATAGCAGCTTTCATCCAGATGGAATTCAAAGTGCTTTACAAATTATTTCTGTAAACTACTTATATATTGTAGAAATCTTTACACCCACCACTTTTGGTGTGAAGCATGTAAGATGTTAAAAAGAAATGACACAGAACAGTCTTCAATAGAGTATGAAAATGAGTAGAATATCCAGTTGAAACTGCACAGAGAATTTATGGAGGCAGAATATGGTTATCTGAACAGTAGCAGCAAATGGGAGTTTTTAAGGGTGTAACTGTGCTTAGAGATAAAGGGACTTGGTGAGCAGTGTGTTCAGTCTGTTGGTTGTTAGTTTTTATTCATGGGGCTCATATACTACAGTTTGAATAGACTATATGTATCAATGTGTAAACTAACAGTAGGGGGTACTAGTGGGGATCTGTTACAGACCATTGAATCAAACTAAAGAAAAGGATGGGTTACTCCTTGAGAACCTGTCTGTAATATATAAAGAAAAATTGTGGTGTTATGGGAGACTTCAATTTAGAAGACTCTGTTTTGAACCTCATTATGATTTTGGTGGTCTCTTCTGGCCTTAAATTCTATGACTCTGTAATGGATAAAAATGAACTAATCACTGGACAGGAAGTTGGTGGTTGCCTAGGACATGCTTACATTCAATATGGGGAAACAGAGAGCCATCCCAACCAGTAAAATACACACACTCCCCTGGTGCTTCAAAATGGTTAATGTCGCAATGTTAAGGAAAATTATAAGTGAAATTGATTGCTGAGAAAAATAGACAAAAAATATGAATAAAAATTGGAAGTTCTTTAAGAAGAGTTTGTTAGACGTCCGAAAAGCCATGATTCCACAATCAAGAAAGAAGACAACTTTGGCTAAAATCACATCTAGGTTTAGTGGGGAAGAGAAGGCAGCAATTAGAAATAAAGAAGTTGTATATAACAAATAGGAAAAAGGGGAAATATATAGCAATCAATATTGATGATAATGATGCAAAGAAGGTATAAGAATTCAATACATATTTTTGATCTGTATCACATGAGGAAGAGAAGAACCTTCAAGTCAGTCAGTAACCAAGGAGGATGTTAAACAACATCTACTAGAGATGAATGTTTTTAAATCAGCAGGTGTTGGATAATTACACCCAAGAAGAGTCCTAAAAGAGCCAGTTGAGGAGATCTCTGGCCTGATGATGATCAATTTTAATAAATCTTGGAATACCGGGAGAATTCCAGAAGAGTGCTAATGGTGTTATGCTAATCTTCAGAAAGGCCAGTGGGATAACCCGGGTAACGCTAAGCTTGTTAGCCTGACATCAGTCCCCGGCAAAGTAATGGAAAAGCTGTAACAGGACTCAATTAATAAAGAACGAAAAGATAGGAATCCCATTAATGCTGGTCACAACACTGTTTTATGGAAAGTAGATTTTATGAAACAAACCTGATTTCATTTTTTTGATGAGATACAAGTTTGCTGGATAAAGATAATTGCGGAGATATATTTCAGAGTAGCAGCTGTGTTAGTCTGTATCCACAAAAAGAAAAGGAGTACTTGTGGCACCTTAGAGACTAACAAATTTATTTGAGCATAAGCTTTTGTGAGCTACAGTTCACTTCATCAGATGCATGCAGTGGAAAATACAGTGGGGAGATTTATATGCACAGAGAACATGAAACAATGGGTGTTGCCATACACACTGTAACAAGAGTGATCAGGTAAGGTGACCTATTACCAGCAGGAGAACGGGGGGGAAAAAACCTTTTGTAATGATAATCAAGGTGGGCCATTTCCCACATTTGACAAGAACATGTGAGGAACAGTGGGGGGGAGGGAGTAAACCTGGGGAAATAGTTTTATTTTGTGTAATGATACGTCCACTCCCAGTCTTTATTCAAGCCTAAGTTAATTATATCCAGTTTGCAAATTAATTCCAATTCAACAGTCTCTCCGTGGAGTCTGTTTTTGAAGTATTTTTGTTGAAGAATTGCCACTTTTAGGTCTGTAATCAAATGACCAAAGAGATTGAAGTGTTCTCGACTGGTTTTTGAATGTTATAGTTCTTGACGTCTGATTTGTGTCCATTTATTCTTTTACGTAGAGACTGTCCAGTTTGGCCAACATACATGGCAGAGGGGCATTGCTGGCACACAACAAAAATATCTAATCAGGGGACACTATCACTGGGCCTAATCACATCAGCCACACTATCAGAGGCTCGTTCATCTGTGCATCTACCAATGTGATATATGCCATCATGTGGCAGCAATACCAATTGAGTTGAGCCTGAACGTCTTTATGATTGTTTTATAGTTTGCCAATTATGTCTTTTGTCAGAAGAGCTTAAGATGTTACCAGAGTATGCTGCTCGACATATTGCTTTGTAGGGCATTGATGAGTACATGGAGTGGGGATGGTAGGGAACTATAAGAAAAGATTATGCACATTAATGTCGGTGATGAGTACTAGGAAGACAACAAGAGTTCATTTGAAAATCTGCCTCGTGGGTATATAAGGGAATGAATCATTTTCAGTACTTCGGTTAAGCAGAACGTTTGCAAAAGTAAATGCAGGGTAAGACTCTGTTTTACAATTCAGAAGAACCTACTTGCCTAATAAATCCCACAGTTGTGTAGTTTTTTCTTGGTTATGAGACCCATGAGAAACTGCATTTGTGGTGAAAATTTATTAAATAATCACCAGGATTTTTTTTATTAAATAAACCTCTCTTGTGTAGAGAGCCTG
Organism: Dermochelys coriacea; assembly: GCF_009764565.3. NCBI lineage: Eukaryota > Metazoa > Chordata > Testudines > Dermochelyidae > Dermochelys > Dermochelys coriacea. The sequence continues at coordinate 11,430,465 of NC_050069.1, forward strand.
AGTCCGGGTTGTTGGGGGTTCTTTATGTTTAAAATTAAGGCTGTCCAGAGACCTTTTGAGAATTAGATCCATTTGCTACAGTGGTAGTTATGCAATGCACTCAAATATCAAATCGAACACAGATCTTGAAATGTGTGATAATGGTACCATGCTCAGATATTTAGGAAAAGTACTTTCTTTAGTCCAGCAACCATGGCTTTGTGCAGATTCTAAGGTTTGTTAACATTCAAGAAATGGGTATAAGCTATCCAGCTCACATCTTTTTTAGACTGAATGACTGGGCCAAATTCAGACTTGATATAAGCAGGTGCAACGCCTGAAGTCAGTGGAATTACACCAAAGTTGAATTTGGCTCTTGATGTGCGAGCTCTGGGAATAAACAGTGTTTGGGATACTATTGTGTGCACAGAGTAGTTTTTCTACTGCATGTAAGCAACAGAAGAATGATGGAAAACTTTCCATATTTATACCTTTGTGAGAGAGCATGTGTGAGTGAGAGAGAGCGAGAGAATATGCGGGGAGCAAGGTAAACAGTATAAAAATGTAATTATACCGTATTCAAATATTTCTGCCTAGTTACTTCCAGGCAAACCCTTTTTACTTGTTTCTAATCTACTGTACAGTTTAACAGAATCCATAAAAACCACTGCTAACACCTCACTAAACAGCTCCAGCTGATAGTTTGATCTTAAATTTCCTCTTCAGTGTTCATCTAACTCAGGCCAAGTCTACACTAGAAACTTTTTTTCTGACCATAATAATATTGGTTAGGGTGTTGCTTTTTATGACATTTTTATACCAGCAAAAATTCTAGTGTAGACTCAATTATACTGGTAAAAAGAGCTTTTGTTTTTGAAAAAAAAAAGTACATTGTGTCTACTGGGGAGGGGGTTGCTGGTATAGCTACACTGGTGGACCTTTTTAGTATAGACTAGACCTAAGTATCTAATATTGTTCTTGCCATTCAGGCAGGTAGAGAAAACTCTGATTTTTTTCCCCCTTCTCTGGAAGTGTGTATTATAGTGTCCTAATGTCCAGTGCCACTGACCTCTGTATGCTGTATATTCAAGCGCACTTAAAAGCAGTAAATACATTTGCTTAGTGATTATTGAATATCAGAGAATGGCACTGTGAATTCGGTAGCCCATAGCAGATTCTGTGAGAGTTTAATATGTAGACAGCTGCATGTTATCCCTGTCACAAACAGAAATACTTCAGACTCTTCTGGCATGTCTCTGTGCTCTTGGACTTGTTGTGGTAACTGGCCCTGAAGTGCTTCAGAGCCAGAGTTTCAGGGCCGTAAAATACAGTGTGGATCTTACAGTATAAAAAATCATGTTACTCTAGCATGAATACTCACATAGCTTGGGGATTTAATCTGTACAATGACATTTCCACACCATCTCTTCCCAATGCATGAAAGGACACTGTCAGGAGAGAACTTTTTCCACATGGCCAAGACTTGCAATTTACGGTGCTTTCTTGTTCAACCCTATGCCTTGTTTGATCAAGGCCTTTCTAATCATGTTTAATTCTTTGCATAGTTGTATGTGGTATGTTTTGTTATGTGAACTACTGAGCTGAGACTATTCAGCCTATGTCACTTGTGTAGAATACAATCTCCAGGGGACCACAGAAAAGAAATAGTGACTTGGTTCAAGACTGTATTTAATTAAATGTCATAACAATGGATGCAAAGATATGAGGGGAAGCAGAAATGGAAAAGGTGCTCAGCTCAAGTTAGTACAGCAGCTTGGAATTCTACCAGTTAACCGCTAGAGAGCTATTCGGTTTCCATCATTGACGGGGATCCTTGAAATTGACAAAATGCTTAGAAGTGACAAAATTCTTCTTGATTTGAATTGTTCTACAGAGTGATATTTCTCCACAAAAAAAGGTAAAAACCTATTTGTCTGGCTGATATCCCATGCTGTTGCCATTGCAGAGAAACTACTGATATGCCAATGTACTGTACTTTGCAAAAATATAAGTGAATGACTTACTGTTTTATTTGTTCTGCATCATCTCAGACACATGCAGTTGTCAAGGAGGGGCATATTTTGTTTATTTGGTATGGTGGGGAAGGAAATTGTTTGCCAAATACACATTACCTGAATTTATTGCATCTCAACATTTTGGATCCTTTGCATTTAGATCTCATAAAAGAAATGCAACCTTGTTCAAATTTATTGGCACAGTAATGGTAAATATAGGTTTGCTTTACACTCAGAAGCAGAGGAAAACTGCTCAGCTTAAAAAGAGAATTGGCAGTGTTACAAGAATGGCCTTAAGTGAGAATTTTCAACTTTATTTAGATCAGACTCCAGTATAGTCTAACAAATAAAAACTACTGGTCTGAAAAGGCACAAACACACAGCCTGAGGGACCATATGTTAATGAAACCTACCAAGTGGATCAAAGTGAAGTCTGTGATTCTCAAAAGCAGCATCTACTTTATTCTCAACATGTATGCAAAAATTCTCTCTACTGCTAATAGGACATTGCCAAGAAGAGTATATTGATTGCAATCTTTGTACTACATGGTGTGCATCATGTATACAAAGGATATTTGGAGCTCCTGAATGAAGTTTAACAATTAGGGGCAAATCAGTGCCTTCAGAGTTATTGTACTAAATTAATTAAACTGCTACTAACATAACATGGAGCTAATCCACATATTAGAAATAGCAGAAACATAATTCCATTGCTGCTAAATTCAATATGTTTGTACTCCAATAAATACATAAAAACAAAAAACGTCACCTGTCCCACTCCAAATGTCCAGCCGAACTATCAAAAATAAGTGGTTCATTCATACATATATTTAAAATGGGAGGCTAAGGGGTCTGGTTAAGATTTGTAAAAAGAAAAATTTCCCTGCAGTCCAATTAGAACAAAAAACATTGCAAATGGGTGATTTAAATCGGAAGCAGGTGTTCATAAAAAGAGAATATCCCAATCCAGCCACTTTACACCATGTAAAAGAGGAGGAGCAGCATAAAGGGTCTCTGAAAGCCTCAGATCTGCCTGGAAAAAGTTCCTTAGTGCAGGAACTGAGTAAGACAGCTGTCCTCTAGTCAGCCCCTTGCAAATCCTGTAGTGGGGTGGTGCTGGGGATGGTAAGGGGGGCATGTCAGGGACAGGGCTGTGTAACACCAGCACTGCTGATCATGTGGGCAGCACTGTGTCCCATGGACAGATGGGAATAGATTGCTGTATTTTATACAGGTCTGTGTAACCCCAGCAGCTGCAGAACAGTCCAGACTTTGGAGGACTCGTAGAGGTACAATACAAAATCTTACCCAGGGTGTGGAGAGGGTATGGAAGGCATGTTTAGGAAACAGAGACCAGTGAAATAATGACACACTTAATCTGTGCTTGTCCTCCTTATGTTCTGTCTAATCAGATGCATATGCTCAATCTATACCATGTGGAAAGACAAATCCAATCTCAGGATGCCATGTTTCTTTCTCTCTCAGTGAAAATTGTCACATACTGGAGTTGGCATTATGTCTGACAGGGAGAGGACCTTGTAATAGATAATTAATTTGAAATAAGCATGTAGCAGGAGTCCTTCCTCTCTCTGTTCCCTCTCTCCCCTCCTCATCCCAATGGATATAAAATAATTGTAGCTCAGATTGCCCCTTCCCAAGGAAAAATCCCTGGTAGGGATGAAAATGTCACAAGGTGTTCTCATGCAGGGCATGCTCCCAAAGAAACACCAGGAGAGTTGACTGGTAATCCAAGGATTCTGAGGATTCATGATGACATTCAACTATCTGGGGAGAAGTTCTGTTTATCAGAGTGCCTCCTATTCCCACTGGGGCGTTGAGTGATCAGCACCTCTCAAGGCTCAGACCCAAAGATTACATACCCTACGTAGTCCAAAATGGGGGTCAGAATAGCTTCTTATCCTATTAACTAAAAAGTGTGTTCATCTCTCTTGCATTATGCAGAATGTTCCTTAGTAGTGTAGAATGTTGGGTCGTACTGTTACAAGGTTCTTCTTTCAAATAAGTGCTTTAGAAGCCCCTTTCCTGTTTGTGTTTAGTTTGGCATGAATCCAGTATGCTTGTGACAGTGTATTTTGGGCTGCTGTTGTACATATAGCATGAGCGATGCCTCAAAAAGTTGTTTTTAGTGTCTCTGGGGACCCAGGAGTTGTGAACTGCTCTGTGCTGGGTTTTTGCTAGTTAGAGATACCATCAAACAAGTGGACATGCATGAATTCCTTCTCTAGGCGTTACTGGTGGTCCAAAAGAAATCACTAATGAAATACAAGCTAAAACCTATTATTGGTGATCTTTTGTATCTCATTAATTAAATTACTAGGTTTTGTAAACATTTGTATGCTGACAGTTTCCTGCATTACTCTTGAAGGTGGTTACATTAACATTAATGGACTTCATTCATACAAACTGTTTCTCCAAAACAATTTCTGGAATTAAATAATCTTATTAGGGTTAAAATAAATATAACAGGAGAAGGACAGAAAAATTAAGACATAGAGACAAGACGTATGTTTTCATATCTTAGTGATGGAAAAAAACCTGTAAGGTCTCATAATCCATCTCCCTGCCAGTGCATCCAGACTTAGCCAAGATATCCAGATTTGAACCAGAGACTCCGGAATTGAGAGCACGAGTCTCTGGAGCTTGAGTTATGGAACTGGGGGCTATAACAGACTCGCATCCTCTGTGGATCAAGCATAGTAAAGGGACACATAGTATACAATGACCAGTGAGTTACACAAGGTTGTTCCATACAATATATTTGCAAGTGTTGAAATACCCCGAAGATGGGGCTTCTACCATTTCCTTTGGTAGCATATTCCACAGTCTTCTAGATCTTTGTCAAGTAGATTTTCAACCTGATATACAATATAAATATTTTTGAGATTTTTGGCAGAGATTTTAAATATTAACTGGGGGCCTGAATGCTGTGAAAAGATTCGGGACGGTAGTTCCAGAGAGCAGAAGTGGAGAGCCTTTTCCCAGCACTGCAGGGCTTTGCAAAGGGACAGAAGGACAAATGCCTCTGAGAAGTGGGGGAAAGAATCGGATAAAGGCCAAGTCCCTGACAAATTATTTTGTTGTTGTAAATTTGTATTCCCTAAAACCAGTCAATTTGCACCCAGGCTGAGATTTTATATGACAGGATGCTGCCAGGATTGTATTTTCAAGACCTAGTCACTATAAATCCCTGAGAAATTGAAGCACTGATTCATGAATGGCCTGGATTTATTGCTCTACTTAAATTTGTTTTTGCTTACAACTATCCTTTAAACACCCTTGTTAAGAAACAGATCGGGCACAAGGTAGGCAATCAATACAACATGGCAAATATTTGGATAAACTAGATCATATTAACTGAATTATTGTATGGAGATGATGGACTAGATGCAGAAGACTGGAAAAATTTAGAGAATTTTAAATTGGTTAAATTGAAACAAGGAAACATACTGTATACTTTTTTTTAAGTCTCCTTTGTCAACTACAGAAACTCTTATTACTGTATATTGATCCGGTGTTATATGTTAGCTTGCTAAGTGGCAGAAAGACCTCCTTATGAGAAGCTATGAAAGTACTTAAACCATTTCCTCAGTTTGCAAGGCTTAGTTGTAGGATTCTTATCATTGATTGTATTCTAAGGTGATTTAGTATTGTTCACATTCATGAAGGCATGAGGTCTCTCCACTTCCACAAGGACCTATTTCTTAGCTAGCTAGTAACTGAATAAGTGGCCCTACCGTTAAAACTAAGGGTATGTCTACACTACGAAATTAGGTCGAATTTATAGAAGTTGGTTTTGTAGAAAGCGTTTTTATACAGTCGAGTGTGTGTGTCCCCACACAAATGCTCTAAGCCCTGGTCTACAATAGGCATTGAGGTCGAATTTAGCAGCGTTACATCGATGTAACCCTGCACCCGTCCACATGACGAAGCCCTTTTTTTCGACTTAAAGGGCTCTTAAAATTTATTTCCTTACTCCACCCCCGACAAGGGGATTAGTGCTGAAATCGGTTCTGCTGGGTCGAATTTGGGGTACTGTGGACGCAATTAGATGGTATTGGCCTCCGGGAGCTATCCCAGAGTGCTCCATTGTGACCGCTCTGGACAGCACTCTCAACTCGGATGTATTGACCAGGTAGACAGGAAAAGGCCTGCGAACTTTTGAATTTCAATTTCCTGTTTGGCTAGCGTGGCAAGCTGCAGGTGACCATGCAGAGCTCATCAACAGAGGTGACCATGATGGAGTCCCAGAATCTCAGAAGAGCTCCAGCATGGACCAAACGGGAGGTACGGGATCTGATCGCTGTATGGGGAGAGGAATCTGTGCGATCAGAACTACAGTTTTCGAAATGCCAAAACATTTGTCAAAATCTCCCAGGGCATGAAGGACAGAGGCCATAACAGGGACCCGAAGCAGTGCCACGTGAAACTTAAGGAGCTGAGGCAAGCCTACCAGAAAACCAGAGAGGCGAACGGCCGCTCCGGGTCAGAGCCCCAAACATGCCGCTTCTATGATGAGCTGCATGCCATTTTATGGGGTTCAGCCACCACTACCCCAGCCGTGTTGTTTGACTCCTTCAATGGAGATGGAGGCAATACGGAAGCAGGTTTTGGGGATGAGGAGGAGGTTGTAGATAGCACACAGCAAACAAGTGAAGAAACCAGTTTTCCCAACAGCCAGGAACTGTTTCTCACTCTGGACCTGGAGCCAGTACCTCCAAACCCACCCAAGGATGCCTCCCGGACCCACCAGGCGGAGAAGGGACCTCTGGTGAGTGTACCTTTTAAAATACTATACAAGGTTTAAAAGCCAGCATGTTTAATGATTAATTTGCCCTGGCATTTGTGGCTCTCCTGGATATACTCCCAAAGCCTTTGCAAAAGGTTTCTGGGGAGGCCAACCTTATTCCATCCACCATGGTAGGACACTTTACCACTCCAGGCCAGTAGCACGTACTCTGGAATCATTGTAGAACAAAGCATTGCAGTGTATGTTTGCTGGCGTTCAAACAACATCCGTTCTTTATCTCTCTGTGTTATCCTCAGGAGAGTGATATCATTCATGGTCACCTGGTTGAAATAGGGTGCTTTTCTTAAGGGGTCATTCAGAGGTGCCCGTTCCTACTGGGCTTTTTGCCTATGACTGAACAGAAATGTTCCCCACTGTTAGCCACGTGGTGGAGGGAGGCAAAATGCGACCTTAGAACGAAAGCACATGTGCTATGTATGTAATGTTAACAGCAAACTTTACTGTGAAAGAGTGTACCCATTGTTCTATAAAATGTGTCTTTTCAAATACCAGTGTCCCTTTTTTTTCTCCACCAGCTGCATGTGTTTCAAGGATCACAGGATCTTCTCCTTCCCAGAGGCTAGCGAAGATTAGAAGGCGAAAAAAACGCACTCGCGATGAAATGTTCTCTGAGCTCATGCTGTCCTCCCACACTGACAGAGCACAGATGAATGCATGGAGGCGACAATGTCAGAATGCAGGAAAGCACAAAATGACCGGGAGGAGAGGTGTCTGGCTGAAGAGAGGGCTGAAGCCGAAAGATGGTGGCAGCATGATGAGAGGAGGCAGGATTCAATGCTGAGGCTGCTGGAGGATCAAACTAATATGCTCCAGCGTATGGTTGAGCTGCAGAAAAGGCAGCAGGAGCACAAACTGCTGCTACAGCCCAGCCCTCCTCCCCAAGTTCGATAGCCACCTCACCCAGATGCCAAAGAACGTGGTGGGGGGGCCTCCAGTCACTCCACCCCAGAGGATTGCCCAAGTAACAGAAGGCTGGCATTCAATAAGTTTTAAACTTTTGAAGTGCTGTGTGGCCTTGTCCTTCCCTCCTCCACCACCCCTCCTGGGCTACCTTGGTAATTATCCCTCTATTTGTGTGATGAATTAATAAAGAATGCATGAATGTGAAGCAACAATGACTTTATTGCCTCTGCAAGCGGTGATCGAAGGGAGGAGGGGAGGGTGGTTAGCTTACAGGGAAGTAGAGTGAACCAAGGGGCGGGGGTTTTCATCAAGGAGAAACAAACAGAGCTTTCACACTGTAGCCTGGCCAGTCATGAAACTGGTTTTCAAAGCTTCTCTGATGAGCACCGCACCCTCCTGTGCTCTTCTAACCGCCCTGGTGTCTGGCTGTGCGTAACCAGCAGCCAGGTGATTTGCCTCAACCTCCCACCCCGCCATAAACTTCTCCCCCTTACTCTCACAGATATTGTGGAGCGCACAGCAAGCAGTAATAACAGTGGGAATATTGGTTTCGCTGAGGTCTAACCGAGTCAGTAAACTGTGACAGCGCGCTTTTAAACATCCAAATGCACATTCTACCACCATTCTGCACTTGCTCAGCCTGTAGTTGAACAGCTCCTGACTACTCTCCAGGCTGCCTATGAATGGCTTCATGAGCCATGGCATTAAGGGGTAGGCTGGGTCCCCAAGGATAACTATAGGCATTTCAACATCCTCAATGGTTATTTTCTGGTCTGGGAAGAAAGTCCCTTCCTGCAGCTTTTGAAACAGACCCGAGTTCCTGAAGATGCGACTGTCATGTACCTTTCCCAGCCATCCCATGTTGATGTTGGTGAAACGTCCCTTGTGATCCATCAGTGCTTGCAGCACTATTGAAAAGTACCCCTTGCAGTTTATGTACTCGCTTGCTTGGTGCTCCGGAGCCAAGATAGGGATATGGATTCTGTCTATGGCCCCACCACAGTTAGAGAATCCCATTGCAGCAAAGCCATCCACTATGACCTGCACATTTCCCAGGGTCACTATCCTTGATAATCAGCAGATCTTTGATTGCGTTGGCTAGTTGCATCACAGCATCCCCCACAGTAGATTTGCCCACTCCAAATGGATTCCCGACTGACCGGTAGCTGTCTGGCATTGCAAGCTTCCACAGGGCTATTGCCACTCGCTTCTCAACTGTGAGGGCTGCTCTCATCTTGGTATTCTTGCACCTTAAGGCAGGGGAAAGCAAGTCACAAAGTTCCATGAAAGTGCCCTTACGCATGCAAAAGTTTCACAGCCACTGGGAATTATCCCAGACCTGCAACACTATGCGGTCCCACCAGTCTGTGCTTGTTTCCCGAGCCCAGAATCGGCATTCTACCGCATGAGCCTGCCCCATTAGCACCATGATGCCCACATTGGCAGGGCCCGTGCTTTGAGAGAAGTCTGTGTCCATGTCCTCATCACTCTCATCACCGTGCTGACGTCGCCTACTCGCCCAGTTTCGCTTTGCCAGGTTCTGGTGCTGCATATACTCCTGGATAATGCGTGTGGTGTTTAATGTGCTCCTAATTGCCAAAGTGATCTGAGCGGGCTCCATGCTTGCCGTGGTATGTCGTCTGCACAGAAAAAAGGCGCGGAACGATTGTCTGCTCGTTGCCCTGACGGAGGGAGGGGCGACTGACAATATGGCTTACAGGGTTGGCTTACAGGGAATTAAAATCAACAAAGGGGGTGGCTTTGTGAGAAACTGAATGGCCGCCTCAAGGATAGAACTCAAAACCTCAAGGATAGAACTCAAAACTGGGTTTAGCAGGCTATTGATTTCACAGAGGGAGGGAGCAAGGGAGGAGAAAATGAATACAAAACAAATCTGGTCTATTTCTTGTTTTGAGCCACTTCATCTATCTTTATACATCATGCTGGCAGCAGACTGTGCAGTACGACCGCTAGCCATTGTCGCCTCCTGGGTGCTCAGCAGAAGACGGTTCAGTATGAATACTGGCCATCGTTGTCTTCTAGTTGCAGATTAAAAGACAGTGCGCTGCCGGTAGGACTCAATCGCCATGAGACGAAACAAGGGAAATGACCTGGCTGAGTCACTCCCATGTTTGCCCAGGCGCCCAGTTAAAAGAGCACTCAGGACTACGTCGACAACGGCTACCAGTCATACTGCACTCACTGTCTGCTGCCAAAAGGCAATAAACTGCTGCTGTGTCGCAATGCAGTACCATGTCCGCCAGGACGCAGGAGACATATGGTGATGGTAGCTGAGCGGGCTCCATGCTTGCTGTGCTATGGCGTCTGCACAGGTAACTCAAGAAAAAAGGCGCAAAACAATTGTCTGCCTTTGCTTTTATGGAGGGAGGGAGGGAACAGGGGCCTGACGATATGTACCCAGAACCACCCGCGACAATGTTTTAGCCCCATCAGGCACTGGCATTTCTACCCAGAATTCAAATAGGCAGTGGAGACTGTGGGAACTGTGGGATAGCTACCCACAGTGCAAAGCTCCGGAAGTCGACTGTTGCCTCAGTACTGTGGACACAGTCCGCCGACTACATGCACTTAGAGCATTTGTGTGGGGACACACACTCAACTGTATAAAAACACTTTCTACTAAACCGACTTCTATAAATTCGACCTAATTTTATAGTGTAGACATACCCTAAGGAAGCAACATGTGTGACTGAACAGTAACACACAATTTAGAGGTAAACTGGTGGTTTCCATAGTGAGGTGCTCAGGATTCATTTTATAGATAATTGTTTGTTTTTAATCTAATTTTGGTATTTTACAAAGAAGAAAATTTTCCAATGTATCAAGCTGCATCAGTACAGACAAATATAGAATAATCTCTTTGGTTAGATCAAATATATTAGTTTCAGTTTAATATCTGATAATGCCTGCTGTGACCTAAAAGATTGAGGCGAATAAGGTGCTTTTGTCTCTGAGACTGAATTGCTGTGTGGCCTTGGGCAACTCCTTTAACCTTTATTAAGGAAACAAATCTCATTTGGTCATCTGTCACATGGGGATAATGATTATAACCTACCCTCCAGGAGTATTGTGAGTACTTGAACATATAAAATGCTATAGAAGTGCTGCCTTTTTTAAACTGTTTCTATTACTACTGTTATTATGGAATTGTTCTGTGTGCTTTCAGGGGAAGAAGTAGATAATTTAATAGGACTTTGCCATCTCTAAATCCAGTGATTCTAGAACAGCCTGAAGTGCAAAGGCTTATGTCACAAATGTAATAGTAATAATGGTTTGTACTTGTGTGGTATCATATCTTTTAGTGGGGGATCGTAAGAAAACAGGAAACAATTTGTAAAGATAGCTGTAAAGCAACTTTTATCTCATCGGTATTAGCCTGAGCTTGCAAACACTTCAGGATGTGAGTAACTTTATGCATGTGAATTTTCCCGTTAAAGTCAGTGGGATTACTTGTGTAGAAGATCTGTGTTTGCCAGATCAGGGCCCTAGAATATATTCTGTGCCCTTTGGGAGACTTAGATGATTCAATCTCATCTGTCGTTTATAGCGGTTTCTGTACTGGTAATCACCAAAATATCTCTGTACTTCACAGGTAAATTAGACTTAAACAGTAAGACTCCTAATGCAGTTAATGGAGTTTTCTGCACTTGCTGCTCCTTATATAGAGGTACTTGGGTTAAATATATATAATCACATAAAAGTATATTTTAAATAACATTCTAGATAAGGGAAAGCTTTCTAACTGCTCCTCCTTTTCCTTCTCCTCCCTAGACCCCTCCTTCCCATCTTTTCCCATTTATGTATGTTTTCTCCCATTTTACAGCTGTAAACTCCCCCTCCCCTTGTGTTATGTCTATGTCCTGCTTTGAGCAGGGGTTGGACTAGATGACCTCCTGAGATCTCTTCCAACCCTAATCTTCTATGATTCTTATGTTGTATTGTTTGGTTTTGTACCATCTGGTTTTGCAGCTTTGTTTTGTAAAATTGCATAATTGCATGACTTTTGGAGATCCTATGAAGTGTTCAGGATTCAGAAACATATACAAGCTATAAATCATTTATCTCGTTGCATTTTTATTCTTTGTTTTTATATAAAAATAAAAATGTTACACTATGCCCTTAAGATGATCAGACTCTAGATTAATCTGGTCTCCTCGGAGAGCTCATTCTACAGCTGAACCTCCTTGTCCAAAAACATACTATCTCCTGCTCTGATGTGCTTCGTTCTGGAATTTGTGAACTACATTGTCCCTAAAGAGCATGGCAATCTTATTAATTGTCAGAGACTGTGAACTGTAGAATGTGATTATATCTGTACTAATGTGAATGGTTAAAATAGAATAATCGGTTTAAATGTAGCATAAATATAGTGTAGACTGAGTTGAAAATAGAATGCCATATAAACACAAGTGCTTCTGACCTTGTGCTTCCTATAATAGTCATTGTGTGTCTACAATATGACACCATTACCGCTCATCCTGTTGTTTGTCTACATATTTATATCGAGATGGGAGTTAAGCACCTACCTGCCATTTGTGCTTTCGGAAATCTCTTCCCTTGTGCTTGTCACTGTGGTATCTGAGCATCAGCATGCAGGTGCGATTCATGTATATCATAACTCTTGAAATGTAGCACAGGTAGCCTAGCTGTATGACTGGTCCATTCATCTTCTAAATCCTGTCATAGTACCTGTTATAATGATTTTAACTCTGAGGAAAAGTAAGTGACCTCTCCTAAAAAAAAGTACACAAAAACAAACAAGCAAGCCTTGATTTGACAGATGTAGCCTGGTTCCTTTTTTCAGAACGTGCAAATGAGGTGTTTTCATAGATTCATAGATACTAAGGTCAGAAGGGACCATTATGATCATCTAGTCTGACCTCCTACACAATGCAGGCCACAGAATCTCACCCACCCACTCCTACAAAAAACCTCACCTATGTCTGAGCTATTGAAGTCCTCAAATCATGGTTTAAAGACTTCAAGGAGCACTCCCTCAAGTGACCTGTGCCCCATGCTACAGAGGAAGGTGAAAAACCTCCAGGGCCTCTTCCAATCTGCCCTGGAGGAAAATTCCTTCCCGACCCCAAATATGGCGATCAGCTAAACCCTGAGCATATGGGCAAGATTCACCAGCCAGATACTACAGAAAATTCTTTCCTGGGTAACTCAGATCCCACCCATCTAATATCCCATCTCAGGGGATTAGGCCTATTTACCATGAATATTTAAAGTTCAATTAATTACCAAAATCACATTATCCCATCATACCATCTCCTCCATAAACTTATCGAGTTTAATCTTAAAACCAGATAGGTCTTTTGCCCCCATGCTTTCCTTGGAAGTCTATTCCAAAACTTCACTCCTCTGATGGTTAGAAACCTTCGTCTAATTTCAAGTCTAAACTTCCTGATGGCCAGTTTATACCCATTTGTTCTTGTGTCCACATTGGTACTAAGCTTAAATAATTCCTCTCCCTCTTCTGTATTTATCCCTCTGATATATTTATAGAGAGCAATCATATCTCCCCATAACCTTCTTTTAGTTAGGCTAAACAAGCCAAGCTCCTTGAGTCTCCTTTCATAAGACAAGTTTTCCATTCCTCAGATCATCCTAGTAGCCCTTCTCTGTATCTGTTCCAGTTTGAATTCATCCTTTTTAAACATGGGAGACCAGAACTGCACACACTATTCCAGATGAGGTCTCACTAGTGCCTTGAATAATGGTACTAAAACCTCCTTATCCCTACTGGAAATACCTCTCCTGATGCATCCCAAAACCGGATTAGCTTTTTTCACAGCCATATCACATTGGCAGCTCATAGTCATCCTATGATCAACCAATACTCCAAGGTCCTTCTCCTCTTCCGTTACTTCTAATTGATGCGTCCCCAGCTTATAACTAAAATTCTTGTTATTAATCCCTAAATGCATGACCTTACACTTCTCATTATTAAATTTCATCCTATTATTATTACTCCAGTTTACAAGGTCATTCAGATCCTCCTGTATGATATCCCGATCCTTCTCTGAATTGGCAATACCTCCCAGCTTTGTATCATCTGCAAACTTTATTAGCACACTCCCACTTTTTGTGCTGAGGTCAGTAATAAAAAGATTAAATAAGATTGGTCCCAAAACTGATCCCTGAGGAACTCCACTGGTAACCTCCCTCCAGCCTGACAGTTCACCTTTCAGTAGGACCCTTTGTAGTCTCCCCTTTAACCAATTCCTTATCCACCTTTCGATGTTCATATTGATCCCCATCTTTTCCAATTTAACTAATAATTCCCCATGTGGCACGGTATCAAACGCCTTACTGAAATCTAGGTAAATTAGATCCACTGTGTTTCCTTTGTCTAAAAAATCTGTTACTTTCTCAAAAAAGGAGATCAGGTTGATTTGGCACGATCTACCTTTTGTAAAACCATGTTGTATTTTGTCCCATTTACCATTGACATTGTCCTTATGATTCTACATCCAAGGAACAGGAAGAGGCATGTTTTTTGGATCCCATTCCAAGAAAGCATTTTGCTTAAGCTATTGTTCATTCTGCCCTAGTTTAGCATTTGTGATGATGAGTTAAAATGGGCTTCTTCAGGGTGTTAAAATGAAAGCTTTTCAGATAATTTCCTGGAGTCTAAGTAGTGAGATGATTATAATGTCAGAAGCATTATTAGCCAGGCTACACTGTAATTATTATCTTATTTCATTTTATTTTATTTTACTTTATTGGCTTCCATTAATTTCTTACATCCTTAAGGAAATAGAGGCATGTTTAACCTTCTGATCTCTTGTTCCAAGAAACATAGAACTTCCACAGAATAAGCTATGCCAAAGGCAATTGCTTGACTTAACTCTGCTGTCGTTTTAAAAAAAAATCTACTGTGATTATACAAGCTCCTCCTTATTATTAAATTTACTCTTGATTAGCTCTACTTCAGTTATGATTTTTGTTATCCATGGCTGACTCCCCAAGATGCTAATTATTGCTGTAAAACACAGATACCGCTGAGCTAATGCATTCTGAAAACATTGAGTAAAGGAAAAGGATGTCAGGCATGCACAGTTAGAAAATGAACCACTGAAAACGATTGGTAATTTCAGCTATTTTTGGAGCTGGATAATCTATTATTCTTCCCTTTTTTGAAGACAAGCACCCCTTCTCGAGTTGCTTACGTCTGCGAAAATTGGATCTCAAAATCAAGTGGGTTTTTTTTCATTTGTTTGCATTACATTTGATATGTTGCATTGCATCATCTAGTCTTAGGAGGTGAAAGTGTGGTGGGATGTAATGAAATGCAGAACTAATGTTTTATATAACATAACAGGGGTGGCCAAATTTACTAATCCTCCAAGCCGCATATGATAATCTTCAGAAGTTCAAGAGCCGGGTGTACCTGCCAGGGCTCGGGGCTTCAGTCCTGCTCCTGCTGAAGCCCCAAGCTTTGGCAGGCACCTCCCACAGGGCTGAAGCCCCGAGCCCCCCTTTCCTGCTGGGTAGAAGCCCCTACCCCACCACCCTGCCACAGGGAAGAATCTCTGAGCTTCCCCTCCAATCTGATACATGGAGAATGGGGGTGGGGGATGGGGGGCTCCTTAACTGTAAAAGAGCCACAGTTTGGCCACCTCTGTAAGATAATATATTTATCATCACGTTTTGGAAGTACCGACTCTGGTAATATCCTCATCTAATTGAAGTCAGTAGCTAAACTTCCATCAACTTAACTAGAGCCAGGATTTCATCCTTTAGTGTATTGTCACGTTACCTCATTGTCAGCACTTAAATTAAAAGATTGAAAATACAAAATGCGCAGTGATTAGAAACAAAATGAACTGGACAGTAGTTACAGAAAATCAAAGATATTTGCCATTCCTTCTTGCTTGGGAATCTGGGTGAGAAGGGGAAAAACTCCCCGTTGCAGCTGTGATCTCACAAGTGGGAAAACAAGGCTGAGAGTCTATTCAGATTTTGCCATTAAATTGCTTTTTTACCTTGGGCAAGTCCCTTAATCACTCAGTATCTGAATTTCTCATCTGTACAAAATGTGGATAGTAACATTTACCCATCTTTGCAAAGCACCGAGATCAATGGATAAAAGGAAGCATTTAAGTGCAAATCTCAATGTTTGTCCTAAACCTATTATAAAACAAACTGAAATCTTCTACAGAAGTTGCCTACATTGCCCAAGATTTCTTCAGTGGTGTTTGCAGAATTTAGCAATTGGGGTGGCAAGAGTTTGCCTTTGGGATCATTGGATGCTGTCTCAATAACTGCTGCCAACTGCAGGAATTTCATTTATGGCACTGAAGAAGCTATGTTGTGCCACATTTATCAATGAATTGCTCTAGAGAAGGTGCTCATAATGTTGCAAACAGGTGGTGTGGATTCTGACTGTTGCCTCTGGAGAGATGCCACAGAAATGTGATGGCATAGCTGCAGTGGCATTTTTGGACACTCTCTTGAGTTTTAGAGAATTATTTCAGTGAAGAATATTACTTCTGTAACAGGGAAAAACTTCCTCAAACTCAGGAGTTGGAGCTATGAGCCATATTTTCCTGCTACATTTGGCCTGTAGGTTTGAGTTTTCATTGGGAATGTAAAATCATGTTAGCACAGCTTACGATACTTATCATATAGCATTTTGTCTAATGGTTAGAGTAGAGTGCTGAGAATCCGTACTCATGGGTTCTGTTCCTAATGCCACTATCTTATTGTGTGACTGTGGCAACTCACTTCACTTTTCTGCCTCTGTTACCCCCATCAGCAAAATGGAAAAAACTCACCTGTGTAAAATACTTTGAAATCTTTTCAGTAATGACAGGGTATAATAACAATATTAGTAGCTGTAATTTGCGGTTGAGACTAGAGGATCCGTATTCCAATTAGTAGAGCAAAAGGCAAAGCCTTTTTAAAAATTGCAATTTAATCTTGCAAATGGTCGATCCATACTATGAATCCTATTGGGCTGGCAGCAGTGTCTTGTGACATTTCTGCTTTTGTGTAACCAAAGCCAAGCTGAGCTGATTAAAAAGACTCAATTACACTGAGCAGATCCTTCTGGTTTTGATTTTTTTTTTTTACGGGAAATTGTTACATGGGCCTTTGCAGATGTTCTGCTCCCAGCCTATAACATCAGAAGTCAGTGAGAACTGCAATTATAATAGCACCTTGTGGAGTTTCCAGGAATTGAAAACAAACCAAAACATTAAAACTAACTATTTGTCTAGACTGCTATTTCAACACAGAGAACCCGAAGACATGGAGCGGTCTGCATTCTTAAAAATGTAGACAATGATAGATTCCATGTTGGGGGAGAATTGCTACTTGTTTAATGTCATTCATATTATCAAATCCTTTTCCTGTGAAGTACCCTTTTTAAAAAAAAACAAAAAAACCTGATTTTGCTATTGTTGTCAAATGACAGTTTTAAAACACCACAACAAACTGTGCTAGTTCCTGTGTAGTTAATTACTTCCCATCAACTTGTATTGTGAACATATCTGAAAAAATTAACACAGTGGTGCCTCTTAAGTTCTTTTGCTTTTCCAAAACAGAATAGCCTTCCCAATCACCATTTCCCAAAGGACAGAAATTTCATCATGCCCAGGGCACATGGGATTCAATCCTAAAGCACACACTCAGGTTTCACTTTACTCACTCACGTCAATAGGAATTTGCCTGAATAAGGAGCATGTAAAAGCTCAGAATTTCAGGATTTGGTCCATGATCTTGGAGATCATTTGATTTCACTGACTGTTTCTAATGGAAGCACATATTTTATTTCTCAGTTTCTTTTGGTTTATCATGATTAATGATGCATTTTAGTTCTTCAGTGAATAATATCCTGGCTTAATTAAAGGGTATTTAACAAAAGATTTAAATCATTACAAGCATAAGAAGAACCTAAGGCATTAAAAAGCACTGGTTCCTATTTAAAAACTGTCAGAGTTTTGATAGAGATCCATTTAAATAGCAGAAGTACACGAAACAGTCCATGATGAAGGCTTTCTGAGTGATAAGTAAAAATGCATGAGACCACATGGTGAACGTTTAGAGACTCTGACATAAAGGGGGATCCTTGTGACTCCAACATTAGCTCCTTAGTAACCTGCTCCCATTGAGGTCAATAACAAACCTTCCATTGATTTCATTAGTGCAGGATTAAACCTGTAATTTGCTGGAAATGATTCTTCTGTGAACTCTATCTTTAAAGGAAATAAGTTTATTTTAAAAGAAATGAACGACAAGAGAAAATACAATAATCTGTCTTGCTCTGTCAGTCTAGTATAAATCTTTTTTTTCAATTTTACATTTTAACATAATTCAATAACTTCCCCAAATATGTAAGTAAATATTTTATATGGGGTTAGTGAAGTTTCTTCAGATATGAACTGTACCATGCTTTTTGGATAGAGCAAGTCTACTACTCACATCATTAGCCAGAAGACGCCCTCTGGGAGCTTGTTCCTTGGTTATTAAGTATACTAAGGCAATGTAATGTTGCATTTTATTTAAACTGAAACAGCCATTTTTTATTCCCTGGGTCCTCAAGCATGATGAAACACATCAATTGTAGGTGATGTCAAAGGGAAATCAAAATGTTTTCTGGTGTCTTAGATTTGTATAGCCATTGTTTCGACAGATAAGGTGTCTTGATCAGTTTCTATTTACTTAGATGTCCATGTCTGCATAGAAGACTTTAGCTTGGATATAGGCTTTGATCTTTTGGACTCCAATCCTCCATTCTTTCTATTCCCCTTATGGCTGGCTGCGCAACAGAATTCAGCCCAGGACTTGTGGAGCAAGGTAGAGTTGTTAGGCCCTATCTGCCAGTACCTCATTCCCTTCTGGAAAAGACACAGTGCTGTATACTCACATGACTACTAAGGTACAAGGCTTTCTTGAGACTTGAATGTTGCAGGCAGAAGAATTTTGTTTTTCATGCAATGGGGAAAGTTGGCCCATTTATTCTTGGCTGTGAAAGCACTTTCTAGGGCACTAATTTTTTTTAGTCACTTCCAATGCTAACTACGCTAGAACAACTCTCTACCCTTCTGCCTCTACTTGAAAAACAAAAAGAAAAAAAAAGAAGAAAATTTAGAAAAAACATTATGATATGGACCTAGTCCTGCAGTCTTCATCTGTGCAAAAATCCCTACTGACCTTAATGGCTGGAGGAATTTATTTTCAGTGGAAATCAATGAAGTGCTTAGCCATTTTGTCTGCTGCGTGTAAATAACTTGATTTTCATGGAAAAGAAAATGTTGGCTTGATAATCACTTTAACTGGGCTACAGGACCCTCCCTGAAAGAGTTAACTACTAGCTTTGTAATTGTAAATACACTGATTTAAAGTAGGTTAAAAACTACAATGTCTGTAGCTTAGCACAGACAGTATTAAAGACACTTAATCCCCAGTGCTTAGTATAAATACTATTATATGAACTGGGTGTTAGAATTGAATTCATTATCAGCATACATAGATATTTTTCTTTAACTTGGAAATAAGATTTTTCATCCTTAAAGTGGATTCCAGGGTAAAATGTTTCATTACATTGCTAATCAGTTTAAGGTTAGATGTTATTGCAAAATGCAGAGTCCAGAACTACAGGCATTAGAAGAGGGAAGCATTGTTTGCCAGCCATCATAAAGTTACATTAGAAAGCATTTTTCTATATGACCTTTTCATGCTGCAGGTCAGAGGCAAAACATTGAGATTAGGCAATCAGTCAGTGTCTGTATGTGATTCTAAATTGTTTCTTGTTGTGTGTGGGGAACATCTGCTTATAAACAGAGAACGTGATTTGTTGATATTTGTCTTGGCATTTAGATACCATGGTGAGCAGTGCCTTAGAAATGCCATGATAGGTAGAAATAATCCATAATACAGATGTGCAAGCCTGGGCAGGTTTGGTTGTGCCTATAGCTTATTGGAATATGGAATATTTTTTGCAAGATTTTCCACACTCTTTTTGGGATCTTAAAATATAATCTTCCACCTCCCTCTCCCACCCCCAAATATTTATTGCATTGTACATAGGCCTGAGGGGACATAAATATTATTAAAAACTCAATAGAAACATTACAAAAAATTTAAATGCATGCCCAAAACTAGTAACACTGCAGAAACAGATGCACCAAACTTCTGAAAGCTTACAAATAGCATTGCAAGAATATATTAAAAAACTAGCAATGAGGAAACCTCCAAAGGTTCCAGAGTTCAGAGGTAAAATCCTGGCCTCACTAAAAGTCAATGGGATTTTTGCCATCAATTTAAATGGGGCCAGAATTTCATCCCAGATGTCTGTTTTAGCCAGTAGAGGTCCCTAAAAGGCAGGCCCTGAACCTTCTGTCCTCAATACCCCATCTTTTCATCAGGCCCTGTGACCTGTTATTTTCTCTACACAGGACTGCCTCCTCCCTTCCTCCTCTTTTCTTCTGTGGGGCATGGGGAGGGGGAAGGAAGATGCAGAGGCAGAGTTTGTATCCCTCCATTGTAAGAGAGCATCTGGTAAATCCACATCCCCTTGTATAGATTTTAAAGTTGGGCAGCAAGCCTGCTCATTCCTGTAGTATTTGATGGAATGATTTTGCACCCTCTGTGTCTGGCAAAGTGAGAAGGGACATCTTCACTCCTCTTTCTCCTGGGAAGAAGAGTGGATATTTCTGTTTCTTATTCCATCCATACTCCTGCTGTCTCCTCCATGAGCCTGAACTGCCTGGCTCAAGTCAGAGAAATTGATTTCCTTCCAGATATGGCAAGATGTAGTTTTTAGACTGAGATTCTTACTTGTCAAACTGCTTTTGGAACTGTGCGACCCAAGTTTTGATATGTTCCATAGATTTTATTATGTTCGTTGCATTGTAATTGTAGGGTTTCCTCTTATGTTCCCTCCTTTCACATATTTCCTTCACACTAATCTTCTGAATACTTTTCTTTGCTGCTTTGTAGATTTGGGGAGTATCCTCCTAACATAATGGGCTGGGTTTTGGTTTAGTCAAAGTGTTTGATTATAGTTTTTAGAAAATGTAAGAAAACTGCTATTTGATTGAAAGATTTTTCTTTTAATTGTTTACTAGAAGGTTATTTTGCTTTGTTGATTTTTGGTTTCTGTTTTCATGTTCTTAGAGTAGGGGCATGAAAATTGTATCTACAGTTTCTAGTTTAGTATATTAGCACTTAAATTGTAAATAGCATTGTCACCTCTAGTGTAAATGGAACACCTTGACAAGTAACTACTATAAATTAGGAACTGAAGCTTGTTCATCACAAAATCTCTTTCATGAGGACCCTGAATATTCAAATCAAATGCTGCAAGCTCCTTGTTAGTAAGAAGCATGCCCATTATATTAAATGAAAAGCATAACATACAAGAGGGGGCTGTGTCCAGAGGAAATGGCCAGATATCACACACACAAATGAATATTCACTGACAGAGCGGTCCACCAAGAATGTACCATTATCTTTCCTACAAGACAGAATAATAATGGTGATGTCAGTCGCTGCAGTGAACTTTTCTTACATGCCAGTAACTCACCAGAGCTGACAATAAATGTTCAACAGGGTATGAATTACATTTAGTGCAATATCACCAACGGCTGATTGGTGTAAAATAAGAGGCTCCTGAGCCAAGGAAAGAAGAAAAATGTTAACAGAATTTGCTGGACAGGATAAAGTGGCCTTTACTTGGGCATGGTTAGTACCTCTCTACCTGGGCTGTGTGTTTTCTAGTAATTGTGGAAGATTAACAAAAGGGAGCTCCAGCCTCGCATTCTCCCTGTCTCTCTTCCTTTCTTTATATAAGTAAAGAAATGTTTTAGTTTTAGATACCAGAATTATGGCACTGTATTATGACAATACAGGAGTTTGTTTATTGAGTGCTAGTAGTGTGCTTGGCACTATACAAAGACAATGCATGGCCTCTACAGCAAGGACATATTATCTTACAACAATGTAGAAGTTTGGGTTCTTTTCTCTCTCCCTCCCCATCTCATTGTGCTCCAGTCAATGAATCAAAATCCTTATCCAGTGTCTGGCTGAGACTGGTACCTGGGGAAAGACCTCCTGGCTGAGGCTCAATGTGTCTGAAATTTGAACCAATGCTGAAGGTTAAGGAAACCAATTGGAAGATGTGGCAAGGATTTTATCTTCCCTTTAATTGCTGGTGTGTGGCTAACATTTGTTACTCTGCTTTGCAGTTTAGTTCTTAGATTCCCAGCTGCTGTTCAATGATCATGCAGCAGCCGTGACAGAGATTATTTTTATCCACACCTGATACAGGTTGAAGTGACTGTGTTTGGATGCACTAGCAGGTTCTGTTCCTTTCTCACCTTGAGATTAGGCTACTGCCATGCAGTCCTCATGAGGACACACCCTAGATCCATCCAGAAACTGAAACTGTTCCAGTCTGTTGCAGCCCACTTGTAAAGTGGTATATCTTGTAGTGAACACATACCAGCTATCTATGATCTGCACTGGCTGCCTGTTGGATTCCAGATAGAGTTTATGACATTCTTTTTGACCTATAAAGTACCAAAATGGCTGTGAACCGTTCCCACAGATGCATGCAGCCTAGGAGTTCAGTTTAGATTTCTTTGCCACACAAAGATTGGTACTGTTTAAGTCCAGATGTCTGTCAGGAAGAGGATCAAGAAAGAGGTCTCCAATGTAGCTACAGCCTGCGTATGCCACTGTTAAGGGTTTTAATAAGTAGCAGTGCTAACTGGATCATAAGAGTAAATTAGTATCTGAAATAATGTAAAACAACAGTTGTAAAATAACAGAGGTAGTTAAATATGAACACCTTGAAACTGAATATATGTAGATGTATAGATTAGTGCCATAAACACTTTAAATCAGTTAGATATTTGTCTCTGACTATGGCTAGCTGAATGTTCAGACAGATAGACCATTAGAAAATTAGGCAAAGCATTTCTCATACCGTCTTCAGGGAAAAAAGAAAAGGAGAACTTGTGGCACCTTAAAGACTAACAAATTTATTTGAGCATAAGCTTTCTTGAGCTACAACTCACTTCATCGGATGCAAGTGAGCTGTAGCTCATGAAAGCTTATGCTCAAATAAATTTGTTAGTCTCTAAGGTGCCACAAGTCCTCCTTTTCTTTTTGCGAATACAGACTAACACGGCTGCTACTCTGAAACCCGTCTTCAGGGAATATGTCATTTCAGAGTACAAGTATGTATACAAAAACAAATTTAAGAAACAGCCCCAAATGACTGATATGGACACTGCTGCTTTCTTTCAGAAAGTGATTCAAGCAAATTACTGGTTTTGATGTCTTGGCATTTTAGAAAACTTAATCCGAGTGTCCTGTCTTTTGTTCTCTCAGCTAAGGCACAGTAATACTAAATATTGTCAGCTTATGTTTGCTTATGGTTTGCATTATGTCAGGTGTCCGTGTTCCACAGCTTAGGTTGAATTAAAGGCCTCTCATCCTAGTTAGTTCATGACAGTGTAGAAGACACTATGAATTGTAATAATAGACATACGGCTGAAATCTCAAGTGTTCAAGTCTGGTCGCATTTCTGTTGTGTTGTCTAGATCATACTCGTGTACTGTGGAAATTAGGCTTCTTCTTCCTAAGACTGGTTCTTTGGTGCAGCTGGTGTCTCAGCTTACATCTCAAGTACTTGCTTCTTCAATCATTGTATACCTTCAGGGATCATAATGAACAAACTTTAGTCCCAATTCAGGGAAGCCTTTGAGCGCATGCTTGAGTCTATCTCTGTTCAGGCTAGCACTTGAAACCTGTTGAATTTAAGTATGTGCTTAAGACCTCTGGATTTCAGTGGGACTTAACTAAGTGCTTGAAATTAAGCATGTGTTTTTGCAGTCCTGAATAGGAATGTTTGTTGAATCTAGCTGTCTTACATACTTATATGAACCCAACCACCATAGTATCGGGGCATCTCAAAATAATTGCCTCACAACACCACTATAAGGTAGGGAAGTACTTGTGACCCTGGGAGCCCATTGATGCCAACTGACAGAGGGCCCCACCATTCTGAAACTCACACCAGGCCCGACACACACATTGCCCGAACACACTGTTGTCATAATATATATCTCAAAGGTGTCATGTAAAGTATCATGTAAACTGATTGCACTCTGGTCCCGAAAATCATTGTGTGATGTATGTATGGGTTGTGCACTAAGTGTTACAGGAGTGTACTGGAAATATGTTCTTAAACTGTTTTTAGGAGACAGTGCATAAGCCCCAGCCTGTCCTTGGCAAAGAAATGTGTATTTAATTGACTGACTGACTTAGTCATGGGCAGAGGACAACGGAAGTACATTTACATATAAGGTAAACAAGACATCTAGTCAACAAGTGATGGAGAAGACAGTTTAACGATCACACCAGGGGACAGAATCTTCATCCCAGGAAACCTTCCTGGTTCTTGAAACAGGGAAATGAGACTTTGGGCCATACAAGAGTAGCAAAAAACATTTGAATTGTCCTTCACTTAGGGGACAAGAGGATACAGCATCCTTTGAGCTTATGAAAGCTGAATGCTCTTGGCCTGAAAGCCAAGAGTTGCTGGAGACTTAATGTAAATGTGAAATTTGCTTAGACAAAGATTGTAACTTGTTGAAATTACATGTTGGTCACTTGAAAGCATGGTTTGGTTTGGTTTGGTTTATAATCATACCTGTTTCTTTTATTCTTACTTAGTATAACTTATATTTTTCCTTTTGTTGATAAACTTAGTCTTGTTTTATTACAAAACCATCTCAATGCTGTGTATTAAACTGGAAGGTGAGCCCTCAGCTAGCCAGACTGGCGTGTATTCTACCTCTTTGGAGGCTGCGAACTTAATAACTTCAGTGTGTCCAGTGAGCGGGACTGGACACGGCAGAGAACTGTGTCTCGGGAACTCAGGAGTTGGGGTTCATTGATTGTTACCTGCAAGGCAAGGTCTGGACTGACAGAGTCCTGAAGGATGGCAGGGCAGACAAGTTGGTGCGTCAGGCTGCTGACAGAGCACAGCAGCAGCAAAGCTCTCACTTGCTGTGGCGGGTAATACAGGAGCTCACGGTTCCGGGTACCGGAGTGAGGTGTCACAGTACTTTTTATCTCCATTTTATAGATGAAGAACTGAGTTCCCAAAGGTATAGTGCAGATTTGTATTGACCCAACTGCAGCCCAGTGTCTCAAAGCTACAATCAAGCGCTGGGTATGTAAGAGAAGGTGAGACTGGGGTGAGATAGTAGGCTGCATCAGCCCAAAGAGATAAAAGAAGGCTGAGAACAAAACCAGATGGATTTCTCTAATGTGCTACAGGGTAGAGGTGGACAAATGACAGTACAAAGGGGCAAAATTGTCCTGAAAACAGCAGAAGGGAGAGACTCTTCCAAGGGACATGCTCCCCTTCACAAGAATGCAAGAAAAGATGCTATGTGTTACACTGCACTGTGTGACTTGTTTTTGCTTGGATCTTTGGGCTGTGTTGGGTTGTTCAATCTAATTTTCAAAATGCCAAGAGATGGGCTTCCCACTACGTTGCTAGGGAAACTATCCTGTAACTTACTCCTTTATATTGAGCATACATTTTTCCATCATAGAATCATAGAATATCAGGGTTCGAAGGGACCTCAGGAGGTCATCTAGTCCAACCCTCTGCTCAAAGCAGGACCAATCCCCAACTAAATCATCCCAGCCAGGGCTTTGTCAAGCCTGACCTTAAAAACCTCAAAGGAATGATATTGCACCACCTCCCTAGATAATGTATTCCAGTGCTTTACCACCCTCCTAGTGAAAAAGTTTTTCCTAATATCCAACCTAAACTTCCCCAACTGCAACTCGAGACTATTACTCCTCGTTCTGTCATCTGCTACCACTGAGAAAAGTCTAGATGTATCCTCTTTGGAACCCCCTTTCAGGTAGTTGAAAGCAGCTATCAAATCCCCCCTCATTCTTCTCTTCCGCAGACTAAACAATCCCAGTTCCCTCAGCCTCTCCTCATAAGTCATGTGTTCCAGCCCCCTAATCATTTTTGTTGCCCTCCGCTGGATGTTATTCAATTTTTCCACATCCTTCTTGTAGTGTGGGGCCCCAAACTGGACACACTACTCCAGATGAGGCCTCACCAATGTCGAATAGAGGGGAACGATCACGTCCCTCGATCTGCTGGCAGTGCCCCTACTTATACATCCCAAAATGTCACTGGCCTTCTTGGCAACAAGGGCACACTGTTGACTCGTATCCAGCTTCTCATCCACTGTAACCCCTAGGTCCTTTTCTGCAGAACTGCTGCCTAGCCATTCAGTCCCTAGTCTGTAGCGGTGCATGGGATTCTTCCGTCCTAAGTGCAGGACTCTGCACTTGTCCTTGTTGAACCTCATTAGATTTCTTTTGGCTCTAATTTGTCTAGGGCCCTCTGTATGCTATCCCTACCCTCCAGCGTTTCTACCTCTCCTCCCAGTGACACTGAGAGACAAGTCACTTACCCCAGGACACACAGGAAGGCTATGGCAGAGCAAGGAATTGAACCCAGTCTCCCAAGTCACAGGCTGGCACTCTAGCCACCTTTCTTCTAGAATTTGGGCCTTTAGCTGGGAGCATTTATAAATCATCTTTGTCTCTCCTAATGTATTCACGGGTGAGATTAGGATACGGAATACCTTTCTATAAGCTATTATAACACAATGATTTCCAGTCTCCAGGTGTAAAGCTATAGAAAAGACTCTTAAGGCTCCCTGTTTAAAAAGATTTCCGGTGTTCTCTATTAATCACAGATGTAGTTTGTTTCTGAGCTCACAGTATCTTAACTTTTCAGTAAGACTTCCTAAGTGAATGCCTAATTGTTACTATTTCCAGCTGTCTGTTGTAACATATTTTCTCCTCTCTCTTAATTGATACCAATGTCAGGGCATTGTTGGTACCAATGTCAGGGCATTATTGACACTTCTCACTGCCTCTTCCAGTTGCACTTTGTCTATTTGCTTTTTTCTAAGTGAATATGTTTTCCTGACTTTTCTTGTCCCCATTTCAGTGATTTATATCTTTTCCTACTGAATGCATTCTCCTGCTTGTGTTGCGTTAGTAGGAGTTATTCTAGGCCTTTTTCACAGACGGTCAGATAAGATGGCTTCTTCATCTTATTCAGTTTGCTCATTTGGACCAAAAAATTTAGAAGTCAACCAGGGGCAAATACTCTTACTTCCCAGATTTCTCCTTAGACTTTTCAGTGCCTTTCCTGAAGGTAAGGATTGAAAATTAAATTTCCTGTTAAGGTTTAACGGCAAAATTTAATTTTCAAAATATTAAGTTCTTGTTCCTTGAAAGCAGGGGAGATGTTGATGGGGAAAATGACAACAATCTAAGTGAGAAAAGGTGGGTGAAATAATATCTTTTATTGGACCAACTTTTGTTGGTGAGAGAGACAAGCAATTGAGCCACACAGAGCTCTCTTCAGGACTAGAAGTATGGCTCAAAAGCTTGTCTCTCTCACCAACAAAAGTTGGTCCAATTAAAGATATTACCTCATCCACCTTTTCTCTCTAATATACTGGGATTGACATGGCTACAACTCGACTGCATAAAGCAATCTAAGCCTAATTTAGATGATATAATACATGATATCATAACTCACTCCATTGATATTTACTATTTTTAAAGTAATATGTATCTATTATAAGATCTTAGACACCAGTAACAATTCACACTTAATGTACTCTAATTTATTAACTATATTATTGTCATACTCTCTGGCAGAACGTCTGGTTTACTTTTACTGCAATATCACATCTTTCTAAATTCCATGTTTTTAACAAACACTCTGTATCTGACGGATCATAACCGTCATAACTCCATTGACTGCAGTGGAGTTATCCAAGATTTACAGCAGCGTGGGAGGAGAATCTGGCACTCTAACTCTCCAAATGCCTGGTTAATAGATGCCAAGGCTAGAAGGGACCACTGTAATCATCTAGTCTGACCTTCAGTATAACACAGGGCATAGAACTTCCCCAAAAGAATTCCTAGAGCAGATCTTTTAGAAAAACATCCAATCTTGATCTAAAAATTGCCTGTGGTGGAGAATCCACAATCCTTGTTAGATTGTTCCAGTGGTTAATTAGTTTCACTTTCAAAATTGTACACTTATTTCTAGCCTGAATTTGTCTCACTTCATCTTCCAGCCATTGGATCATGTTGTACCTTTCACAACTAGATTGAAGAGTACATTATTAAATATTTGTTCCCCATGCAGATACTTACAGCCTCTAATCAAGTCACCCTCTAGTCACCTAGCCTTCTCTTTATTAAGCTAAATAGATCGAGCTCTTTGAGCCTATCATGATAAGGCATTATTTTCTAATCCTTTAATCATTCTTGTGGTTCTTCTCTCCAAGTCCCTCTCCAAGTTAGCAACATCCTTCTTGAATTGTGGACACCAGAACTAGACACAGTATTCCACCAGTGTTCACACCAGTGCCAAGTACAGAGGTAAAATAACCTCTCTTCTCCTATTTGAGATTCACCTGTTTATGCATTTCAGGATCATATTAGCCCTTTTGTGCATCACTGTGGGAGCTCAAGTTCAGCTCATTATCCACTCCCATGCCCAAATCTTTTTCAGAGTCACTGCTTCCCAAGTCCCAAAGCTGTGAATGGGCAATAGGGGATGGATCACTTGATGATTACCTGCTCTGTTCATTCCCTCTGAAGCACCTGGCACTGGCCACTGTCAGAAGACAGGACACTGGGATAGATGGACCTTTGATCTGACCCAGTATAGCCATTCTTGTGTTCTTATCCTGTAATTATGCCCTACATTCTTTGAATAGAGCTAGAAACAGCATGTAGTGGATATTAAAGTCCCTGAATTGTTTTTAGGGGGACAAAAAGCTATAAAAACACTTTATTTGCATAACCTCTTGAACCAAATGGAAAATACAAAATTAATGGGAATTCTTTTAGCTGTGTTGATCCTAGAAAAATACAGATCTAAGCTGAAAAGACTCAACAGCAAAAGGACACACGCAAAGATAATGGACCATTCACAAGATTAGCAGGGAGGCTCCAATATATCAGTAGTCACAAAAATGTCCATCTATGGCTCTCTGAACAATATTTTTTCAGTGCAACTTTAATTTTTTTTCTTTATTTTGAGCTCCAACCACCGTCACCTGGATTCTCCTGCAGAGTCCCATTACTGTTGCACCCAGAACCCCCCAACAAGCCCCTGTGCATCCAATCCCTCCCATACCTGGGTCTGCCACTGAGCTGCCCATACCCAAATTGCCCCACACAGAACCCTCTCAACTGACACCTGGAACCCCTCCACACTTGGATCCTGCTGGGCTGAGCCTCCCTGCCCACACCTGGTGCACTTGGCACAGTGGGGCAGGGTCCTTGAGTGTTTCTGGGGCAAGCCTGGTCCTTGCACTATGTCAGGGTTGGGTGCAGTGGGATCTCCCACTTCTGTGCAGCCCGTGGGCTGTGCTCCCCTATGCCATGCTGGAGTTTCCACATTTATTTGACAAATAAAATTTGCAGAATTTTGCAGAATTTTAAAATATTGTGTGCAGATTTTTTTTTTTTTGGTGCAGAATGCACTCAGGAGTAGTATCTGGCAAGACTTAAGGGAAATTACAATGTGTCTGTTGTTTGAGTTCATGGATAACACAGAAAAGAATTAATATCTGAATTTCAATCTCAACATTGGGAATTCTCAAACACAGTAAGACACACAAACCCTGTTTCTTATGAGAGAGTTTCAGAAGGGGAACCCATTTCATATTCATTGTAAAATCAAAGTATAAATTTATTCCAGGCATTTACAAGTATCTGCACTGATGCCAGGCACCTGAGCAGTGCTACTTAGTTAGTAGGTAGGAAACTGCCATCATAAACTAAAGTTCCATCTCCTCTCACGAGTGACTTGCCATCAAAATTGTCTTTGGTAGCACTACAATCTTATGAATAGAAGAGAGGGATGCTATACCTCCTGAAATGTTATTTCGTGAGCTGAAGAATCTGTCAAGTGTTCTCCTTTCCTGTATTTACAGGTAATAATTGCTAATGGTGAAATACAAAGATCAATTTGTAAGATTATCTGGCCTACCTCCCTGCTGCTGCAGGGCTGTTGACATAAATTATTTAGGGCTGTATGGGGGCATGCCTACATTTTTGTTTTCTAAATTTAATTTCCTTTAAACAAACAAAAACAAAACTTTTTTTTAGTAATTTTAATATCAGGCTTATATTCTTTGTTTGTTAGAGTTGCAATCTGATTGTTTTCCAGTTTTGTCCCTAAAATGAACTGGGATTATCAACATGCTTTTTAGTTCTGAGAGAAATTCACCCCGTTTTTCAGCATAAATTCATTGTATTCACAAACATCTCCCTGCACCAGCCATCAGCTCTAACTGTGCACTGTGCATTCATCTCAGCCTGCCCTCCCTTGCTTTCTTTAACTCTCATTTGTTTTTCTCTACTGCCTGCTTTCTTCTTCACTGCTGAGTATTTTATATTCTTTGTCTGTTTATTTTGGATAAATCTAGATGAGCTGTTTGCTTTTCCATTCTCACACTTTATTATATTACTGAACAGCCATTGTCCCCAGTTTGTCAGCTTTTGTCTCTGCTGTGCAAACACTGCTGAATTGAAATAGCCTTTTGGGGAAACTAGTCTGCCAAATGAGTAAATACATGAATGAATCAGTTTTATAAAAGCCCTGTTGTCTGAAAAGATGAAAAAGCGCTTATTTCCTGCTAACATCTGATCGGATCTACCCCCTTATTATTATACACTGGATGTGAGGAAAATATGTATTTGGTGCCTCTTTATAAAGCAATATAGTTTAGCTGGGAAATGGTCTCTTCTGTTCTGTAAGCATCTCTGTTTCTCTTTTCAAAGGGCTACTTTGACCCAGTTTAATTTTCGGTACTTGGACCAGTGTCACTAATCTCAGCACTGTTCCAAAAGTACCCTTTTTTTAATTGATTCTATATCCATGACATTTCAAAATCTGTTCCTTCTATTATTATTTTACGGTTAAAATGTTTGTCCGTGCCTTCTGTATCTATCAGTCTATCACAGATACCTATATGGGCCTCTGTGACGAAGCAGGACTGTTCTTAATGTTTCCTCTGAATAGTGTGGGGGTGCCTCAGTTTCCCCTATGCAGTTCTTAAGTATCTAGGTAGTGGAATAAGGGTGTATGATCGTTGCAGAGCCCTAGAGGGCAGGTGTGTGCAGGGGTCTGGACACAGACCAAGGCCAACACCCTGTTTCCTGGCAACTGATGGCCTGGCCCTTCCCTACTGCAAGGTGAGGAAGGAGAAAGTTGGAGAACAAAGGAATCCGGTGATCTCCTGGCCCAGGAAAGGGTCAAAGCCCAGAGGAGGAGGGGCAGGAGAGAGTTTCAGTTTGGGGCTGGCTGGGGACATGGAGTGAAGTGCAGACCTGGTTGTCTGGCTCTCTGCTCCCCCAAAATGGACCCAGCTGAGGGTCCTGTTCTCTGCACCTACAAGCTCTGTTGTAGACCATGTTCCTGTCATCTAATAAACCTTCTGTTTTACTGGCTGGCTGAGAGTCACTTCTGACTGCAAAGCTGGGGGGCAGGACCCTCTGGCTTCCCCAGGACCCCGCCTGGGCAGACTCGTTGTGGGAAGCGCACGGAGGGGCAGAGAGGATGCTGAATGCTCCGAGGTCAGACCCAGGAAGGTGGAAGCTGGGTGAGCTGTTTGCCCTGCAGACAGTCTGCTCACAGAAAGGAGACTTCCCCAGAGTCCTGACTGGCTTCATAGGAAGCAGTTCCAGAGCATCGCCCGGGGACTCCATGACAGCCCCATTACCATAGTATCTCAGCTTCCCATAGTCATGCATGTATTTATCCTCACAACACCCATGTGAGGTAGGTAAGTACTATGTATCCCTATTTTATAGGTGAATAACTAAGGCGCAGAGGAACTAAGAGCAAGATTGTAAAGGTATCTAGGTGCCTAAAGATGCAGATAGGCATTTAATTGGAATTTCCAGTGTCTAGGTGCCTTACAGGCAGTCCTCAGACTACTGCACAATTGGTTCCTGAAAATTGCGTCGCAAGTCGAAACGTCAGAACTCGGAACCATAATCCATTGCGGGACCGAGCATCGTAAAGTCGAAAGCAATTGTCGTAAATCGAATCAGGGTGTCTATTCCGAAATGTCATAAGTGCCGTTCATCATAAGTTGAGCGTCATAAAGTCGAGGACTGCCTATATTCACATTGATTTCAATGACTTGGGAATTAGGCATCTAGGTGCTTTTGAAAATCCTATTAGATGCCTATCTGCATATTCAGGCAGATAAATAACTTTTAAAGATCTGGCCCTAAGTGACTTACCCAAGGTCACACAGGAAGTCTGCCAAAGCAGGAATTGAACTTAAGTCCCCCTCTAGCACCCTGGACCTTCTTTTCCTTATGGTCATTACCAACCTTCATCATTCCAGTCATAGAATTATAGAAATATAGGGCTAGTAGCGACCTCAAGAAGTCATCAAGTCAAGCCTCTGTGTGTGGTAGGACCAAGTTAACGTAGGTCCTCCCTCACAGATGTTTGTCCAACCTGTTTTTAAAAACCTGCAATGATGGGGATTAGAAGCCTTTTCCAGAGCTTAACTATTCTTGTAATTAGAAAGTTTTTTTCAAATGTCAAACCTAAATCTCCCCTGCTGCAGATTAAACCCATTACTACTTTCCCTATCTTTGGTGGACATGGAAAACAATTGATCGTAGTCCTCTGTATAACAGCCCTCAACATATTTGAAGACTATTATCAGGTCCTTTCCCCCCCACCTGTTTGCCACCAGTCTTCTTTTCGCAAGACTAAACATGCCAAATTTTTTAACCTTTTTTTTCATAGGTCAGGTTTTCTAACCTTGTGATAATTTTTGTTGCTGCTCTCTCGATTCTCTTCTGTTTTTCCATATCTTTCCTAAAATGTGGTACGCAGAATTGGACACAGAACTCCAGTTGAGGCCTCACTAGTTCCGAATACGGTGGGACAATTACCTCCTGTCTCTTCTATTCAGTTAATACATGCCAGAGCGCTAATAGCCTTTATCACAACTGCATCACATTGCTGACTCCTATTCAATTTGTGATCCACTATAATGCCCCAGAATCTTTTCAGGAGTACTACCACCTAGCCAGTTATTCCCCATTTTGTGCATTTGATTTTTCCTTTCTAAGTAAGTACTTTGCACTAGTCTTTACTGAATTTTATCTTGTTGAATTCAGACCAGTTTTCCAATTTGTCAATACCAGCTGGAATACTGTGTCCAATTCTGGGCTCCACCATTTAGGAAGGATGTGGACAAATTTGAAAGAGTCAAAAGGAGAGCAAAAAATGGTGAGGTTCAGAAAACCGGAGGTGTGAGGAAAGGTTTGAAAAACATGGAAATGTTTAATCTTGAGAAAAGAAGACAGAGGGGTGGCCTGATAACTCTTCCAATATGTTAAGGATTGTTATAAAGAAGACACTGATCAATTGTCTCCATGTCCACCAGCGGTAGGACAAGAAGTAATGGTCTTAAACTGCCACAAGATAGATTTAGGTTAGATACTAAGAAAATACTATAAGGGTAGTTAAGCTATACAATAGGCTTCCAAGGGAGGTCGTGGAGTCCTCATCATTGCAAGCTTTTAAAATCAAGTTGGGCAAACACCTGTCTAGGTTTACTTGGTCTTGCCACAGCACATGGCACCAGATTTGATGACTTTTTGAGGTTTCTTCCAGCCCTATGTTTCTATGATTCTATAATTTTGAATTCTATCATAAGAATGTAAGACTGGCCATACTGGGTCAGACCAGTGGTCCATCTAGCCCAGTGTCCTGTCTTCTGTCAGTGGCCAAAGCCAGATGCTTCTGCTGAACAGAATAGGGCATTTATCAAGTGACCCATCCCCTGTGGTCGAATCCCAGTTTCTGCAGTCAGAGGTTTAGGGACACCCAGATCATGGGGTTGCATCCCTGACCATCTTGACTAATAGCCACTGATGGACCTATCCTCCATTAATGTATTTAATTATTTTTGAACCCAGTTATACTTTTGGCCTTCACAATGAATTCCACAGGTTGAGTGCATTGTGTGAAGTACTTCCTTATGTTTGTTTTAAACCTGCTGCCTATTAATTTCATTGGGTGACCCCTGCTTCTTGTGGTAGGTGAAGGGATAAATAACATTTGGTTCCAGAGGAGCTTTGTTAGATTCAAACCCTCCCTGTGGAATGTTTAAATTTCAATGAACTGGTAAATTTCAGTGAAAAACTGTCTCATCTGAATTTCTCCAACAAGCTCTAACTGAATGATCCTTGCTGAAGGCATATGGAGAGATAGCTGGTGGCCTAATCTAATGTAGTACTGTAGAGAAGTCTGAACTATGTGCTTCCCAAAGCCTTTCATGCTCCCTGCATTGTGTTTAAGTCCATCATCTCTCTGAAATGAGAGGCAGCAAACCTATTCTCAAATAATATTTCTGCATAATATTTTGGTTTTTTTCCTGGCACTTTCTTTTTAAGGCTGAATATTTTTTTCCAGGCAGCTTCACATTATCAGTAGGTGTTACTAAGCAGTAACATACATTGTCACCTAATTAGTTATATATTGTAACCTTAAGGCACTTAAACAGGATTAGCCAAATAGTATTAATGTGTGTAATGAGCTGCTTATGGATCTTTTAAAGTAGTGTTTAAATTTGTTATACTTAATAAGCCTTACCCTACATATTAATGTTTTTCTTTTAGAGAAGCTGATCAGGATCCTTTTATAACTGCAACTAATTGATGCATCATTTTTGTCATTACTATTTTTTCTTCCTATATGTAAAATAGTTGCTTAGCCCTATAAATTACCAAGCTACATTTTAATGGTTAGAATAGTTAGTAGCATGATTTTATGCAGGTATTGACTTCTATAGTGAATATCATAATTATACTCCTTGTTGAATAAAACGGAAAGCAAATCTTGTCTCTACTTGACTGCATCAAACACTCGCACAAAGGCACCCTCTCAAATGAGGTAGTCTGTCCTTTTAAACCAAGAACATTTCACAAAACGGTATTTTTAAAATGATGCTAATGATAGTTTAAAAGAAACCCACCCACAATGTATTCTACTGCCCTAAAGATATTCTTACACTGAAAATTCAGGGTAATTCGCATCAATATTCTGTTACAACAGAAAAGCCTGATTAAATTGAAACCTGCAGGGAATCAAGTTGTTACTGCTTAGCCTTGGCTTTGTAAAAATTCTCACTCTAATCTGAATGCACCTTTCTGGGAGAGAAGGTTAAGGGACAGTAGAAAGTTTACAAGTATGGTAATAGTAGAGACTATTGGCTCAAATAAGTTTGTGCAGGCACCAGAGCAAGGGCATTGAGGGAAGCACAGTATAGAATCCACCTCATACATTAGCCTGTTGTTGAAGCAGTGACATAAAAATCATACAAGTGTTCCAATAGATGGGAACACCATATGATGGGTGGAAGAGACTTGAATGGGGAGTCTTCCCCAGCCTAGTGTGGAGAAGAGAAGCAACTAGCAACAACAGGGTGTTCAAAATAGCAGTAGATCAAAGTACAGTATGGAACTTCTAGTACGCAATATCTGGGTCCACATGGCCAGTTAGTGTGCAGCAGGCTCGAGTGTTTCACATTCAAAGCCCAGAGGTTTGCTGGATATTAGTGTTAAAATCATAGCTTGACTTTCCGGTATGCGGTGAGTAACACAGCCTGTCATTTCCACACAGTCAGTTTCATAATAGTAATTACTACTACTGCTAATACTGATATAGAAGCTTGTATGCAAGGATCTCAAAGCATTTTTCAACCTTAATTAACCTGTGAGGTAGGTCAATATTACGTTTTCATCAGTTTTATAGGTGGGAAACTAAAACAGAGAGAGATTGGAGGTCAAATTAGATGATCCTAATGGACCTCTTTAGTCTTATAATGTATTAATTACATCACAGAGAAGAGGCCTATGTGAGTCAATGAGGTTTCCCCTAAAGTCTAACCATAAGCATACTCTGTGCCACCCATGGTTCCTTTGTCAGTTTCAACAAATCTTTGGTCTACTGTAATTAAAAAGGAAGGTAATATGATCCAGTGGGTAGTTCATGGGACTGGGTGGCAGGAGATCAGCCTTCCCATGCTAGCACTGACTTGCTACATAACCTTGGGAAGGTGATTTAGTTTCTCAGTACCTTAGTTTCCCAGCTGTAAAATGAATAGAATGATACTTTCCTACATACCATTGTAGAATGATTTGAGATCTTTGAATAAAAAGCACTATATCATTAGCAAGTATTATTTATTATAATAAAATTACTTAATTTGAATCCATATTTTTGTAGGGCCCTGTCAGTATAAATAAGGATTTCCACCTGTTTTGTATTATCATTTTATTGTATTTGTTGATATAATCAAGTGATCTAGTTATATATTAAACAAAAATAGTGTTCTATCAAAGTGCATCCAGTGTTGTTGTAACATCAGACAGTCTTACTATATCAAATTATATTTATAGGCATTTCTAGAGGTAAACATAGTTTCTCCTAAATATTAAATGAAAAGAAAGAGAGAAAAATACAGATATCTAATTCTGTTTGTGTGTGCATAAAAGATTTGTAAGTGACACAACAAGGTAAAATCAGCTGCTCTGAGGATCACACTCATTGTTAACTATTCATAGTGTAAATGTAGTAGTGTCTTCTGAGGAATATCATACTAAAAACTGTTTTAAAGTTTCTCATTGTCAACCAGTGCAGTTAAATAAAATATTTATTATCTGAAAATATAGACTTAGACATACCGTGACTCTCCCTCCCAGTCCCCTTCTCCTTGTTTAAAGAGGGAGGAGGGTATTGGTTTTTGTACAAGTGCTCTGTTTAAATCTGTGTTAATCTGGGCCAGTTTTGTGTAGGCTTTTAAAACAGGCACTATCCAACCCTCTGCCTCCCCCACACACACTCAGAGAAACTGTTCATTCGTCACAGGGATATGCCAAGGGCCTCCCCTCTTTTTAAATGATACCAAAATATTATTAAAATCTCTTAGAGTAACACAGGCAGCTGATAATTTGGTTACATCATGTTCCTAAATTCAGCTATTTATTATTTATTTGGAAGCATGAGGGGCTACCACCATTAGCTTTGACTTATTAAATAAATTGTATATAAAGTAATTCAAGCAATTCTGTTTAGAATAGGCTTCAGTATTTCCTAAATAGCTACTAGAGGCTTCGAGCTGACTATAGTGTTTAATTTTGTAAAACCCTCTAGGGTACAAGAGGAAGAATAATCACATTAGAAGTGAGAAATGCTGGGTAATTTTTTTTAACAAAAACTGCATCCATTATAAATTTAGCCCCTAATTGGTAGCATTTCTAAGTGCTGGGAAGGAGAAAGAAAACAAACAGGAGGAAACCTAATTATTCATAACGTCAGGAGTCTGCACCTCCAGTTTTGTCATGGCCTGCTCTGCCAGTTCTTATACAGGCTTTAGAGGGGGGGGATAGAGTTTTTTCTTTCAAAGGAAAAGATGTTCAGATGTATGTGTGTGGTGAGGTGAGGGTGTCCGGCTGAGGGGGAAAATAACAGCTTTAAAATGCAGCATTCTGTTCCTACTAATTTGACAGTCTGAACCAATTGATTTCCCTCTGCTGTGACTTTCTCCAGTTTGTCACCTGCCGCAGCCCAGGCTGACATCTTCAGCTTTTCACAGAGCAGTCAAGAAGCTGGTTGGGCAGCAAATGCCACAGGTGTGGCTTTGTGGTGCCACAGTAGAGATGTCCTGCTCACTCCCTCTTGAGAATAACTGTAACAGGCCCTGACTCTAAGTCTCCCTCCCCTTCCAGAACAGGCCAAGGGGCTTCCAGCAGCAAGGCCCATGGCAGCAACGACAGACTAAGAGGTTTTGGGTTTATGTGACAAGTTCTTCCACCTCTGCCCATTTCTTCACCTGGAAACCAACATAAAGAGCTGTGCTCCCACTTCACCTCCCTCACAGGGCATGCAGCACAACCTCTAAGATTTCCCAAATAAGCTCTCTGTTGGTCTTGTTCTTCTCAGTGGTCCTGCTTCCCCTCCAGGATTCGTGACACTTCAAAGACTCTGCCCAATACCTTGGGCTCTGTATGTGTCTCAGGCAGCATTGCCAGTCCAGCTCCTCCTGTTCCCACAGTATGAATCAGTACAAATCAGTGCTGAGAAGATGCTCCCTTCTGGGACTAAGGATATTGATTTTCAAACTGGCTGCATGTGTAAGCCTCTACTTCACACCACTCTGCACATTTATTCTCTGTGTGATCAACTTCCATCCTCTGAAAGTATCCTACCTGTCTATCCCCAGGAAGCCAGGAGTTGTCACCATGGAGAGAGATGGTGTCCTTGGACATTACACTGGTGACCAGCAGTGGGTCTCTATCATTGCAGGTGTCAACGTGAAGGAATGAAGTAATCACTGAACAATCTCCCAGCCCATAGTTGGTAGACTGCAGGGTATGAAAACGACCTACAATAAATTAGCCAGTTTAGGCATGTATTGCTTTTATTCCATCAAAACAAAACAAGAAAAAACCACCAACTCCACCCTTCTGTGCACTAGTCCTGGCTGAATTACTACATTATCTAACTGTTATAACCCAACCTCCTTTCCCAGCCTACTGTCCCGTTACCCATCATTAGATCATATTTTATGTTAGCTCCTCATTGGAGCAAGGATTATGTCCTTTTGTCTCTTTTGAGAGGTCCAACAAAATAGTTGTATTGATAAATATATATTTATATGGACATCTCTGCACTAGCAACTAGGTGGAATCACCATCTTATTCCATATACGTTAGTAAACAGCTGTTGAAATTTACATTTTGGGTTGCTTTTTGAATTTTAGAAGGAGATCTAGTCCTAAAGGTGCTGAAGACCTGAGCTGGTCCCAATTTCATGCAAAATGGAAAATGCCATGTTCTTAAGTCTCAGATGACTAAGAGCTCTTTTCAGCTGATTTGTTGCTCTGTTGAAGCTATGAGATAAAAAGCATAGGGTTTCCTATAGTTGGAAACTCCATCTGAAGAATGGAAGATACCTCGATGTGGAGTCTTGCCCTGCCTATGGGGAAAAAACAGCTATTGAGACAGAGGAGAAGCACCCAGGGAACCCTGGTAAAGAGCAGGGCCCTGAAACAATTATTCAAAGAAGCCCCAAAGATATGATAGAACCCTCCTAGAAACTGAGTGGCATCCAGTCGCCTGGGAGTACAGAGCAGTCAGAGGTTTCAGATATCTGAAGCTGGTACTTGGGAGAGACAGAAATCTGTTGGATATTAGTGGGGATAATGTTAAAATATAAAGATCACAACTTGACATTCAGATCTGTGTTGAGTAGGAAAATTGAACTGACATTTCAATGCAGTCAGTTTTAAAACAGTATTAATACTTACATATTAACAGTAATAATACTTATATAGAACCTCGCATCCAAGGACCTCAAAGCACTTTACAGGCTTAATTATTAACCTGTGAGGTAGCTCAGTGTTCTGTTTTCCAGATAGGAAACTAAGGCTATGTCTGCACAGAGAAATTGACACTCTGTGTGGACACTGTTCAGGAATAAAAATCACTTTACTACAATAATTACTGTACTTTGTGGGCAGAGTAATTATTCAGGAATTAAGTGTCCCTTATTCTGGAATAGTGTCCACATGAGGAGCTATTACAGTATATCTGTATGTAGTCAATTTCTTTGTGTAGACAAGGCCTAAATCACGGAGAGGTTGGAGGTCCGAATAGATGATCATAATGGTCCCTTCTGGCCTTAAAATGTATGAATTAAGTCACAGAGAAGAGGCCATGTGAGTCGCCACAGTTTCCCCTCAAGCAACATCTATTTTGTGCCGATTCTTAATTAAAAAAAATACACTTAAGGGGAAAAACATCTTCGGAGGGCACTTATGCTGAAAGGGCAGCCTCAGGCACCATATCAGAACGAATGAGCATTGAAATGTGCACATCCTTCAGATGAAAGTCATCGGACAGACTGCTGTCTCTGCTTCCCTCAGCCATGAAAGGCCAATTCGCCTTCATTAAAATCAGCCACTGCTTGAGATCAGGGCAGCATTTTTTTTTCACTCCTGTCACCAGTAGTCAGACTTGTACTTTAGTTTTACAAATGTATAGTAATTCTTCCCTTCACGTACAGCGACAGTCATTATCATCACCATGTTTAAATATTCAGCATTATAACCATCTGACAGATGGAGAGCAGGGAAAGTGATCTTTTTCTGACCTGTCCGCATTTACTACCACAATGCTTTGTCTTCAACTCTTCATTTTGCCAAAGACCCTCTTCAAGACATAGTAGCTACTAATATATTTTTAGAAAACAGCCAGATTGCCCAGTCAGTAAAAGCTAGAAAAAGAAGCCATGGATGAGATATGAACTTGTCAGCATCGTGAAAGGTCACTCATTTCACCTTTGCAGCTTTGCATAAGACAGAAAAAGTCTAAAAGGAATATGTACCTGTTACATATCATGTGGCTAATCCAACTAGGCTTTACTATTCCTTCTGCCCTATCATAGAGGGAGCGCCTCTCCCAGAAATAAACTAGAAAGACGACTCCTATTCCTCAGATTCCCCAAAACACTCCTGATTTCTCATATCTGATGAAGCCAGCGCTCTGTAAAATAATCTCCTCCCCAAAAGATATCCTTCCCCCTGATCCTCACTTGCTCCCACTCAACTGCTATTGAAGTCTTTCCTTGCAGTGACTGGTTTTCTGCTCCACTCCCTTCTCATGCTCTCTCTCAAGTACGGATGCACCCGTTTGCGATAGGGCTAGCCCCACTCTCTTGAACTGACTCCAGTCTGACCTTGTGCCCTTCTAGGAGCCTGTCATTCCTCAGACACACTGCTGTTTTCTTATGCTGGAAGAGATGGGCCTGTCTCAGAGGCAGATTACCGTTTTATGGGGCCCTAGGCCAGAGCAAGTGGGGGCCCCTCCCCACACCTTCCGCCTGCAGTCCCCCCCTGCCCGGCGCTTCTGCCAGGAAGCAGGGTCAGGGCATGGGGGTTTTCCCTGCTCCCTGGCAGGAGCGCCGGGCAGGCGGAGTGGGTCGGAGTGCGGGAGTGCCCATTTTTCTGGAGGCCCCCAATTGGCTGGGGCCCCTAAGCATGGGCCCCATTGGTCCAGTGGCTAATCCACCATTGGCCTGTCTTCACTATCCATTTCATTATCTAAGCCACTTTTAGAATTGAAAATAATGGTGTTTGATATGATTAATGTGGTGACTATTCTATTTTTAATATATGTTTTAACTGCATTTTAGTACAGAGGAAAGGTATTGTACTCACAGGCCAGGAAAGTTAAGTCTTCTAGCCATGGAATAAATAAAGTGACGTCTTCTATCCATGGACAATATGGGCAGGGGAGATGCAAGCTCTGCCAATGCGCTTTCCTCCCGACCGAAGGTGTCGCCTCTAGTGAGAGAATAGTTTAACTTCCAAGCAACATTCCCAGCATCAGTAATTTTATTAATTATTGCTCCTTTCTGATATTCTTCTGTTTGGAAGGACATTGTTTTTACTGTAATAAAGAGTGAAAGAATATTCACAGAGCGAGCAGTCCTATTATGGGGTGAGACAGGAGTAAAAAACAGGTAGTAATCAGCAGTGTTCTGCACATAGAACATAATTTGTTGATAAAAGCACTATATTAGGGATAATTATGAGCTGTCCTGCAATGCTAAATGCGAGTAAAGCTTACTGAGGTTGTCCCATTCTAATGATCATGTTTGTCTAGCATTATTATTATATTGTGGCAGAGAGTACAATTTGTGGCCACATTGTAGTAGGCTCTGTACCCACTCATAACAAAAAAGATGTCCCTGTCCCACAGAGCTTAAAATCTAATATAAGATGAAAGATAACACCTGGATACAACATACAGAAGGTGGTGGTGATAAGGTAACAGTGAGACAGTTATGATGATGTAATGCACTCTTACTACTGTTTATCAGCTGCCTATCATTGATATTTGGGTGCCAAATGACTTCTGTGGGTTTACTCCCATGAGTAAAAGTTTGCAGGATTGCGTTGCTTTAGTTCAGGGAAAGTTGTAAATTGTAGCTGAAATACAAATTAATTTTAGATAAAGAATAGAACTGTCCATTAGATGGCAGATGGTGGTATTATGCAATGTTAGAAGAATCTCTTACCTGTCTCAGACCTGTCTGTGAGCAATGTAATGGGATGTTGAGAAAGCAAAACTTGTTAAGATTAGAGGGGACAAAATGTTACGCCTAGTTGCCTATCCAGGAAGAAAGCAGTCTGCCTGAAACACAGCACATCAGTAGAGACTTTAAGCCACCTTTCTTACAAATCTATAATCCTGGATCAACAAGTTCCTCCACATCGGCAAACCCTGCACCCATCCACAGCCGCATTGATTTCAGTGGAACTCTATGCACGTAGGGATTCACAGGAGATACGATGCACGGTAGTTTCTTTTTCTTCCTTTTCACTTTTCAAATACTGGATTGTAGTGTGCTGTAACGGAGGATGAGAGTTACAGTGGAAGGTCACTAGAGATGCTTATGCACATCTTGTTAATTCATCTCCAGTTTGTTTTTTTTCAATTAATGCAATAAAATTGAGGCTAAAGGTCAGGAACAATAGAATTCTTCTTTATTTATGGATGCCCAAATTGGTTCCAGTAAACTGGCAGGTTTCCTATTTGTGATTAAGGAATGATCTCTTTTAGGAAAGAGTAGGTCATTAATGTGTTTGGTAACAGCTTTTTTTAAGATTTAGATTTCTCCTCTAGGGCAAGCCTCATAAATTGCCGAGGAGTATTTGTGTAGAAGGCACATATGTTTGATGGGAAGGAAAGCTAGGCTAAATTGGACATTCTGATTATTAAGAAAAAATATATAGGAGTTATTTATTTTATAACAATCTTGCAATGACCAGAAACTAGCAGTAACTGGACAAAAATCACTTGAGATTGAAAACAAATTCTGTAGCTCAAGTGCAGAATTGATTTTTTATTAATATTGTTATACATTATTGAAAGATTATCCTGTGTGGGGAAAGTTTTGTTTTCAGTTGGAATCTATTGTGTGTTTTGGATACCTAATCTCATAAATCACTCTTCTGGCTTTCTACTTCCCTTCTTCCTCCCTACAACCAGCAATAAGTTTCATTAACTGAGGCTTGTTTATATGAATTCCTGTGGGTGCTCCCCATTCTCTAAATTGCATTTTACTATGTTTTTCTCTGCCTTAAAATGAAGACAAAATAAACTCTCTAAATAGAACTTTAAAAAATGAGCTGTTGAATTGTCCAGTCTAAACACAGTGTACCATATTAATCTTTTCAGAGGTAGTGCCTAATGCCTTTTGACCCATTTCTGTTTGTACTCTAGCAGCTGCTACGCAGTGCACCCCTTCTTTGACTGTTTGTGGTCCATTTTCAGTAGTGAGATAAGCGTACGGACACCGTGTGAAACAGTGGATTACAAATCAG
This sequence comes from Dermochelys coriacea, assembly GCF_009764565.3. Classification (NCBI taxonomy): domain Eukaryota; kingdom Metazoa; phylum Chordata; order Testudines; family Dermochelyidae; genus Dermochelys; species Dermochelys coriacea. Next base: position 11,473,745 of record NC_050069.1, read on the forward strand.
GACTCCTGAGTTTCGTTCTTGATTCTGCCATTTATTGCCTGTGTGACCTTGGGCAAGTAACTTAACTCTCTCTACCTCATTTTAGCCATCTTTAAAATGTGCTTAACAATGGCAAATGTACTTCAATATAAACATAGTTCTTTGAACTTCTGAATTGGAAATACTGTTGGTTTTTAAAGGAATAGTTTTATCATTATTCCCTGACAGAAACAATGTTTGTTTAAAAGAAAAGGAGTACTTGTGGCACCTTAGAGACTAACAAATTTATTAGAGCATAAGCTTTCGTGAGCTACAGCTCACTTCATCGGATGCATTTGGTGGAAAAAACAGAGGAGAGATTTATATACACACACACAGAGAACATGAAACAATGGGTTTATCATACACACTGTAAGGAGAGTGATCACTTAAGATAAGCCATCACCAACAGCAGGGGGGGGAAGGAGGAAAACCTTTCATGGTGACAAGCAGGTAGGCTAATTCCAGCAGTTAACAAGAATATCAGAGGAACAGTGGGGGGTGGGGTGGGAGGGAGAAATACCATGGGGAAATAGTTTTACTTTGTGTAATGACTCATCCATTCCTAGTCTCTATTCAAGCCTAAGTTAATTGTATCCAGTTTGCAAATTAATTCCAATTCAGCATTTGCTCAAGAAACTCCCTGAAAAAGCACAAGAACAAATCCGCACAGACACACCCCTGGAGCCAGGACCTGGGGTATTCTATCTGCTACCCAAGATCCATAAACCTGGAAATCCTGGACGCCCCATCATCTCAGGCATTGGCACCCTGACAGCAGGATTGTCTGGCTATGTAGACTCCCTCCTCAGGCCCTTTGTTACCAGCACTCCCAGCTATCTTCGAGACACCACCGATTTCCTGAGGAAACTACAGTCCATTGGTGATCTTCCTAAAAACACCATCCTAGCCACTATGGATGTAGAAGCCCTCTACACCAACATTCCACACAAAGATGGACTACAAGCCGTCAGGAACAGTATCCCCGATACTGTCACGGCTAACCTGGTGGCAGAACTTTGTGACTTTGTCCTCACCCATAACTATTTCACATTTGGTGACAATGTATACCTTCAAATCAGCGGCACTGCGATGGGTACCCGCATGGCCCCACAGTATGCCAACATTTTTATGGCTGACTTAGAACAACGCTTCCTCAGCTCTCGTTCCCTAATGCCCCTACTCTACTTGCGCTACATTGATGACATCTTCATCATCTGGACCCATGGAAAAGAAGCTCTTGAGGAATTCCACCATGATTTCAACAATTTCCATCCCACCATCAACCTCAGCCTGGACCAGTCCACACAAGAGATCCACTTCCTGGACACTACGGTGCTAATAAGCGATGGTCACGTAAACACCACCCTATATCGGAAACCTACTGACCGCTATTGCTACCTACATGCCTCTAGCTTTCATCCAGATCATACCACTCGATCCATTGTCTACAGCCAAGCGCTACGATATAACCGCATTTGCTCCAACCCCTCAGACAGAGACAAACACCTACAAGATCTCTATCATGCATTCCTACAACTACAGTACCCACCTGCTGAAGTGAAGAAACAGATTGACAGAGCCAGAAGAGTACCCAGAAGTCACCTACTACAGGACAGGCCCAACAAAGAAAACAACAGAACGCCACTAGCCATCACCTTCAGCCCCCAACTAAAACCCCTCCAACGCATCATCAAGGATCTACAACCTATCCTGAAGGACGAGCCATCGCTCTCTCAGATCTTGGGAGACAGACCAGTCCTTGCTTACAGACAGCCCCCCAATCTGAAGCAAATTCTCACCAGCAACCACACACCACACAACAGAACCACTAACCCAGGAACCTATCCTTGCAACAAAGCCCGTTGCCAACTCTGTCCACATATCTATTCAGGGGATACCATCATAGGGCCTAATCACATCAGCCACACTATCAGAGGCTCGTTCACCTGCGCATCTACCAATGTGATATATGCCATCATGTGCCAGCAATGCCCCTCTGCCATGTACATTGGCCAAACTGGACAGTCTCTACGTAAAAGAATGAATGGACACAAATCAGACGTCAAGAATTATAACATTCAAAAACCAGTTGGAGAACACTTCAATCTCTCTGGTCACTCGATCACAGACCTAAGAGTGGCTATACTTCAACAAAAAAGCTTCAAAAACAGACTCCAACGAGAGACTGCTGAATTGGAATTAATTTGCAAACTGGATACAATTAACTTAGGCTTGAATAGAGACTGGGAATGGATGAGTCATTACACAAAGTAAAACTATTTCCCCATGGTATTTCTCCCTCCCACCCCACCCCCCACTGTTCCTCTGATATTCTTGTTAACTGCTGGAATTAGCCTACCTGCTTGTCACCATGAAAGGTTTTGCTCCTTTCCCCCCCCTGCTGTTGGTGATGGCTTATCTTAAGTGATCACTCTCCTTACAGTGTGTATGATAAACCCATTGTTTCATGTTCTCTGTGTGTGTGTATATAAATCTCTCCTCTGTTTTTTCCACCAAATGCATCCGATGAAGTGAGCTGTAGCTCACGAAAGCTTATGCTCTAATAAATTTGTTAGTCTCTAAGGTGCCACAAGTACTCCTTTTCTTTTTGCGAATACAGACTAACACGGCTGCTACTCTGAAACCAATGTTTGTTTGTTTGTTTGTTTGTTTTTGTGATTGTGTTAACATATTTAAAGTGAATGTAAAAGTGCAAGGTTGGTAGCTCTGGAACCTGAAAACCTCTATTATGCACAGAACAGGTATGGTAGGATTATTCAGAATTCCCTTACTTTGTAAAATCTTATCAATTTCATTGTGTCAGGTGAAACTAAACAGGGTACTGTATATTTAAAGCTTGGGGTCAAAGTCTGCTCTCATTGACATTTTTTCCCGCTCTCATTGACATTTTTTCCCACTCTCATTGGCATTGCATGGAGTAGCATTCATGTAGCAGAATTCAACCCATAGGTTTTGCGGAAGCTCAGAAAAAGAATTTGCCTAAATGCCCATTTGAATGATAAGCGTTGTCCTTCCAAAGTCTGTTTAGCTTCTTTCACGTAATTGCTTACCTAATGCAGGGTAAATATCTCTTCATACTTCATGGCTTCAAAACTTCCAGGAACCTTGCTGGTGTTTGAGCAGCACATTAATGGCTTAAATACAGTATGTTTCTTGAGCTTCAGTTTTAGAACAATGTTGGCATGTTATTTTTTGTTAAGAAAACATAAATTTCCTTACATGTAAAGTCACACTTTTAATACCCTTAGAATCATAACCTGAGTCTATAATGTTGACAGTCACTTATAAAATCAGAGAGGTACTGACAGCTATAGCTTAGAGATTTTAGATAACATCTATCCTATAAAAAAGGGTATAGTTTCTGTGACAGCTTCAGAATAAGGAAATAATTCCGGTGAAAAAGCAGCATTTAGCACCTTTTCAGTTGTGATCTCATTTTTATCAATGTGTGATAGGATAGTCACAAAACAACCTATTGAAAGCACAATGATTTTTGGTCATGGAAAAGTTTCATAGATCAGAAGGGGCATTTTTCCATCTACGTGTTACTAGGACATACTTACAGAAGTGGTCCTAAAGAATAAACAGATTGAAAGATGGCATGACAATAGGAACTATTGGAGTGCCATTTCTGCCACTCTTTTGACTATTTCTGAGTAGTAATTAAAGCGGAGAGGTGTGCAAACAAGTCCTGCAAATCTACTCTTTACCAAGAGGCATATATTTCATGAAGAGACTCAGACGTTCACAAAAAAAAGCTATCTTGAAGCTCAAATAGTCCCACCAGTGTTCCAGGAAACACAAACTTTTCTAATGTGGAAGCCAGCATAGTTTTTAAACCATGAAGCAGAGGTAATTAAGCACTTGTGGTAAAATATTATGCTGTAGTCTCTGTGGTTATGCCTACAGTGCAAGTGAAGGAGTGATTGCAGATGGGTATGCCTACCCATCTTAGCTTTAATATAGCTAGCAGGAGTAACAGCAGTGTAGACATGGTGGCACAGACTTTAGCCCACACTATCCTCCTGGGTACGACCCAGGATCCCTAGCGGTTTGTACTCAGGCAGCAAGCCTGTGCTGAAGCCTGTGCCACCATGTCTGCCCTACTGTTGTTACTTGTGCTAGCTAGATTAAAGCTCATATGAGTATACCTACACGTGCTACAATCACAGCATCTTTTTTATAATTTTGACAGATAGTATCAATATTTATTTTTAAGAATTTTTTTTTCTATTTTAACTGTTCGCGCTTGCAGGAAATTGTGGGGAGGGGTTCAGACAATGCGGGAGCCGACAATAATTATTTAATGACAGTCGATCTTGAGATTCAAAAAGTTAAAGCTTTGTAACTGTAAAGACACAAATTAGAGAGGCATGGGGGTAAGGTAATATCTTTTATTGAACCAACGACTGTTCGTGAGTGTGACAAGCTTTCGAGCCACACAGAGCTCTTCTGTGGCTCAAAAGCGTGTCTCTCCCATGAGCAGAAGTTGGTCCAATAAAAGATAGTACCTCTCCCACCTTCTCTCTCTAATATCCCGGGACTGACACGACTACAACTGCACTGCAAGTCACAAATTGTCAACCTCATATATTAAAATATACAAAGTAAATAGCCTTGAATCAAACTCTAATAAGTTTTCAAGCAGAATTTTTCTTACTTTGCCTATCTGTAAATTTTGATTACTATCGATGGAAATATTTTTACGTTAGTTTATACGAGGAAATGGATGTTTATAGACATTTACCAATAAAAATCTAATATTTCCAAGCCTATCAAATGAAACTTACTCTGTACAGAGATACTTGCACAAGGCTCTGTATAGCACTTTAAATCACGTTACATCAAAAGCCCTTTAGGAATAAAGGAAAGGCAATGTGCAATCTGAAAAATCTGTAAGACCACTTCTTACTTGTGGGTAAAAGATACTGACTAGTTTTACTTCACAGGGTTTGTGCAGATAATCAGCTTGGCTTTAGTTAATGTGTGTTTGTCGTTTCCTGAGTTTTGTTTTCAATTTGCGTTTGAGTTGTGCTTAACCCAAATCTCTATTTGAAGCTCAGTCAAAACAGCTGAGTTTCTCTTGATTTCACATTCAACCCATGCAACACCGGTGATGTCACAGAGTTTTAAAATAACAAAAAGCCAGCTTAGTGTGCTTCAGAATGATTCAACATTAATTCAGATGGTCTGAGAACCTTTCAACAATTTGACCTACACGTTTGTAATGAATCCTTAGAAAAGGCAAGTTTCATGTGATTTTGTTGACATTTCTTTTCATATCTCTAGTTATCAGGTTGTACAAATTATTCGTTGCAAATAACTAATCTGATTAATTTTTGGGGGGGTCAATAAATTATTCTCAAATAATTACTCACCCAAATCAATATATGGCTAATAATATTAATTCAACTATTTAGTTGGCTGTTTTTTTCTGTAAAAACAATGAGGAGTCCTTGTGGCACCTTAGAGACTAATGCATTTATTTGGGCATAAGCTTTCGTGGGCTAGAACCCACTTCATAAGATAAATTAGTGACAACTAATTGATTTTTTTTTCATTATTTGACTAGCTCCTTTGGCGAGCTACAGTAGCTCTACCAGTCTCTCTTGTCTTTTTTAAGGGAACCCATCCTTTAACTATTGGTACTTTTCACAATCCCAACAAGATGGAAACATGAAATAGAGTCTAAAGCTTTGTTTGATAGGTGTACTCATATAATGCACTTTAAGAAACAGGATGCTTTTCAGTAAAAATTTCCTTGAGAATCTAAGACTATTCATAGCAAATTGTTCATTGGATGTCTCAGAGCATGACCAAGAGAAAGAGATGAATTTTTAATAAAAGTGGTGCATCAGCTGAGCCCTTTCTAGGCTGTTTGAAGAGGAATATGGTTGCATAGTGCCTGTCAGAAACTGTATCACCAGGCTGAAAATAGTCTTTTTAAGGTTTAATGCCTTTAGGGTGCCAATCATGCCAGTGCAGAGAAACCACCGTGGCAGGAAAACAGAGGTAGGAAGGCATAGGGGCCTCTACACAAAAGGCTCTTGCCTGTTGAGTATTGCTGGGCGTAGGGGTGGAATCATGACTCATTCCCCACAAGAAAAATTTACTTCCAAGCTTCCTGTTCCAAAGTATCCATTTCATTAGTGCAAATGTAAACCCATCCCCAACCCTTGGATGGTTTGTGGGGAAATTATTTTTTAATTCACTTTTTAAAAAAGCAAAACCACTTTTAACTTGATAGCTTCCATTTCTACAGGTTTCAGAGTAGCAGCCGTGTTAGTCTATATTCGCAAAAAAGAAAAGGAGTACTTGTGGCACCTTAGAGACTAACAAATTTATTTGAGCATAAGCTTTCGTGAGCTACAGCTCACTTCATCTTTCTAAGGTGCCACAAGTACTCCTTTTCTTTTTTGCGAATACAGACTAACACAGCTGCTACTCTGAAATCTGTAGAAATGGAAGCTATCAAGTTAAAAGTGGTTTTGCTTTTTTTTTTGAGCTTATGGTCAAATAAATTTGTTAGTCTCTAAGGTGCCACAAGTCCTCCTTTTCTTTTTTCCATTTCTACAGTATATGAGCAGAAGCAACTATATATGGCACTCTGCTAGGACCCAGCAGATCAGAAATGAGTATGAGGTGCCACTAGGGTATTCAAAGTCTCCTCTATTAAACGCACAAAAGTCAACTTGATTTTTTGACTACTTGTTCTCAAGTCATTTTTTATAAGAACACCATTTAAACGTTCGAGCCCAAGCCAGACATTTTTGTTTTAAAATTCCCTTTAAAAACGTAAAGGTTTTTCTGTTGTCCTGTTGATGTTTATAAGTCTTTTTGAAAAATGGCTGACTACTCAAGGGAAATGAAACTAACTATATGCATTGATGTCAAATGTGAAAAGTATAGAGAGTTTTTTCCTCTTTCAGAGACAGTAATTTTTGGTGTCACTTGTAACAATAGTCGGTACAAAATTTTCAGACAAATGTGATTTTCAAGTTGGTGGCATCGCTCTAAAGGTGAGAAATTGAAAATGCCACTGTTAAGTGGGACACTAAGTGATGGTCTTCAGTGTAGGAAGAGTGAGAAAGAGAACAATAGTGTATCCACTGAAAAAATGATTTTACTGATTTTACCGTATTGCGGGTGTCTAAGATTGACATGTTTTTCATAGATACTTTGAAAACATCCACACTGATAATCCAGTTTTAGTATCTGATGATGGAGTCTCTCATATTGGATTCTGGAATCCTAATTAAATGTAAAATTTCCTTTTAAAGACTTAGAAGTATTGGTCATTAGTTCTTTTAAACTAATATTTAATATAATAGTGTTTTTCCCCCTTGACAAAGATGTACAATACTCAATGTTCTCCCTAGTTAGATTTTCTTTTACTGTGTAAAAACTGATTTCCTGAAGCATTGTTGGAAAGTGCTCTATAAATATGCTTGGTCTTTGGAAATGAAAATAAGAGGTCCTTTTCTGAAGTTTATATATCCTCGAAGGATTTACTGAAGCAGAAGTGCCTCCATTTTGGAATGTTTTGCTCATTGAGAGTTTCCATTCCCCCCATTTCACAAGATATTAAAAAAAATCCTCCTCCAGGGCAGCCAGCAAAATGTAACAGCTGAAAGGCCACCCAAAGAGCAAGCAAATTGCCTTTGGAGAATTAATTCTACAGGAAATCCAGAGAAGAAATTTTGTTTCCTAAAATTTCATCTCAGTTATAAAATGATTTTTTTATTATTTTTATTTTTACACAGAGCCTTGTCAAGTTTTTGCATGCAGTGCTAATTATTACTCTTATTTTCAGGATTCACTTCTTAATATTATGGTTACATTGTAGGGGTCAGGAGCACTTCAGGTTAAAATTGTGCCTACTGCATCTGATTTTGGGAAATGCTTCAAAGGCACAAGAAATTGCAAGTCCAATAGCAGAGATTTTTAATGAATCTGTAAATTCGGGGTCATACCCTATGAGAATTGCTAACATAGTTCTATTTTTAATAAAGGGGGGAAATGATCTGGGAAACTACAGGCCTGTTAGTTTGACCTCAATTGTATGCAAATTTTGAAAGAGAAAATAGTTAAGGACATAGAGGTTAATGATAATTGGGATAAAATACAACATGCTTTTACAAAAGGTAGTTTTTGCCAGATCAACCTGATCTCCTTCTTAGGGAAGATAACTGATTTTTTAGGCAAAGGAAATACAGTACATCTATTCTACCTGGATTTCAGTAAGGCATTTTTCAGAGTAGCAGCCGTGTTAGTCTGTATTCGCAAAAAGAAAAGGAGTACCCGTGGCACCTTAGAGACTAACAAATTTATTAGAGCATAAGCTTTTGTGAGCTACAGCTCACTTCATCGGATGCACATGGGAAGTTGTTAATTAAATTGGAGAAGATGGAGATTAATATGAGAGTTGAAAAGTGGATAGGAACTGGTTAAAGCGTAGACTGCAAAAGGTCATACTGAAAGGTGAACTGTCAGGCTGGAGGGGGTTACTAGTGTAGTTCCTCAGGGATTTCTCTTGGGACCAATCATATTTAACATTTTTATTACTGACTTTTGCACAAAAAGTTGAGTGTGCACTAATAAAATTTGTGGGTGACACAAAGTTGGGAGGTACTGCCAATATGGAGTCAGATTGGAATATCATACAAGAAGATCTGGATGACCTTGTAAACTGGAATAAATAGAAATGGGATGAAATTTAATGTGTAAAGTCATGCATTTAGAAACTAACATAAGAATTTTTGCTATAAACTGGGGATGTATCAGTTGGAAGTGACAGAGGAGAAGAAAGAACTGGGTTGATCACTTGATGGTTGATCACATGATGACTATGAGCCACCAATGTGATACAGTCATGAAAAAGGCTAACACAGTCCTAGCATGCATCAGGTGAGGTATTTCTAGTATAGATCGGGAGTGTTAGTACCATTATTCAAGGCACTGGTGAGATCTCATCTGGAATATTGTGGGCAATTCTGGTTTCCCATGTTTAAGAAAGCTGAATTCAAACCGGAACAGGTGCAGAGAAGGGCTGCTAGGATGATCTAAGGATTGGAAAACCTGCCTTATGAGAGGAAACTCAAAGTGTTTGGCTTGTTTAGTCTAACCAAAAGAAGGCTGGGGGGAGGGCTCTCTATAAGTACATCAGAGGAATAAATACCAGGGAGGGAGAGGAGTTAAGATTTAAGTTAGTTGCCAATGTGCCTACAAGAACAAATGGCTAGAAACTGGCCATCAATAAGTTTAGGCTTGAAATTAAGTGAAGATTTCTAACCATCAGAGGAGTTAAATTCTGGAACAGCCTTTCAAGGGGAGCAATGGGGCAAAAAACCTAACTGGTTTCACGACAGCTTGATAAGTTTATGGAGGGGATGTTATGATGAGACTGCCTACTATGGTATGTAGCCGATCTGTGACTGCAATGGCCAGTGATGGAACACTAGATGGGAAGGGCTCTGAGTCACTACAGAGAATTATTTCTGAGGTGTCTGGCTGGTGGGTCTTGCCCACATGCTCAGGGTCTAACTGATCACCATATTGGGGGTTGGGAAGATTGGCAGAGACTCTGAGTGGGGGGGGGAGGGTTCGCCTTCCTTTGCAGTATGGGGCACTGGTCACTTGCAGGTTTAAACTAGTGAAAATGGTGAATTCTCTGTAACTTAGTCATTAAACCAGCGGTGGGCAACCTGTGCCGCACGCAGCTCGTCAAGGTAATCTGCTGGAGGGCCATGAAACAGTTTGTTTACATTGACTGTCCACAGGCATGGCCACCCGCAGCTCCCAATGGCTGCGGTTCACCGTTCCCGGTCAATGGGAGCTGCAGGCAGTGGTGGCCAGCACCTCTCTGTGGCCCACGCCGCTTCCCACAGCTCCCATTGTCTGGTAATGGCGAACTGTGGGTAGCCATGCCTGCAGATGATCAGTATAAACAAAATATCTTGTGGCACACCAGCGGATTACCCTGATGGGCCGGCCGCAGGTTGCCCACCAATACTTTAAACCATTATTTGAGGGCTTTGACGACTCAGCCAGAAGTTAGGGAACTGTTACAGGAATGGGTGGGTGAGGTTCTGTGGCCTGCAGTGTGCAGGTGGTCAGACTAGACAATCATCATGATTTCTTCTGACCACGAAGTCTATGAGACCTATTTTAGCTCTTGGAAGAATTAATAGCCTTCTATTTTTTAAAATGTCATTACTTTTTATAGCTTTGATGTAAACTGTCCTGTCTGATCATGTTAGTAAGTGGATGCATCCTCCTAACTCTGAAATAGAGGTCTGTCAAAAGGAACCTACATGTGTAACTGAAGCCAGTTGGCATTTCTAAGATTAATGATGACTGGCTTACTTCTGCAAATCCCTATCCCTTTATTAACTAACAGTCATTCCTTCCGGGTTTGTAATCGCTCAGTTTAGAAGAAAACCATCACATTTCTTGGCTATTAATATATAGAACAAAGAACAGATGAGCAAGAATGGTCAAAGTATTGCTGTGTTTACCTCTGTATCTGTTTTTTAATTTATTTAACTATCCAGGACAACATAAGGGAAATGTTGTTGTTTTACTGCCAGTTGTGTAGGACGGTATGGCTCTGTCTTTCTTTAGTCTCAAAGTTTTAAAAATCATTAGATACGCTATTGTTCTCTTCCTTGTTCTCTTTCTTCCTGAGTTCATAGCTCATGTTGATATTGCATAGCCCTACCAAGAAGATGCATTATTGGAGGTGTCATCCTGCAGATGAGACGATAAAATGTTTCTTGTACTGAGCGGAAGTTTAAGTTCCCATAGCATCTTTTAAAAAGTGCAGGGGATAAACTCCAGTGACTTAGCTAATTCAGTGTCTAATAAAAAAAAACAATTAAATGGTGTAGCAGGTTTGTCTATGTAGCCACTGCACTATCTTTCTCTGATTCACCAATCACAATCAGTAAAGCAGCGTGTGATACTTCGAGTATGCACATTATAAAACCAGAATCTTTTCTCGTCTTTTTATTTCATTTGCATACTTCGATTTTTCTGCTAATTTCTATTAGCTAATAGAAATAACCATTCTGGGTGTGCAATTGAAAAGCGGGGTTTTACATATGTTTGCAGTCTGCCTCTGTTTAGGTAGCCTTTTAATAGGGATCCCTACAGGGAAGACCAGCTCTACATATGACGCTTTGTAGTTGGTCAAGAATGGATATGGGCTTCATCTGCAACGTTTGGATCCAGATCTGAGCCTGTTTAGGTCTACAATTTTGCTTTGTCCCATCTGTAATCAAATTGAGAGATTTTCTTTGATCCTGGTATAGAAGTCAGGATATCATATCAGAAAATGAAAGCAGGGGGGAAAGGGGGAATATTGTGAAGAAATGCAGCTGTTAATTCAGTCACCTACTATTAATGTTTCTGCTTCTATGACGAATAATAATACACGGTAAAAATGTGTTTTAATTTTTCCTTCTGATTTTATATTTGTCAGTATTTGAAATTGTTTATATTTTAAGTCCTGTTTCTAAAACATTGTATTACAAGTTAATTTGCATTGCTGAAGTAATGCAGACTTTCTAAGCTTTACTTGAACAATATTTAAAAAAGTAGAAGAAATAGTTCTGGTTATATGAGAATAATCTGTGGTGTATCTAAGTCCAATAGGGCTGTGGTTTGGAACCAGACTATTTCAGTATTTGAGTATACCCAAATAAACACAATATTCTTACCACCTACAGGCCCTGATCTGTATCTATTGGGCACTATAGAAACTTAAACGTGAATATGGTTGCTGCTCCAAATTGCTCACAATGTAAAAAAAAATATTTGTTTTTTTTCCCCACAATATCTCTTATTTTTTGTCATCATGTAAAGGATTATTGGAAATGTTGGGTCTCAAATTGCCTGGATGCTGGGATTTACAGGGTTTAGTAGTTTTATTTAAAATATTTGTGTTTATATTTTTGCATGGATCAGCGTAGCCTCAAAGAACTATTTTTGGGGCCAAAATAACATGAGGGCTGTTCTTTTCATGGTATATCAATAACTACGTGGTGAGAAGGTCAGCTCTCATTTTATTTTGCCCACCTGAAGTAACTTCCTGAAGCATTCAAAAAGATTTGGAGAAGTTTGGACAGAAATATATAAATAACTGCCCTTTCCTGAACAACCTAGGGTAGTCATAGATCCATATTTTCTAGTAACTTAGCAATGACAATTTCCATATTGTTTTTGGTATAACCAGCATGGATTTTAAAGGAATTCATATGTTGTATCACTTGATCTCATTTAAGAAAGACACTGTTCTGACTTACCGAAGTTAATTTTTTAAAACCTCTGTAGAGGTCATTATGACACTAATCTGTTTAGTTATGGAAACACAGGATTTAACATTTTAGACACTCACAGAAAGTTTAATGTTTTCCTCTGATCCTAGATGCTTGTATATATTTTCACAGTACATCTTTTCTCTTTGTGCTCTCGTTCTGATGTCAAAGTAGACCTTTTCCCTTTGATAGTCAAAGAACTGTCAACTCAGCAATAGTATTTGTCCCATAAAGACTGGATTTCTGAAATTTAAAAGTACAGTGTAATAAGTGATGTTCTTTTAAAGTCTGAGATACTACCAGAGGCATTTTTCAGAGTAGGAGCCATGTTAGTCTGTATCTGCAAAAAGAAAAGGAGTACTTGTGGCACCTTAGACTCTAACAAATTTATTTGAGCGAGCTGTAGCTCACGAAAGCTTATGCTCATATAAATTTGTTAGTCTCTAAGGTGCCACAAGTATTCCTTTTCTTTTAGCAGAGGCATTGTTTGCACAACTTTATCTTTTGCTGAAATTGAAATCTGTAGTACCATAAATAAAACGACGATAGAACATATCAGTAGAACATACTCTTCCCAAAGACCCTGCAAGCTGAGATCTGCTCAGCATATGATGGAATATCAGGGAGCCCTTTATGCTTCCCTCATCCTGAGGGTTGTTCAAGCAAGATTTAGAGTGGTCAGGGACTGTTTGCACTTATTCCACTGACATATAGGGTATCTGGGAAGCCCTGTGTCACAGAAGGACAGACTGTCATAGCAGAACTCTGCCACATTTGCTCATTCCCCTAATAATCCTCTATTCAGGGGGGAGGGAGTGGCTGGTACAACCACCTAAGCTAGTTTTATGCCATGGGGACTTCTCCCTCACCTGGGTAATTCTCTACTGTTTATTTCTCAGGAGTTTCTGGTCCCCTTGCTCCACCTGAACTGAGACTACCTCTCAAATAACAGAACAAACACCAACAAGAGAGAGGTGATATCTGGTCTCCAATGAGCAATATTGATTCCTTCTTTTCCATAGAGCTTGATGATGTGACCAGCTAGCTTCACGTCCAACTTGTGCCCTTGCATCCCTGTTCGAATCTTAACCAAGTGGCCTACTCATCCTATAACAGCCCAACCAAAGCCAAGACCACAATTACAAATCTGGATACGTAAGACACTTGTGAAATGCCCAAACTCTATAGCATTCTGCTTTGGATATGATCATATGATTTCTTTTCCTGCATGAAATATTAAAGAGTAATAACCAATACACCCAATAGTTTACCTTCAAAAGGGGAAGTTCAAGTACTAGGAAACCATTGTCAACCTTGTTTAAGGTTTTGTGTCTGAACTTCATTTTTTTCTAGCATTTTGTGAAACTGTGCTATAAAATTTTGCATATACAGTTCACAAAAGGATCTCATCTGTATTTTTGATATTTAAATTGATAGTGAATTGCACTCTGATATGATTGGCCATTTCTCATATATTTCAGTTAAATATTGTAGGATAAAAAGAAAAGCTACTGACATTAAAAAGTTGTGTTGCAAATAATGTAGATTAAATGTAATACTGGAAATCATGGTGAAACTCAGCTGTTTTCTTCCCTTGCAATATATGACAATTAGAGATTTACACCTGCTAACAAATGGCTTGATCCTGCAAAGTGCTGAGCACCTTCTGCTCTCTACTCCCTTGGAAGCTGAGGGCACTCAGCAGTACAGGAGATTGAGATAAAGTGAATCTCAGCACACAGAGAGGTTAGTATTTTTGGGTAACAAAAAAGGGCTGTTTCTATATGTGATTATGGTCAGAAATTATACTCTTTAGAAATTGCCTGTTATTGCAGCTCTTTGCTCCCTGTGATTATTCACAGTTAGATCAGTTTAATAAATTGACAGATACAAATTTTCATTACTGTCAGCACTGCAGAACCAATGTAGCTGCAAAAGATCAAGCTGTGTTCCTATTGTGTTTCACGTAGCAACAAAATTGCCATCTAAGTTTTGATTCTGGGCTCTTTATTGCGGGTGTCGGTTGGCGAGGCTGTACCACAAATGATGAAAAGGTCACAGAGTGATTTTCTGGCACCAGGCAGACATTTCAGGTTTGGCAGTAAGAAAAATCTTGTTTTGTTTGTAAACTGAGCAAATTGGGCATGAGACTCATTGGGAGAATAAATATGAAACCCCAAAATGTCATTTACACAGTCTCCTCAGCTAACCCCTCTTGGAGACCATGAGGCCTATACTAATGGCCACTTTCAATATGCAGCTCTCTTCTCTCTTCACATTAAGCATCATCTTTAAAATATTCCCAAAGGTTTTATTGTTTCTATTTCCTCTTTAGCTAAAGGCCACCTCTCTAGGCAACCGGGGTTTGCTGGTTGGTTTACTGTAGATTGAGGCTTATTGCTAGAGGGAGTCTGAGGGTTTTCTTCATTTAAAAAAAAATTTAAAAAATCAGGGGAGGTGGAAGCTAGCGATACGATCCTGTCTGGAAAAAAAAGTCAGCAAAGACAAAAATCAGTGTGCCATTGTTGCACAATTCAAGCCCTGCGTTGAATTTAACTATATGAATGATTTTTAAGGCTAAATATGCATGTGCAGCTGGCATTGAACTTACCAGTAGCTGGGCACCAGCATCCAAGGGAAAAATTTGGCCCTTCATTTTGAATGCAAAATGAAATGCAAAATAATGCAGCTGAAGGGAATGTTCTACATATGATGACTACAGAAATATATACAGCTAGTTTTAACATAATTTAGTTAATCATCAGTACAGATGAGACAGCTGCTGTCCCTTATCCATGCCTTTCTTTCTTTCTTTCTTTCTTTCTTTCTTTCTTTCTTTCTTTCTTTCTTTCTTTCTTTCTTTCTTTCTTTCTTTCTTTCTTTGTAACTTTATTAATAAATCCTGCACATTATTTTAAGATACAATTTGTATGAAAGAAATTATGCAGAATAAAGTTGTGTACTGTATGTAGTCTAACCTTTGTGGGGGAGTTTTTATCCTTATTTGCACATGAATAGCATATTATAAAAGAGCTGATTAAAATGAGGTAACATGGCAGGAGAATGAGAATATTGGCAGTTAGTGAATGGATACATTATCTGTCCTATTTTATAGGACTTTATTATAACTTTGCCTGTAATCCTGCAGAGTAGTTCTCAGTAAGTAACGTGTCCTCTACCCCTCCCTGAAATCTACTTCCAACAATTGACTTGTAAATTATCAATGCAAGTAAAGTTCTTTCTTTTCTCTCTGGATCAGAGGCTGGCAGTAAAGGCTGTGTTCCTTGTTAGAAACCAACTCTAAAAAAAAATCCGGAGCTCATATCTCACTAACAAAACCCAAGATGTACTTTGTAATGTAATTTTTGTTATCCTAAAATTATGCAGGAGAGCTTAAGGAAAAGATTAAAAGAATTCAGCAGGTGACATTAATGAGCTTTTAATTTATTTTTTCCTACAAGAGGTTTTGCCCTGATTTGGCTAAGGTGCTTAATTATTTAAGCAAATATCTGCCTTAGTGTGTGAACCTATTAGTTTAGAAAGTAACATGATTTATTTATTTATTTTAGATTTGGAATTCACAGATTAGGTGTTTACATGGGTTTGATGCTCCTATTGGATTTCTCATGCACTACCTTCAGATTGGAAGAGAGGAAATGCAAAACAGTTCAAAATCTCTATGTGTAAAGAGAAAGTAAAGCATTTAGAGTCTCTGTGCATGAGCCACAGCCCAACTCTTGCACCAGGACATGAACTAAAATAACTGAGTCATTTAAGGCTTCCCACCCATCCTTCTGCAATTCACAGATATATACATTTTAAGACCTGAAGGGATGATTGTGATAAACTAGTCCAGTGGTTTTCAGCCTATGGACTGCAGACTGTCTAAGATTTCCAAAGAAGTCCATACCTCCATTCAGAATGTCTTGTGATTGTATCTTTTAGAAATACATTCAACCTTGATTTAAGGACTACAAGTGATGTAGAATTCATCACATCCCTCAGTAATCTGTTCTGAATGTTAATTGCCATCACTACTAAAAGATTGCACCTTATTGTTAGTTTTAATTTTGTTAGCCTCAAGCCTCAGCTTCCAGCCACTGCATGTCATTATTTCTTTCTCTGCTAGAATAAAGAGCCCTCTAGTATCTATTATCTTCTCCCTGTGTAGGTACGTATCACTTGTGACCAAGTTGCTCCGAAACTTTCTTTGCTATCCAGGCCCCACCTTCCCCTGTCCATCAGGACTCTTTAAAAACTCAGTGGTATTGGGCTTTGAGAAAGTTGCTGCTCTGCCCCATTAGGGTGATCATAACTATTTGCCAAATGGGAAGTTAAAAGTTTTAACTGATATTTGTAGTCCCAGTATAAGTACACTTAAGTGATGGTCATCCTATTCTTTATTTGATCAATGCCCATTGTTTTATGAGGTATTCTTCTGCTCTGAGTGGCAGAGGGCCCAGGTGAGAATTGTTGTAGCCATTCCCATGGGAATGAAAGACTCAAAAGGGTCAAGTGTTGATGTTTTTTACCTGCAGAGACTGAAGAAGTTTGGGAGTTAGAGAACGGATTTTATGTGGCAATTAGGGGAGTTTATATTGCTTATATAGCCCTCTTAGTTTGCTTTGGAAGTCCTTATTCAGATGCTAAACCTGCATGGCTTTAATGAACACTTCAGAGTAAGCAAGAGGGGGGGAAATTACACTGCTGTGTTCTGTGGACGTGGAGGCTCCATGGAGGGCTTGGTTGCTGGGTTGGGCCTTAGGCTGTGGGGAGATGAGTCAGGAATAGATTGTCTGAGGTTTCAGAGTAGCAGCCATGTTAGTCTGTATTCGCAAAAAGAAAAGGAGTACTTGTGGCACCTTAGAGACTAACAAATTTATTAGAGCATAAGCTTTCGTGAGCTACAGCTCACTTAATCGGATGCATTTGGTGGAAAAAACAGAGGAGAGATTTATATACACACACACAGAGAACATGAAACAATGGGTTTATCATACACACTGTAAGGAGAGTGATCACTTAAGATAAGCCATCACCAGCAGCAGGGGGGGGAAAGGAGGAAAACCTTTCATGGTGACAAGCAAGGTAGGCTAATTCCAGCAGTTAACAAGAATATCAGAGGAACAGTGGGGGGTGGGGTGGGAGGGAGAAATACCATGGGGAAATAGTTTTACTTTGTGTAATGACTCATCCATTCCCAGTCTCTATTCAAGCCTAAGTTAATTGTATCCAGTTTGCAAATTAATTCCAATTCAGCAGTCTCTCATTGGAGTCTGTTTTTGAAGCTTTTTTGTTGAAGTATAGCCACTCTTAGGTCTGTGATCGAGTGACCAGAGAGATTGAAGTGTTCTCCAACTGGTTTTTGAATGTTATAATCTTGACGTCTGATTTGTGTCCATTCATTCTTTTACGTAGAGACTGTCCAGTTTGGCCAATGTACATGGCAGAGGGGCATTGCTGGCACATGATGGCATATATCACATTGATAGATGCGCAGGTGAACGAGCCTCTGATAGTGTGGCTGATGTGATTCGGCCCTATGATGGTATCCCCTGAATAGATATGTGGACAGAGTTGGCAACGGGCTTTGTTGCAAGGATAGGTTCCTGGGTTAGTGGTTCTGTTGTGTGGTGTGTGGTTGCTGGTGAGTATTTGCTTCAGATTGGGGGGCTGTCTGTAAGCAAGGACTGGTCTGTCTCCCAAGATCTGTGAGAGTGATGGGTCGTCCTTCAGGATAGGTTGTAGATCCTTGATGATGCGTTGGAGAGGTTTTAGTTGGGGGCTGAAGGTGATGGCTAGTGGCGTTCTGTTGTTTTCTTTGTTGGGCCTGTCCTGTAGTAGGTGACTTCTGTGTACTCTTCTGGCTCTGTCAATCTGTTTCTTCACTTCAGCAGGTGGGTATTGTAGTTGTAGGAATGCATGATAGAGATCTTGTAGGTCTTTGTCTCTGTCTAAGGGGTTGGAGCAAATGCGGTTATATCGTAGCGCTTGGCTGTAGACAATGGATCGAGTGGTATGATCTGGATGAAAGCTAGAGGCATGTAGGTAGGAATAGCGGTCAGTAGGTTTCCGATATAGGGTGGTGTTTATGTGACCATCGCTTATTAGCACCGTAGTGTCCAGGAAGTGGATCTCTTGTGTGGACTGGTCCAGGCTGAGGTTGATGGTGGGATGGAAATTGTTGAAATCATGGTGGAATTCCTCAAGAGCTTCTTTTCCATGGGTCCAGATGATGAAGATGTCATCAATGTAACACAAGTAGAGTAGGGGCATTAGGGGACGACAGCTTAGGAAGCGTTGTTCTAAGTCAGCCATAAAAATGTTGGCATACTGTGGGGCCATGCGGGTACCCATCGCAGTGCCGCTGATTTCAACAATTTCCATCTAGCCATCACCTTCAGCCCCCAACTAAAACCTCTCCAACGCATCATCAAGGATCTACAACCTATCCTGAAGGACGACCCATCACTCTCACAGATCTTGGGAGACAGACCAGTCCTTGCTTACAGACAGCCCCCCAATCTGAAGCAAATACTCACCAGCAACCACACACCACACAACAGAACCACTAACCCAGGAACCTATCCTTGCAACAAAGCCCGTTGCCAACTCTGTCCACATATCTATTCAGGGGATACCATCATAGGGCCTAATCACATCAGCCACACTATCAGAGGCTCATTCACCTGCGCATCTACCAATGTGATGTATGCCATCATGTGCCAGCAATGCCCCTCTGCCATGTACATTGGCCAAACTGGACAGTCTCTATGTAAAAGAATGAATGGACACAAATCAGACGTCAAGAATTATAACATTCAAAAACCAGTTGGAGAACACTTCAATCTCTCTGGTCACTCGATCACAGACCTAAGAGTGGCTATACTTCAACAAAAAAAGCTTCAAAAACAGACTCCAAGGAGAGACTGCTGAATTGGAATTAATTTGCAAACTGGATACAATTAACTTAGGCTTGAATAGATACTGGGAATGGATGAGTCATTACACAAAGTAAAACTATTTCCCCATGGTATTTCTCCCTCCCACCCCACCCCCCACTGTTCCTCTGATATTCTTGTTAACTGCTGGAATTAGCCTACCTTGCTTGTCACCATGGAAGGTTTTCCTCCTTTCCCCCCCCTGCTGCTGGTGATGGCTTATCTTAAGTGATCACTCTCCTTACAGTGTGTATGATAAACCCATTGTTTCATGTTCTCTGTGTGTGTGTATATAAATCTCTCCTGTTTTTTCCACCAAATGCATCCGATGAAGTGAGCTGTCGCTCACGAAAGCTTATGCTCTAATTAATTTGTTAGTCTCTAAGGTGCCACAAGTACTCCTTTTCTTATTGTCTGAGGTATAAGCCTGATTCAAGATGCTTGCATCTCATTCCACTGGCTTCATCTGCTTTCTCGCAAAAGGACAGGTTGTTTGGGTCTTTCCTTTGGGTGATGCTAACTAATGCATTAATTAATTAATTAATTAGCAAAGTAATCACCTGTGACAGATATGGCAATTTCCTGCAATATCCTGGGAAGACCTTATTATATTAATTTTTATGTATTAAGGTGGGCCGGGATTGCACCAGTGTTTTGAAGCTATGCCCTGGTTTACAGATTCATAGATTCCAACGCCACAAAAGGCTACTGTGATCATTTAGTCTGACCTCATGTATAACACAGTCATAGAACTTCCCCAAAATAATTACTAGAGCATATCTTTTAGAAAAACATCCAATCTTGATTTTAAAATGGTCAGTAGTGGATAGGGCCTACCAAATTCACGGCTGTGAAAAATGTGTCATGGACCATGAAATCTGGTCTCGCCCATGAAATCTGGTCTTTTGTGTACTTTTACCCTACACTATATAGATTCCATGCGGGAGACCAGCATTTCTCAAAGTGGGGGTCCCGACCCAAAAGGGGGTTGTGGGGGATTGCAAAGTTATTGTAGGGGGATTGTGGTATTGCCACCCTTACTTCTGTGCTGCTGCCTTCTGAGCTGGACGGCTGGAGAGTGGCGGATGCTGGCTGAGGGCCCAGCTCTGAAAGCAACAGCACAGAAGTAAGGATGTCAAAACCATACCAGGCCATCCTTACTTCTGCACTGCTGCGGGTGGCAGCACTGCCTTTAGAGCTGGGCTCCTGGCCAGAAGCCGCCACTTCCAGTTGCCCAATTATGAAGGCAGCAGTGCAGATGTATCGGTAGCAGTACTGCAACCCCCCTACAATAACCTTGTGACTCCCCATAACCCCCTTTTAGGTCAGGACCCCCTACAGTTACAACACCATGAAATTTCAGATTTAAGTATCTGATATCATGAAATTTACTATTTTTAAAATCTTATGATTGTGAAATTGACCAAAATGGACAGTGAATTTGGTAGGGCCCTATTAATGGAGAATCCACCATGACCTTTGGTAAATTGTTCCAATGGTTAACTACTGTGTCAAAAATTTATTCCTTAATTCCCGTCTGATTTTGTCTCATTTCAATTTTCATCCATTAGATCATGTTATGCCTTTCTCTTCTAGACTTAAAAGCCAATTATTAAATATTTGTTCCCCATGTAGATACTTATAGACTGTAATCAAGTCACCCCTTAATGTTCTTTTTGTAAAGATTAATAGATTGAGCTCTTGAAGTTTACCACGCTAAGACATGTTTTCTAATCCTTCAGTCATTCTCGTTGCTCTTGCTTAACTTTCTCCAATTTATCAACAACCTTCTTGAATTTTGGGCACCAGAGCTGGATACAATATTCCAGTAGCGGTTGCATCAGTGCCAAATACAGAGGTAAAATAAACTCTCCCATTTGAGATTCTGTTTATGCATACCAGGATCACATTAGCTCTTTTGGCCACAGCTTCATATTGGGAGCCCCTGTTCAGCTGATTATCCATCACCCTCCCCAAATCTTTTTCAGAGTCACTGCTTCCCAGGATAGAGTGTCTCATTCTGTAAGTATGGCCTACATTCATTATTCATAGGTGGGTACATTTATATTTAGCAGTATTAAAACTCATATTGTTTGCTTGTACCCAGATTGCAAAGAATTTAAATCGCTTTGTACTAGTGACTTGTCGTCTTCATTGTTTACCACTTCCCCAGTTTCTGTGTCATCTGTAAATCTTATAAGTAATTATTTTGCTTTTTTCCCAAATCATTCATAAAAATGATAAATGGCATAGGGCCAAGAACTGATCCCTGCAGGACCACACTGAAAACACACCTGCTTACTGACAATTCCCGTTAGTTACATTTTGAGACCTATCAGTTTGCTTGTTTTTAATCCATTTAATATGTGCAGTGTTAATTTTATATTGTTCTAGTTTTTTAATCAAAATGTTGTATGGTACCAAGTCAAACACCTTACAGAAGTCTAAGTATATTACATCAAGACTATTATCTTTATCAACTAAACTTGTAATTTCCTAAAAAAAGATATCAGGTTAGTTTGATAGGATATATTTTCCATAAACTTATATTGATGTGCAGTAATTACATTATTCTCCTTTCATTCTTTATTAAACAAGTCCTGTATCAGCTGTTCCATTATCTTGCCTAGAATTGATGTCAAGCTGACAGGCTTATAATTACCCAGGTCATCCCATTTATTCATTTTAAAAATTGGCACAGCATTTGCTTTCTTCCAGTCTTTTGGAATTTCCCCAGTGCTCTGAGACTTATTGAAAGGCAACACTAATGGTCCAGCAAGCCCCTCAACCAGTTCTTTTAAAACTCTTGGATGCAGGTTAATTGGACCCACGGATTTAAAAATGTCTAACATCTTCCAGAGATTCTAGTGGAATAGAAAGAGTGTTATCGTCACCATATGATGAGACTAACTTCTGTTTTTTTCCCCAAATACAGAACAGAAATATGTATTGAGTACTTCTGCCTTTTCTGCATTATTTTAGATAAGTCTACCATTTCCATCTGGTAATGGACTGGTACTACTGATCAGAGTTCTTTTTGTTTTTAATATATTTTTAAAAGACTCCTGTTTACTGTCCTTAACTCTGCTAGGTATAGAGTTCTCTCTGTGTCCCTTTTTTTCCCTTATCAATTTTCTACATTTCCGAACTTCCAATTTGTATTCAGTACTAGCAAATTCTCCTTTCTAGCATTTGTTATGTATTATTTTTTATATCTGCCTTAACTTCCCCTATAAATCAGGTTGTTTTTTAGTCAGCATAGCCTTCTTCCTTAGTTATGGGATTGTGGTTTTTTGTGTATCTTGTAAGGAATTCTTAAATGATTACCAATTATCATTCACATTTTTCTGATTAAATTCTTCCTCACACCTGATTTGGTTCATAATTGTTTTAAGCTTTGTGAAATTGGTTCTGTTGAAGCCAACTATATATATTGCTGATCTGGATTTTATTCTGCTTGCACATTATAAGTGTGATCAAGTTGTAATCACTTGCACCTGAGCTACCATTAATTTTTGCTTCAGTGATCAATTCCTTTTTATCTTGTAGGAAAGATGTAATAAAGAATACTTTTTGAATTAGGAAATTGTATTCTATAATGTTTAGAAATTTCAAGAATCTTTTAATACTGGCATGAGATCTCCAGCATATGTCACTCAAATTGTGAAGTCCCCCATGATCATGCCATTTTTCTCCTGCATATTATAGATAAGTGCATAAGGAGGCAGTCATCCCATTCCCTAGTGTGGTTTGATGGTGTGTAGCAAACACCAACTAGTACCCCATCTTGTGCTTTATCTATTAGGACATTGATCCATAAACATTTAAGATCATTTTCTTCCTACTTATCAGTGACTCAGAAACAGGTAATGCCATTTTTAACAGAGTACCATTCCCCCTCCCCTTTTGCCCACCCCATCCTTCCTAAATGGGTTATAATCATTGATTTTAATAGTCTGATGGTTATGAATCATTCCACCAGGTTTCATTAATACCAACTAGATCGAATTTGTACCCATTCCAATTCCTCTTGTTTATTACCCAGGCTGATAACATTGGTGTATAGGCAATTCAAGAATTTCTTCTGTTCATGTCCTTCAGTTCCCCTGCTTCTGAGGTGAAGGCCATCCAAACTATACAGCCCCCTCTCTGCACCAGAAGCTGGACCAATGTTCCACAAAACCAAAACAGCTACGTAGCCAGCAGTTCACTTCCAGAATCTTCTGCCTTCTGTTTTCCTTCACACTTCGGACAGGAAGGATATCATACAAGATTCCTTGGCCATTGTTCTTCTTCAGCATGCTTCCCAGATCCTTGAAGTCATCCGCTATCTGTGAGATATCCAGCAGTGCAGGGGTCATTAGTGCCAATATGAACTATCACCAATGGATCCTTTCCCATCAACTTGAAATGCCTATCCAATCTCAGAGTGAATCTCCTGTAAGCTGCTGTCCCTTGCAGAATTTTCTCTCAATTCTTCTGAGTACTGAATTTCCAACAAGGATTGTCTGTCTTCTTTGGACTGTTAGAAAATTCTTTGTGGACATGCTTCATTTTCTTACAGGTTGGGCCAAGCTGCCATTCACACATGTATCCCATACAGCTCTCCATTCCCTTTGGCTTACTGGATCTTGAGAGGTATCTTCCAAAGTTTCCATGTTGCGGACCTGGTATTGATTTGAAACTTCTAACTGTGTGGAACTCTTCCTGGCCCTCTTCTCTCTGGTTGCCACAGACTACCCGAATGCCACTGTGACCTCCTGCATTTGGTGGTTACAAACTGCCAGGCCTCCTCTTTGACTTCCTTTCTCTCCATTTCCTTGGTGGCCAGCTCCATTCTTCCTTGAAGTTGAACTACTGGTGTTTCCTGAACCTGACTGTTTAGGAATTCCTCATATTCTCTGATTCTGGTTCTGGATATAAGATGGATATGAACTATGGGGAAAAACCAATTGTGGGTCTTGAAGGACTAAAACCCACTGGAGCCCTAGCTCAGTGTTGGGAGTGACCTCTAATGAGCTTTTTTGCATGCATGTGGGATGCTGTCTCGGGGCACCCTGAACCATAAGTCGCTGTGTTACCACTCTGCTTCAACAAGTGACAGCTTTGCTGGAGTTTAAGCTGTTTGTCATCTCCCTGCCACACTAGTTTGTCTGCCTCACTGGCAATCTCCTGGAGACTCTGCCAGTCTTGACTTTGCCTAGCAGATAACATTCAGTGAAATCCAGCTCCCATCCCCCCTGGAAGAGTATTTCTCTGTAGTGTCCAACCCCTATCACTAGACACTCACAGAAATTGCAAAATTCACTGTCTCCAAAAGGACAGTATACATACCAGTCTATTAACACAACTGAGGACACACTCTTTACCTTAATATGCAGCACTGAGATAGTTTATAGTAAAACTAAGCATGTTCAGTAATAAAGAACAGAGATTTAAGTGATACTAAGAAGAGAAAATAGAAAAAGAAAATGGTTGCCAATAAAACAAAATAAAACACACTTTCTAAAATTTAACAGATTACAATCCTGGTCTCAGGCAAGTTCTCACCTACAGTCAGTTCTCAGCATCCTCAACCCACATGGCTGGGGAGATCCACCTTTCACAGATTACAAGAGCTCTGGCCCCCTTTGTCCCTTAAGTGATGGATACCAGAGGAATCCCCTTTCTTCCTTTGGTAGTCCAGAAAACCTTTGAAATGTGTTCTTTCTAAAGTCTAAAGAGACAGAGTCCTCTCCCCTGCTGTTTGTTCTTTGGGGTGCAGGCTCCAAATCCCTTCTTTACCCGCTGGTGAATTTTTTTTCAGTTAGCTTGAGGACTTTGTTTACCTTAGAGGCAATTGTACTTTCAGTGTCCTTTGGTTGTAATCAAGCCATGCTGTTTTCTCCTCTGCCTGTTAGCTTGGTGTATGCAGACAGGTAAACACACGTTCCTTTATCTAGGGCAAGCTTGTTTGTCAGCTACCTCCAAAACTTATTTTAAAAATATGAATGTATCATCACACAGTGATATGTATGAGTAGTATGTCACCAATGTTCACAAAATACCTTACAAGACACTGTTTGGATAAATATTCTGACAACAGTTTTTTGAGTGTAGTGAGTATGTCAGAGCTTCTGGGATTTACTGTTATATAACAATGTTCCCTTTGCCAATTGGCATATAAAGGGGCTCTGAAGGTCACGGTGTGTAGGAACTTTTATTGTTTTTTGTGCGTTTTCTCTGTAATGCTTTTACCTTAAGAATAAATGTGCTTGCTTAGGAGGAGCTGTCTGGTAACTTATAACAGCAGGCAATACACTAGTTATAGCCCCCAGAGAGAAAGCACAACAAAGACTATCGGCCTTTTTAGGCATTCTGACTTGTGGGGGACATCACAGTGTAAGACAAGGAACTGTGCAGCCTTAAAATCCCTTGTCAGGAGGGAGTGAGATGAGAGTCTCCATCCAAGAGAGGTGACAGCTGGGAGCCAGAAGTCTAAAGTGGGTGCCCTTGGTGGACCATAGACGGAGAATACAGGTGCAGTTACCCTGAAACTGTGACACCACCATTCCTGAGTTAATTTAGGGCAAGGTTCCAGTTTTGCTATTATAACTGATTCCTAGGTGGACTATACCTGAATCCTGGTTGGACAATAATACAGGTTTTTCACTTTTATCTAACGTCATTTGGTTCCATGTGCAGGGAAGAGGGGCAGCGGGTCAAGGACGTGTCTTGGGCAAGTTGTTTGTATCTGGCCGTAGATGCAAACAGTCTTTCCATCCTTGGTCCTTTCTCACTGTATCTGAGCAGTGCTGTAAAGTGACATTATGAATTTTGTGTGCAGGTTGCTTTCATAATACAGTAATTTTATAATGTGTTGCTCCTCCAGTTTTCTGTCATTTTCTGATGTATTCAAATGCTGCTAAGTTTTTTTTCCAGACAAGATGGCAATTAGATCTGATCAACTGTTATGTCTTGATAATGAAAGCAAAATTGGAATATTATGCAACACCTTAAAAAAGAGTGGAGGACTTTGACAGTTTTTATTTTATTTAGTTTGTCTAGTCTATTATTTAAAAAATCATATCTTTATTGCTTAAAGAAATCATTGCAATATTTCACAAGGAGCTCATTTTTCTTCAATTTCTGTTCACTTGTACAGTGTGCCTTGGATAGCTTTGTGCTCTGCTTCTCATGATAATTCCTTTTACTGCAGCCACTAGAGAATCTTAATGAAACTTGGCATTTCAAGCTTCTTTGCTCTCTACATTATAAAATGCATTCGTAAAATCTGGCTGATCATACAAACATAGGATTTGTAGTTCCAGAACAGACCAATGGTCAGTCTAGTCACTCATCCCCTGAACCTGCAAACGTCTACTCTCACGATTAATCCATACCCATGATTCACCCATGATTTAAGTCAATGGACACAATGTGTACATCAGTAAGGCTTTGCAGGATCAGGCTCCTGGTTTGATATCCTGTTCTAACAGTGGCTGATAGTGGTTGCTTTACAGAGAAGTGGGCAAATGAAGTTGTGCAATAATCAGCCACATTATGCCAGTAGCAGAACAGTATGCAGTTTTGATAAAATATGTGACGTGATTGGAATAACAGAGACTTGGTGGGATAACTCACATGACTGGAGTACAGTCATGGA
Source organism: Dermochelys coriacea (assembly GCF_009764565.3). Lineage (NCBI taxonomy): Eukaryota > Metazoa > Chordata > Testudines > Dermochelyidae > Dermochelys > Dermochelys coriacea. The sequence continues at coordinate 11,500,690 of NC_050069.1, forward strand.
TGGTTATAAACTGTTCAGGAAGGACAGGCAGGGCAGAAAAGGTGGGGGAGTAGCACTGTATGTAAGGGAGCAGTATGACTGCTCAGAGCTCCGGTACGAAACTGTGGAAAAACCTGAGTGTCTCTGGATTAAGTTTAGAAGTGTGTGCAACAAGAGTGATGTCATGGTGGGAGTCTGCTATAGACCACCGGACCAGGGGGATGAGGTGGATGAGGCTTTCTTCCGGCAACTCACGGAAGCTACTAGATCGCATGCCCTGATTCTCATGGGTGACTTTAATTTTCCTGATATCTGCTGGGAGAGCAATACAGCGGTGCATAGACAATCCAGGAAGTTTTTGGAAAGCGTAGGGGACAATTTCCTGGTGCAAGTGCTAGGGGAGCCAACTAGGGGGAGCGCTTTTCTTGACCTGCTGCTCACAAACCGGGTAGAATTAGTGGGGGAAGCAAAAGTGGATGGGAATCTGGGAGGCAGTGACCATGAGTTGGTTGAGTTCAGGATCCTGACGCAGGGAAGAAAGGTAAGCAGCAGGATACGGACCCTGGACTTCAGGAAAGCAGACTTTGACTCCCTCAGGGAACAGATGGCCAGGATCCCCTGGGGGACTAACATGAAAGGGAAGGGAGTCCAGGAGAGCTGGCTGTATTTCAAGGAATCCCTGTTGAGGTTACAGGGACAAACCATCCCGATGAGTCGAAAGAATAGTAAATATGGCAGGCGACCAGCTTGGCTTAATGGTGAAATCCTAGCGGATCTTAAACATAAAAAAGAAGCTTACAAGAAGTGGAAGGTTGGACATATGACCAGGGAAGAGTATAAAAATATTGCTCGGGCATGTAGGAAAGATATCAGGAGGGCCAAATCGCACCTGGAGCTGCAGCTAGCAAGAGATGTCAAGAGTAACAAGAAGGGTTTCTTCAGGTATGTTGGCAACAAGAAGAAAGCCAAGGAAAGTGTGGGCCCCTTACTGAATGAGGGAGGCAAGCTAGTGACAGAGGATGTGGAAAAAGCTAATGTACTCAATGCTTTTTTTGCCTCTGTTTTCACTAACAAGGTCAGCTCCCAGACTGCTGTGCTGGGCATCACAAAATGGGGAAGAGATGGCCAGCCCTCTGTAGAGATAGAGGTGGTTAGGGACTATTTAGAAAAGCTGGACGTGCACAAGTCCATGGGGCCGGACGAATTGCATCCGAGAGTGCTGAGGGAATTGGCGGCTGTGATTGCAGAGCCCTTGGCCATTATCTTTGAAAACTCGTGGCGAACGGGGGAAGTCCCGGATGACTGGAAAAAGGCTAATGTAGTGCCCATCTTTAAAAAAGGGAAGAAGGAGGATCCTGGGAACTACAGGCCGGTCAGCCTCACCTCAGTCCCTGGAAAAATCATGGAGCAGGTCCTCAAGGAATCAATCCTGAAGCACTTAGAGGAGAGGAAAGTGATCAGGAACAGTCAGCATGGATTCACCAAGGGAAGGTCATGCCTGACTAATCTAATCGCCTTTTATGATGAGATTACTGGTTCTGTGGATGAAGGGAAAGCAGTGGATGTATTGTTTCTTGACTTTAGCAAAGCTTTTGACACGGTCTCCCACAGCATTCTTGTCAGCAAGTTAAGGAAGTATGGGCTGGATGAATGCACTATAAGGTGGGTAGAAAGCTGGCTAGATTGTCGGGCTCAACGGGTAGTGATCAATGGCTCCATGTCTAGTTGGCAGCCGGTGTCAAGTGGAGTGCCCCAGGGGTCGGTCCTGGGGCCCGTTTTGTTCAATATCTTCATAAATGATCTGGAGGATGGTGTGGATTGCACTCTCAGCAAATTTGCGGATGATACTAAACTGGGAGGAGTGGTAGATACGCTGGAGGGGAGGGATAGGATACAGAAGGACCTAGACAAATTGGAAGATTGGGCCAAAAGAAATCTAATGAGGTTCAATAAGGATAAGTGCAGGGTCCTGCACTTAGGATGGAAGAATCCAATGCACCGCTACAGACTAGGGACCGAATGGCTCGGCAGCAGTTCTGCGGAAAAGGACCTAGGGGTGACAGTGGACGAGAAGCTGGATATGAGTCAGCAGTGTGCCCTTGTTGCCAAGAAGGCCAATGGCATTTTGGGATGTATAAGTAGGGGCATAGCGAGCAGATCGAGGGACGTGATCGTTCCCCTCTATTCGACACTGGTGAGGCCTCATCTGGAGTACTGTGTCCAGTTTTGGGCCCCACACTACAGGAAGGATGTGGATAAATTGGAAAGAGTACAGCGAAGGGCAACAAAAATGATTAGGGGTCTAGAGCACATGACTTATGAGGAGAGGCTGAGGGAGCTGGGATTGTTTAGTCTGCAGAAGAGAAGAATGAGGGGGGATTTGATAGCTGCTTTCAACTACCTGAAAGGGGGTTTCAAAGAGGATGGCTCTAGACTGTTCTCAATGGTAGCAGATGACAGAACGAGGAGTAATGGTCTCAAGTTGCAATGGGGGAGGTTTAGATTGGATATTAGGAAAAACTTTTTCACTAAGAGGGTGGTGAAACACTGGAATGCGTTACCTAGGGAGGTGGTAGAATCTCCTTCCTTAGAGGTTTTTAAGGTCAGGCTTGACAAAGCCCTGGCTAGGATGATTTAACTGGGACTTGGTCCTGCTTTGAGCAGGGGGTTGGACTAGATGACCTTCTGGGGTCCCTTCCAACCCTGATATTCTATGATTCTATGATTCTATGTGGCCATCTTCCATGTCACAGATGGTGATCAGTTTACCCTCTGAATCAGGGGTCTCCAAATTTTAAAACTAGGGCCATTTTTGAAGGGGCTTCATGAGCTGAAGCGACTGTGAAAGAAATTAAATATATGCAAAATCATTAAAAAAAACAACACTCCTCTACTGTGTCGGTGTTGCACTAAATTCTAAATCAGGTATAAAAGTTAATCGGTGCAGGTACTGTAAGTTGGCTCCCCTTTTTGGGTCTGCTCTGCCCCATGCCTGCTCCCTTCTCCCTGTGCCTGCTTGGCTGAAGAAAATGACAAAGGATTTAAAGTTTGGCTATACTTTGGTAAGAGAAGCTCCAGGTTCCCATTGTTGCTTGGGACTGTTTGGTTCTATTAGTGCTGTAGTTAAAATTTAACCATTATGAAATTGTTAATTTCCATCTTGTTTACTCCATTTATTGGAGATTTTTTAAGCATCTGGCTTGTATTTTTACTTTAAAGCAGGGGTCCGTGCCTGCTCGGCTGCAGCAGCAACTCTCCCCTAAGTTGGCTCCCCTTTTGGGGGGGGGGGACACTGGCTCCCAGAGGCACTCACCCCTCTGCACAGCTCAGCTATGCTGCCGCCCCGCGTGAGCTGCTGCCGGCGGCCCCTCCCACTGTCTGCTCTGCGTGCCTACTCAGCTGTTCACTTCTCCCCTGTTGGTTGGAGGGCCGGACAAATGGAAGCCCCGGGCTGGATCCGGCCCGCAGGCCATAGTTTGGAGACCCCTGCTCTGGATCACAAGTTTATGCAGTGATTTTTAACCTAGCTAGTGTCAATGTGAACTTGACTTTTACTCATATATAAATCAAATGCTACTTGAAATGAGCAAAAACTACTTTTTTCAGTGATACGGCAGTGAGTTCCCCAGCTTAAATGTAGTTGGAATAGAAAAGTGCTTTCTTTCATCTCTATCAATAATTTGTCTTTTAGTGTTACTGAATGGCTTCTCATTTATATATTTTAGGAGACAGGAAATATGAGAGCCTACCTATCTTGTAAAAAGAAAAGGAGTACTTGTGGCACCTTAGAGACTAACAAATTTATTAGAGCATAAGCTTTCGTGAGCTACAGCTCACTTCATCGGATGCATTTGGTGGAAAAAACAGAGGAGAGATTTATATACACACACAGAGAACATGAAACAATGGGTTTATCATACACACTGTAAGGAGAGTGATCACTTAAGATAAGCCATCACCAGCAGCGGGGGGGGGGAAAGGAGGAAAACCTTTCATGGTGACAAGCAAGGTAGGCTATTTCCAGCAGTTAACAAGAATATCAGAGGAACAGTGGGGGGTGGGGTGGAGGGGAGAAATACCATGGGGAAATAGTTTTACTTTGTGTAATGACTCATCCATTCCCAGTCTCTATTCAAGCCTAAATTAATTGTATCCAGTTTGCAAATTAATTCCAATTCAGCAGTCTCTCGTTGGAGTCTGTTTTTGAAGCTTTTTTGTTGAAGGATAGCCACTCTTAGGTCTGTAATCAAGTGACCAGAGAGATTGAAGTGTTCTCCAACTGGTTTTTGAATGTTATAATTCTTGATGTCTGATTTGTGTCCATTCATTCTTTTATGTAGAGACTGTCCAGTTTGGCCAATGTACATGGCAGAGGGGCATTGCTGGCACATGATGGCATATATCACATTGGTAGATGCGCAGGTGAACGAGCCTCAGATAGTGTGGCTGATGTGATTAGGCCCTATGATGGTATCCCCTGAATAGATATGTGGACAGAGTTGGCAACGGGCTTTGTTGCAAGGATAGATTCCTGGGTTAGTGGTTCTATTGTGTGGTGTGTGGTTGCTGATGAGTATTTGTTTCAGATTGGGGGGCTGTCTGTAAGCAAGGATTGGCCTGTCTCTCAAGATCTGTGAGAGTGATGGATCATCCTTCAGGATAGGTTGTAGATCCTTGATGATGCGTTGGAGAGGTTTTAGTTGGGGGCTGAAGGTGATGGCTAGTGGCGTTCTGTTATTTTCTTTGTTGGGCCTGTCCTGTAGTAGGTGACTTCTGTGTACTCTTCTGGCTCTGTCAATCTGTTTCTTCACTTCAGCAGGTGGGTATTGTAGTTGTAGGAATGCATGATAGAGATCTTGTAGGTGTGTGTCTCTGTCTGAGGGGTTGGAGCAAATGCGGTTATATCGTAGAGCTTGGCTGTAGACAATGGATCGAGTGGTATGATCTGGATGAAAGCTAGAGGCATGTAGGTAGGAATAGCGGTCAGTAGGTTTCCAATATAGGGTGGTGTTTATGTGACCATCGCTCATTAGCACCGTAGTGTCCAGGAAGTGGATCTCTTGTGTGGACTGGTCCAGGCTGAGGTTGATGGTGGGGTGGAAATTGTTGAAATCATGGTGGAATTCCTCAAGAGCTTCTTTTCCATGGGTCCAGATGATGAAGATGTCATCAATGTAGCGCAAGTAGAGTAGGGGCATTAGGGGACGAGAGCTGAGGAAGCGTTGTTCTAAGTCAGCCATAAAAATTTTGGCATACTGTGGGGCCATGCGGGTACCCATAGCAGTGCCGCTGATTTGAAGGTATACATTGTCACCAAATGTGAAATAGTTATGGGTGAGGACAAAGTCTCAAAGTTCAGCCACCAGGTTAGCCGTGACAGTATCGGGGATACTGTTCCTGACGGCTTGTAGTCCATCTTTGTGTGGAATGTTGGTGTAGAGGGCTTCTACATCCATAGTGGCTAGGATGGTGTTTTTAGGAAGATCACCAATGGACTGTAGTTTCCTCACGAAGTCAGTGGTGTCTCGAAGATAGCTGGGAGTGCTGGTAACGAAGGGCCTGAGAAGGGAGTCTTCATAGCCAGACAATCCTGCTGTCAGGGTGCCAATTCCTGAGATGATTGGGTGTCCAGGATTTCCAGGTTTATGGATCTTGGGTAGCAGATAGAATACCCCAGGTCGGGGTTCTAGGGATGTGTCTGTGCGGATTTGTTCTTGTGCTTTTTCAGAGAGTTTCTTGAGCAAATGCTGTAGTTTCTTTTGGTAACTCTCAGTGGGATCAGAGGGTGACTTAGAACAACGCTTCCTCAGCTCTCGTCCCCTAATGCCCCTACTCTACTTGCGCTACATTGATGACATCTTCATCATCTGGACCCATGGAAAAGAAGCTCTGGAGGAATTCCACCATGATTTCAACAATTTCCATCCCACCATCAACCTCAGCCTGGACCAGTCCACACAAGAGATCCACTTCCTGGACACTACGGTGCTAATAAGCGATGGTCACATAAACACCACCCTATATCGGAAACCTACTGACCGCTATTCCTACCTACATGCCTCTAGCTTTCATCCAGATCATACCACTCGATCCATTGTCTACAGCCAAGCGCTACGATGTAACCGCATTTGCTCCAACCCCTCAGACAGAGACAAAGACCTACAAGATCTCTATCATGCATTCCTACAACTACAATACCCACCTGCTGAAGTGAAGAAACAGATTGACAGAGCCAGAAGAGTACACAGAAGTCACCTACTACAGGACAGGCCCAACAAAGAAAATAACAGAACGCCACTAGCCATCACCTTCAGCCCCCAACTAAAACCTCTCCAACGCATCATCAAGGATCTACAACCTATCCTGAAGGATGATCCATCACTCTCACAGATCTTGGGAGTCAGGCCAGTCCTTGCTTACAGACAGCCCCCCCAATCTGAAGCAAATACTCACCAACAAGCACACACCACACAACAGAACCACTAACCCAGGAACCTATCCTTGCAACAAAGCCTGTTGCCAACTCTGTCCACATATCTATTCAGGGGATACCATCATAGGGCCGAATCACATCAGCCACACTATCAGAGGCTCGTTCACCTGCGCATCTACGAATGTGATATATGCCATCATGTGCCAGCAATGCCCCTCTGCCATGTACATTGGCCAAACTGGACAGTCTCTACGTAAAAGAATGAATGGACACAAATCAGACGTCAAGAATTATAACATTCAAAAACCAGTTGGAGAACACTTCAATCTCTCTGGTCACTCGATTACAGACCTAAGAGTGGCTATCCTTCAACAAAAAAGCTTCAAAAACAGACTCCAACGAGAGACTGCTGAATTGGAATTAATTTGCAAACTGGATACAATTAACTTAGGCTTGAATAGAGACTGGGAATGGATGAGTCATTACACAAAGTAAAACTATTTCCCCATGGTATTTCTCCCCCCCCCCACCCCACCCCCCACTGTTCCTCTGATATTCTTGTTAACTGCTGGAATTAGCCTACCTTGCTTGTCACCATGAAAGGTTTTCCTCCTTTCCCCCCCCTGCTGCTGGTGATGTCTTATCTTAAGTGATCACTCTCCTTACAGTGTGTATGATAAACCCATTGTTTCATGTTCTCTGTGTGTGTGTGTGTATATAAATCTCTCCTCTGCTTTTTCCACCAAATGCATCCGATGAAGTGAGCTGTAGCTCACGAAAGCTTATGCTCTAATAAATTTGTTAGTCTCTGAGGTGCCACAAGTACTCCTTTTCTTTTTGCAAATACAGACTAACACGGCTGCTACTCTGATACCTATCTTGTGATTCTCTCTCCCTCTCTTCCCTCCTCCACCCCCATTCATTGGTCAAAAATGTCTTTGTTCACTTCTCTGTGTAGAATTTCATGGAACAAATTTCTGACCCCCTTCAGATGCATTCAAGCCACACAAGGTTCGTATGGCCAATTCTGTGCTTGCAATTATTTTAACTAGGGCAAATGGAAATAGAGATTTTGTATTCTGTCCACCTAAAAAACATCCCTGGTCATGCAGGATGGGGGAATTGGTCTGGAAATATATAGTTGTAAATGAACTATATAGTAACAGCCATCCTATATTTTTCCTGTACAAAACTGTACGTGCCTTATGTTATGTGTGAGGGATGGATAATAGAAGAATGGAGGTGTTTTCTATTTTGTGTAGGTCCTAGGACTTCAGTCCTCAATTTTCTCCAAGGAGACATCATTGCTGTCAAAAAAGTTCAATAAACTTTTCTTTGAACACCTATAGTGTATAATGAAACACGTTCTTGAACAGAAAGTGGAAATCATTAAATATATACCATATACTGTAAAAAGAAAAGGAATATTTGTGGCACCTTAGAGACTAATAAATTTATTTGAGCATAAGCTTTTGTGAGCTACAGCTCGCTTCATCGGATGCATGCAGTGGAAATTACAGTGGGGAGATTTATATACAGAGAGAACATGAAACAATGGGTATTACCATACACACTGTAAGGAGAGTGATCACTTAAGGTGAGCTATTACCAGCAGGAGAGCGGGGGGAGGGGGAGAAAACTGTTTGTAGTGATAATCAAGGTGGGCCATTTCCAGCAGTTGACAAGAACATCTGAGGAACAGGGGCTGGGGAGTGGGGGGGGGGGAATAAACATGGGGAAATAGTTTTACTTTGTGTAATGACCCATCCACTCCCAGTCTCTATTCAGCCTAAGTTAATTGTATCCAGTTTGCAAATTAATTCCAATTCAGTAGTCTCTCCTTGGAGTCTGTTTTTGAAGTTTTTTTGTTGAGGAATTGCAATTTTTAGGTCTGTAATCGAGTGACCAAAGATATTGAAGTGTTCTCCAACTGATTTTTGAATGTTATAATTCTTGACGTCTGATTTGTGTCCATTTATTCTTTTACGTAGAGACTGTCCAGGGCCCCTCTGCCATGTACATTGGTCAAACTGGACAGTCTCTATGTAAAAGAACACTTCAGTCTCGAACCTGCTGTGGGGAAGGTGAACCCGCCCCTCCACTCTGCTTTGGCCAGTCTGTTGGTGAGGTAGAAATTCCTTCTCAGCCCTAAGAGAAAGGAGCGGCTAGCACGATGCCCACCGCAGATGCTGACCTGGTATTTCATCACTTTCAAGGGTGAGAGGGTGGGTGCTGCTCTGATTGGTCCAGATGAAATAGGGCTTCTCCCCACTCAGCTTGTACTTCTATAATCTCTTCTCTGTTCCAGTCACCCTGGGATACAAGTCAGTATCCCCATGCTGACTCACTCTGTCTCTGCAGCACATCTGTGCCTCTCTGCCCTTAAAGAGGTATCCCCATCCCCTGGCAAGCCAGGCAACATCTCCCTTTCTTAAGGTGCGGTGTGGTCATTCTGCCTTCACATCCCTTGCAATCCGCTTTAGTTTACTGTGTGTGCACAGAGTGTAAGTGAGGACAGAATTAGGCCCTTCCTGTCAGAGGCACTCCAGATGTTTTTGCAATGTTATGAAGATACCAGACTTGCCTAAATGTGGACCAAAACTTTTTTCTGTAGTGGACAGGTGAGACACTATCCAAATTTTCTGTATGCTAATATTTTTTTCAAGAAGATAAATGCCTTTCCTCATCTCATTTGTCTGTGAATGTAGATCCTGACCCTATGTATGATATTGCAAAACAAAACAGAATTCTCTAGTGTTTCTGGTGGAAGTCAAAAGGCTCTGCTAGTAAAAAGGATTCTTTTCATGTGATTTTAAAAATCTAAATTGTCACTGTGGTAAATCACTCCAAGAGATTCAGAAGTCCTATATTATAGTTGTTTTGATGGTTAGTAGTATCTGATCTGGGGGGATTCCTTTTGTTAAGATAAGAGAAGTAAAATATTTTCTCCAAAAATTTAGTAGACACAGTTTACATACATTTGTATGCAAAAGGTGTAATGTCTATGAAGCGTTATCTTTGGTTATTATTTTATTTGTATAGTGTTCACAGCTGTATTTCCCAATCAAAGCTATCCACTGCCATGTTCAAGGTCTTCTGCAATTATTGCCACTTACAGCGCAAATAGGAATGAGGATTCTGAGCTGTTGCTGTAGTGGCCAGTGGTGCAGTAGGCATAACTGCAACATGAAATATGAGCTATCAATTCCCTGCCCACTTCAAAGAAATGACAAATATCCTTCCTAACTGAAAGCTAGCCAGTGCACTCAGACCACTGTCTTCCTTAATAATGTCCCTCTGCAGTTCGCACCGCCATACTCAGCCCATTGTTTATTTTCTGTGTGCATTAATTTTAAAACATAGGAGGAACAAACTAATAATAAAATAATTTGCATTTATAGCCCATCTTCCACTGAAGGATTTAAAAGCACTTTACAATATTAATGAATGAAACTGCAAAACATGTAGTAGCACAAATAGCTGTTTTACAGATGAAGGAACTGATTCGCAGAAAGATTAAACAGCAGATTCTGGTATTCTTACTAATGCTGAGCAGCATATTAATCCATGTCTAGTCCCATTGTGAATAAAGGAACTAAATGATTTGCCCAAGGTCTATATTGCAGAAATGGGGGTCTGGACTCCAGATTCTGTGTCTTTATCACAAAGCTATCCTTCTTTCCCAGAACAAAGTATTTGTTGAAACTCAAACAAAACTAAACAAAAAAGATTCAGAATGTAGCCGTGGGCATTTAAAATAACATATATTTAGTCATGTTTAGAAGCTTTTCTTCATTTTGTTTTCATAACAAGTTTGACAACTGTGTTACTATCAAATTTTCAACATCATATAATGTAGGTATGAAGTAGAATTGATTTACATGGTGTGACCTTTGTGATGACATATTCATGGTCATATCTGATATGAGATCTCAGGACATCATAGTTTCCCTGTCATTGACTTCTCTGTAGTTGATCCTAGGTGTCTATTTTAAGAAAAGTGGCCTTTATAAGGCAGCATTAGTTCTCTGTGGCTAGCTGAAAGAGAGGTACAGTGTTGATATCAAACAAATATCTGGTAGTTTTGTTTTATAGAAATATATGTGGGCAGGATCATCTGACATCATGTTAAAACGTGTAGAAATGTGTACCTTATTTTTTATCATAGGTTGGGGATGGTTCCACTAAGGTAAATTTCAGAAATGAACCCTGCATATTACAGCATGTAACATCTTCCTGCATTTCTGAAAATGAAGTAGTATACTCCAGATTGTGCTGGAAGCTGTCAATTGTTCTTAATACATATGTGGCCAAGAAATGATTGCCTCAGACCTTGCAGTTAGCAAGTTTGATGTAAGGGGCACCATTTCCCCGGTACAAACAATTAATGACAAAGATTGACTCTCGTACAAAATTTCTTCCCCTCTGAGGGAGAGCTGGGATATCATTAAATATAGCTCATTAGTGTTTAATTAATAATTTATCTCCAGTATTCTACCATATACCAATAGGCAAATTGCTGCAGTGGAATGTGGTGGCATTTTCAGATACTCAGGAGAAGCTGCAGTGTTAGGCACACACATGAGGGGGAGGGATAGCTCAGTGGTTTGAGCATTGGCCTGCTAAACTCAGGGTTGTGAGTTCAATCCTTGAGGGGGCCATTTAGGGATCTGGGACAAAAATTGAGGATTGGTACTGCTTTGAGCAGGGGGTTGGACTAGATGACCTCCTGAGGTCCCTTCAACCCTGATATTTTATGATTGTATGAAGCACGGACAGGCTTGAATTAACTTTATTAATGACAAGCAGGAAGAGCAGTACAGACTAACCTCATCTCTGGAACAGCTTTGTTACTTATTTCAGTACAATGCACTGTGTATTGGTTCCTGCCAGTAAACCCATACATAAAGGGTTTTCTGCTTCAATTCTGGGTCTTTCAAACTTGAGGACAGCCCTTCTGCAGTCATTTTGTGAGCCCTCTCCAGTATAGAGGAGAGCTCTAGGGCACAGTCCGTATTTTTTTATGTCTACCGCCCCAGCTGTGGCCCCCAATTGCACTCCTATATGAAAATATTCCTGTTGCTACCAGGAATTAATTTGTGGAAGGACCTCGACAGATGTTTTCCCTTTTTTGGAGGATACATTTCTGTGTGGAGGGAGAATTGGGCCCCAAGTATTCCCTTCAAACAACTTATTTTTAATATTTGGTTGTGAAATAATAAAAAGGCAAATCTCTAGCCTAGTTCTTAAAAGTGTAGAAATATTTCCACATTCCCTGTAGTTGCTGCTATCACTTAGGATATCAGTGCAGATTTCTGAGCTCTGTTCTGAACCAAACTATTTGCTCTCCTTTTTGGGTTGCCTTTAGAGCAACTCCTGGCTGATCCTTATCAATTGAGAGAGATTATGAGACGTGACCTACTCACTTAACTTAAAGCAAATCATACTCTACACAGGCCTCAGGTCATTTTTAGAAATCTGGCTTCTATATTAGGTTCCTGGAATTCTATATTTGCTTCATCTGAAGTATGACAAAATCCTTTAATTAATTTTAAAAACAAACCTCTGGAATAAAATTTGGTTTAATAATGGAAGTGCATTAAAAATTTATGTGATCAAGGGAAATTTATGTCTCTCAGGGAACTTGAATTTAAATGCCATCTACGTGAAACAGACTATCTGGAGGTAATAAATGCATGGTGCGGTTTGAGTCCTATTAATGTATCTAATGCCATTCTACTTCAAATGTTTGTTACATTTGAAGTAACAGCACCACCCTTGAGTCCCAAGGTGAGTTAGAACATTAACAATGTGTTTATTAAGGGGGATTAATTTATTTTCATGAATAGAAGAATAAAATCTTCTCCATGCTGGAGATAACTAATTCTGACTGATATCAGAGAATTTCTATCCATCCAAAATTCCATTAAGAATATTATATGGTAATACAATAAACTAATTACAAACAAATTTAGAAGCATTCCATCATCAAAAATATTGCCATTGGCTGTATCAGTGGTCCTGAGGATATGACATAGTTCCCTAAAACCTGCTGTGTGGGTTTCTTTTATTGAAAAGGTTTGATATTGAAGGATTTGTTGTGGGTGTGACAATATAATTTTTTTGTGAAACAATCTTTTTCCCCCTAATTTTGTTTCTTTTTCTGCTACACTCTTATTAAGCAGAGGAGTAAATTCATCCTCATATGGGGCAATCACAAGGAAAACTTGAGCATAATTCCAAATTTTAATAGTCTTGCTTGGCTTGAAGTAAAGAAAAATGTAAAGCAGGCTTCTCTCAATGCTAAATTAAGAACCATATAATTTAAAATGAGGGATAAGTGAATTGGTCTGCGTGAAAAAACAGCTTCAACCTTCATCAAAATCTCTACCCAAACCTTTGTCGACATTTGAAAAACTCTGGATATCTTTTTCTCCTTGATGATCTTCATTTTTAGACATTTGCTCACTGATAGATTTTGGCCAGAAATAGAAATGCAGGTGATGAAATACCATAGCATAGGCTGTTGTCTTTGTATTTCTGTCCCAGCTGGAAGCAGGAAGTACTGTGAATATCAGTAAAGAGCCTATTTTCTGTTCAGTCCACTTTGCAGCCCATTCCTACCTCAACCAACTATCTGATCTTTGAGCAAATTTTGTGGGGGAAATAACTTCTGAATGATTTTAAATAGCATTGAGGCAATGTGGAAAGGAGGCAAACAGCAAATGTTTGTATGCTTATCTGCAAAATATAAAAAGAGAGGTGTAATCAACTGTAGTGGTCTAAACACAGGACAGAAAATCAAGAGATGCTGAGTACTATTTCCAGCTCTGGCAATGACTCCTATCTTTGGCCCTTGGAAATTCATTTTCTGCCTTAGTTTCTCCATTTGTAAAAATGGGTATAATAATGTTTTCCTATCTCACAGAGGTGTTATAACATTTTTAATTACTTTGTGTCAACAAAGTGCTTTGGAAATGGAAAATGTTCTTTAATTGCGAAATTTATGTATTTATTTATTTATTATGGGAGGCTTGCAGGAAAGGTCCTTTTATGGATTGGTAATTGGTTAAAAGACAGGAAACAAATGGTAGGAATAAACGGTAAGTTTTCAGAATGGACAGAGTTAAATAGTGGTGTCCCCCATGGGTCTGTACATAAATGATCTGGGAAAAGGGGTAAACAATGAGATGGCAAAATTTGCGGATGATACAAAACTACTCAAGATAGTTAAGTTCCAGGCAGACTGTGAAGAGCTACAAAAGGATCTCTCAAAATTGGGTGACCGGGCAACAACATGGCAGATGAAATTCAGTGTTGATAAATGCAGAGTAATACACATTGGAAACCATAATACCAACTATACATATAAAATGATGGGGCCTAAATTAGCTGTTACCACTCAAGAAAGAGATCTTGGAGTCATTGTGGATAGTTCTCTGAAAACATCCATTCAATGTGCAGTGGCAGTCAAAAAAGTGAACAGAATGTTTGGAATAATTAAGAAAGGGATAGATAATAAGACAGAAAATATCATATTGCCTCTATATAATTCCATGGTACACCCACATCTTGAACACTACGTGCAGATGTGGTTGCCCCATCTCAAAAAGATATATTGGAATTGGAAAAGGTTCAGAAAAGGAGAATAAAAATTATTAGGGGTATGGAATGGCTACCATATGAGGAGAGATTAACAAGAATGGGACTTTTCAGCTTGGAAAAGAGTTAACTAAGGGAGGATATGATAGAGGTCTATAAAATCATAACTGGTGTGGAGAAAGTAAATAAGGAAGTATTATTTGCTCCTTCTCATAACACAAGAAATATGGGGGGTCACCAAATGAAATTAATAGTCAGAAGATTTAAAACAAACAAAAGGAGCTGTTTTTTTACACAACGCACAGTCAACCTGTGGAACCCCTTGCCAGAGGATGTTGTGAAGGCCAAGACTATAACAGGGTTCAAAAAAGAACTAGATAAGTTCATTGAGGATAGGTCCATCAATGGCTATTAGCGAGGATGGACACGGATAGTGTCCCTAGCCTATGTTTTCCAGAAGCTGGGAATGGGCGATGGGATGGATCACTTGATGTTTACCTGTTTTCATTCCCTCTGGGACACCTGGCATTGGCCACTGTCGGAAGAAAGGATACTGGGCTAGATGGATCTTTGGTTTGACCCAATATGGCCTTTCTTAAGTTCTTAAGCTCCCTGACTTCTGAGAGAAGCTGGATTGAAATCAGATCTGAACGTTGTGTCACATGCTCAGTTTTATTTCCTTCTAGTTTGTCTCTTATATTTTATATTTGCAGTAAAGTCCATTGAATTTTTGTGATCCATTTAATGAATTTAACCTCTAAATGCTTAATTTATTGGAGACTGATAACCACCAAATTAAACATTATCCAGCAATGATTTTCTGAAATAATATAAAAGAAATGAAAATAATTCATACATATGGAAAAATCATCAAGCCTGCTTTTTAATCTGAGACTAATTCAGACTAAATGTAAATAGAATTTGAATAATTGTCCTTCATCTTTTCACTGAATTCATCAAGATACAGTCCGAAAAAGCATTAATACTCCTGTTTCCTCTTAATGACACAACATTGGCATGTACATGTAAATTAGCCAAGATGTCTCATTTGAACTGGGTTGTGCAACACATTAACTTTAAACTGCATAAAAGGAAACTCAGCTGCAGTTTTATGACACATGCAATCCGGAGGTTAAGGGATTATATTAAATAGCCTCACAACCATAGCATCTTTGTTAAATGGTTCTCTCTCTAAATATATCACGCACTTGTAAGTGTATATTTGAATTTTATGTACAGGTTTTCTCTGTCTTCTAATGTACAGACCAAATTAAACAGCTGTAAAATTCTATAACAGGCAATAGAAATTAGTAACAACGGTACTATATATATGGCAAAATACTGCAGAAACCTTATCTGACAAGCCAAAACAAGTTCCTAAAGGAGATTTGTATTTTCATACACAAGTCTCTCTCAGTGATAAATTCATACGTTGTCCAGCTATACTGAAAGGAGGACAGTAGACACTTCATTTGGTTTTAATCAGGATGCAACCTTTTTTATTAAATGTCTGGGACTACCCGGCAGATAAAAGTGTACAGTGCAGGTAACCTCATGTTCATTCAATAATTCCTCGGGGGATTCTGCCAGCTCCCCTTCTTGTTTCCATCCACATCCTTCAGCCTACCCATTGCTGGAACCTTACATCCACCCCCTCTTGTAGGAGGGTTAAGGTGGGCTATAAGAAAGAGGAGGGGGGTGGATCTCTTGAAGAATTGCTAATATAGTACCTATTTTTAAGAAAGGAAAAAAAAGTGATCCAGGTAACTACAGGCCAGTTAGTTTGACATCTGTAGTATGCAAGGTCCTGGAAAAAATTTTGAAGGAGAAATTAGTTAAGGACATTGAAGTCAATGGTAAATGGGACAAAATACAACATGGTTTTACAAAAGGTAGATCGTGCCAAACCAACCTAATCTCCTTTTTTGAAAAGGTAACAGATTTTTTAGATAAAGGAAATGCAGTGGATCTAATTTACCTAGATTTCAGTAAGGCATTTGATACCGTGCCACATGGGGAATTATTAGTTAAATTGGAGAAGATGGGGATCAATATGAACATCAAAAGGTGGATAAGGAATTGGTTAAAGGGGAGACTGCAACGGGTCCTACTGAAAGGCGAACTGTCAGGTTGGAGGGAGGTTACCAGTGGAGTTCCTCAGGGATCGGTTTTGGGACCAATCTTATTTAATCTTTTTATTAGTGACCTTGGCACAAAAAGTGGGAGTGTGCTAATAAAGTTTGCAGATGATACAAAGCTGGGAGGTATTGCCAATTCGGAGAAGGATCGGGATATTATTCAGGAGGATCTGGATGACCTTGTAAACTGGAGTATTAGTAATAGGATGAAATTTAATAGTGAGACGTATAAGGTTATGCATTTAGGGATTAATAACAAGAATTTTAGTTATAAGTTGGGGACACATCAATTAGAAGTAACGGAAGAGGAGAAGGACCTTGGAGTATTGGTTGCTCATAGGATGACTATGAGCTGCCAATGTGATATGGCTGTGAAAAAAGCTAATGCGGTTTTGGGATGCATCAGGAGAGCCATTTCCAGTAGGGATAAGGAGGTTTTAGTACCATTATACAAGGCACTGGTGAGACCTCACCTAGAATACTGTGTGCAGTTCTGGTCTCCCATGTTTAAAAAGGATGAATTCAAACTGGAGCAGGTACAGAGAAGGGCTACTAGGATGATCTGAGGAATGGAAAACTTGTCTTATGAAAGGAGACTTAAGGAGCTTGACTTGTTTAGCCTAACTAAAAGAAGGTTGAGGAGAGATATGATTGCTCTCTATAAATATATCAGAGGGATAAATACAGGAGAGGGAGAGGAATTATTTCAGCTCAGCAGCAATGTGGACACAAGAACAAATGGGTATAAACTGGCCACCAGGAAGTTTAGACTTGAAATCAGACGAAGGTTTTTAACCATCAGAGGAGTGAAGTTTTGGAATAGCCTTCCAAGGGAAGCAGTGAGGGCAAAAGATCTATCTGGTTTTAAGATTCTACTTGATAAGTTTATGGAGGAGATGGTATGATGGGATAATGTGATTTTGGTAAGTAATTGATCTTTAAATATTCAGGGTAAATAGGACTAATCCCCTGAGATGGGATATTAGATGGATGGGATCTGAGTTACCCAGGAAAGAATTTTCGGTAGTATCTGGCTGGTGAATCTTGCCCATATGCTCAGGGTTTAGCTGATTGCCATATTTGGGGTCAGGAAGGAATTTTCCTCCAGGGCAGATTGGAGAGGCCCTGGAGGTTTTTCGCCTTCCTCTGTAGCATGGGGCATGGGTGACTTGAGGGAGGCTTCTCTGCTCCTTGAAGAATTTAAACCATGATTTAAGGACTTCAATAGCTCAGACATAGATGAGGTTTTTCATAGGAGTGGGTGGGTGAGATTCTGTGGCCTGCGCTGTGCAGGAGATTGGACTAGATGATCAGAATGGTCCCTTCTGACCTTAGTATCTATGAATCTCTGCCATTCATAGGAGCCCAACACCCTCACCCCATTCAGTTCGTTTAACCAACACTTCCTTTTTAAGTCCTTTTCCAAGCCATTTATCCGGTCACTGTATACCTTCCCTATGGAGTACCTGCACTGGATATCCGCCCCATACTTACATAATGAGTTCTGAGTTTGCCTAACCCCTTCGAGCCAAACATCAACAAAGCCCTCCCCGAGCCTCCTGTAAAGAAGGCGGAAAAACCCCCACTCCACCTAGGCCACTCTGGTGGTGAGGGAAAAATTCCTTCCCAGCCTCCCTGAAAAGGAGTGGCTAGTGCAAGGCCCACAGCAGGTTTTACCCAAGCCAGCCATTTCACCATCTAAAGGGAGGGTGAGTACAGCCTTAGCCTGTTCTGTGTAAAAGGGGCCTCACTGCCAGAGGCTGCTCCTTTTAAACCCTGCTGCCCTTCCGGTTCCCAGGGGAAGAGTCAGTGACCAGTTGACCCCTCCTCCCCTTTTGCAGCAGTTTCTCACCTCTCTTCCCTACCACTTCTGCAGTAAAGCACTGTTCCCTTCATTTGGCCAGCTGGACAAAATCTGCCCCGCTTAAAGGTGTGGTGCAATCATTTGTCATCAGTATGCTTGGTTATAGTAATGTGCTCTTTGCAGTATTGGTAATTTAAAAAAAAAAGAAACTCTCATGAATTTGGTCCTGATGAAATGTGCCAGATTGACAACCCTGGAGACTAAAGTGCTCTCTACACAAAATTGCTACTACAGGACAATAGTGATGCAAGCTTTTCCAAACCATCCTTCCAAAGATGTTCCAGCACTGACTAGATGGAATACCTCTAGGGGTCAGAGAACACTGTCCATTCAGTCTTTGGCCTCAAGAGTACCAGTTGTGCTTCTGAATTTGTAATGTTGATACTTGTCCATTAACAACAGGACTGAGATTTGAGGAGAAAAATACTCTGGGTTGGGACTATCTCGGTGTACCTAGTCATTGCTGTGCATGCTACATGACAGACCCAGGTACATTCAGTTTCCAGGTCTAAAGAAGAAATCACTTACTATCAAAAACCTTCATTTTTATTTTTGCAGTAGTTTTTTTATTTAATTAACCTTTTTTCCTTAAATCCCTTGGCGAAATTCTGTATGAAAGAGTTGGAAATATATTTGAAATTGTTATATACTTTATAAACATGCACAATAAGTAGACTAAATTTGAAAAGCTTACTGCTTTGCATTGTTCAAAAACTTTTCAAACTCTAATTTTTCCTACGATGTTGACTGTGCTACCGACTTGTCAACGTGTTTTTACCATCTCTCTTTCCGCCTCCACTCAGTGTCATCCTATCAGTCGATCCCTTGCTGAGAGAGCAGTCTATTCTCAAGAGTTACTCAGGCAAACATGGGTGAATACAAGATGGAACTTCATGGCCTGGTTCTGTTCTGTTACATCACCAATGCCATAGAGTCAATGAAGTTATACCCGTGTTATATTGGTGTGAGATCAAAATAAGGCCCTGGATATAAAATCCATCCTACCCCATTAATCCAGTGAAACTGTTCCCATAGATCAGTGGTTTTCAATCTGGGGTCTGCAGACTATGTCTAAGGGATCCGTGAAATGTTGTCATTACCATAGAACAGTAGTTTTCAGCCTATGGTCTGTGGACTCCCAGGAGTCTATGTCTAAGATTTCCAAAGGTTTCCGCATCTCCATTTGAAATTTTTCAGGGGTCCACAAATGAAAAAGCCATAGATAGATACTTGGGGTGACACCCTGTCCCCATTAAAGTCAGTGAAAACTCCCATTGCTTTCAGTGGGGCCAGGATTTCACCATTGGGGTGAAATCTTTTGGAAGCTTTTGGAAACCATATCTGCACAACATCATGCCAATAAAGTAGAGATAGCCCTAAGCTGCATATCCTCAGAACCATTTAAAAACTTCCTGCAGATTTGGACATATTATGATCTGAGATTTTGGTTCAAGACCATTGCTTAAATAGTTATTTTAAATTAAATTGACAAGAGAGCCACCAAAGAACTGAGGGGGCGGCACCTTCCTTGGCCAGGCATCCTTCCAACATGCCAAAGTGCAAGTGTGAGAAGCAGCTTGTCAACATGTCAACAAACCGGCACTACTGGAAGCTGGGAAAAAAAACTTCTGTAGGCTTGGAGATTAATTTTTTTTAGCATGCTTTATTTCTCTCTTACTTCTGCTTCTGGTGTTGACAAAGGTAAATATGAATTTATAATGGAGCGATAGCTGAGAAAACAGCTGACTGAGAGTTTAGGAAAACAAGGATTATTTTTTCTTTTGGGTAAATACAACATTGTGTTATTATTAAACCAATTGATTCCACTAGCCCCTTTGCCTTACAGCAGGTTTATAGCAGCTGATCATCCTTATGCATTTTTATACTGTTTACTACTTAGGGAAAAATAACACCATGTTGTTGTTGTTTGTGCCTGTAAGCCATAAATTAGATGTCAGATAAACCAGTTACAGTAGTATTTCCATATGTTGATATTTATCTCCACTATCTATATGCAATCCATTGGATTATAGAAACCCCACTTACACTTGTGAACACCTACATATTTCTCAACTGTTTTTCACTCCTGCATTAGCTAAAAATGGATTTGGCATTAAAAATGTGCTTTCAAAATAGTGATAACAATAACTTGCAAGAGAGCTAAAAAAAGACATCCCAATGAATTACTTTATGCTGTGCTTGTAGGAGTTACTGAATAACTGTCTGTATATCTTAGGTACTTATAGGGGTCTCATCATACAATGACTATCTAACTGTAAGTTATTTTTAATGGTATTTGTTTCATGAAGCAGATATAATGTGAAAGAAGTGAATGGATTTGATAAGAAAAATGGTTGAAGTGTGTGGGGATGGGACATTCCCCATTTGCAATGCCCACCTCTTCCTGTTCTTCCCATCAATCTTGGTACCCGTTAAACTGTGAAGACTCAGACGTCACACTGGTGGAATCCTGTAAGTGTGGTGTCTCTCTCAAAAGGTCTGTACATATTGTTTTGGGTTATTTGCCTGGAAGATGACTCCATATGGAATGGGTGAATTGGAGAGAAAATTGCACTTAAATAGCAGGTTTGAAGATACCTATTAAGATGATTCTCCAAAGAGAATGTAAATTTTTGTGATGTTAGACAAAGCCTCTTTTGACAAACCCACTTGACTCCTACTGAGAAATACTTGGAGAGGCAAGCTGGTAGAAGAAAGGATATTTCAGATTTCTCTCATATATGCTGGGTCTATTATGAATAAAGTAGAGAAGGCATTTATGAGTAAGACCCTGCTTGAGTGATGCCACAGGTACTATATATATCCACACTGGCCATTTCCATACAATGTATTATCTTCATAATGTCCCTTTAATTACATTTTTTTAAAAAATATTTCCATTTTGTAGTTGTACCGATAAGCCAGAGAGGTTCATGCTTGTTAAACAAACTGAATTGCAACCTGACTCTTTCACTGCTGTAGTATTCTCTTTGAGAAAACTATCACTGCTAACTTTTAGCTAGCACAGAGAATACTCAGGCAGTTTCTAAACCTTTGCACATCCAACACAGAAAAGTCTTATCCTGGAATATCTTCTTATGAAGTGTTTGATTTCAGAAGTTAATAAGAGGCAGGGCTATTCTTATCAGAATGAAGTAAATTAAATAAATGCTGGAAAGAGAATATAAGGTTAAAATAATAGTTCTGCTGTAGGGCCTCCCTTAGGCTATGGGAAAAAATAGAACAAGGTTAGCAATATTCTTTTCTTTTTCTCATAGCCAACAGAAGCCTTCCTGTGCAAAATATTTTTAATCTCATTTTCTGTTTCTAGAGTGTATTTTACAAAGTCAATTTTATGTGTTGTACCATAAACACTGCAGCATTTTCAGGAGAGATTTTGTGCCTGACAAAATTAAATGCATCGTTCTGGGTACTGTAGTGCTAAATGTGAGAGGGAAAGAGAGACAGTCAAAAAATCTACTATGGTTTTATGCTTTAGATAAGGGACCTTACTCCGCTCCCAAGGACTGAATGACCATGAGGAGGATTGGGAGCGTTGTCTAATGATTATCACAGCAGACTGGGAATTAGGATTCCTGGGTTCTATTTCCCACTGTGCTGCTGACTTAGTTGGTGATCTTTTGTGAGTCACTCTGTGTGACAGTTAATCCAGCTGTAAAAATGGGTATAAATATTTGTCTGCCTCGGAGAGGTGTTCTAAGGCTTAATTAATGTTTGTAAAGCATTCTGAGATCCCTGGTTAGGTTTCTGGTGTGCTGAGATCACTTACTATCATGCTGACCAATACTGCCTCATTTCCCCATCAGGATCCATTTGTTGTCTCTTGTCTTATATTTAGACTGTAAACTCTTGGGGCAGGGACTGTCTTTTTGTTCTGTGTTTGTAGGCCCCTTAGCACAATGGGGTCCTGCTCCAGGGCTAGGGCTACTAGGTACTGCGGTAATACAAATAAATCATCATAATCATCTATGGATAAAAGTTGCTGCATGTGTGCAAATTATTGTTATTAATAAAAGCATTAACACCTTACCATGAGCATATCTACATGCTCATCAAATTCTCATGTGGACCTACAACTATTAGGAACAATTATCTTCTCTTCTGTTTTACTTAGGTTCTTATACTTCACCCATTGCTGTATAGTCTGAGCACCTTCCAGTAGCACAAGAAGTGACATCACTAAAGTCTGACATTTGTTTCTCTCTTCCACTCTCCGGTGCAAAAATTTTTATGTTAAAATTTAATTTTTTTTTTTTGAAATTATCCTGGTATGGTGCTGTGTGCCTCAGTGTTTGCACATGATTCCAGGAGTGTGGGTATTGTGACAGGGTCAGACCAGATGGCTATAGGAGAGTAATAGAAGGCTGATATATTAGCCCCAGGCTAAGTAGGTCCCTTTTCCCTGGGTAAGGTAACAGGGAAGGTTCCAGAACAATCAGGAACCTTCTGGAGACAATTAAGACAGGCTGATTAGAACACCTGCAGCCAATCAAGAAGCTTCTAGAATCAATTAAGGCAGGTTAATCAGGGCACCTGGGTTTTAAAAAGGAGCTCACTTCAGTTTGTGGTGTGTGTGTGAGGAGCTGGGAGCAAGAGGCACTAGGAGCTGAGAGTGAGAACGCGGACTGTTGGAGGACTGAGGTGTAGAAGCATTATCAGACACCAGGAGGAAAGTCCTATGGTGAGGATAAAGAAGGTGTTGGGAGAAGGCCATGGGGAAGTAGCCCAGGGAGTTGTAGCTGTCGCACAGCTGTTCCAGGAGGCACAGCTGCATTCCACGGGGTCCTGGGCTGGAACCCGGAGTAGAGGGCGGGCCCGGGTTCCCCCCAAATCCTCCCAACTCCTGGTCAGTCACTGGAGGAGTCGACCTGGACTGTGAATTCAGAAAAACGGCCAAGCTGAGGGCTGCCGTTAAGCTCCAAAATTCTCATTGATTTAAATGGTACAGGATTGGATATATATAGAATGGAAGCCATATTTAATCTGACTGCCCGTTTGTGTAGCTGTGTTTGAATAAATGAAGAAATTACATTTATGAGGTCTGATCCTGCAAACACTCATGTGAGTAGTTTTTATTTGTATGGGACCACTTGTGTGAATAAAGATTATTCCTGAGTGTAAAGGTTTTCAAAAATAGACCCTAAAATTCTTGCAAGTCTTGGTATTGTACACCAAATTCACATATCAGGTCCCACAATTACATCTGCTTTGGCTACCCTGAAGACTAGTAAGCAGGAAATAGACAAATGAATTAATAGTAAACTCCTCTAAAAGACAGGTTAGAGATGTGCTAAAAATAGGACTTAGGCAAACGGAGAATGTGATTTGAATAAGAGAATTTGCCCCATCATGCTGAAAGGCAATTGGCTTACACAGTCTTTTACACTGTGAGGCTTGTCTGTTCTGCTAACAAATATTTTCTGAATTGCTTCAAAGAAAATACAATCCAATAATTTTGTAAAGCATCTTCTATACAAGCTGTATTCAAAAATTATTTCCAGGATTAAATAATATAATATCAGAGATAAATAAGAATAGAGGGAGAGAGAAAATACTATCTGTATACAAGGAAAAAAGGATGTGTTTTCCTTTCAAATTTAAATTATTATTTCAAAGAAAGCATAGAGTCAAATATAGTAAAAATCTTAAATTTTGAAACAAACTGTCATAAATATAAAGGGAAGGGTAAACACCTTTAAAAACCTCCTGGCCAGAGGAAAAACCCTTTCACCTGTAAAGAGTTAAGAAGCTAAGATAACCTCGCTGGCACCTGACCAAAATGACCAATGAGGAGACAAGATACTTTTAAAGCTGGAAGGGGGGGGGGGGGGAGAAACAAAGGTTCTCTCTGTCTGTGTGATGCTTTTGCTGGGAACAGAACAGGAATGGAGTCTTAGAACTTAATAAGTAATCTAGCTAGATATGCATTAGATTCTGTTTTGTTTAAATGGCTGATAAAATAAGCTGTGCTGAATGGAATGTATATTCTTGTTTTTGTGTCTTTTTGTAACTTAATGTTTTGCCTAGAGGGATTCCCTGTGTTTTGAATCTGATTACCCTGTAAGATATTTACCATCCTGATTTTACAGAGGTGATTCTTTTACTTTTTCTTCAATTACAATTCTTCTTTTAACAACCTGATTGCTTTTTCATTGTTCTTAAGATTCAAGGATTTGGGTCTGTGTTCAGCTATGCAAATTGGTGAGGATTTTTATCAAGCCTTCCCCAGGAAAGGAGGTGTAGGTTTGGGAGGATTTTTTGGGGGAAAGACGTTTCCAAGTGGGCTCTTTCCCTGTTATATATTTGTTAGACGCTTGGTGGTGGCAGCAATAAAGTCCAAGAGAAAAAGGTAAAATAGTTTGTACCTTGGGGAAGTTTTAACCTAAGCTGGTAAAAATAAGCTTAGGGGATTTTTCATGTAGGTCCCCACATCTGTACCCTAGAGTTCAGAGTGGGGAAGGAACCTTGACATAAACTTTATCATAGAATCTCTATGGATGGAAATTCCATGTTTGAATAATGAGCACGGAAGCCAAATCCTAAAAAGGAGCATAAACTGTGCAAGTGTAAAAGTATAATTAGGCAGGCCAAAAAAGAATTTGAAGAGCAACTAGAAAAAGAAACAAACACTAACAGCAACATTTTTTTAAGTACATCAGAAGCAGGAAGCCTGTCAGGCAGTGAGTAGGGCCACTGGACAATCAGGGTGCTAAAGGAGCACTCAAGGAAGACAAAGCCATTGTGGAGAAGCTAAATTAATTATTTGTATCAATCATCACTGCAGAGGATGATGAGGGAGATTCCCACACCTGGGCAATTTTTTTTTTAGGTGACAAATCTAAGGAACGGTCCCAGATTGAGGTGTCAATAGAGGAGGTTAAGAACATAAGAATGGCCAAAGTTGGTCAGACCAAAGGTTCATCTAGCCCAGGATCCTGTCTTCCAACAGTGGCCAATGCCAGGTGCTTCAGAGAGAATGAACAGAATAGGAAATCAAGTGATCCATCCCCTGTCGCCCATTCCATGCTTCTGGCAAACAGAGGCTAGGGCCACCATCGCTGCCTATCCTGGCTAATAACCATCGATGGACCTAGCCTTCATGAACTTATCTCGTTCTTTTTTTAACCCTGTTATAGTCTTGGCTTTCACAACATCCTCTGGCAAAGAGTTCCACAGGTTGACTGTGTGTTGTGTAAAGAAATACTTCCTTTTGTTTCTTTTAAACCTATTGCCTATTAATTTCATTTGGTGACCCCTAGTTCTTGTGTTATGAGAAGGAGTAAATAACACTTCCTTATTTAGGTTTCAGAGTAGCAGCCGTGTTAGTCTGTATTCACAAAAAAAGAAAAGAAGTACTTGTGGCACCTTAGAGACTAATAAATTTATTTGAGCATAAGTTTTCGTGAGCTACAGCTCACTTCATCGGATGCATTCGGTGGAAAATACAGTGGGGAGATTTATATACACACACTGTTCATGGGTGTGTATATAAATCTCCCCACTGTATTTTCCACCGAATGCATCCGATGAAGTGAGCTGTAGCTCACGAAAGTTTATGCTCAAATAAATTTGTTAGTCTCTAAGGTGCCACAAGTACTCCTTTTCTTTTTTACTGCCTTATTTATTTTCTCCACGCCAGTCATGATTTTGTTTTGGAACAAATAGATGAATTAAACAATAAGAAGTTACCAGGATTAGATGGTACTCACTTGTGTGTAACCTCTTGTTTAAATCAGCCTCACTACCAGATGACTGGAGGATAGCTAATATGATGCTCTTTTTTAAGGAAGGCTCCAGGGATAATCCTGGCAATTACAGACTCGTAAGCCTAACTTCAGTACAACACAGATTGGTTGAAATTATAATAAAGAACAGAATTACCAAACACACAGATGAACACAGTATGTTGGGGAAGAGTCAGAACAACTTTTGTAAAAGGAAATCGTGTCTCGCCAATCTATTAGAATTCTTTGAGGGAGTCTATCAGCACAGGGGGAAGGGTGATCTAGTTGATATAAAGAAAAGGAGTACTTGTGGCACCTTAGAGACTAACAAATTTATTAGAGCATAAGCTTTCGTGAGCTACAGCTCCAATGAAGTGAGCTGTAGCTCACGAAAGCTTATGCTCTAATAAATTTGTTAGTCTCTAAGGTGCCACAAGTACTCCTTTTCTTTTTGCGAATACAGACTAACACGGCTGCTACTCTGAAACCTAGTTGATATAGTGGATTTGGACTGTTGGAAAGCCTTTGACAAGATCCCACACAAAAGGGTCTTAAGCAAAGTAAGAAGTCATGAGATAAGAGTGAAAGTCATCTCAGGGATCTGTAACTGCTTAACAAATAGGAATCAGGGTAGGAATAAATGGTCAGTTTTCATAATGGGGAGAGGTAAATAGTAGAGTCCCCCACAGCTCTGTATTGGGACCAGTACTGTTCCACATATTCATAAATGATCTGGAAAAAGGGGTAATCAGTGAGCTGATGAAGTTTATAGACTATATAAAATTACTTGAGATACTTAAGTCCAAAGCTGGCTGTGAAGAGATACAAAGGGATCTCACAAAAGTAGATGACTGGGCAGCAAAATGACAGATGAAGTTCAGTGTTGATAAATACAAAGTAATGAATACTGGAAAATATAATCCCAACTACACATACAAAAAGATGGAGGTCTAAATTAGCTGTTATCATACAAGAAAGAGATCTTGGCATCATTGTGGATAGTTCTCTGAAAACATCCATTCAATGTGCAGCAGCAGGCAAAAAAGCTAACAATGTTAGGAACCGTTAGGAAAGGGATAGATAATAAGGCAGAAAATATCATAATGCCTCTCTATAAATCCATGGTACACTCACACCTTGAATGCTGTGTGCAGTTCTGGTCACCCCATATTAAAAAAATGGTTAGAATTGAAGGTAGAGAGAAGGACAACAAAAATGATAAGGAAGTATGGAGAAATTAAAAAGGGACTGGGACTGTTCAAAAGAAAGAGACAACTAAGGAGGATATGATAGTGGTCTATAAAATCATGACTGGTGTGGAGAAAGTGAATAGGAAACTGTTATTTACCCCTTCACATAAGACAAGAAGTCAGGTTTCCCCTTGTGAAATTTGTTGGCAGTAGATTTAAAACAAATGTAAGGAAGTACCTCTTAACACAGTACCCAGTCACCTTGTGAAACGTGTTGCCAGGGAATATTTTGAAGGCCAAAATATGACTCAGTTCAAATAAGAATTAGATAAGTTCATGGAGGATAGATGCGTCAATGGCTATTAGCCAAAATGGTCAGGGACACAACCCCATGCTCTGGGTATACCTAGCCTCTGACTGCCAGAAGTTGGGAATGGACAACAGGGAATGGATCACTCAATAATTGCCCTGTTCTGTTCATTCCCTCTGAAGCACCTAGCATTGGCCACTGTCAGAAGACAGGATACTGGGCTAGATAAACCATTACGTATGGTTGTTCTTATATTTATTTGTATTTCCATAGCACCTAGGAGTCAGTAATGGACCAGGACCATTGGACCTGGACCAATGGACCCAATATGCTAGGTGTTATAAAACACAGAACAAAAAACGGTGCTGCCCAGAAGAGTTTACAATCTACATGGACAAGACAGACACAGCGTGCGGGAAGAGTTAGAGTGAACAATTTTCAGAGTAGCAGCCGTGTTAGTCTGTATTCGCAAAAAGAAAAGGAGTACTTGTGGCACCTTAGAGACTAACAAATTTATTAGAGCATAAGCTTTCGTGAGTTACAGCTCACTTCATCGGATGCATTTGGTGGAAAAAACAGAGGAGAGATTTATATACACACACACACACACAGAGAACATGAAACAATGGGTTTATCATACACACTGTAAGGAGAGTGATCACTTAAGATAAGCCATCACCAGCAGCGGGGGGGGGGGAAGGAAAACCTTTCATGATGACAAGCTGTGATGGCAGCAAATGACGTCCTAGTTCCACGATTTTTCTCTTTTTTTCCCTTCCTTTTTGAGGGTATATGAAGGGAGGGAATAAGCTAAATGGAAGGAAAAGAGAATGGAGAGTCAAGAATCAAGCACTGATGGGGCTGGGGGAACAAGCAACATGTGGGTCTTAGTGCCCCCAGAATTGGAGGGTTCTCCCATGCACAGTTCTGGGTCAATAGAGTGTTGGGGGTGGGGAAATCACATATAGAAAGGCTGTTCGATCGCTGGAGTTGAGAAAGAGGCTTTTACGCCAACAATGGTGAGAATTTGTGAAGGCCCAGAAAGTTGGCCAGAACTAGGCGAGCAGAAAAAGCAGCAGGAGGAGTTGGAAGCGATTAATTCCTTAGCGGGGTGGAAGCACTCTATGTATGACTTAAAAATGGAAGACAATTTAGAACTGTCTGCTGAAATGAATGTGGAGCCAGTGGGGTTGATGTCTTTGTTTTTTAATTTAAAATAAAAGTTAAAAGAATGTTGAAAGGCTCAGATTGTTTGAAGTTAAAACTCATAAAAACAATCAAAGGGGAAAATAGAAGGGTAGAGGTATTTTCTCCAATGCACCTGAAGATTTGGGATATATCAGAAAAACTGCCCAGTATGGCAAATTCTAATGATTCAATAGTCATAAAGCTGAAGAAATGTGATGGACAGGACAGCTCTGAAACCTGGGTATTGTAATCAGAGTTACACAAAAGTTATAGCAAAAGATGCCATATGATTCCAGCTAGAATTATATTAAGCTTCTAATGTGATTCTGTCAAACACATTTAACAGGAGTAATATATTAGCTTTTGTTCTTTATCTTTTTATAGAGTTGCTAATTAACATGATTATATTGTATTGTTATTCCTTTTTTGTAGATGTACTTTGGTATTAACTCTCTGTCGCTTTTGTAAAATTCTAACACTAATAATAACAAACAGACGTTAGTAGTCCTGATATGAAGGCATTATATTCTTTTGTGCTGTTTGATTTTTTGCATGATCTGATCTGCTGTGCTTGAAGTTGTATACAATAATGCTTATTACCTTTGATGAGGAAGAGAGAAAAACTCTTGGAAAGGAGAAAGATGAGAGAGAGGCAACTGATGGAAGAAAAATGGATGCTTCAGGTCAAGAGTGACTCTGTGGAAGGAACCAGCTCTGTACAGTCCTGTTTTTTACTTGTCTCTGACAGGGCCAGCATTGGGTCTGATGCCTGGTCCAAAGCCCGTTGAAGTCAATGGGAGTCTTTCCAATGTCTTCAATGGGTTTTAGATAAAGCCTGTGGTAGGTCTGTGGCCAGCTACTTCCTGCTTCCACGAGTGCATTAACAGGGTACTGGGATACTGTGGTCACCGGCCAACAGACCAGACCTGACCATTCTGCCTGGAAATTAAAGACATCCTATTGCTTTCATTTGAGCAGAAAAAAGAATCCCCTATTATGTGAGGAAGGGATTTGAGTGGTTTACGGAGCTGGGTGGGAGGATGGGAACAGGGAGACATGGAGAACACCACATCTCATCTTCACCTAGTGTTTCAATGCATGTAGGATTGGTCGTGGGGCCATGCCTAGTACTTTTGCTCTCTGATCCACCCATGTTTCAGCTACACACAAAAAGCCTGCTGATTCTGTTGTGCAGTAGTGTAATTCCGTTGACCTGAAAGGAATTGATTTACCCCACTGTAAATGAGAGGAGATTTTGTGCTCTTCCAGGACAATACAGTTTGCAAAACTCTGAACAAGGCACATGAGAGCTGGGAATAAAGTGTTCATGGTTGAGGGGATCTGGCAATGGAACAAACAAACAAAGGAAATCAGGTGAAGCCAGAGTCTGATGGTCTTTAGGAAACACTGCAAAACCTTCCTCTTCGAAAAAGCCTTTTTACCATAAGAATGACATTAACGCTAACCTTTCTACACAACAACAAAAAAAGGGGAATAAATAAATCTAAACCAAAAATATTTTCCCAAACAGGGGAGCAGTGTCAGAAACTCTGTGCTGTGCACTAGGGACTTTGTTTCTGCTATTGATTTTATGTGGAAGGTGCTCAGATACTATAGTGATTGGCAGCAATATGAAATTCTAAGATAGACAGAATCAGATCCCAACGTGTTGATTGATGTAAAAGAATGTAGAACACAAAGGAGCAGCTTTTTATTTGATAGGTGTAATTTTGCAACTGGTACTGCAGCATCTCTGCTCCTTGGGTTAATGACAATGTAAGCTGGATTGCTAAACCCTTCAAAGCAAGCTGGAATGATCCTCTTTCTATCAATCAATTCAAATAGTCTTTAGTTGTATATGCAGGGCAGGCTCAACCTTTTTTGCTGCTCCAAGCAAAAAAAAAAAAAAAAAAAGAGGCGGCCGGAGAATCACCGAAACGCCGCCCCAAAGATGGCCGAAATGCTGCCCCTAATGTGCTTCCTTAGCTGGTGCCTGGAGCCAGCCCTTTGTATACTTTCCTTTTGTTTTGAAGTGTGGAAAAGCACTTCTCAATCTGTAATATATCACCTCATATTGTAAATAACAAGGGTTTTCAGCCCCACTCCCAAATAGCTTCATAACATTATAGGTGAATCCTTCCCACTGAAGTCAGTGAACACTATGTCAGTATTTAAGGTGCAGAATGCTTGTTCCACTGAGCAGATTTCTGTGCTTTGATTTCTAGGAGAACTTGACACTTTAACTCAGCTTTCTTATCTCCATTAATACATCATGAGAAGTACCATGTCATAGCATGATTTTCCATCTGCTCTGCTGCTGGTAAATATCCTCAGCTGGGTTTCATTTGGGTTATGGGCATAAACATACCATCAGAGCCAGACCTGAAACATGGGAATTGCAATATTAGCTAAGAGGCAGTGGTCCATTTAGTCTGGAACCATACCAGTACCAAATCTTTCAGTAGAAAAAGCATGGTGGGCAATAATGTAGTAATCTGTCCATACAGGAAGGTTAATGGCAGGTTTATGGCTTCACACATGAATGCAGATTGGCTTGGTGCCTGGCTTATGTCAGAACTGCATTGCCTGTTTGCACCATACTGTTCAGAAATGCTGGGTTTTATCTCTTCTCTTCCCTCTCATTAACAAACCAACATGGAGAAGTGGGGACTGATGCACTAGATTTCTAATCGTGTGTTGAACACATATGGAGGAGTAAGTAGAAATGGAATGCATTCATTTAGAGCAGTCTAAATCTTTGTAAGCTGTTAAAGGAAAACATCCACCTTGAATTGGTTAATTATTGGCAATAAAAGAAACCACAACCTTGACCCCCAAATTACAGGGAACAAATAATATATGCAAGTTTACGCTTTGCTGAAGCTTTGTTGAAACTGTAGGTATACTAAATGTATACTTAAGAATGCTTGGTGGATAAATAACAGACACTCAAGCCATCTATTTTTTTTAGCTGCAATTAGTGGTACACTACAATCTGTTTTCTTAAAGAACTGGATGCCTTCCAAAAGAGAATTAGGCCTTAGGCTATCAATACAATTGGTAGAGATGAAGTGTTGCTGTGCCCTTGCAATATGGAGCAGGGAACATCAGTTAGAAAAGGGAATAAAACTGTGGAAATTGTATGGCAGCTTTCTGAATCTCAGCTAAGTATGACAGAAGGAAAGCAGCAATTCACAGAATCACGATCGCCAGAGAATCATAGGCCCTTTTATTACAGTAATATTTGGTGGAATTCTGAACAACTCATTGCTTGACTTCAGCGGGAAGGGAATACAAAATGCATGACTTATTCATGCCTTTCTATTACCAGTCTGTATTAAATATTTTTTATTTGTTAAATGCCCTGACTCCAGTAGCTGCTAGGTTGTATATGATTAAACAAAAATTAAAGCAAGCTAGGCACAGTGCCTAGAGACATCAAACTTTCAAACAAATGGCAGAAGAAAATGTTTTTTGAAAAGCTGATATGGTATAAAGGATAAGCCAAATGGTCAAAGATAACTTGTACCAACATGAGAAGAAAGCCTAAGGGAGAGAGTTTGATAGATGAGGTCTATCCAGAATGACTCCATCCAGATGGTATTTTAGGATGTTGGGGAACTCGGCTAAACAATTGGCCAGGAGCGGGATAGTAGGATAGGTGATCACTAATATGCCTCAGAGCTGAATTATTATTAATGCTTTTATAGACTATCAGCAAAATCTTGAAATGAATTATTGATTGGTTTATCCGTAACCGATGTAGATCACAGAGCATGCACATTACCTATTCTTTGCCCCTATGCCAAGGAAGCAATGCTTGAGTACCATGTTCCGTATTGGTTGGAACCTCAGGATCAATTTCAAGGTCAACTTGATGTTTACATTATATAATTCTGCTTAGTGTGATTAAAACTTAGTGAATTTACCATGTAGCTACAGAATCCTTTGCCAAACAGCATTACTTCTTTTCCCCTCCCCCCCCACATCAGTACCAACTCCCACAATCCCAGCTGCTTATTTTGGCTCCCTCCTAAAACCCTCCCCACTCTTACCCTTTGCTCATTCTCTGGGTAATATCTCGCTGACCTTAAAAAAAAAAGATTGACATGATCTCCTTTCTGTCCTCCCCTCCTCATCCAACATTGTCTCCTCACCACTGTCACTAACTCTGAGTTATATCGCTTGCTTTCTACCTCAAACCCCAGCCCCTGCCTGCTAGATCCTATCCCTTACCAGGTATTAAATTCTCCACTCTCACCACTTCTTTTGTCCTCCTCAGTCTCTCCAACATCCCAGTTAAGTATCCTAACCACTGGGCTGAAAGTTATGAGGCAGTTCCTCCTCCTTTTCCCCCCTTCCTCCTGCTGTTTTGTGAGAAGTTGCCTGAGGGCCCCAGTCCATCAGGTGTGGTCAGAGGACACCTGCCAGGTTGAGCCACTCACATGACTTTGGAGTTGAACACCTATTTTCCCCTAGTTTGTGACTCATTCTAGCGCTTAGGCAGGAGAGAAGTGGCCAGATCCTTAGACTGAGGCCACAGGGCGTGTGCTCAGAGGCAGAAACATAAACATCAAGGGAACTTCTTACTGCAAAAACTTAGGCACCAAGTGAGTTTAGTCACCTATAGGGTTCAGTAGAAGTTTGTGCATTGCAGTGGTCCCAAAATAGGAATTTGCCTAAACCAGGGACTTTGATGCCTAACTCCTTTTGTCCATCCATTGAGATCTACCAATGAAAAGAGCTGTATAAGAGTTAGGTGTTATTATTATTAGCCTTAGTGGCACATGTAGGGTTCACATCATAGTTTATGGGAGACAGATACCTGCATCCAAGGAGAGAATTCAACCTTATATCTCGAACATTCATTAACTGATTGATGACTTGTGATATTGCTGTCTGCCTTTCTAGTACACTTTGCACAGTCTAAATTGCAATGCTCTGCTTTGCAGATTGTGCAAATGGATAAGGAAGATCTTTTGTTCTCTTCCCTTCCACTCTTCTTACAATTTTTAAATTAAAAAAAATGTTAATCTGGAAGATAGAACTATTACAGCTCACCTGAGCAGACCCCAAAGAAAGTGAGGTGTATCTAGACACATGGTATTGCTATCAGTTTTGTGAGGCTTTTGGACATTGCAAGGAGCCTTACAATTAGCTTCAAGGATAGTGGCTCTAGTAGGGGTACACTATGTTTGCAAATAAATAAAAATAAAAAACAGGAAAAAAGTCCTTTTCCCCCTTTTTAATTCTTCAAGGTATATTTGTATTACCTTGAAGGCAGGTGTAATTTAATTTCTTCAGAGACAATTTAGCTTTGAGCTGTTTATATCTATAACTGCACTGGATAGCACAGACTCAGTCCCTCTGAAAAAACTGTAATGAGATTGCCATCACAGCTCTTATCTGTGGGTTAGGTCTTTTAAGACATTTATTGAGGGTAGCCCTGCTGCAGAGACTAGTTTAGCATGAAAATCCATTTTCTTTTCTGAATTACTATTTACATTTGGATACAGCAGTATACAAAGATGTTCTATATGTACATGTTCAAAAATCGCTGCTCTTATACATGTATTCAAGAAGCATTAGATACAAGATCAAGGAATAATTCTCAATATAACCTGACAATTCGGTATTTGTCCACTATTTGGCAGATTTTTGAGGAGATGTATGGGTTAGTGTAACTAATGCAGTTCATAACAAATTTACCCGCAGGTAGGTAGGTAGCTTTTGTAACTCAACTAAATAAAAGTAATAGAAACTGACAAAACAGAGTTTTGTAAATAACTAAAAACCGGGGACTCTTGAGAGGAATTGTAGTGAAAGAAGGTTTCAAATCCATTTGCTGGAGTTGGCTGGATGACCCAATGGATTAATATCAGCATGTGGAGCCTTTCACCTTTACATCATCTGTTAGTATCCAGCTCAGACATGTGTGACTGAAAATAATTATCCTCTGACTACTGGCTGGTAATTTCTGTTCAGATCTTAGTGGACAGGTATCCATGTCACAACTGTTGTTTAGCGTGTTAGCCATCTCAGCAGACAGGCCAAGAAGTGAATGCACATGGAACCTAAACCATTAAGGTTCTAAACCATTAAGAGTTTAAATGAGCTTCAAATTGAAATTGATGTCCATGCTGCTAGAGGTCTCACCTGATAGTACTTTTACATTTTAACAAACAAGGTGCATCACTTGTCAGGATACAAACAATAAGTTACTCATAGATTAGAACTCCTGAAACATTCCTTCACTGAGAAATGTGTACAATTGTTGTTGCATTGGAAGTTGTTTCAATTTTTCTAGATAGGCCCATTAAAATGGAGGAATAGTATGCAATATGTTCCAAGACATAGGTAATGATTCCAAAACAAATGACTGCCATTTCACAGTAGAAGTTAGTTCTTTGACTAGATTGCGTTTCTATTATACTTCTGCCCTGATACTGTGTCTATATTATACCTAAGTAAAGATACAATTTTCAGGATAAAAGAGATTATTTCAAATCACATCTGCAAAGAAATGAGATTTGACAATCTCCAAAGTATCTTAATCTCTACAAAAATGAAACTTTCAGCTTTAATGTACAGTTGCTAGTAACTGAAACTATCTGGTAGATCCTTATCAGTGGTGGAATATGGAACAGCTTGGAAGCGATCTAAAAAAAGACCAGAAGATATTGTAATCTGGTCACACTCTAATCAGCTGTTGTTTGTCAGATATGTCATAAATCTGTCTCCATGCAGAATAGAAGCTGGTCAGAGGAATCTCCCTCCCTCCCCTTATGTTGGTTCACAGCCTTAAGATATTAGATATGGTAGCTGTAAAGTGTTTGGACATACATGTGTCTATCATTAAGTATTCAAGTGTCATATATTTTTATCATTCTTTTTCTGCTGCCGTTGGGTTTGATGGACCCCACAAACTCACTGCTAGAGATCTCCTAAATCACATTATTTAGTCACAACTCTGTGGGCAAAAATTAAAACTGTGCTGTCAGGTTGAAATCCCGGAATTGGAACCAGTATTTGCCTGAAAAATATATCTATCAGTGTATCTCATATGTGAAACTAATATACTCCTATAAGTAATGACTAGATACCACTATGATGGTATACATTAGAAACCTCATAGTTGAATATGTAGATTCCTACTGAGTTTTGGTTATTAAACCCCATGATCATTCACCAGGACAAAATAGGTCAAATAGAGAGGCATGCATTAGTGCCCTGCTCATAAATCTGAGAATCAAGAACTCCTGAGTTCTAGTACTTGCTCTGTTGCTGACTGCTTCTATGGCCTTTGGCAGAGTCACTTAAAGCCTCTCTTCCTTGGTGTTCCCATATATGAAACAGGGATAAATACCTGTCACACAGAGTTGTTGTTCAATTAATTAAAGTGGAGTGATGTGAAGATGTGTCTACACTCTCACACACCTCAGTTGTCTAGTGTTTTTGTAAGTTCTCTGAGTCTGTTTTATTTTGAGTTATGACAAAGACCATATTTACTGTGCATTAACAGTACTGTGTACAGTAAATCACAAACAATAAAACTATGTTAAAAGATCATTAAAGTGGTAAAGACAAGCACTCAAAAGGTAAGGAATGCCCGAAATAAGGCTAAGGAGGCCAGCAGCTGTTCCCTGTTTGCCACTGAAGCCTGGGCTTACTCAGCCAGCTCCAATTCCCCTTGTTTGATTGGAGCTGGCATGACAGTGGCCTGGCTCAGAGTTCCTTAGCCAGCACCCTGTCAGACTTCCATATAGAGTCTCCCTTTTTATGTCCTGGCCGCCCGCACTGCCAGCAAATGATCGCACCGGCTCTACTGGGAGCTCCTCGGGGTTTCTCCTTCTTTCTCTCTGGGCCTTTCCCGGGGAGGGGTTCCCTCTGTTTCTTCCCCCTCTCTGTCTTTATAGGGTCGGCCCTCCCTTCAGAATACACTGCCTCCGTGTATTCCTCAGTCAGCTTGACCACTGCATCGACTGTACTTGGCTGATGTCGCCTGACCCAGACTCAGATATTCTCAGCGAGGCCCTGTAGCAATTGTTCTAGGACTAGTGTGTCCATTAGTTCCCCCACTGTTTGCGTCTCGAGCCTCAGCCATCAGTCTATGGATGAATGCCCCGGGCCGCACAGCCCTCGTCCACCTGACCGACTAGAACTTTTTGTGTTGTTTCTCCACCAAGAGGCCCAACCGATCTAGAATGGCCACTCTCACTGCCTCATAGTTCCAGGCCCGTTCATCACTCAGTGCTATGTAGGCTGTTTGAGCTTTGCCCGCCCAGTAGGGAGCCAGCCTTAGGGCCCAGGTTGCTCAAGCCCATCCAGCACCCATGGCTACCCGCTCGAATGTGCCGAGAAATGCATCCAGATCATCTGCCGGTCCCATTTTACAGAGTCCCAAGCCCTGGCTTACGAGGCTAGCAGCTGTTCCCAATTTGCCACTCAGGCCTGGGCTTACTCAGCCAGCTCCAATTCCCCTTTCTTGATTAGAGCTGGCGTGACAGAGGCCTGGCTCAGAGTACCTTAGCTAGCACCCTGTCACGCTCCCATATGCATATGCATCATCTTTAATTACGTGATTGCCCACTGTTTTTCCACAGGATCCCAGTCCCGTCTTTTCCCAGTCACACCATCACTCCCGGGTCCTCGTCCCAGTCTCCCTCTCTCAGCTCCATATGTAGGTCCCAGCCTTCCTCCAATGCAAACTTGTTGTCCCAGTCTTCCCCACTCCTCATCTGATCTATCCCCCGCTCCCAAACCCCCAGTCTCCACATAGTGCCTGTCCCAGTCTCCTGGCCCAGCAAGTCTCCATCTTCCCATCCTCAACTTCTCATCCTATCTGAGCTTTCTTGGGTCCTTTTACCCCCACTATACCCATGAGTTATAATTGGGCCCTAACTAATTCATCTAGTGGTGAAAGACAAACTGGCATATTTGGTCAGTATTTATCAAAGAGTATTGAGAAGAAAAACCTCTGAATCCATCAGATTATAAGAGAAAATCTGTAGGAATGTTCAAAGGAAAAAAAACTCATTGAAAATGGCATTCTACATTTAGAAAGGTTTCAGAGTAGCAGCCGTGTTAGTCTGTATCTGCAAAAAGAAAAGGAGTACTTGTGGCACCTTAGAGACTAACAAATTTATTTGAGCATAAGCTTTTGTGAGCTACAGCTCACTTCATCGGATGCATTCAGTGGAAAATACAGTGGGGAGATTTATATACACGGAGAACACGAAACAATGGGTGTTACCATACACACTGTAACGAGAGTGATCAGGTAAGGTGAACTATTACCAGCAGGAAAGTGGGCGGGGGGAGAGGAGAAAGCTTTTGTAGTGATCATCAAGGTGGGCCATTTCCAGCAGTTGACAAGACCGTCTGAGGAACAGTGGGGGGGGGGAGGAATAAACATGGGAAAATAGTTTTACTTTGTGTAATGATCCATCCACTCCCAGGCTTTATTCAAGCCTAGATGTTGCTCGTGCCAGGTCACTGGCCAGGTGGCATGGACACGAGAGTAGAGCCGAGTTGTCAGATGCGCATCCGCTGTTCCTGGAGGGTGGTCGTAGAACCAGACTCAAAGAACACAGTCCCTGGACCCAATTTTTATAGGTCTCTGTTCAATACAAGTCTATGGAAGTTGCTTCATCATGCTGAATTTACAAATGAGATGACCATGAATCAGCTCAATCAGCAGGTGCTACATCCATGACGGCTCCATGATGGCTAGGTGTTATCTTCTTGTTCTTCCTTGATGTGTTTTGGGTGGATTCCAGTTCGCCCTCTGGGGGTCATCCAGTTATCTCCACTTTGCATATTCTTCAGCCCATCGATATCAAGGTTGAAATTCTTAGGATTAGGCTGGCACCATTTACTAACCAATTATTTCCCTGCTTCAGGCTCTCAATTCCATGCACTCATCATTCATTCTTTTACTTAACAACACAATCTATGACTCTTGATTCACTTAAGTTTTATCCCAGTATTTATTTTTCCCTCTTTGGATACCAAGATTTACATAGGAATGACAAGGGGCCCCCGCGGGGGAAGAGCATCAGGGTGTTGTTTTAAAGAACAGCATTGTTTCCTCAAAGTTCTTATCACTTTCCAGCACAGACTCTTTGTCCTGTACCGGCCTGAAATAATTAGCACATTGGCCTGCATTTGTTACAGAGTGAAATTCAACAGCATGGAACTGATGTTCATACCTTTTTACAATACCTATATACTCTTTTGTCTATCTTTATTTCTACTACTAAATAATTATAATTCTATCATACTTATATAACTTTGAGGGCGACCCAACAACCATCCCTGCCCATCCTGACTAATAGCCATCGATGAACCTATCCTTCATGAACTTATCTAGTTCTTTTTTGAACCCTGTTGTAGTCTTGGCCTTCACAACATCTTCTGGCAAAGAGTTCCACAGGTTGACTGTGCGTTGTGTGAAGAAACACTTCCTTTTGTTTGTTTTAAACGTACTGCCTATTAATTTCATTTGGTGACCCCCATGTTTCTTCTGTTAGGAGAAGGAGTAAATAACATTTCCTTATTTACTTTCTCCACACTAGTCATGATTTTACAGACCTCTATCTTAGTTGTCTCTTTTCCAAGATGAAAAGCCCCAGTCTTATTAATCTATCCTCATATGGAAGCTGTTCCATACCCCTAATTATTTTTGTTGCCCTTTTCTGAATCTTTTCCAATTCTAATATATCTTTTTTGAGATGGGGCGACCACATCTGCATGCAGTATTCAAGATGTGGGTATACCATGGATTTCTATAGAGGCAATATGATATTTTCTGTCTTATTATCTATCCCTTTCTTAATTATTCCAAGCGTTCTGTTAGCTTTTTTGACTGCCACTGCACATTGAGTGGATGTCTTCAGAG
Organism: Dermochelys coriacea; assembly: GCF_009764565.3. Lineage (NCBI taxonomy): Eukaryota > Metazoa > Chordata > Testudines > Dermochelyidae > Dermochelys > Dermochelys coriacea. The sequence goes on from NC_050069.1 coordinate 11,540,039, forward strand.
AACTATCCACAATGACTCCAAGATCTCTTTCTTGAGTGGTAACAGCTAATTTAGACCCCCATCATTTTCTTTGTATAGTTGGGATTATGGTTTCCAATGTGCATTACTTTGCATTTATCAACATTAAATTTCAACTGGCATTTTGTTGCGCAGTCACCCAGTTTTGAGAGATCCTTTTGTAGCTCTTTGCAGTCTTCCTGGGATTTAACTATCTTGAGTAGTTTTGTATCATCCACAGATTTTGCCACCTCACTGTTTACCCCTTTTTCCAGACCATTTATGAATATGTTGAATAGGACTGGGCCTAGTACAGGCCCCTGAGAGACACTACTATTTACCTCTCTCCATTCTGAAAGCTGATCATTTATTCCTACCCTTTGTTTCCTATCTTTTAACTAGTTACAAATCCATGAGAAGGCCTTCTCTCTTATCCCAGGACAGTTTACTTTGCTTAAGAGCCTTTGGAGAGGGACCTTGTTAAAGGCTTTCGGAAAAAAAGTACACTATATCCACTGGATCCCCATTGTCCATATGCTTGTTGATCCCCTCAAAGAATTCTAGTAGATTGGTGAGGCGAAACATGATTTCCCTTTACAAAAACCATTCTAGTTCTTACCCCAACAAGTTGTGTTCATCTATGTGTTTGACAATTTTGTTCTTTACTGTCGTTTCAACAAGTTTTTCCGGTACTGAAGTCAGGCTTACCAGCCTATAAGTGCTGGGATCACCTCTGGAGCCCTTTTTAAAAATTGGCGTCACATTAGCTATCCTCCAGTCATTTGGTACAGAAGCTGATTTAAATCATAGAATCATAGGACTGGAAGGGACCTCGAGCGGTCTTCTAGTCCAGTCCCCTGCACTCATGGCAGGACTAAATATTATTTAGACCATCCCTGACAGTTGTTTGTCTAACTTGCTCTTAAAGATCTCCAATGATGGAGATTCCACAACCTCCCTGAGCAATTTATTTCAATGCTTAACCACCCTGACAGTTAGGAAGTTTTTCCAAACTAAACCTCTGTTGCTACTATTTAAGCCCATTACTTCTTGTCCTAGCCTAACAGGTAAAGAACAACGGGTTTTCTCCCTCCTCCTTGTAACAACCTTTCATGTACTTGACAATTGTTATGTCTTCCCTCAGTCTTCTCTTCTCCAGACTAAACAAACTTTTTTTTTTTCAATCTTCCCTCATAGGTCATGTTTTCTAGACCTCTAATCATTTTTGTTGCTCTTCTCTTGGTCTTTCTCCAATTTGTCCACATCTTTCCTAAAACGTGGCACCCAGAACTGGACACAATACTCCAAATCTGAGGCCTAATCAGCATGGAGCAGAGTGAAAGAATTACTTCTCATACATTGCTTACATCACTCCTGCTAATACATCCCAGAATGATGTTCGCTTTTTTTGCAACAGTGTTACGCTGTTAACTCCTATTTCGCTTATAATACACTGTGACCCCCCCCATCCCTTTCTAATGTACTCCTTCCTAAGCAGTCATTTCCTATTTTGTATGTGTGCAACTGATTTTTCCTTCCTAAGTGAAGTACTTTGCATTTGTCTTTATTGAAATTCAACCTATTTACTGCAGACCATTTCTCCATTTTGTTCAGATCATTTTGAATTTTAAACCTATCCTCCAAAGCACTTGCAACCTCTCCCAGTATGGTATCATCTGCAAACTTTATAAGTGTACTCTCTATGCCATTATCTAAATCATTGATGAAGATATTGTAAAGAACCGGATCCAGAATTGATCCCTGTGGGACCCCACTCGTTATGCCCTTCCAGCACGACTGTGAACCACTGATGACTATTCTCATGGAACAGTTTTCCAACCAGTTTTGCACCCACCTTATAGTAGCTCCATCTAGGTTGCAGTTCCCTAGTTTGTTTATGAGAAGGTCATGCGAAACAGTATCAAAAGCTTTACTAAAGTCAAGATATACCACGCCTACCTCTTCCCCCCCATCCACAAGGCTTGTTACACTGTCAAAGAAAGCTATCAGTTTGGTTTGACACAATTTCTTCTTGACAAATCCATGTTCACTGTTACTTATCACCTTATCATCTTCTAGATATTTGCAAATTGATTGCTTAATTATTTGCCCTTTTCCACTCTTCTGGAATCACTCCCATCTTCCATGACATTTCAAAGATAATCATTAATGGCTCAGATATCTCCTCAGTCAGCTCCTTGAGTATTCTAGGATGCATTTCATTAGGTCCTGGTGACCTGAAGACATCTAACTTGTCTAAGTAATTTTTAACTTATTCTTTTCCTATTTTAACTTCTTCTGATCCTACATCATTTTCACTGTATGTTAGACGACCAATCACCACCAACCTTCTTGGTGAAAACCAAAACAAATAAGTCATTAAACACCTCTGCCATTTCAACATTTTTTGTTATTATTTTTCCCACCTCATTGAGTAATAGGCCTTGGTCTTCCTCTTGCTTCTAATGTATTTGTAGAATGTGTTCTTGTTACCCTTTATGTCCCTAGCTAGTTTGATCTCGTTTGTGCCTTGGCCTTTCTAATTTTGTCCCTACATACTTGTGTTATTTGTTTATATTCATCCTTTTAATTTGACCTAGTTTCTACTTTTTGTTGGACTCTTTTTTAGTAGTGATAGATTACATAACTGACTTTTAGAATACTTAATTTTTCTATGTAATTTACTATCTGTTTGAAAAATGAGTTACAATATTCCTTATGTTGGTATGCAATTCAAATAATTAATTTGCACTGCAGAAAAAAAAAGATTTAATTTTTTTCTGCCCAAATCTTGCTACATATAAATCTGTGTGAGAAAAATAATGATAATCACATATTCACACATCTTTGCAAAATCAATGTAATTAAAAGTACTTTATACTCCTGTAGTACAATCTATTTATGGATCTTAAAGCATTTTACAAAGATTAATTAAAGACTCATACCATCCTTGTTACATAAACAAATACTGTACTGATCATATTCATTGTTTTATAAAGTGTTTTCTATATTTAGGTCAATATAGAATTGAGCATTAATAATTATACAGCTTAGTAAACTGAGGCAAAAAGGTTACATGATTTTACTAAAGTCACACAAGTCATTAGTCAGTCTGCAAATAGAATCAGTGAGTAGTGATTTCCTGTTCTCTCTGCTCTACCCACAGGACTACACTCCTTTGGGAAATTGAAAATATTGTCAGTGCTTTAAATTATGTTGAAAAAATTAATTCATAACATTAATAAATGTAAGATTGCTAATGAATTATCATGTAGTGTCACTTGATTCCAGATATGTGACAGTAGATCAGCCACAAAGCATAGCACTGCAGCTAGGGTCTTTGCCTATCGTAGATTATAATAGACATTTGTTTGTAAGCGTAACTTGTGCTTTATTATGATGAGTCTAGGACTCATTTATTACAGGTTGGCTAAACTGATTCTTTAAATATTAATAGCTTGCAGTTTGCTGCTACTTCCTCTTCTTCCACAACTGTACCTTTTTTTCCTGTAATCATACACTTCCCTTGCCTGTGTCAAAGGCTGTTTTATTAGCTCCTGGCTGAGTTCTGTTTCTTATCGTTTTCTGTTGCTCCTCCATCTGAAGGAAGACTGGTCATGTCATAATTACTTTCTGCAGTAATTGCCATAGAGATGTTAACTGATTCATAATTAGATCAAGCAGTGTTTACCGTGACGTTTCAGAGAGGCTGTCCACAGATGCTCATCTCCTTCAGACCTCAGTAATTATGAGTTGTACAGCTTGTAGTTTGTGCAACTAAAGTTTTGCACATCAATTCTTTAAACACATTGCAAGAAGTGTAGAAGTTATGGTGTTTAATGAGAAATGGCAAAGTCCCTAGAACAATTAAAGTGAGTTTTCTTTTAAAGTTGAGGAAGATGAGGAAAGCTTAAAATTCTATTCTGTTCTGTTCTAGTCAGGTTCTTATGCTATATCCTATACTAGGTATCTGAGCTGAAAGACCTAAATATCTGTATAGTTTGGCTAAGCAACACCAAAACCTCGGGGTATAAATCTGTATATATTTGAAAAATTTAATCAGTGGTTGGCAAAATGACTCAAGGATTATAGAACTGTTTCTCAAATCCAGATCAATTTTGGTTCCAATATACTTTTCAAAAATCTCTGAATGGGGCCTTGAGAAGTGTATGTGTTGGTGTTTGTGGGGGAGTGGAAGATAAGGGATAATTAGGACATAGAATTTTCATTTTGGGGAGCTATATTTATAAACAGTATACCAGCCTATTGTACTTCTGCTGTACTTACATCTTTCCTTCAATTTTATTCAGTTAATAAATTGGAATTAATTTGCAAACTGGACACCATTAAATTAGGCTTGAATAAAGACTGGGAGTGGATGTGTCATTACACAAAGTAAAATTATTTCCCCATGTTTATTCTCCCGTCCCCCCCCCATGTTCCTCATACGTTCTCGTAAACTGCTGGAAATGGCCCACCTTGATTATCACCACAAAAGGTCCCCCCCAGCTCTCCTGCTGGTAATAGCTCACCTTACCTGATCACTCTTGTTACTGTGCGTATGGTAATACCCGTTGGTTCATGTTCTCTGTGTATATAAATCTCCCCACTCTATTTTTCATTGCATGTATCTGATGAAGTGAGCTGTAGCTCACGAAAGCTTATGCTCAAATAAATTTGTTAGTCTCTAAGGTGCCACAAGTACTCCTTTTCTTTTTGCGGATACAAACTAACACGGCTGCTACTCTGAAACCTGTCATTAAAAAGTCAGCTTGTCACCATCCTGGGGGTTACAAATGCAGTGAATAAGAAAAGGGGGGATGTGGCTGGAGTGCAGCTCCCCCTCTTCTGCTAAAAATAGGGAGAGATTCTCCTCTTCCATGCCTGGTATTGATAAAAGTAAAGGGAGAGTACTCCCTCCTTCTTGCCTGGTATGTTAAGAGATCCCCCTTCTATCTCAATTCCCCTCAACTGCTTTATGAGTGGGGATGCTTTCTCTGGCCTGCGCTAGGAGCTATAGCCAGTGGGTCTGTGAAACAGCCTGCCCTCTGAGTGCTGCTGTGCATTTTAAGCACCACTGAAATGTAGCTGCCTCTGGGAGGAATAAGGCAGATATTTAATAGTGTTACACACTATGCTACACAACAGATCGTGACAGGAAGTGAAGTATATCTTATCCAACTGAAAGTTTAGGTAGATGGTCCCTTGCAGCCCATTATACTGTAATTTGGCTAGAGAGCTACAACCTTATGAAAAGTACACTGGGCTCTTTCATGACTGGAAGTGGTCAGCACATTTGCATTTCATCTAAAATTGTCACCTCCAATAGTCTGTGACCCCTCCATTCACACACCCCATACCATATTTGGGCATTCATTAAGTACTTACTCAAAGGGGAAGGTGACATCTACAGAATCACCAGTGCTCCTCCTTGCAGCATCTGGGTTTTTCTGAGAGGTCTCCTATTCAAATACTGACCAGGCCCAGCACTGTTTGATTTGTGATTTCTGATGAGTTTATAACCCAAAGTGATATTGCTCCAGAGCTAACCAATAGTTTCTTTCCTAGAAGAAAGATCTGAAAAAAAATCACAGCTATGAATTATAGTTTATAATGGAACTACAAAATGAACTGTGGCATTTATAGCTGATCATTGGTAGGTAATAACCACTAGCTGGAAAAGGGATCAGACAGGAAAAAAAAGAAGAATTAGTTGTACAGTATTGTGTATTTTTAAATAATAGTAATTATACCAAATAAAATTTTTCTGCTGAGATAATATACAGCAAAGGCTGGTCATGTAACTCTGGAATGGACTTTAAATACCCAATTTGTAGAAGTCTTTAAATCCCTGAGCTGATGAGCTGTTCAGTGGAAATGTCTGCTTGTGTGGTATAAACATGATTGTGTGACTCCTAATCCACAGATAAGTACAATGTGAATTATTATTTTTTAATGAGGTGCTCAGCTAAGATGATGAAGAGGTTAATTGTTTGCTTGTCTGTATGTCATGCAACATAACACTTATCATAGACAGAAATAATTCCCCATGATATGTAGGATGGATTTTTTTTGTATACTAACAGGGAAATTTTGTTCTGTCTCAGGACGTGATTTATATAAGAATATTAAACAATTCAGAACCTAGCTCAACATCACCCAGCAGAAGACCAGATAAAGATTTTCAGCATCCTAAAAAATATAATTTTAAAGGAGACTTTCAACTTGATTATTCCTCCTTCATAGATGTGTTGCCAGTCCTCAGAGTTCTCCCCAATGAGAGTCTTCTGAGATTCTGTATTATCACCTGGATACATGGAGACTGTCTTAAGCACCTTGTGGTCAAGACAAAATCTCTCCTAGTGCCTAGTCCGTTGTACACATTTCAACTGTATGTATCAAGGGCTAAGAGTACCTCTCCAGGAAGTGCTTCTACAGTGAATGGTAATAACTTATGCTGCTCTTTAGGATGTCCCCAAGTGCCGGGATATTGTGCAGCTTGATAATTGAAGAAATTCCCACAAATCTATTAAACCTATACCAATTCACCTCAGATTCATCCAAGAGCCGGTTAAAAATTGTTGACCTCTTCATCAGGACTCATGACATCAGAATTAGTACGTTCATCTTACAAAAACTGGTGGATGTTTGAACCAGTGCCCTAGAAAAAGAGGCAGTAAAAATAATTTGGAATTTTGGCATGTATTTCTAGCAATAACCTTGAGGACAAATGAACCTGAAGCACTCACATCCTTTTTTCAGATGTTCTCTCTATTGCTGTAAATAAAAGAGACTTCCTATAACAATAAGATCTGAAAAACCTTTTTGCCATACCTATGTCAGATCTTTTTCCCTTGGATTCCTCAACTAAGGATTGTCATAATTAAGATAGTAGCCATTGCAATCTTCTGTAAAAGAACAGAAAAATAGTATTCTAGTGCCTGGCCTCTTCCGGTATACTTTTGTTTAAATTTAATCAAGGGGTGGAAAAATTTAAGACATAACAGAAAGATGCTTTCTTCAAGATATATGTATTTTCACTCAGAGTTGGAAATGCTCCCCAGGTACAGTAGTTGTATTTTCTAAGTTTTGAGTGGTTGGGAGGAAAGTTAAATTTCCTAGCCATCACTCATGGGAAAAGACGAGGATAAGCTCCAAACTTTAACTATGAACATATATTACATCCAGTTTTGTAAGAGCAAGCCAACATGAAGATTTGAATCACATCTTTCTTCCACAGATAATTAAATAATTTTCCAAGTGCATTTTGGTAGACTTTTAAAGCATCCTAAATCACTTAACAGCATAAGAGAGTATCATAACACTGATATGAGACGGTTAGTATTTAAATTAAACAAAGTAAATTAGAAAGGCTAGAAACTTTATATTTATTTTTCAGCCGTCAACCATGACTCAACCCAATTTCTCTTACTTTCTGTCTTGCAAGAGAGGTTGCTTCAAAGTCAAGAAAGGCCTACTCTCTGCTAGGTTAAACTTTTATTTGTACTGAATCCAGAATTAAGGAAATTTTATTGCAAGGACATTTCTCCCTGAATTACGATTTTTTATTTCAGTCTACTCAAAACCTAGGGGAGCTCACTCCTGTACTCAGCTATCTGATATATAAATGTCTGGTATTTTTGAAGTAGTTTCTTGGTACTCATGCTGAATATTTAAGAATCATTACAATTTACCGATCCCTGCTTTTTGTTTTACCCAGAAGTCACAGAGACGGAAAATGTGGATATGTTGGGGAAGAGTCAACACAGCTTTTGTAAAGGGAAATCATGCCCTCACCAATCAATTAGAATTCTTTGAGGGAGTCAATAAGTATGGGAGCAAGGGTGATCCAGTCAATATAGTGTACTTTCAGAAAGCCTTTTACAAGGTCTCTCACCAAAAGCTGTTAAGGCTGTTAATGTGCAACAGCAGTGAAAAAGCTAACAGAAAGTTGGGAATCATTAGGAAAGGGATAGATAACAAGACAGAAAATATCATATTGCCTCTATATAAAGCCATGGTATGACCACACCTTGAATACTGTGTGCAGAACCGGTCACCCCACCCAAAAAAAAGATATATTGGAATTGGAAAAAGGTACAGAGGGAGGCAACAAAAATGATGAGGGCTATGGAACAGCTTCTGTATGAGGAGAGATTAATAAAACTGGGACTTTTCAGCTTGGATAGGTCCATAAATAGCTATTAGCCAGGATGGGCAGGGATGCAACACTATACCTCTGTTTGCCAGAAACTGGGAAAAGGTGACAGGGAATGGATCACTTGGTGGTTGTCTGTTCTGTTCATTCCCTCTGAAGCACCCGGCATTGGTCGCTGTTGGAAGACAGGAGATTGGGCTAGATGGACCGTTATTTTGACTCAGTATGACCATTCTTATGTTATGTTCTTATGTTAAGCAAACTAAGCAGTTCTGGAATAAGAGGGAAGGTCCTGTCACAGATTAGTATATGGCTAAAAGATAGGAAACAAAGGGTAGGCATAAATGGTGAGTTTTCAAAAAGGAGAAAGGAAAATAGCAGGGTCCCCCAAGGATCTGTACAGGAACTTGTGCTGTTCAACATATTCATAAATGATCTGTTAAAGGTGGTGAACAATGAGGAGGCAAAATTTGTAGATGATAGTAAAGTACTCAAGTTAGTTAAGTCAAAGCTGACTGTGAAGAGAGTACAAAGGGATCTCACAAAACTGGGTGACTGGGCAACAAAATGGCAGATGAAATTCAGTGTTAAGTACAAAGTAATGCACACTGGAAAACATAATCCCAACTACAGATACAAAATTATGGGGTTTAAATTAACTGTTACCACTCAAGAAAGAGATCTTGGAGTCAATGTGGATAGTTCCCTGAAAAATCCACTCAATATCTAGCAGCAGTCAAAAAAACTGACTGTTAGGAACCATTAGGAAAGGGATAGATAAAAAGACAGAAAATATCATAAACTTCTCTATAACTCCGTGGTATGCCCGTATCTTGAATATTAGTTGCTGTTCTGGTTGCGTCATCTCAAAAAAGATGATAGGAGAATTGGACAAGGTACAGAGAAGGGCAACAACAATTATTAAGTATCTGGAATAGCTTCCATACAAGGAGAGATTAAAAAGACCAAGAGTGTTCATCTTAGAAAAGGGACAATTAAAGAGGGATATGATAGAGGTCTATAAGTTCATGAATGGTGTGGAGAAAGTGAATAGGGAAGTGTTGTTTACTCCTTCACATAACACAAGAACTTTTTCATTTTTCATTTGTTGAAATTAATAGGCAGCAGGTTTAAAACAGATTTAAGGAAGTACTCCTTCACACAGCGCAGTAACTTCCCATGGAGCTTATTGCCGTGGGATGTTGTGAAGGCCAAAAGTATAACTGGGTTCAAAAAAGAATTAGATAAGTTCATGGAGGGTAGGTCCATTAATGGTTATTCGCCTAGATGGGCAGGAATGCAACCCCAGGCTCTGGGTGTCCCTAAATCCCCAACAGCCCGAAGCTGGAATGGATAACAGAGGATAGATCACTCAAAATTTCATTGTACTGTTCATTCCCTCTGAAGCATCTGGCAATGGCCACTGTCAGAGACAAGATGCTGGGCTAGATGGACAATTGGTCTGACCCAGTATGGCCATCTTTATGGATTAACAATTTTTTCAACATTTTATTTAAAACTTTGCATTACAAGGAAAAAAAGACTAGTGCCTCAAGAAAAAGGTAAGCGTACAATACCACAGAAGAATCTTTATGCATAAAACAATTCTATGTTGTCGTTCAGTTTTCACTTATCATCTTCCCTTTGAACTCAGTTAAACAGATTTATTAAGGTAGAGCCAAATGAACTGCTTTGGAAGTGGGAAGATTCAGAAAACAGAAATAATTGCTCTGATTTTCTAGATAATAAAAGGTTTCCAAAGGCCTCTAGTACTAACCCCTTGCACCACAAGACTCATCTTTACACAAGCCCTTCCAGCAAAAATGGCTACTGCAGAATGTGGCAAAATTTTCTCCAGCAAAGTCAAAGGGCACAAAGTCTTGGTAAGAAATGGCAGATTCACTGAAGAAATGAATAGTACAATGCTTTCAGTAAAAAGAGTGCTTTTTTCTTTGTGCACATTGATACACTGTTTAGAAATACATAGTTAGGTAGATACTTCCATAGCACTTTTCATCCATCAACATCAATTAATTTAAGCATCACATGTGAGTGAGGTGGTATTAGTCCCAATTTAAAGAAGAGAAGACTGAGACATGGAAGGAGTAAGCAGTTTGTCCAAGGTCACATGGTAAGTGTGTTGTATGGTCATGAGAAGAACCCAGATCTCCCATCATCTGCCTTAACTACTAATGCATCCTTCCTCTAATGGTTCTATGCTGAATCATTCACGTACTCCAAACTTAAAAATATTCTGGAAGTAGGAGCTTTGAGTGCCCAGTTGCAGCCCTCTCGGCTAAGATAAAAAACAATGTTGCCATCTCTTTCAGAATTTTGAAATATACATATCAGACTATAAAATCCATAAAATAACTGAGAGTTACAAGTCAAAGATTTTGAAGGCCTTATTGCAGTTGCATTTGGACCATCTGTCTCTTGCTTCTCTGCAATGGTGTTTGTTGTAAGAATAACTCCTGTCATAGACCTGGCTGTTGTTTGAAATTGAGATTCATTAGTTTTGTGTCTGGCAGTTACACTCCTGGTAAACAAAAATATTTAATATTCTTCCAGCTCCCAAATCCCATGTGTTCTTGGGGAAAGTGCAGCTCAAATGAGGTTGGATTGCAGCAGAAGTACAATTGTACCTGACTGCAGACAAACAAAGCCACATTACCCTTTCCACTCACAATGTGGAACCTTACATGATTCTGGCCAAAATTAGGGACTACCATGACAGGTACTTGAGAGAAGCCCTGTTCAGCCTCCTCAAACTGGAGATATGTTACCATAATACACGACCTGTTTGAGGGAGAGAAGGGAAAATTACTTAGGGTGATGAGTAATAAAAATTCACACAGAGTTACACAAATATGTTAGTCTTGTGTAGAATACAAATTGTACAGAAGCCAGGAAATGCAAAATTAAGGAAGGTGTATAAGCTTGTTCTTGGCTTTTTGGCTTCGATCACGTGTAGCATCACTTTACTGTGAAACATCCTGTATTGGGGGACAGACTCAGTGATCTAATATGACTTTTTTCATTTCCAGCTGCTATAATCCTATTTATCTCAGAATGATCTGGCTTTCGTTGGTTTGTGTGACAATTTTAATTTTAACTAAGTGTATTTTTCTAATGCGTTCTTATGCCAGAGGGAAGTGAAGCTACATATATTAAAAGGATGTAAACACCAAGCAAGGAGAGGGATTATTTTGAGTATAGAACTATGGGCTATAACTAAGAGTGGTGGGAAATAATGTTGTAGAAAAGAACATTTAAACTGAGTATCAAGAAACCTTTGACAATAAGATCTCTTAGACTGTGGAATCATTTCCTAAAGGAAGTGGTGAAAGCCTCATCATTTGAGACATTTAAAACAGGACCGGAGAAGACATTAGAAATATTACTATATATGAAGCAATCTTGCATTTGTAGCTCCATATAGCAGTTCTAGTTTGTAACTGTCTGACCTATGTAGGTGTTATCCATCTCTTCTCCTCTCTCTGCCCAGATCCATCAGTGGAACTGAAAAAAATGTACAGAGTAGAAAAGAAATTATAGTAAAAGTTAGAATTATCTAACAAGAAGGCTAATGGCATTTTGGGCTGTATAAGTAGGAGCATTGCCAGCAGATCGAGGCATGTGATCATTCCCCTCTATTCGGCATTGATGAGGCCTCATCTGGAGTACTGTGTCCAGTTTTGGGCCCCACACTACAAGAAGGATGTGGAAAAATGGGAAAGAGTCCAGCGGAAGGCAACAAAAATGATGAGGGGGCTGGAGCACATGATTTATGAGGAGAGGCTGAGGGAACTGGAATTATTTAGTCTGCAGAAGAGAAGAATGAGGGAGGATTTGATGGCTGCTTTCAACTACTTGAAAGAGGGTTCCAAAGAGGATGGATATCAGTGGTACCAGATGATAGAACAAGGAGTAATGGTCTCAAGTTGCAGTGGGGGAGGTTTAGGTTGGATATTAGGAAAAACTTTTTCACTAGGAGAGTGGTGAAGCACTGGAATGGGTTATCTAGGGAGGTGGTGGAATCTCCTTCCTTGGAGGTTTTTAAGGTCAGGCTTGACAAAGCCCTGGCTGGGATGATTTAGTTGGGAATTGGTCCTGCTTTGAGCAGGGGCTTGGAGAAGATGACCTATGAGGTCCCTTCCAACCCTGATATTTTATGATTTCTTAAGAATCAAGGCTCTGAATTTCTCCTGTCTCCACATGTTGGAAAAGAGGACTACAACCACTTTCTGACTGGCACTCAAGAAACTGGTGAAAAGTAAAAACTTTCTTATTTACAGTAATACTATTTTTCAGAAGGAAAAGGTAAAAGATTCTGCATTCATTCTAAGTTCTACCTTTAGCTTTGTTATATAATGGCTAAGATGTCAATACGTTATAATTAAAAATGTGATGCAATGGAACTTTGATACTTAACTTGAGAGACTGGTCCTTAATATGTAACTTAGTGCTCATTAGCAGCCTTTATTAGTATAGTTATTATGATTAATATGCATTACGGTGGCACCCAGAGACACCAGTCAGGATTTGGAGCCCATGGTGCTAGACACTGTACAAACACAAACTAAAAGATGGTCCATGCCCCAAAGAACTCACAGTCTAGTTAAGACAAGATGCAACCAACTGGGCATAACAAACAATGGGTACAAATTGGGGAGGGAAAACCAGTAGGGACATGTGTCTATATATTGGCCAAATAAAATAAAGAGCAGAAATATCTAATGGTCATCTTCCTAGCCATTATCTTTTAGTGGCTTCCCATAGGCATCAAGGCAGGCATGGGTGAGGAGGAGGTATATGAAGGCAAACAAGTTTCTTTATGCACTTGTTTGGAAAGAATGGAAGAAAGTGTAGAGATTTTTATGGAAGAAGCAGACAAAATGGTGATAGAGGTTGGTATTGCTGGAAGGACAGGGTATGACACGATAAGACACAAGGTCAGACAAGATTGGACAGGCAGAGTTTTGAATGGCCTTAAAGGTAAAGATCAGATGTTTGCAGTAGATGCAGTGGAGAATAGAAGCCAGTGGAAGGATTCAAAGCAACAGTGACATGGTTGGAAGGATGGGCTAGGAAATTATCTTAGCAGAAGCATTTTGAATGGATTGGAGGGAAGCAAGGTGCAAATTATTTTACAAAACCAAACTTTTTGAGAATTCAGCTAAGTTCTATTGCTCTTTTCCTCAGCACATGTTCACTGGCTACTGACTTCACTAGCCACTGGTGTCCATATGTTAAATACTGTATGTAGTATCTGCTTTAAATAGGAAACCATTTTTGCAGCATTAATTTAAGTGCTGCCAACTAAATGGAACTGTGATAGCATTGTCCTGTGGATAATGGAGTCAGACAATCCAGTCAGACAAATAAACAAATGTTTAGCCTTTGGAGAGAAGAGGAATTCTGAAATTTTTATTTTGCAGTCTGTGAGAGAGATCTCTTTCAGAGCTATTAGGACTCAGTTCTCTTATCCACTATTACCTTGTTTGCAACAATTCTCTTTCTCCTAGGGGGCTTAGTGACTTGAAAAGCAACCATCATTATAATACCAACTCTGCTCATTATTGCAAGCAGCCTGCAGCCAAACTTTAGCTATTTTATTAATTAACAGCCATGTTGCTCTCCCTTGGAAATCTCAGTAGAAAGGCCATCTATGTCATTGCCCAGCAGAAACTGTTCAACAGTCAGAGCCAGAAATGGCAGGTGGTTGTCCAGAGCTCTAAATAAAGTCTGTATCATGTTCTTCCTTTTTCTCCCAGGATTTGTGGAGGAGAAGAAGGAAACAACATTTTGTTTGGTTTGAAGGTTGTGCATATTCTAAAGCCTGGCCCAGAGATCAGTAATAAAGGGCTCTTTTAATAAATGATGTCAGAAGATTACTATCTGCACCCCCCAAAAGCACATACTCTTGTGGAAGATTTAAGTATTTATGATTCTGTTGATAGAACTTTCAGTGGTATGGAATGTGTGATGTTGCCAAGCGTAGTAACATTACCAGGCAAATGCAGTTTGTTCAGAATAAGGATTTGTTTAAATATTTCAGTGCAAAGCATGGAACTGAGTCTTGCAGTGATCTCGGATGTGTTTTCCAAAGGGATTGTCATAATGCATTCAAATATTTTGTTTTATTGTTGGATTTATTGTAATTGCATGGGTGCTCAATGCTCTAGAAAATTTGCCGTATGGAAAATTCTTGCATTGGCAGGGGGAAGGGCTAGATAAACTACTATTGGCTTTTTCCCATCTGTAACTTTTGTGTCTCTGTGTCAATTAGAAATAGTCCAAAATATATTAAGCAATAATATTTTTATGTATAGAAAAGCTGTTACTGGCCTGGGATCGAATTTTCTACCTGCTGGTTGCAGTCAGGAGTAATAACTATCATGAGTTATATCAGGGAGCTAATACGAAATAAAAATACAGACCCTTCAAATGGCCAATGAACACAAAAAAACTCACACATTTCCCCACTTCACATGCATCAGGCTTGCCTTTTGATGATAAATCCCTGTCGGTTACAATGCCAGATGTGTTGTACATTTCATCTGAAAGATGTTCCATCCGTATACTTTGGTGGACTGTAAGCAGGACTGATGTAAGGATCCCTTATCAAAATTTCCCTCCAGGAATTCCTGGCCAGGTTTCCTGCAGTTTTACTCTGGGGACAGATAACTAGAGCTTCCAGTTAATTAATATGGGTCTGTTGGCATAGTACAGGGTGGGGGGAAAGTGCACTGGATAACCTGTTAGGATTTTTTCTAACTTATGTGAACAACTGAATTTTTAAATCACATTTTCCTGTTAGTGAGACATGGCTTTTTAATGCATTGATGTGGTTTTGGATGTTAAGGAGGGCAGTCTAGGAGAGAGTCTGGGGGGAGGGAGGGCGAAAGAATGTCATCTTAAGTACAGACACATCTCCAACTGGGCTATACCATCAGTAGCGCTTTGTTTTGGGAGAATACTCAGTTCCACTACTAACATTCCCTTTTCAGGAAGCTCACTTTCCACAGTATTGTCGGTAATAAGTGTCTGAGGCAATATACTGTAGCAGATACTGACTTCTTTTCCTGGACAAATCCTTAAATTAAGTAGCAGTAGGCCAAACTTGCCTGACTTCAAGTAATTAACAGTTATATTGGTTTTTACTGTACGTTTTAGAGGAAAGCCTCCAGGCCACTAGAGGAAGAGATGATATTCTTATAAATCAATGCTCAACGATAAGTGTCAGAGGAAGTGGACCTTTGCTCTTACAAAGCAGTTTTCCACCAAGCAACCATGCAGCAGAATTTAAAATTAGAGTCTAACTAGAAATGACAATTGGCAAAGGTGGGGGTGTTTTTTTGGTTTTTTGGGTTTTTTTATGGCTACAGGTTGGCAAGGCTGTTATCTGGAACTGACCCTTCTGGTCAAAGAATACACTCCACTGCTTTTAGTATAGGTTTTCAGTTTTTGTTTTTATTGTTTTGTTGCTTGTAGGCTCCACCAGGAAACGTGAAAATAGCATTTACTTCAGCACAAGGTTTCATCTTTTCCATTTGATGAACCCTGAGTGTGAGATTCATCTGAGGCCTTGGTCAACCAAGAATGGGAACTGTAACCTCCCTTCTGCCAGGAGGCAGGCAGTACAAAGCTATCACTGCTAAAAAAAAAAGTGAATGTCACTGGACAGGAATGGAAGGGGCAACTATTCTGCCTATCCCCTCACTGGCCAGCAGGGCCCCTATGCAGCACCTGTTTGGAATAAAAGCTGTCCTCTCGTTGGGGTGAATCACAAATGGAATATAAGAAGCGCTCTGGTGCAGGGTGGGAGGAATGTACAGTAATTTATAAAATTATGTGAAAGAGTGTGATCATTTTGGGCCAGGAATTGTGGTTTCTTTTCTGTTTGTAAAGTACGTAGCACACTGTGGCTGCTACCAGTAGCAAATGAATAAGTATAATATACGCAGAGGAGAGAGTAAAGAAGTGGTAATGCAGTGAAAGGTGAGATCGAGAAGGGAAGAAGAGAGAGCAGAAAAGGATGAGAAGTGCTTTTATGTCTCTAAATATTCATTTCTATCATTTTTCAAAAAATTTGAATTTGCATTTTGGGAAACTTGATTTGGAGCATGAACTTTCCCAGATTTTCAGACCCTATTGTATGGTTTGGCTATATCTGCTATTTCTTGTAAAACACTTTCAAAATCAGGTTTGTGATGAAGATGAACAAAACACTTTCACCTGTGATTTTCATTTTTTTTACGATTCAGAATGTGCCTTGAACCATCTTGGAGTTTGACTTTCATGAAATCTGGTCATAAAGTCAGCCCCCGTATCACAAACTAAATTTGTGACCATGTTACTGAATGAGAGTCTAGAATTCTAGAAACAAAGTGTTATATTTAATAACTTGCACTTACATAGCATTTTTCTATCCTAGTTTCTCACCACAAGAAAAAGTTAATTTAATCTTTCTCTTGCACATGCTGTGCACACACACCATGAGAGAGGGTATTAATGTTTTCTTTTCACAGAGGGATAAACCGAGACAGAGAAAATTGATTTGCCTAAGATCACAGAAGAATTATAGCTAAGAACAGAACCTAGGTCTCCTGACTCCCTGTCTTGTGCCTTAACCTCTGCTTTTATCCCCAGATGAGGTATGTGAAGTGAAGCAGGAAGATAGAAGAATGGAAAGTTATTGACATAAAACTGACTCTGAATCCAGTTGATAGTGTCACATCTGTGAAGAGAATGACAAAGAATCTTCTCCACTACACAGTTGGCAAAATCTTGACTAGCAGAAGTGTTCTGAATAAAGAGCAGGCTAATAACTGGCTTATCGCTGCCATCTGGGATAAAGGGTGACCCAGTTGCGCACAAATAGAGGTTTGAAAGCACTAGGGGAAATCTGGCCCATTAAATGCAGAATTAACCTTGTGCTTCTTGCCTGGTGAAAACAAGTGGGAGAGAGCCCCTTATCCCACTCTTCATCAAGGGGCATCAGATCCTTGCTCAGAGGGCAATCTGCTGGCCAGCTTGTTGCTCATGATATTTCAGCTGATTCTTAAAGAAGCATCACTCAGTGCCAATGATTGTGACAACTTACCTTCCTTTGTCCATCATTCACTTCTCGAGCCAGGTTATTGAGAAGGTCGTGATGAATATACTAGACCCTTCCCAATGAGGTTTTGGTGTAAATTATGGCATAAAAGCACCACTAGTGCTTCATCTTGTTATGGCTATGTATGGGGGGGAAACATCTATGCTTATATTTCACATTCTACCAATGATCTTTGACACTGCTAATCATAAGGTGGTGCTGACTCACCTATAAGACTTACCAGGAGTGGATGTAGCCATATTAAATTGGTTCTAGTCATTCCTCGCTCCTCATCAGAGGCACCTGCCCTTAACATCCAGGTGGTTCATAGTGACAGATCTCATAGACTTTAAGGCCAGAAGGGATCATAGTTATCATCTAGTCTGACCTCCTGCACATTGCAGACCACAGAACCTTACCTATCCACTCCTGCAGTAGGCCCATAACCTCTAGCTGAGTTACTGAAGTTCTCAAATCTTGATTTAAAGACCTCAAGTTACATAGAACTCACCATTTACTCTAATTCAAACCAGCAATTGACCTGTGCCCCACACTGCAGAGAAAGGCAAAAAACAAAACAATAACAGGGTGTTTGCTAATCTGACATGGGGGAAAATTCCTTCCTGACTGCAAATATGGTGATCAGTTAGACGCTGATCATTTTGGCAAAACCCACCAGCCAGGCACCCTAGTGAAAGAATTCTGTGTAGTAACTCAACCTTCCCCATCCAATTTCTCATCTATGGCCATTGGAGATATTTGCTAATAGCAGTCACAGATTGGCCATTTGCCATTGTAGGCAACCTCATCATACCATCCATGTCATAAATTTATCAGTCTCAGTCTTGAAACATGTTAGGATTTTGCCCCCACTCCCTCCTTGGAAAGCTGTTCCAGAACTTCACTCCTCTGATGGTTAGTAACCTTTGTCTCATTTCAAGTCTAAAATTATTGATGGCCAGTTTATATCTATTTGTTCTTGTGCCGACAATGGCCCTTAACTTAAATAACTCTTCCCTCTCCCTGATGTTTATGCCTTGAATGTATTTATAGAGAGCAATCATATCTCTCCTCAGCCTTCGTTTTTTTAGGCTAAATAAGCCAAGCTCCTTAAGTCTCCTCTGGTAAGATAAAAAGAAAAGGAGTACTTGTGGCACCTTAAGACTAACAAATTTATTAGAGCATAAGCTTTCGTGAGCTACAGCTCACTTCATCGGATGCATTTGGTGGAAAAAAAAAATTTCCACCAAATGCATCCAATGAAGTGAGCTGTAGCTCACGAAAGCTTATGCTCTAATAAATTTGTTAGTCTCTAAGGTGCCACAAGTACTCCTTTTCTTTTTGCGAATACAGACTAACACGGCTGCTACTCTGAAATCTGGTAAGATAGGTTCTCCATTCCTCTGATCATCCTACTAGCCCTTCTCTGCTCCTGTTTCAGTTTGAATTAATCTTTCCTAAACATGGGGAACGAGAATTGAAAACAGTAGTTTTCAAGTAGAAGACAGATGCGGTGTCACCCATGCCTTTGTATAATGGTACTAGCACTTCACTACCTCTACTAAAAATAGTTCATCTGATTGCCTAGGATTGCATTAGCCCTTTACACAGCTGCATCACATTGGCGACTCATAGTCATAGAATCATAGAATCATAGAATATCAGGGTTGGAAGGGACCCCAGAAGGTCATCTAGTCCAACCCCCTGCTCAAAGCAGGACCAAGTCCCAGTTAAATCATCCTAGCCAGGGCTTTGTCAAGCCTGACCTTAAAAACCTCTAAGGAAGGAGATTCTACCACCTCCCTAGGTAACGCATTCCAGTGTTTCACCACCCTCTTAGTGAAAAAGTTTTTCCTAATATCCAATCTAAACCTCCCCCATTGCAACTTGAGACCATTACTCCTTGTTCTGTCATCTGCTACCATTGAGAACAGTCTAGAGCCATCCTCTTTGAAACTCCCTTTCAGGTAGTTGAAAGCAGCTATCAAATCCCCCCTCATTCTTCTCTTCTGCAGACTAAACAATCCCAGCTCCCTCAGCCTCTCCTCATAAGTCATGTGCTCTAGACCCCTAATCATTTTTGTTGCCCTTCGCTGTACTCTTTCCAATTTATCCACATCCTTCTTGTAGTGTGGGGCCCAAAACTGGACACAGTACTCCAGATGAGGCCTCACCAGTGTCGAATAGAGGGGAACGATCACGTCCCTCGATCTGCTCGCTATGCCCCTACTTATACATCCCAAAATGCCATTGGCCTTCTTGGCAACAAGGGCACACTGCTGACTCATATCCAGCTTCTCGTCCACTGTCACCCCTAGGTCCTTTTCCGCAGAACTGCTGCCGAGCCATTCGGTCCCTAGTCTGTAGCGGTGCATTGGATTCTTCCATCCTAAGTGCAGGACCCTGCACTTATCCTTATTGAACCTCATTAGATTTCTTTTGGCCCAATCCTCCAATTTGTCTAGGTCCTTCTGTATCCTATCCCTCCCCTCCAGCGTATCTACCACTCCTCCCAGTTTAGTATCATCCGCAAATTTGCTGAGAGTGCAATCCACACCATCCTCCAGATCATTTATGAAGATATTGAACAAAACGGGCCCCAGGACCGACCCCTGGGGCACTTCACTTGACACCGGCTGCCAACTAGACATGGAGCCATTGATCACTACCCGTTGAGCCCGACAATCTAGCCAGCTTTCTACCCACCTTATAGTGCATTCATCCGACCCATACTTCCTTAACTTGCTGACAAGAATGCTGTGGGAGACCGTGTCAAAAGCTTTGCTAAAGTCAAGAAACAATACATCCACTGCTTTCCCTTCATCCACAGAACCAGTAATCTCATCATAAAAGGCGATTAGATTAGTCAGGCATGACCTTCCCTTGGTGAATCCATGCTGACTGTTCCTGATCACTTTCCTCTTCTCTAAGTGCTTCAGGATTGATTCTTTGAGGACCTGCTCCATGATTTTTCCAGGGACTGAGGTGAGGCTGACTGGCCTGTAGTTCCCAGGATCCTCCTTCTTCCCTTTTTTAAAGATGGGCACTACATTAGCCTTTTTCCAGTCATCCGGGACTTCCCCCGTTCGCCACGAGTTTTCAAAGATAATGGCCAAGGGCTCTGCAATCACAGCCGCCAATTCCTTCAGCACTCTCGGATGCAATTCGTCCGGCCCCATGGACTTGTGCACGTCCAGCTTTTCTAAATAGTCCCTAACCACCTCTATCTCTACAGAGGGCTGGCCATCTCTTCCCCATTTTGTGATGCCCAGCACAGCAGTCTGGGAGCTGACCTTGTTAGTGAAAACAGAGGCAAAAAAAGCATTGAGTACATTAGCTTTTTCCACATCCTCTGTCACTAGCTTGCCTCCCTCATTCAGTAAGGGGCCCACACTTTCCTTGGCTTTCTTCTTGTTGCCAACATACCTGAAGAAACCCTTCTTGTTACTCTTGACATCTCTTGCTAGCTGCAGCTCCAGGTGCGATTTGGCCCTCCTGATATCTTTCCTACATGCCCGAGCAATATTTTTATACTCTTCCCTGGTCATATGCCCAACCTTCCACTTCTTGTAAGCTTCTTTTTTATGTTTAAGATCCGCTAGGATTTCACCATTAAGCCAAGCTGGTCGCCTGCCATATTTACTATTCTTTCGACTCATCGGGATGGTTTGTCCCTGTAACTTCAACAGGGATTCCTTGAAATACAGCCAGCTCTCCTGGACTCCCTTCCCTTTCATGTTAGTCCCCCAGGGGATCCTGGCCATCTGTTCCCTGAGGGAGTCAAAGTCTGCTTTCCTGAAGTCCAGGGTCCGTATCCTGCTGCTTACCTTTCTTCCCTGCGTCAGGATCCTGAACTCAACCAACTCATGGTCACTGCCTCCCAGATTCCCATCCACTTTTCCTTCCCCCACTAATTCTACCCATTTTGGAATTGATCAATACACCCAGGTCTTTCTCCTCCTCCTATTGCTTCCTCCTCTGGTAAGTCCTCAGTTTAGAGCAAAAAATTTTGTAGCGCATGTCCTTGCACTTTGCACTATCAAATTTAATCGCATTTCTATTACTCCAGTTTTCAAGGTCACCCAAATCTTTTTATATGATTACAGAATCATAGAATATCAGGGTTGGAAGGGACCTCAGGAGGTCAGCTAGTCCAGCCCCCTGCTCAAAGCAGGACCAATCCCCAACTAAATCATCCTGATATTCCTGTCCTCCTCCATATTGACATTAACTCTCAACTTTGTGTCATCTGCAAATTTTATTAGCACACTCCTACTTTTTGTGCCAAAACCATTAATGAAAATGTTAAATAAGAATGGTCCCAAGACTGATCCCTGAGGAACTCCACTAGTAACCTCCCTCCAGCCAGCCAGTTCACCTTTCAGCATGAACCATTGAAGTCTCCCTTTAACCAGTTTCTTACCCATCTTTTGATTCTCATATTAATCCCCATCTTATCCAATAAGTTCCCACGTGGAACTGTATCAAATCCTTTACTGAAATCCAGATAGATTAGAGCTACTGCATTTGCTTTGTCTAGAAAATCGGTTATCTTCTCAAAGAAAGTGATCAGACAGCTCTGGCACGATCTACCCTTTGTAACACTATGTTGTATTTATCCCAGTTACCATTTACCTCTATATCCTTAATTACTCTCTCTTTCAAAATGTGTTCTAAACATACAATTGAGGTCAAACTAAAGGACCTTTCTTAAAGGTCACTTTTTTCCCCTTTCTTAAATATAGATCCTATATTTGCAGTTCTGTTGGACCTTTACTGTTGCTAAACATACTCTCATATACTAGAAGTGGCAATAAACGTCTTTTTCCATCTTTATGTAGCAAGGAGGATTATGCCTATTCTCATGATTCGCTGGAATAGCAGTTGCAACCCTGAATACTGGTTCTGCATAAACTCATATCAACAATATCTCCGGTATAACCATCTGCGTAGACTGTTTTGATGCCAGCACAAAGACCATTCTTGAGGAGCATTAGGGTTATAGCATTTGGACCTCAGTGTAGATCCTATGCAAGGTCTGAGTGTTTTAGATGGCTTTATTCTCTCCCTATCCAATAGAGCAAAGTTCTTGTCTATGGTATGACTTAGGAATTGTTTTTTTCTTGCTGCCATCTGGACATTTGAAATCAGTTCCAAAACTTTGGGTTTTTTAGCTAAAACTTCCATACCATCTGCATTTACTGTATCCGTGAGCTGAGACAGCGGCCCTGTTTTGCTATGTAGACTGCAATATCTGTTTAGTAACTTTATGTAGGCTTGAAAAATATTTCACTTTTATTATGATTTGTTACATTCTGAAAACCTAGCTCTTCTGAGCTGTTTGTCACATTATTATGCTCTTCTGTGATCTTGAAAATCATGTTTGCAATTCAGGTACTTTCCTTTGCCACTAACCATGACAAAGCCAGTGATCGAAATGGGTTAGAGAAAAATTATTTTGCTATATAGAGCTTTAGAAAAGACATTGGCCTCATTTCTTTCTGGGTCAGTCAGCACAGTAAAGTGTGAATATAGATTACCAGTAGCATTTTCACGGAGTCTCTATCATCCCAAAATTGACTGCATCCTTAGTTCTTTTAATTCAGTCTCTTGTTTGTATCGCAAGTGGGCGAAGGGCAGGCTTTTCCACAAATTAATCTTGGAAAAGACAAACCACACAATAGAATGGTTAACTGCCAAGGCGCCCTGCACTCTGTGAAATCAGAAATGCTCTTGGGAACTTTTTCCAATATGTTACTGTTCATTTTTCATGCTTTCTAACCATGTCACAGACTTGCCTTCACTGTCTAATTTCAACGGTAGTTATATAAGAACATAACCTGAACTTGTATTAGAGGCCATTAGGTAGCAGAACAAAACACCATTATACTGAAAATATTTTTCACTTTAGGAAGGACCAGACCTCCAACAAAATGACTTTTTACAATGTGAAACTGCAGGTTGAACTCTGTTTTTAGTTTACATGTGATCCCAGATTTGCAGTCCTGGAGACGAAAATCCTCTCTCATCCTAAGGGCAGGTCCCACTTGAATGGCAGCAGTGCAGATTTTTCAACACTGCCTACAAGTCTGCCTGCTGTGGAAGAATCATTTCTGGGGCTGAGAGGGTAACTAAGGGCATGTCTACACTTCCTTACCATTTGGGGTATAAACTACTCCATGCAGATCCAGCGGGCATGAACTTAAAGGTCCTTAGTTTGCACAAATGTGGTTCTGTTTGAAGAGGACTACATCAATGCAAACGACAGACCTTTAAGGTCATGCCTGCTGCATCCGCACAGGGGAGTTACATCTCCGCACTGCGGTACATGCTGCACTTCACACCCCTGTAATCTGAACTGTGAGGCAATGTAGACATGCCTTTAGTCTCCATAGCATTTGATTCTTGGTCTCGCTGCTAAGACTACACAGAAGTGTACTAATTCTAGTGGAAGAAAGGGAGTGTTTGAAACTTGGTGAGCCAGGCATGCCCCGCCAGGAGAAGACAAGCCCCTCAGAGTGGAAAGAGGGAAAAACAATCCTCTCACCTAAAACTAACTATACTAAACAATAACCTCCAACTATAAACTACCTAACTGCAATGAAAACAGAAGGCTGAGGACACTCTAGACAGAGTCACTAGGGTTCTATATCAGCTAAGGTTGTAGTTTGCCCATGCATCCCTATATAACCTCAGTGTCTGCCACAAGGAGGCATAGGGCTCATGGGTGAGGCAGATGGACACTGCTAGCTTGAAATCGCTGATTAAGGGCTGAAGCAATGCATGGATACCTGCAGAGGAGCACCCATAGGGACACTACTTGAGTAAGAATTTATGTTTCTTATTAAAACTCATTTCTCTTGGGCTCTCCTCCAGTCACAGTTCTGAAGCCTGTTAAGTGCCTCATTGCAGATCCTCAGATGGTATAAATCACTGATATTCAATTGACTTTTACAGAGCTGCACCAGTTTACACCCGCTGAGAATTTGGAGAATTAGGTGTAGAGTGCATGTTTTCAGATGAAGTAAAAATAAGTGTGTATGCCCAGTTTAATCAGTAACAAAGTGTAGGTTATTTGATAAAGTGACACGCTAGTCCAGAAAGATTTTATGAGTTGATCATTACATCTTTCCAGAGTTTGGTTTCTGAAGTATTTTAATCTCAGTTTTCTGTAACTTTCTGCATTTTAGAAACTCTCTTTTCCATTTCTTATGAGCTTCGTTTCCACATATATTTGACAGAAGTGAACAATTTAAACTTCTGAAAGACCACTTTTTATATCAGACCTAAAACAAAATTTCTAATCTTTTTGTTGCTGACTATTGCATTTTGTCTGTTTCATCTGCTGTGGACTGGCAAGGGTTAATAGTCTCTGTGTTCTCTGATTATGCATCTGTGTCTCTCTAGCAGGTACAACAGACACAATATTGTGTTTCTGCAGATAAGCTGATATCCTTGTCCTGTCCGCCCACCAAGTACTGCACAAATAATTCTTAGAAAAGAGACTTAATGAACCACCACACCACACTGATTTGCACATAATTGTATCTGCCATTTAAAAGCCAATGATAAAAGGACAGAATTTGATACTTGTTCTTTCCTCATTTTTTTCCACTGGTTTCTCTGGAAGAAACCGAGTTTTAAATTTTAGCTGGGAATGATTTTGCCACCCAGCTGGCCAATTAAAAATAGAGAAGTATGATGGAATGATTTGCAACACTAGGTGGGTGAAGCTGAAGGCATGTACAGCAGCCTCTGAGTTCAGAGAGGATTTAATTATCTACTCTCCATAGCTAGGCTGAATTTTTTTATCCTGATGTATTTAATTTGTCAACTTATTTAAACCCAAACTTTTCATTCTTTCTATATTTCACCAGGCTCAGATCTGAGCCCTTGAGTGCTGGGAAGAAAGGCTTAACTCTCTTATCAAAGAGTTCTCTTTCTTTTAATAGCATTGTGTGTATTCCAATTTATTTTTTGTTAAGGCTGGGTTTCTTTTTAACCTTTCCTCCTCCTCAGTGTGTATCTTATAAATCCCCAGCTTTTACCTTTAGTTCTGCATTGGGCTTGATACTGTAAGGAGCTGCTGGTAACAAAAGCTAGCAGATTGAAATGACCCATTATGAACCAACATGGAGATTTGAAAAGTTTACAATTAAGAATGAATGGGGGAGAGGGGGTGTTTGCAGCCAACTTGGGAGTGAAACATATTGCCCTACAATCTAATAAGCATAGATCTCCTTCAGGAGTCAGGTTTACATCTCACTCTCACTGGATATTTTAAACATTTGTGTCTCTCTATAAAGTATTGCTAATGTGTGGTCTGAGATTGAGAAACTCAAGATTTAGATACAGCCTGAAAATGTGAGTCATAAGAGAGGGACAAGAGAAGAGGAGGCCAAGATTACAGTCTTGAGAGACACGGAGGATGGTGATGCTGTCCTCACGGTAGAGAAAGTGGAGGGGAGAGGAAAGGGCTCCAGGGAAAAGTTCAGTAGCTCAGTTTTGGGAATGTCAAGTTCCAGTTGATTGCTTGACATCAGCAAGATGATGTTAGAAAGACAGGCCAAAATGTTAATTTTGGTAGAAGGAGAAAGGTCCGGAATAGCAAAATAGATTTGTCATAGAGATTTTCTGTTACGAGTGGGTTCAGTTGTTCTTCACTGACTTTTACCAGCCGTGAGGAACATTTCACAATCCATTTCACAAATGGAGACCCCAATCTTTCTCAGGGATTCTAATGCTTCATTTATCAGGGGGTAGCAGCGTTAGTCTGTATCCACAAAAACAACAAGGAGTCTGGTGGCTTAAAGACTAACAGATTTATTTGAGCATAAGCTTTCATGGGTAAAACACTACTTCTTCAGATGCATGGAGTGAAAATTACAGATGTAGGCATTATATAATGACACATGAAGTGAAGGGGGTTACCTCACAAGCGGAGAACCAGTGTTGACAGGGCCAGTTCAATCAGCACGGATGTAGTCCACTCCCAATAATAGATGAGGAGGTGTCAATTCCAGGAGAGGTAAAGCTGCTTTTGTATGAGCCAGCCACTTCCAGTCCCTATTCAAGCCCAAATTAATGGTGTTAAATTTGCAAATGAATTTTAGTTCTGCTGTTTCTCTTTGAAGTCTGTTTCTGAAGTTTTTTTGTTCACGTATAGCTACTTTTAAATCTGTTATAGAATGTCCAGGAAGATTGAAGTGTTCTCCTACTGGCTTTTGTATGATACCATTCCTGATGTCTGATTTGTGTCCATTTATTCTTTATATAGGGACTGTCCAGTTTGGCCAATGTACGTGGCAGAGGGGCATTGCTGGCACATGATGGCATATATAACATTAGTAGACGTGCAGGTGTCTAATGGGACCAAACTCAGTCAGGTGGCTGGGCAGTTTCTTGCTTTATTTGATTGGATTTAGAATTTTCTGTTCTAACAAGTTTTTACCTTTTATTCAGTTGTACTGTTCTGCAACATAAGATTAAAGCTGTTCTCAGCAGTCACCGCTTGGCTATAGTATTTAGTTAAATAATACAGTTTGACTATCTGGTTTACTCTTCAGAAGAAGTGTGCCAGCCATTCTGGTAGAGATGAGGATTCTTTTAGCTGTGTGACTATGGTGTAGTCCTGCAAGAAATCATAGTGCTGTTGGTAAGTGGATTTGAATTGGGTTTGGAGGAAGGTCAGGTTTTAAAAGCAAGGAATGATACAGTTTGGTCAGATCCAAGAAATAGTAATGCCTCAGAAATTATGGTCTGATAATTTTCCAGACATGTCTGCCCGGATTTACTAGGTGATGTTTTGGTGCAACAGCAGTAACAAAAACATGAAAGAATTTAACTGAACCCACTAAGTGAGACCTCGAACAATTTAGAATTAGTAGATGGAACATTTTATGTCTAAGCCTCTCTGTGAAATGCATTAAGCATTAAGAATGCCTAGACATTTGTTTAAAATACACACAGTAAATACCATAAATGGCCTCTCTCTTCTTGAGTAGTTCTGGGTTATAGACCTTAGCCATGAGTAATCTGATAACTACATGCCCCACCTTACCTTTTTTAAAGTGCTGAGATAGGACGATTTGTCCCTGAATAAAACCCTTTATTATCTCCAGTTAATTCCAGCTCGTTGAGTTTCAATCATGGCTGGGCTAAACTAGCCCCATGAGGCTTGGTGTCTTAGTGCTCATATTTACACAGTCATTGAGATGCAGCAAATCATCTACCTGCCTGTTAATAGGGAGTTATGTATTACCTTTAACAGGGCTCTGGAAAAAGGCTGCTGTGTTAGGGTAAAATTTTCTTGCAACCTTGACATCTGATCTAGTATTTCCTGGCTACCCTGTAACACACGCACAGAATGTATCTTCAGAATACCTATTGACCACTTTGTTAACATATTCACTATCACTATAATGCTTTCTTAAAACTTTCTTACCATGTGTTTCTGTATGTCTATGCACAGATATCTCTGTTCTTCCATCCTTCTCCATGTATTCTTGAAGTCTTTCCCACTTCAGACAATTCCAGATTACATAGGGACTTTCCATCCCAAAGGATCCCAAAATAACAAATAAATTAAATGAAAAATAGTGATTTGTGGCATACAATGCAATATCTATGTAAAGAGCACATAGCAATAGTACACTGCAATTGAAATCAGGTAATGAAGATTACTGTATCCACTTGAAATTACTATATCTAGGGAGAGGTTAGGTAGGTATTGTAATGTTTAGAATGTAATGTTTACAATGTAATGACCAGAGGTAGAATTTAGACCTGAACACTGAGAGTAACTTTCTTTTTGCACATACAAAAAGCTCAGCTGTTTGTCTCATCTATAAGACAGCCCCTCCTGCTGTATAGTATCCGCTATTTGCTGGTGTTGAGTGTTGCTGGTGTTGAGTACTGACTCAGAGGAAATGCATCACTTTCTGCATCACTATCACTGTCTCCTGAAGCACTTAAGCGTTTCTTGGAGGTCTCCAATCAAAATACTATCCTGACCAATTCTTATTAGAGATCAGACAAGCTTTCAGCATAACGTGGTATGGCTGCAGACTGTTTTGTTCTGCATTTGGTTACAAAAGGCATGCCACCGACACTTATCACAGGAGAATGTTATGGTTCTCCTCTCTAGGGCCAGTCAGCGTCGCACCTCACCGCCATCATTGTGGAGATACACAAAGAGGACGGAAGCCATATACAGTAAAAGCTGTGTCATCCAGCACTTTACCAACTGGAATGCTCTAGAAACTGGCATTTTTGATAGCTCCCAGTGCAAATCTTCAATCTAATAACTAGGACCAATGCCGTAGCTAACTGGAATAGATGTCCAAGCTATTTGGGACTAGGGATGTAAAAGGTTAAATGGTTAACCAGCGCTGGCCATGCCATGCCGGCAGGACACCAGCCCCGACCGCGGTGGGCGCGCCAGTGGGACCCCGGCCCCTGCCGCACCTGAGCAGCCCTGCAGTCCTGGCCCCAGCCCCAGCCGCGATGGGCCAGCAGGACACCAACGCTGCCACCCCAAGCCAGCCTGCCGCCACAGCGACATCGGTTAATGGTTACTGGTTAAACTGGCCCTCCTGGGGCAAGTTTAGCCCAGCCATGATTGAAACTCAATGAGCTGGAATTAATTGAAGATAATAAAGGGTTTTATTCAGGGACAAATCGTCCTATCTCAGCACTTTAAAAAAGGTAAGGTGGGGCATGTGGTTACCAGATTACACATAGCTAAGGTCTATAACCCAGAACTACTCAAGAAGAGAGAGGCCATTTATGGTATTTACTGTGTGTATTTTATACAAATATCTGGGCATTCTTAATGAAGTTTCCTTGCATTTCACAGAGAGGCTTAGACATGAAATGTTTCATCTATCATTTAACCGCTTAACTTTTTAAACTGATATTTACATGCCTATTCAGGACCTGGGAATTTCCGAGAGCAGTTGGACTACCCTCAAGTTCGCCGCGAAGAGCCGAATGCTGTTCTTTCTGTTTGTATCCACCATTGTGATCAGTCCGTTTATTACTTGGTGTATTTTCCTGTGTTTATTGTAAAATATTAACACCACCTTACCATTATGGCATCCAAAATACCAGCAAAAAGCAAAGGAGAGAAGCGTAATAGAGTTGCGTTGACATTAAAACAGAAAATAGATATTTGTTCATGTCTTGAAAAAGGCGAGAATGAATGTTTATTCATTTTATTGTATTCTAATTCTTTGAATATTGGTAATCGATTGGTAAGTATAACTCTTAGTTGACAGGAATTTTTGACTAACTGGCACCCCCATTCCCCCAACATGCCAGATAACAAAGCTTTTACTGTATATGATTACATAGCCTTTGGAGACAAATCATAGTGTTTTCTTTTGAATAACCTACAGTTTAAGTAATATTTTAAGCCATATTCTACCACATTATGGGCTTATTCCTAGAATATTTCTTGTACAAAAGAAATCTTTTATGCTAGTGCTATACAGAATAATAATATACAGTGCAATCAAATGCATCACAGTGTGAGTTTACTTTGTCTAGTACTTAGCACCTGTTGGTTTGTTTTTTTGAAAAACAGTGCAAAGAATCAATGAAAAGAAGTAGCTCTGCCATAAGCAAGCTATAGGAATAATGT
Source organism: Dermochelys coriacea (assembly GCF_009764565.3). Classification (NCBI taxonomy): domain Eukaryota; kingdom Metazoa; phylum Chordata; order Testudines; family Dermochelyidae; genus Dermochelys; species Dermochelys coriacea. The sequence goes on from NC_050069.1 coordinate 11,569,940, forward strand.
TTTCAAAGGCCTTAAAGCATATGTGAATCATAAGATAAGAAATTTTCAAAATATGGGCATATTATCTGTTAGCTTGACCTGTGTAGCAGTTGATCAAAAGATCTTGACTGCAAACCTACTTGCGATGAGCAGATACAAGTGGTTGGCCTACATTCAGATAACAGGATTATTTAAACAAACTGGGACTATTCCACAGAAACTAGTCAAAAGAAGTTTAGACTCAGTTAGAAAAAAGAAAGTTCATGGGTGCTTTAAAATTAAAGGGATCTGAGCCTTTAGATTAGGACTTGACACAAGCAGTAAAACTCAACTGATTTTCACTTCGATAGCAAATACCTTTCTCATCTAGATGAAATTTCTGGCAAACCATCAAACAACAAGTCATCCTGGCTGCCAGAGAAGAAGTGAGTGTGATCAGCTTGCCAGAAATTTCATCTAGATGAGAAAGGTACATTACAGAATGTATAAACATCACCACCAACAAACCCTGCCACCAAATAGCTAAAGGTTAAACAGAAGGAATAAACTAGTTTCTTAAAATAAATCTGTGGTTCATATGTGGTCAGATTTATCTAAATTTCCAGTTAAAAGTTGGAATCAACTATCACCCAAAGCACAATTTTTGTTAGTGCTTTTCTTTCCAGCGAGCATAACCCTGGCATTTAGCTTTACTTGAAGAAGATTTTACTACATCCAAATGTTTATAATAGTCAGAGATCGAACAGCACTGAAACTGAACGCTGATCACGTGTCTGTTATGGGTAAACTTGGGAATTAAATTGAACATTAGCATTATAGTGATGAGGGGGAAGAAAGCTTACTCAGTCCAAGTGAATGAGTTTGAAAAATAAAGCAATCCTTTTGAAACAGAGCCCACAGGGGACATAAAGGCTGCCTTCATCCCATTGTCAGCTTAGAGCAAATAACAGATACAAACCGAGAATGTATCTGGGATAACCGTAATCAGACCAGTCAAGATCTATCTTCAGCATACCAGCCACAGTGGATGACTGATTAAATAGAAAAATCAAAGATTACTCACGGCTTACTTTGCTGCAACAATGTTTTTAATGGTGTATTTCTTTTTAATTGCTTGTGGAAGAAATAAAATGACTAATTCAATTTTAAAATGTTTTGTGTATGAGAAAGATTGCCAGAAATCAGGCAGCTAGGAAGGATTATGAAATTGTGTTGGCTGTTTCAGTAGTTCATCTTAGAGTTTTATCATTTGTTTACTATACCTAATCCCCTGTTCTCCACATTGTATGTTTGCAGAAGTGTGACTGTTATGTTACTTGAAGGACTCTGGCTCAGTTGTTGGTATTTCCAGAAAGTTAGATTGGTTTTGTCTATGCTTTAGAATCATCCCATCTCAAAAGATCTGATCTAAAGATGTACTGAGCACCTTTGTAGTTGCTCTGACTTCAGTGGGAGCTGAGAACATTCAGCACCTTATAGCATAAGGCTTAGAATGGTCGATTCTAAGGATAAAATCCTAGCAGAGTTTTAAACTATTACTATGTAAATAGCTATGCGTGTTTATACATGGTATAGTTATTGGCGCCAATGCAGTAATGTTATGGATGAATTTAGCTCAAAATTTTTCCGGAATTCCAGTGAATGAACCGAACGATGTTGCTCCAAGTTAAAATGGTTGGGCTTGGTATGAGAAACTGATCTCAAAGACATACAGTAGAATTTATGCAAATACATGTGATGCTTTCGTGTTATTAAATAACCATTTGGCCCGTGATTGATGAGCATGACCAGGAACATAGAAGCAATACGTTTTTATGAATATCTTTTGTTTGGATTTATCCAGCTGTGAAAATACTGTAGGTCTCATAATGGACAAACAAACATAACCAACCCTATTTCCCAATGTGTAAATAATCTGCACCATCCTTTTGGAAAATTAAGGGGAAATGCTGTGCACAAGAAAGAATAAAGGAGGACTAGAGAGACAGAAACAATGCTTGGGTTTGGTTGTTGAATAAGGTACTTAACAGAGTTCAAAAGAGCTTGGTATGTTGGAAGAATACTGTGCAGAACCTGAACACTCCTCTATCAAAACTGCTTACTCAAAATGAAATACGAGGCTGCCAGAAACTGTTTCTGACTTGATGCATAAAAGAAGGGACAAGGTATTTGCTAAATCTAAAACTGCCAGACAAGAGAATCAGCTTGAATCAAAGGGCGGGTTTGTTTGTGGTGGGATGATTTCTCGCCATCCTGAGATTTCGCTGTTTGTTGTTCTTTTTAAAATATATATAACCAGGGTCAAACTGGATTGCTCAATGTATTTGCAAATGGTAACGTTTGCTGATTTTTGCTCTGTGTGCTCCTGAGCGTTCCCCATTAAAACCTGAACGAATGTTACCTCTCAGGAAAAGAGAAAGTTGAAGCAATTCCAAACAGCATTTCTGGCCCTTAGATTGCTCTGCTAGCAAAACTGGAAGCCAAACTGGCATGGCTAAGGCTTTTAATCATCACTTTATACTGTGTGTACACAAAATAACGGAATCATTCTGTGACACTATGTCACTGCAGTAATTCCTGCTTGGGCTTTCTTTCTTTAGCTTTTCTCCAACCAAGTATCTGATGCATCTTATCTAGAGATTTCAATGTTATTGCTGTTCCTCTTCAAACAGGTTATGTCTACACTACAGACCTTACACTGTCTTCTATGTAGCCACTCTCCCACCGGCATAATTAAACCACCCCTTTCGAGTGGCAGTAGATATGTTGGCGAAAGAGCATCCACACCGGCGCTTTTGTCTGTTAAATGCTAGTGCAGACAAAGCCTTAGTGTTGCTCTCTCAAATATGCAGATTAGCAAAACTAATCTCCCTTGCACAGTTATAACAACATTTTTAAAAAGCCTATCTTAAGAACCCCCTGCAACTATCACACTGCAGCTGGTTACGGTCTGTGTTTGTGGGCTTGAAGATCAGTTTGTATCTGTCAAGTGAGTGAGTTTATTTACTCCTCTAGCCATCTGCTGCTTTAAATTTTGTTAACCTTCTCATTTGAATAAATTAAGCTCTGTCTAAGATTTATTAAAAGTCCCAGACCAGGTTCTCAGCTGGTGTAAACTGTTTGAGAGAGAGAGAGAGAGAGAGAGAGAGAGAGAGAATTGAAGTCAGTGCAGCTACACCAATGGATGGTATGGCCCCTGGTCTTTAATGGCAAATATCTGATTGAAAACTCTCTTTCCTGCGAAATAAGAGAAATAGTACAAATCACCCACACAGTACAGTATGTATCTCAAAATCAATATAAACTTTGGAAGATGAGTGCCAGAATATGTATTTTCATTGAGGATAAACATTCAGAGTCCCATTGGTATGCTGTTTCCAACCTAAATTTTCACATTGGTGCATAGGGAGTTCTGTGCACAAATCCAATTAACCATGACAGTATATGTACATAGAACTTTCAGCACACAAGTTTGGAATTATAGCTCTGAGTTGCCAAAGTTCATACAGAAACTATATTGGAACTGGGAAAATAGCAAGAGTATTCTATTTATTTTATATTAATATATTTAGATATTGATTTTGAGACAGAAGTTAATAATAATTGGTATTTATTTACAAGTGCAAGTTTTCACCACGTGATTCTGACTGTCTCACCTTACAGATGCTAAATAACATTTTTCACTGATACAGTATCTTTCATCTTAGAATCTTAAAGCACTTTAGAAACATTTGTTTGCCTTCGTAAAGCACATTAAAACAATGGAAGAAAGATGTTATATGAATTCTGAAATATTTTTTACTATTATTCATAGTTAAATCTCTCAACTTCCCTGTGGTATACCTTAATCTAGTGTGTAAGGTAGGTATCAAAAGGACGAACTCACACAGAGGTTAAATTCCTTGCCTAAATCAGGGAATCAGTAGGAGGGCCAGGGCTCCTGATTCTATCTATTCACCTAATTTCTTATATTGTGCTAATTCAGTACCTTCCATCCTGGGTTCTAACCACTAGCCAATGTTTCCTCTCTCAGTAGCGTATGTAATAATAATAAATATATTGCACTTATATAGAGCAATCCAGCATCAATTTGGTGATGCAGGACAGACAATATGCCCTCTAGGGCTTTCCCTTTTCTAATGTCTAGCATTGCAATGTATTGCGGTAAAGCATGTGAAGGTATTTTCTGCACCAGGCATGTGCAAGTAAATGAAATATAAGGGGTACATGAAAGTAAAGGAGAGAAAAGAACAAGGACTCATTCCATTGCTTTATTTTAATGTCTAGGAATAAAGCATTAAACTCTCCTTCAGTAGCAGACATCCAAACCTTCATGTTTCTTCCCTGACAGCTTGACTTTGCCCTGCACCTATTATATTTTGTATCAATGCTTGCATTAGACTCCTCTTCTAATTTTCTGAAACACTGAGTATCTTTTATCTGAATTCTAGCACGATTTAGATACTGCCACTGTCTGCTGTTTCATATGACTCAGAGCAAGCATATACTGAAGCCAGTAATGATTCACTTGCAAAGCAGTGGTGTGAGCAATCACAGCTTTTATATGCCATCTGTGTTAGTAAGCTGAATCCACAGAAAATGGACTCTATACACATGGCTTTTCCTCTGTCCACGGATTAAAATATGTAAGCGGATCCATATGGTACAGTAGGTGCTTTCTGAGTCAGGAAGGGGGTGAAACTGCATGTCAAATCAAGAGGCTTTCTCTGATGAAACATAACTGTTTCTAAACACTGCTTACTGTAGTATTCTACAGCACAGATGCACGTGTTTTGTCATTTGGCATGTTATTGAGATAGTTGGCTTTATACAAACTACAAATGTACAGCCTACTGCTGTGAGGACAGGAAATAATTAGTCCATCTACCAACAGGCAGACACACAACACTCCTCTCTTCTTTGTGTCTCTTTCTAAATCAATGTTTAGTGAACTGATTTTCAGGCATATCAAAGAAAATTGATTTGTTGGAGGTGGGTATAACTTCCTCACCTTCTTGTGGATTTAATATTTCATTTAAAGATGTTGTGGAGCAATAGTCTGAACTGTTATTACACGATGGGGACAGCGAGCAAAAGTTTCATCCATAATTCCTGAAGCAGAGCATGGAGTTGAAAACCTAATGGCAAATAGATGAGTAGTTTTAAAATAAAGGCTTACGCACTTAGCTCGTTGAATATTTCTGAAGGTTCATGTGAGTCAGAGGCAGTCTTTGGGGCCAGTAAAGCTCATGGCTGCAAGTCCCCATGGTACGAAGCAACCAAAGTAAAGGGTAATTTTTTTAAGAATGAAAGCACTTCCTCCAAGAAAGAGCCATGAAAACAAATAGAGCAGTTGGTCTCCACTTCTGCAGCAGGCGGCTGGAGAACCTTAAGTTTATATATATACACATACACATTTTTGTGTGAGAAATCAGTCAGTTAAGCTTGGAATATATCCCCAATGACTGTCTTGCTAGCCTACCCTGAAGTGCTTAGACAGTCCTATAGAACTGGGGGTCTCAAACTGGAGGGGAGGGTGTGGAATATATTTTATGGGTGTGTGAGAAGCTTTAGAGGGGAAAAAACTTACTGCGTGCATTCAGAGCTGGGCATCCGGAGAGCAGCAGCTGCAGGCCAGATACCCGGCTCTGAAGACAGCACCACTGCCAACTGCAGCATAGAATTAAACGTGGCGTGGAATGGCACTGCCCTCAGAGCCGCGCAGGGGGAGTGCGGCAGCTGCTGGCCGGGTGCCAAGCTCTGAAAGCAGCACCACCACCACCAGCAGTAGAGAAGTAAGGGTGATAATGCCATACCACGCCACCCTTACTTACTTCTGCGCCGCCGATGGCGGCATAAACTACTACAGACACAAAACCGGGGGGGGCGGGGGAGGGGGCGTGATCATATAAGTTTGAGAACCACTACTGTAGAAAGTAGTGTGATCATGCTGTGCAGAAAACCATTACGTTTGGGTGCGGTGGTACAAAAATAGTTTCTCAAGCCCTCCCCAAAATGCTCAGGTTGACTGTGAAGTGTGTTCCTTCTAATCCCATAAACTGTACATCCTATTTGAAATGGAAATGTTTTGCTTGAAAGAGGCCTCGTTTTCAGCCGTACCACTGGAATGTTTCTAAAAAGTGACATATATAACACCAGCAGTTTGGGATCCTGGTGTCAGCATCATGTCTGCTCTGACTGTTGTACCTCTTGTGTCGTGTACCTGCTTCTTGTGCTGTGACGTGACAGCTGTGGTTGAAGGGAAGTTTAGAGATCACCGCCTTTGACTGATCAGCCTGTCGTTTGCTGAATGGATCTGTCAAAAAATGTTAATTCTGACCTTGTTTCTTCATTCTTGCTAGCTGTTTTCTTCATTGGCGCATCAATGTTTGTTCAGTTTGCCGGGCTCAATGGGCGTTACAGAAGCCTGGATCATATTCTGGTTCTGAGCCAACAATGCAAAAAATCAAAAACTCGCTCCTGAAGTGAGCTGTAGCTCACGAAAGCTTATGCTCTAATAAATTTGTTAGTCTCTAAGGTGCCACAAGTACTCCTTTTCTTTTTGCGAATACAGACTAACACGGCTGCTACTCTGAAACCTGTCAGAAATGCTATAGTATCTACAGTGCATCAGAGATAAATTTAGTCTATGAAGTACACTGATAATGCACAACTGGAAACCCTTTCAGAGCGGGGAATTATAGTAGCAATTTCATATTGCATAGGCAATGAATCATTTCACTGCTGTGCAAGCAAATGGGCAGTGTTACTGGGCACACTTACTTTGATTGCAGTTTGGCCCAGTAGAATCAGTTTAGAGACTTAATATTTACTGCTGTCTCTGTGAGAAAAAAGAAATAAATGAAAACTGTAAAGTAAAAAATAAGAATCTCAGAATGAAATAAAGTGCAACAAGTAGACAAGCTTTATTACCACTATAACATTTTGAAATCCCATTTTTTCTTATTACTGGATATTAGTGTACTGTATGTGATAGATATATATCCCATTGCAAATCCCAACAGAGACTGCCCTGCTTTAAAAGGTCACCTTATTAACAGGGAGATTTATTTCTGGCCATGACACATGGACATGTGGGCATCCAGAACAGGATCTATCACCAGTTACAGTTTGTATTTAAGAATTGCGTACAGCACCCCTGCCCACTTCCCTAGCAGACTACCTGGTTCTTTTTGCTCAATACTTATGCATAAAGAGCAGGTGGAATTCAGCTCACATAGGGCCAGATTATGGTTTGCACTGCATGAGGATGCAAGGAGCTGCCACCTCCTCCACCTCTGCATAAGACTAGCCTCTCCAAGCTCAAGGATGGCTCCAAATAGCACCATTGGCTGTGCTAACACCCCAGAGGAGGCAGGGTGAGTATAAGTCTGTAGCTTTAGCACACCAGCCAGTAGAATGGGGTTGTCAGTTATTCACACTGAAAGTATCTGTTGTTCTTTGTGTCTGGAAAAATGTAACAAATGTTTTTACCTCTTATAAAGGTGGACATTTAGCCGCTGACAGGTAATAGGTCACAATGTTCAACTGGTCAATGAAAGTAATTCATGGGTTTCTTATAGGATGTCTCCTTCATTGTAATCAAAGACTCCATGACATTTTTTTTTGCAAGAGACAAGATGTAAACCCTAGTATCCTAGCTAAATTTTAATTTTCATAATTACATTATACCTGCTAGAATGCCTTCTGAGGTTGCTACACAGTGTATGTCTTTACTCCATAGCCTAAACTGCTGTGTATTATTGCTGTGCATCTTTCAGGATTCTCATGGAGACCATTTTAGTGCCGTTCCTACAGCAAAAGTCCTAAATAATATGAAATTCATTTCTTGTATTGCAGATGTCTTGGTGGATGGAAAGGTCTGTGACTGTGATATTGTAGTAGACTGCAAAGTCGGGGACCCCATTGCATTGGAGGTGAAGCTGACCAACTGGAGCAAACACAGTGTGGGCCCGTTTGCTCTAACGGTGATCCCATACCAGGATTACCAAAATGGAGTGCACAACTACGAGCTCCATGATGCCATCACCTTTGTTGGATCCAACACCTTCTATATTGATTCAGTGAGTCTTTCTTTTTCATAGTCCACTCATCTGTATAACACATGCATTAAAATTGATACTCCAAAACAGGATGCCAACGTATGCAGCTTTATATTAGTGAATTCTACTGGAGGTGAGGGATTGACAGCCCTGGAGACTGAACTCTTTTATTTATTCATTCAAAAGGTATAGAATAGGCGGCAGCCATGCAAACTTCTCCATACTGGCCTAACAGAGTTTCTTAACCATGACCTAAAAGGGTCCTCCCCAAAGGGGAATTCAGCTTCGTGCCTATTGAATCCTTGATCTTTCACTGATATTTCCAACAAGGGCTGTGAGTTTCATAAGTAGCTTGTGATTTTGGGAACTTCAGTATTTGGGTGCACGCTTTAAAGAGGCCTGATTTTCCAAAAGTACTGATGTTGTCCCAGCTGGTGCCAATAGAGGGTGCTGGGTTCTGTGATGTAGAAAATCATTTCCATGTAATGGTCTAGGGGATTACTAATTCTTTTGACACAGGCCACTTGAGTGTTAATAGCTTTTGGTCACTACCAAGCTGGCAAAATCTGAGTTAGTACCGTTGGTAAAAGGTTTGATACAATATTGCCAGTCCCCTGAGCCATTCAATCCCACCAGCGTTTAGAGTTTAAAGAACTTTTTCTGCAAGGTAAAGGAAATATCCTCCAGGCTGAACAAAGAAACTGCAAACAATTTTTAGTCAGGCTATGAGGAAACGCTACAGCCTGAAATAGATAAAATGAGATAAACATTAAAGTCCAATAAGATGAGCATGTGCATTCAGTTGTCACTTAACACATTTATAAAGGCTGATCTCATCATTTTGATTTTTCAGTTTTTAAAAAAAATCAGTGTTAAAATCATGCAAAAAATGTTGTGCCCCACTAAGAAGAGGTAAGCTTTCTCTCAAGTTCACTTCTAGAGATTTCAAGTCAGAGAGATTTTTGTTCCTGAGGCAAAACACTAAAGATTATTTAAGGATACAAAAAATCAAAGAGGAGTGAAAAACAGAGGACAAATACTGAAAGATGTTGTCAGGAATGCTCTGATTCTGGTAGCATATTAAATAAACATGAAGAGAGAGTGAGTGTATGGTCAGGTCTTTACTTAGGTCAGGTCTTAAGTTATCCAGTAAAATATGACTGTCAAAACTGAATATTTAAGTGAATCTGAGCTGGAGCGAAATTAAAGGTTAACCACTGGAGACTCAATGTGCATGTGTTTTCAACTATACAACATATGCAGAAAATAGATTTTTTTAAAGCTAGCGAGTACAGAATTTATCATCAGCCTGAATTTTAATGGATGGTAACGGTATTGTTTGCTGAATAATTTCAGTTTAAATGTGTCAACAGAAATCATCAAGAGAGGGATTTCTTGACCTGGGGCTATCATTCTGACAATGTTGATTTTGAATCAGAATTCCAGTACTTAGATACCCAATTGTGGAAGAGTCTTGCCCATGAGGTTAGCAAGGGAGAAGTCCGTGAAATATATTCTGCCTTGTGATTGGGTCTCCTATGAGGAGACAAGCCAAGAGGTTATCTCCCCTGTGAATACCTGGGGTGCAATTTCAGCATTCCCCCTGCTGTTGTATTGTAAACACTATTGTACAATCCCTTATTAAGGTAATGGGGTTTTTTTTGTTAATTTGTCCAAATTCTAACTTAAAAAAGGGCAAGGGGAAAAATGTGAACTTTCTGAGACAAAAAGTATTCTATTCTGTGGTATTGGTATCAGGCCTTTTCCTACAGTAAATCCCAAAGATAACATATTGTCATACTTCCTCAGGGCTCCGAATACTGATCACAGAAGGAAATTTCCTCAGACAGTATATTTGATGTTATCAGAGTTTCTCTCATTCTCCCATATTGACTCATTAATCAATGTCAAAAAGTAAATTTCAGAAACCGGTATCTCGGTTTTGTATTTTGGGTATTGATACTGTGGGGAGGAATGAGTGCTACCCAGAATTATGATCAAGGTCCAAGCCAAACCTCAATAAGACCTTAGGTCAGAGATTGAAAGAGTTCAGTGAATCTGTATTCTCTTTTTATAAACTGACTGATACATCAGACTAGATTCTCAACTGGTGTAAAGCAGCCAGTTTTTACCAGCAGAGTGTTGCCCATCATTACGTTGACACAGAAATGGGTTGGTCATCAATGCTGAGCTGAGTTTACCTTTCTGGACCAAACTGCTATCCTCTACCTTAACTTCTTACCAAGCCAGATTTCTAAAAGTTCACCCCTGGAAAATTTTTTTAGTTTTCAGACTACATTTGAATTTGTTTCTGGACATATCTGGAGCAGAGTGGGGTTAGACAGACACACAGACAAACGCACACATTTCATCATATACTCTTTGTTATGCAGCACACAAAAAGTGTTTGAATTATTACTTTAAAAGACAAAAATTGTGATTTTTCATTTCCCTCCATAAAGAATGGAGAATGGTCAGTTTCCTTTGGAGTTGAAAGTCCATGTTCACTTTTTCATTCTCTATAATGAAGTTGTGTTTGGGTCCTTCAGTTTCAAACAATGCAGAGATTTATCTATATTAAAAAACAAACTGTTTTATTGGTTTTTTAAATCATTAAAATATTGCTATGGATTTTAAGTTATGCAAAATGTTTGTTTTTGACACTTAACTTTTAGTCTGGGTTAAAACTACTTGACACTGTCCCTTTAAAACACAAAAGAAAGATGAGTTTATTAGTAATCAACAAGATTGTGATACATATTACCAGATGTAGGAATTTGAGATGTGAGATAACAGCCTAATTGATTAAAATACTTTTGCATTGATTAAGATTTCTTTTGGATGTATCTTGGCCACCTTAAACCTAACCACTTTAGTAATACTCCTCCAGCTCTTACTAATGTTTTATCTGATTAGTTGCTCAGACCAAGCTGATACTTGCCAAATTAAAAGCAAAAAAAATCTAACTGCCCTGGAAATTTCTGCAACTATCAGCAATTCATGTTTCCTTGTGTTCTCTGTGATTACCAATATTGTTTTCAGAGTGTGTGTGTTTGAATGTGTTTTTAGTAGATGGGTTAGAGTGGAGGTAGTCAATAAGCAGACTGAGGGCAAATCCAGACCACCAAACACTTTTGACTGGACTCCAGAATCTTTTTATTTACTTCTTATTATCATTATTATTATTTATTATTATTTTCTCTGGAGCCTGGACCGTGACTATACCTTGACCAAGAATTTGGACCTTGACAAAAATTTAATTGACTACCCCTGGGCTAGGGGATTGGTAATGGGAAAAAAAACATTTCATTGTGGTTGATAGTTATTTTGAATCAGCCAAGGAATAACGATCAACAACTCTTTGACAACTCCTCGGTGTCCCATGTGAAACAAGTGAGGAGCATCAGTGCAGTTTTACTTAAACTGTATACTCTTTGAGGAAGAGCCCATCTTTCATCTATCTGCACAGTGCATACCACAATGGAGGCTGAGTTCCTGACTGGAGCCTCTAAATATGACATTAGAACAAATAAATACTATTATTAAGTTCATAGCCATCAAATATCTACTTTACAAAACCCACCAGTACAAATGTTGCCCTTAATAGCAAGGCGCCTAGGACTGGAGACTGTATTTACACTCTGACTCCTAGATGACAGCAGGCAGCAAGGGCAAGTTGGCACTGTAGCTTGCCTGTGTTAGCTCAAATGTGTGGTTAAACAGAGTGTTGTGTTCTCATGTGCTGTCTATATTGCACCTTTCACAAACCCTGTCAAGATTCCTTCCCCACTCTAAACTCTAGAGTACAGATGTAGGGACCTGCATGCAAGACCCCCTAAGCTTATTCTTACCAGCTTAGGTTAAAAACTTCCCCAAGGTACAAACTTTGCCTTGGCCTTGAACAGTATGCTGCCACCGCTAAGCGTTTTAAACAAAGAACAGGGAAAGAGACCACTTGGAGATGTCTTCCCCCAAAGTATCCCCCAAGCCCTACATCCTCTTTCCTGGGGAAGGCTTGATAAAAATCCTCACCAGTTGGTACAGGTGAACACAGACCCAAACACTTGGATCTTACGAACAATGAAAACTCAATCAGGTTCTTAAAAGAAGAATTTTATTTAAAGAAAAGGTAAAAGAATCACCTCTGTAAAATCAGGATGGTAAATACTTTACAGGGTAATCAGATTCAAAACGTAGAGAATCCCTTTAGGCAAAACCTTAAGTTACAAAAAGACACAAAAACAGGAATATACATTCCCTCCCGCACAGCTTATTTTACAAGCTATTAAACAAAAGAAAATCTAACGCATTTTCCAGCTAGATTACTTACTAACTTTAGAGGAGTTGTAAGGCTGTATTCCTGACCTGTTCCCGGCAAAAGCATCACACAGACAGTCCAAACCCTTTGTTCCCCCTACCCTCCAGATTTGAAAGAATCTTGTCCCCTCATTGGCCATTTTGGGTCAGGTGCCAGCGGGGTTACCTTAGCTTCTTAACCCTTTACAGGTAAAAGGATTTTGCCTCTGGCCAGGAGGGATTTTATAACACTATATATAGAAAGGTGTTTACCCTTCTCTTGATATTTATGACAGACACTAAGTTCACTTTAAAAGAAAAGTAATAAACAACAATGAAAAAAATTTTTTTTTACTTGAGCATTTGTTCAGGTCCCTGTTCCCTGGGTATTGTATTGGGAGTGGTAAGGATCACCATGCTTGGTGTTGCATCCTTTCCGTAACACTGCCTCTGCAGATCCCTCCCTAAATCATATGCCCTGTCACATGACTCCTACAGAATGGCTTTGCATAAATCTAATCCTGCAAGATGCTGATAATCTTCCACCCCGAATTGACTTCAGCATGTCTTGGCAGCACTCTGTTTGCTGCACAACAACATTCATTGGCATGTAACCTTTCTTTCTGGACCTCACCATTCAGTTTCCTTTGACTTTTTGAAACAGAGGTGAAATTTGTGGAGAAGTTTCAGTGACATCTGTTCAGTGTTTATGGCTCCAATTGAGCAAAGCATGTGACTAATACCAGCCCAGTTCAGCAAAGCACGTAGTTAATTTTAGTTATGTAAAAGGCCCCATTTGCAGTCACTGTCACTATTCATGAGCTTAAATTTAAGCCTCGGTTTAAATGCTTTGCCGAGAAGGGATGGGATTAGTCACATAATTAAAGTTAAGCACATATTTAAGTGCTTTGTTGAGTTACTGTTTGTGTGTGTGTGTGTGTGTATGTATGTGTATAATTTGAATTGCTGTGTGATGATGCTCTATATAAATGGTGAAATAATACTTCAATATACTACACTTAATTGGGATGTGCTAATTTAGGATGGCTGTCTTATTGGGATGTCTCCAACTAAACTCGTTTAGCCCAATGATGGTGAAGTGTGCTGCTTATTTGGACAATACTACCATAAATGCTACTTCATGGGGATGAATTTAGCTATTGCCAAGTCGTTAAATGGTGTTTAGCGAGGTGTTTAATAGGTGTGAACCAGTCTTCTAATACACAAGTTGCTAAATAAGGGTTAAGAGTTGGATGTTCCTGGGTGTTCAGGAAGCCTCTGATGGCTTCTGCCAAAGACAGCTACATTCTGGTAGATTCACGAGATCTAGTCAGAGCTCTGCTAGAGACATGCTGCAAGTCTTGGGGAAAACTCATTTAACTTCATTCTCATTACATCAGTGTCACCATCAGTAAAAAGGGGATAGCAACATTTACTTCCTTAGGGTGGAGGTGAAGGGGGTTTGTGAGGTTTAGTTCACAAATATTTCTAGAGCGCGTTGGGGTCCTTAGATGGAAAAGTTATAGAATGGCAAAGTATTACTATAATTTATTATTATTTACCACATTTGTTTTATTCAGCTAACTTCCACCCTTTCTCTTTCAGGTGAAACCAACCAAAAATTCTGTGTGCTTTGGAGCCCTGCTCTTTCTCTATACAGGCGATTTTTACCTGAACATCAAGTTTCATGAAGACAACTCCAGCAGAGAGCTTCCTCTTTCTTGGTTCTGCCTGCCCAGTGTTCACATTCGTGCTATGGAGCCTGTGATCCAAACTAAACTGTAAATGTACCATATGATATTGGATTAGCCACAGGGCACAGAAACACTTGACATGTCCTCTGCTTGACCCCACTTTGTTTCTTTCCAACCACAGGCTTTCTTTAGAGGCACAGCTGAACACTTTTAGAATTGGCTGAACCTTGGGCAGCTGCCTTTGCTTATGTGGAAAGGAGTGATGGAATATAATGTACTGGATTCCTCCCCCCCCCCCACACCCCAAAAAAAGTCTTTGGTAGCCACTAAGAGAAAAATTCAGCTCTTCCTGATAGCCATGCCTCCCCATTGATATGGATTTGCAGGGGTGTATGTGAAAGCTGAATTTAGCCATGAGCTTGAAGGTCTTAGCTCCAACCTGAATGATACCTAAGGACTTCAGGTTCCTCAGCACTTCAATAAGAGTTGTGTTTCTCCACTAAATTACCACCACCACGATACTGAAAACACCATTTGGGACCTGTTTTCTCAGTCAGTTTCTTCCTGTGCTTGTTCCTAAACCCTTTGTTTGCTGGGTATATTGGTGTCTTTCTAACTCAGAATAAATGTGAGCCATGCAATAGCAGAACAGTTGTTTTTTTCTTTCCCACCAGATTCTAAGGAACGTAGCAGCAGTAATGCCTTTTAATTTGTTACTTATTGCAGGAAATAACAGTAACTGTATCTCCAGTTTTTGTTGTTAGAATAGGCATGAACCCAAAAAGAGCTCTCCGCCCCTCCTTGGTCACAGTGCAGTTACTTCCCTTTGTGCATCAGTAAACAAGAAAAGAAGGAAGGCAAGACAGATAGAAATGTTTCTATTCCTGCCAGAAAGGAGAGAAGCCAAATATTTGGCTGCCTGTGGGTTAATCTATGATGTCAGAGTGCCACAGGCCTATTTCATGGCAGTTGGGAGCCATTTCAAGCATTTGCAGGCCCTTTAAAATGCCACCAAGATGAATCTGCTGATAGTCTTTAAAGCTTTTCACAAGAAATTGTTTCTAAACGTCTATTAATCAGGATTAGACAGGCCAGGCTAGACTATGATATTTTCTTCTTTTCTTTGTCGAATGAATAAAATAAAATGTTATAGAATAACTGCTGTAAGTTACTTCACTGTGGCTATAGCTGCCAAATGTACTGTAAATTTGCTTTATTGTGTTGTCTTTTACATAGAAGCTTTGAATAAAGAGACCGAGGCTTACCCTAGATGAAGCACTGAAGGTGTCTGATCTATATGTGAATTTTTCTTTACCGTGTGAGTCATGTTTGTGTCTAAACATGCAAATATGTGTATTTTATTCAGCTATGATAGCTTTACAGCCCACTCCTACTGGCAAAATTCTCATTGTCTTCAGTGGAAACACAATCCTGCCCATGCTCAATTGAATTGAATTGAATACTGCAGTTTTTGAATGGCAATAATGCGAAAATATTCCCACTTGAACAGTAGTGTCTAAGCATGAGGGAACTTTTGCTTCAGGCTATAGTATCTACATTTCCAGTATATTCAAGCAGCAGTGATGCCTTTTGCTCTAAAATTTTGTTTGTCTCAACACAGTCAACATTCGCTTTTGAGTTGGAGGAAACATCTATCTAGAGCTTTAGAATTTCAGAGGGAAAGATCTCTAAATGACTGTCTAAAAGGCTTATTTGGAACTACAAATTCTTCTGTCAGCTGCAAAGGGGTGCAGTGCCCTGCGACAGCAGAAATAGTTCCACAGCTTTGTACTGTTCTTCTTAGGGCAGGAAAGCCTGACGGGGAAGAGCCTCTGAGTGACTTGAGCTTGGCACCTTCTTTACGTTGGCAGAGCTCCGTCGAACAGAGCTGTGCAGTGGGGCCAAATTTACCGCATACCATCGCATGCCTATATGGGCATTAAGGGAAGAACTGAGGAGAGTGGGAAGTCAGTTTCTCCAGAAAGGCTTTTCTTTTCTTGCATGCGCCCATGCTGCATAATATGATGCAATAATATTACTGTACCACTATACTCTAAATTGAGATTAATTCAGTAATCCCCAAAAGATATTCTTTGTGCTACTGTTGCTGCTAGGAATAAAGCTAAGGCTTTATGAGGACCACATTTATGAGACAAAAATATTGATGGATTGCCGAGCTCTGAGGCCATTAATGGAAGATTTTCTCTTTGAGTAGAGGCTGTTGTACTATGAAACCTGTTCTGCTGTGCAATCCTCTGTTATAATGACCAGGGAAACAGCACCCTTTTACCATTAAAGGGCTAATCCAAAAACCATTGAAGTAATTGGAAACACTCCTGTCGAATTCAATGGGCTTTGACTCAAGCTCTAACAGCTGTCATTGTAATAAAAGAAAGCTGCACGTTTCTCAAGCTTGGCTTCCAAAATGGCATTTTAATTCTGCAGAATGTGCTCACTAACATAAGCTTTTATGTGTGTGTATATATATATATATATATATATATATATATATATGATAATACCCTGCCACTTGTTAACTTTGGCACTTCTAATATCTTTCCCAACTTTCTTACACATTTACCTGTCAGGGTAAGAGAGCTGAAATGTCACACTGTAGTGTAGATTCTTAATGCTGAGGCTTACCTGTGACTAACGTTAAGTGGTGATATTGTTTTGTGGGAATGTATTCAGAACGAGAATGCCGGAGCTCATTTTTTGTGTTTAAAATAGTATATTACACCCGTCAGAAATGGTACATCCAGTGGTTCGAGTAAAGGACTGTGCTTATCTGATCTGCTGTCCTTTGCTGAAATGCAAGCTGATTTTACTTCTCCTTGAAACATCCAGCTATTAATTCAAACGTAATGAGCCAAACTGTGCTTTGTTATACAACTGTAAATCTTATATGACCACACTTAGTGATTTAAGCCTCGGCTCCTGAGAGCAGAAATTGGCCGAATACACTGGAGAAACTTAAGACGTGTAAATTTAACTATGCAAATAAATAACTAACTTCTGTTATTTACACATCTGCCTCTCTCTGCTGCATGTAAGTCTTGATCATGTCCCTGTATGATTTTACTGGTAGTAATAATGTATCACATGGTGCTACAAGCACCACCATGTCCTTACAGAGTGTCTGGGTCTGGAATTAATATAATTAATCTTTGTCTTCTGAGGTAAATTTAGTGCTAATCAAAGGTGCCAGATTCACAGTGCTGTTCCTGTTTGTCTCTCCATAAAACAGGTACTGCATGAACAGTAGCAGTGCAAGCTTCCTAACACTGCCTTGCCAATGCAACTTAACTCTAAATTGGAGGGAAGACCTTTAGAGGTGAGAGGTTCCTTCCATTCCATCCTCAGCCTGTCAACCGAGACTGCTGAGTTGGCTGTTAAATAGTAGGGGCAGCCTGATGGTGATTTTTGTGGTGAGGACGGATAGCTCTTCATTAGACAATATACTGAAACCATCAGCTCATTTCAGATAGGCTGCCAGGCAGCTGTCAGATGTCAATAACTTTGTCACTATGGCTCTGGTTCAGCAAGGTACTTAAGGATGTGCCTAACTTTAACCATGTGAGTAGTCCCATGGCCTTCAATGGGGACACTAGGTTATTTAAAGTTAGGCGCCTTGTTGAACCAGCACCTAAATGTGTGGGCTGTATTTGAAACAGTGATCTTGGGGATAAAAGAGCACATGTCCCATTACTGAGCTCATGGGCCAGCCACTTCCCCTGATACCACTGGCTCCAAGTGAGAGGCAAACTTGCAGCCAAACCAGGGCTGCTCACTCTGCTGCTGTGGTGAGTCAGTCTTTTGACGCCTGGGTCCAGTGGCTTGCGCCCGCCCACCCCAGAGTCTTAATAGGTGCTGCGGTGAGTCAATAGAGCCTGCTGTGTGTCAGCCCTCAGGCATTCAGCAACAACCTACCCCTGAGCAGAGCCTGGGCATGGGTGTGTCCACAACCCCAGCAGAAATGCAGATCAGTCCGAGCAACAGCACTACCCCACCAGGAAACCTCGTGGTGCACCAGAATCCATCAACTCCCAGCCTGCTCCTGCTCTGGCTCCTGTTCCTTGCCTAAGCCCTGTCCCAGTATTATCCTTGCCTTGCTCTAGCCTCGCTCCAGACTCGTCACTGACCCGCCCTAGCCTTGCCTCTGCGCCTGATCTTCCCTCCTCCCCACCCCCCAACTCTCAGGCTCACTGTCCAGATTCAACCTTGGGCCTGTATCTGGACTCCAGCTTCAGTATCAACTTGGCTTGTCGGTGGACTCTGACCACCCGGTTTTGGACTCTGGCTACAGTTCTGATTCTGGTTTGGCTATGGATTCTGAGCTCCATTTTGACGCCAGTCTGTCCCCAGCCCTCGATTCCAGAACCACTCTTGGCTCAGGCCCAACCCTACAACTAGCTGTAACACACACTTCAACCACTAGGCCTGATTATTTGAGGCAGTACCGGACACTGTTTGTGACGGTGCCAATAGCATGAGTCTTATCAAAGTGATGGCCTTGCCATTTTTTATATTCTGGGCGTTAATTTTTTCATTCTTCAGGTGACGGTGTCTTGTACCCCCTTCATGTACACACATCAACCGTAGTCATGAAGGTTTATGGGTGTAAAGCACATTAATAAATTTGTCTGGGAAATCAACTTATACCAAAAGGCTATGACCACAATTACATTAGCTCCATGCTAGGAGGGATGCTGTCCCTACCTAGCCAAGCTGGGATTCCTCCTCTTGCAGTCATCCTGCTTCCTGGGCAAGCCTGAGAGCAGCTGGGTTGGTATTCATCTTTTGTCGGCTCTCTATGGTCCCATTCCCTGCAACACCCCAATCCCCAGAGCTGAAGTGAAAAACACAAAACAAAAACATAAAATTGTATTAAAATGGCTTACACTTTATAAACTATTTATACCTGGAAACAAGTCAAAGCATTAATAAATGATAGCTGTTATAAGCATGTTATAAACATAAGTAGTGTGTGTTACAGATGGCTATAAATATACTAATAGAGGGTGTTATTGATTGCAAGTAACAAATCTAGAGACCAACAGGTCAATTACAATATAAAACACTTGATTTAAACAGCTATTAAGCATTTATTAATAATTTATGAATCGACCCTAAATATAACGTGTGACCTTAAAAGTGTGAAACGTGGGACTTTATAAAATGTTTGTTTCTCCTGAAAAACCATAAAAACACAAAAATCCCTTGTTAAATATCAGCTGCATCATACCGCTCTGTCCTGATAAACTTACTGTACTGGGGACTGCCACAGCACCATCTCCCAGATGCTAGACATGTGAAAAAAGAAATGCTGAAAGACACTTTAGTTAGAGGTTACACATGAATTGTACATGCCCCCGTGCCCCCAAACAAACCCTCCTAGCTCACTGTGACGTTTCAGCATTCACTCATTGCTCCCCCAGGGATTGCTACGTCCCACTGCAGTAGGAAGGGAAGGAGCAGATGAAGGAAAGTAAATGGGCTGTATGGAGGGGTCCAGACAGATACCAGCTCAACAAACTCTGCCTTACATGACTCTTGATTCCGGATGCTAGAAGGAAACATGAGAAAGAAGTCTAGTGCTGCTAAAAGCCAAGAACAGAACAACAGAAAAATTAAACTTACACAAATTATTGAGTCAATGAATGAAAATAATAATCTCCAGCCTCCATGAGCATTGACTTCCAGTGGTGATGATCCCCATCCTACTAGACCCTGGGTTTCTTAGGGCCTGGGTGATCAGGTAGAGGGTGTGGGGAGCTGCTGACTCCTGCCAGTGTCAGTGTGAAGGACATAGCAGTCACACCTCTGCCCATCATAATGCACACAACAGCTCCCCATGCAGAACACAGCCATTCAAGGCAGGCAATGGAGCATACCAAAGAGAGCCCAGAGGCATTATTGTAACAAGTGATGGGAGTAAATGCTGGATAGCTATTGTCTACATCATTGTCTACAGCCAAGCTCTACGATATAATCGCATTTGCTCCAACCCCTCAGACAGAGACAAACACCTACAAGATCTCTATCATGCATTCTTACAACTACAATACCCACCTGCTGAAGTGAAGAAACAGATTGACAGAGCCAGAAGAGTACCCAGAAGTCACCTACTACAGGACAGGCCCAACAAAGAAAATAACAAAACACCACTAGCCATCGCCTTCAGCCCCCAGCTAAAACCTCTCCAACGCATCATCAAGGATCTACAACCTATTCTGAAGGACGACCCATCACTCTCACAGATCTTGGGAGACAGGCCAGTCCTTGCTTACAGACAGCCCCCCAACCTGAAGCAAATACTCACCAGCAACCACACACCACACAACAGAACCACTAACCCAGGAACCTATCCTTGCAACAAAGCCCGTTGCCAACTCTATCCACATATCTATTCAGGGGACACCATCAGAGGGCCTAATCACATCAGCCACACTATCAGAGGCTCGTTCACCTGCGCATCTACCAATGTGATATATGCCATCATGTGCTAGCAATGCCCCTCTGCCATGTACATTGGTCAAACTGGACAGTCTCTACGTAAAAGAATAAATGGACACAAATCAGACGTCAAGAATTATAACATTCAAAAACCAGTCGGAGAACATTTCAATCTCTCCGGTCACTCGATTACAGACCTGAGGGTGGCTATCCTTCAGCAAAAAAACTTCAAAAACAGACTCCAACGAGAGCCTGCTGAATTGGAATTAATTTGCAAACTGGATACAATTAACTTAGGCTTGAATAGAGACTGGGAATGGATGAGTCATTAGACAAAGTAAAACTATTTCCCCATGTTATTTCTCCCCCCCCACTCCAACCCCCACTGTTCCTCAGATGTTCTTGTTAACTGCTGGAAATAGCCTACCTTGCTTGTCACCATGAAAGGTTTTCCTCCTCCCCCCCCCACTGCTGGTGATGGCTCATCTTAAGTGATCACTCTCCTTACAGCGTGTATGATAAAACCCATTGTTTCATGTTCTCTGTGTGTGTATATAAATCTCCCCACTGTATTTTCCACCAAATGCATCCGATGAAGTGAGCTGTAGCTCATGAAAGCTTATGCTGTAATAAATTTGTTAGTCTCTAAGGTGCCACAAGTACTCCTTTTCTTTTTGCGAATACAGACTAACACGGCTGCTACTCTGAAACCTGTATAGCTATGATTACCCTCCCCTTTTCTGCACCTCAGCTTAACTTCTTGCTGAAGCACTCATGAAAATTCTAGCTTTTCAGGGCTTCTGGAGAGAACTACACAGAGTCTTTGTGTAGGCACTTACTCCTGCACAAACCACATGTACAAAGGTACCAGACCAAAATAATAATGTAACCCACACACCATATAAGGCCGCATGTTATGCTGGGGGTTGAGTGAAACCTCACTGAAGCCGCTGGATGTAACAGGATGCCTGTAAAAAGGAATTTAGCTCCTTTATGGAATAAATAGGCGCCACCACCTAAAACACAGGTCACATGCGAGCCTGGTCAGCAAGGTGTGCTATGTTTCATTGGGGGCTAAATGCAGGCATTGGGTAGTGTTTGACAGAGCTCTGTGTGTGAGAGAGAGAGAAGCAGCAGAAACACACAAAGAAGCCCCAGTGACACACTTATAGCATGATTGTTTGATACTGTCTCACATGACCTTTTCATAAACAAAGGCAACCTAGCTGGAGCTACTGTAAGGTGGTTGCATAACGGGTTGGAAAATCATTCCCAGAGAACAGTTATCAGTGGTTCACAGTCAAGTTGGAAGGGCATATTGAGTGGGGTGCTGCAGGGATCAGTTCTGGGTCTGGTTCTGTTCAATATCTTCATCAATGATTTAGATAATGGCATAGAGAGTACACTTCTAAAGTTTGCAGATGATACCAAGCTGGGAGGGGTTGCAAGCTGTCAAGGTCCCTTCCCCACTCTGAATTCTAGGGTACAGATGTGGGGACCTGCATGAAAAACACCCTAAGCTTATTTTTACCAGCTTAGCTTAAAATTTCCCCAAGATACAAACTATTTTACCTCTTGTCCCTGGACCTTATTGCTGCCACCACCAAGCATATAACAAATATAACAGGGAAAGAGCCCACTTGGAAACGTCTTTCCCCCGAAAATCCCCCCAAGCCTTACACCCCCTTTCCTAGGGAAGTCTTGATAAAAATCCTCATCAATTTGCATAGCTGAACACAGACCCAAACCCTTTGATCTTAAGAAAAATGAAAAAGCAATAAGGTTTTTAAAAGAAGAATTTTAATTAAAGAAAAAGTAAAAGAATCACCTCTGTAAAATCAGGATGGTAAATACTTACAGGGTAATCAGATTCAAAACATAGAGAATCCCTCTAGGCAAAACCTTAAGTTACAAAAAGACACAAAAACAGGAATATACATTCCATTCAGCACAACTTATTTTATCAGCCATTTAAACAAAACAGAATCTAACGCATATCTAACTAGATTGCTTATTAACTCTTTACAGGAGTTCTGACCTGCATTCCTGCTCTGGTCCTGACAAAAGCAACACACAAACACAGAGAGAACCCTTTGTCCCCCCGCCCCTCCAGCTTTGAAAGTATCTTGTCTCCTCATTGTTCATTTTGGTCAGGTGCCAGCGAGGTTATCTTAGCTTCTTAACCCTTTACAGGTGAAAGGGTTTTTCCTTTGGCCAGGAGGGATTTAAAGATGTTTACCCTTCCCTTTATATTTATGACACAAGCAATTTGGAGGATAGGTTTCAAATTCAAAATGATCTGGACAACTGGAGAAAGCGTCTGAAGTAAATAGGATGAAATTCAACAAGGAGAAATGCAAAGTACAGTACTCCACTCAGGAAGGAACAATCAGTTGCATGCATACAAAATGGGAAATGACTGCCTAGGAAGGAAATGACTGCAGAAAGGTATCTGGGGGTCATAGTAGATCACAATCTAAATATGAGTGAACAGTGTAACCCTGTTGCAAAAAAAGCAAACATTCTGGGATGTATTAGAAGGAGTGTTGTAAGCAAGGCATGAGAAGTAATTCTTCCACTCTACTCTGTGCTGATTATGCCTCAACTGGAGTATTGTGTCCAGTTCTGGACATTACATTTCAGGAAAGATGTGGACAAATTGGAGAAAGTCCAAAGAAGAGCAACAAAAATGATTATAGGTCTAGACAACATGACCTACAAGGGAATATTGAAAAAATTGGATTGGTCTAGTCTGGAGACGAGAAGACTGAGAGGGGACATAACAGTTTTCAGGTACATAAAAGATTGCTACAAGGGGGAGAGAGAAAAATTGTTCTCCTTAACCTCTGAGGGTAGGACAAGAAGCAATGAACTTAAATTACAGCAAGGGAGGTTTTGGTTGGACATTAGGAAAAACTTATTAACTATCAGAGTGGTTAAGCACTGGAATACATTGCCTAGGGATATTGTGGAATCTCCATCATTGGAGATTTTTAAGAGCAGATTAGACGAACACCTGTCAGGGATGGCCTAGATAATACTTAGTCCTGCCAAGAGCATAGGGGACTGGCCTAGATGACCTCTCAAAGTCCCTTCCAGTCCTGTGATTCTATGAAAATGAGAAAAGCTGAGAGAGAGTGCGCGCTTTTGCACAGAGTGCTATCTGGAAAGAGGCTTGGAACTGTGAGCAAAGAAGCTTGTCCTGTTGTTTGATTCCTGCTATGTTCAGGAAAACAGGATTTTTGTGTATATTCTTTTGTAAATAAGATTGTGTCAAAGAAGCATCTAGTTCAGTCAGCAATTTCTCGTCCTAATGGAAAGAATCCACTAGACTCCAAGTATTGGGTAATTGCCCGGGTCAAAAGGGATAACAAGTATTTGATTTAATTCCAAAGATGGCGAGTGAAGCAGAGGGGAAGGGGCAAGGATTTTTGCTGAAAGCATCTGTGGCTATGCAAATGTGCAGATAGCAGAACAGGCCAACTCAGTTAAAAGGCTCCAGATTTATCCAGAAAAAGGGTGTGGTAATTACTAGCTGTGCTTCAGAGCTTCAGTTAAGGACAGACAGTCTTGCCTCCAACTCAGACGTCCACTGCCTGAGAGCTGAGCCAGTCAGATCTTGGGAAAGTGGGGAGGTTATAAATAAGAGTCAAAGACAGCTTCCTGTATGCAATGACTGATAAACATAGAACCAAGAACTGTGTGCACTGTCAGGATTGGTTCTTAATATCTGTACCACTTTGGATACAGACTATAGAGTTCCTATTTTACCAGAAAATGAGGAGGCCAGTCAACCATTAATCAAAGGACTAGAATGCTGTTTGGAATCCCAGACTTTATTTGGCTAACAAGTGTTTGGAAAAGGGCTGAGTGACACTGTAGGTCTGAAGAAAAAAATCACGCGTGCCACATTTTATAGCCACAATATAGAGACAGAGAAATAATCTCTAATAGACAAGCACAGGGAAAAGAGAGGGTTTGTGTGTCCATGTGTGCGTAAGGGAACATAGTGGTAGATTTACCACCAGCTTGTTTTGGTTTAAACTTTTTTCAAATACTGTTTAAATTGTCTCTGTTAAGTTTATATGTTTGTTTACCAAAAGATGTGGGGGGGGGGGGCTTGTCTTTGAAGCTGCTTGGCGATTGTTACTAACACTTACCTAATATGAGTAGCCAGGTATGGAATGACCTTGCTGGAACCCAAAGACTTAATGCAGTGATTATTCAGAGGCCACATTATGGGGAAATGCAACCCTCCTGGTAGCAGCTAAACTATGGATGTGGAAAGTCTGGGCAAAAGAGGTATGTTTGGTCTATCAGTGCTTTGTGCGAATGAGCTGCGAGCTGACCCAGCATTGAAAAAATAAATATGTTATTGCATTGCCCACTGTTCTATTTCCTCTCACTTTCTCGCTTGTTTCCAGTGCCTTTCCCTGCGCTGTAGATAATACTGCATTGTTTTGGCAGCTGGTATCTAGTGATGTATCTGTGTGCATATCTAGTATATTAATGGAAATATGTCACCCATCACCATTATTGTTTTTTAACTTGCCTCTGCTTATTGAACTATTGACATCAGCTGGCTGCTTTGATGGCAACAAGAAGTGCAGCAGTTTGCAGAGCTATCAGGTGCAGACCAAACAGATGTCAGTGTTCAAACTGAAAAACGAGATTAGCCTGGTCCCGCGCTGTGGCTGTTTGTTAGATCTGTACTCTCCATGGAGAATTTACAGCACAAACCTCCTTTCCCTTCTTCTGATTTTAGTTTAATGGAATAAAATTTTATCCTACATCAGATTTTTTTGTAATCTCTTTTTCGGTGTAAGCTTCTTTACTTTATGTGGGTTATTTTTTTACAGTTAGTCTGTGGTATTTTGTCCTATCCCCTCTAATCCTCTGCCTCAGAGTTCATAGGGGTAAGGGGAAAGTACTGGAGATGGAGACTAAATCCCAGTGCACGAGCACTGCTTTCTAGTGCATTTGCACACTCACTCAAAGTAGTTTTGGGCCGTCTCGTTCCCCTACCTTCAGCATTTCATACATTCAGCAGAGATAAATGCAGGCTACTTGTGATCTCAACAAGACCTATAGAGCTGTCACAGCCATATTGAATGAGTTCACTAATCCAGTGGTCACCTTCTCTCCTTTCATTCCCTGATTTTCCAATACTCCCACCAGTTTCAAACAACAATAAAGAGACCATGTGCTGGATTTTGGTGGCTTTGGTGTATGTATTGAGCAGGAAAACCTACAACCTTATTACCTGTGCAGAATCACTGTTGTTCAGTGACAAGATCATCTTAAGACATTCCAGTACTGCATGTAAATTATTAACTACAAAGTGCTGCTGCCTTATGCAGGCAGAAATTAGGAGTTGCTAAATGCCATGTCTTTGGGCTCTACATTGACCGCACTTTCAATACTACAGAGCAAAGACTTGCCTCCTTGAAAAGCTGGAGAGACATTTAGTTGTTACCAAAAAAGTTTGCTTGAGCACCACAAAATTAGTATGGTAAACTGGCATTTTACTAGTGTTTACATGTATCATGCCAGCCACACTGTCACACATTGCAACATCACAGCACAAACTGCTCCCTCGCCAACTCAGGTCAGTCATCGGGATCGTTTTGTGGTTTTTCTGTGACACTATTACCAGTGTTTCTCTTTTCTCTCCTGTCTTGCAGCTCTTGGGAGTGAGGATCTCAGTGGCTCCTTTTCCTGGAGGAATAGGGGTGGATCCTAGCAGTTCTCATCCTAAGGTCTCTTTGCCCAGCACTGTGCCCAAAAGAGCTAATGTGGTCATGGGATGCATAAACAAGGGACTCTTGAGTAAAAGTAGAGAGGTTATTTTATCTCTGTATTTGGCACTTCTATGACTACTGCTGGAACCCGTGTCCAGTTCTGGTGCCCACAATTCAAGAAGGATGTTGATAAATTGAAGCAGGTTCAGAGACAAGTTACGAGACTGAGTAAAGGTTTAGAAAATCTATCTTATAGACTCAAAAAGCTCAATCTATTTAGCTTAACAAAGAGAAGGTCGAGGGATGACATGATCACAGTCTATAAGTACCTACAAGAGGAACAAATATTTGATGATGGGCTCTTCAGTCTAGCAGAGAGAGGTACAACCCAAGCCAATGGCTGGAAATTGCAACTAGGCAAATTCAGGCTGGAAACAAGGCATACATTTTTAACCATGAGCATAATTAACCATTTGAACAATTTACCAAGGTTTGTGGTAGATTCTCCATCACGGACAATTTTTAATTGAGATTGGATATTTTTCTCCATCATAGACAAATTTTTAATCAAGATCTGCTTTGAGAATTATTTGGGGGCTGTTCTATGGCTTGTGATATACAGGAGGTCAGACTAGATGATCGTGATGGCCCTCTGGCCTTAGAATCTATGAATGACTTACAGTGTGTGTGCCAGGAACCATTCCCATAGCCAGCAGGGAATACTACAGCTACAGAGGTCTGATGCCACAGCAATGGGGAATTGATCATGGAAATCAGTCAAGGCACTAAGAAATCTCCCGAGTCCCTAACTTAGGGCCCCCCAATTCTACACTTGAGCCTCAAGTGGGCATATCACCCCTATAACAAAGTGCCAATTTAACATTCCAGACCCAATCCTCCCTTGAGCTAAGCTTGGCACAGCTGAAGACAGGAGGAGGGAAAATGGCTCTAAACCACTTTTCTCCTCCCCTGATCTTGAGTCAGCCCAGGGCAAACACAGCCTTTATGCCCCTGCCCCTGCCCCTCCCTCCCCCATAAAACTTAGAACAGCCTTTAGGCTGCTCTAAATTATGTTGGGTGCTGTGGTTCCATAAGGACTGTTGTGGCAGCTAAGAAGCAGGTGACATATGATGTGCCCAGTCCCAAAAATGCCCTCTGCATAGAAGTTGGGGGGGAGGCGTGCGAGTAGATGGCGTAAAGTCAGTTAAGCTTTCTCTAGGATTCCCTTCTGTCAGGAGGATCATTTGCTGCTATTTTGCCTTAGCAGCACAAAGCAGCTGGGCCAGGTGCAAAGGATCTGGACCCCTAACTTAGGTTGCTTCCAGAGTACTCAATAATGAACTAATATACAGGATACACAGATCAAAAAAAAACCCATATACAAGAAGCTCAGCAGAAGGGCTAAGGAATGAACGGTTGATTCAATCAAACTGAAGTGGTTGCTTTATGAAAATGCATATTTCATGGGCTGCCTGAGACTGACGATGCATCAGCTATGTCTTGAACGGTCTCCACATTGTGAGTAAGCTCACCATAATAGATGCTAGAGATTGAAGTCGCTGCAGCATTCTTGGCGGCTCCACACACGATTCCATTTTTATCTTGTTTGATATCGTTCCGAATGTGTGCAAGGCAGCACATTCGCTGCTGAAAACTGCATTGTTGTTCTTTTTAACAAAAGAAAGCGCTTCTCTCATTTTAGGTAAACCCTGCATTTGCATTAAAAACACCCAGGGGTTATGGAGACGTGAAAACAGTTTGTCCTAGGAAAAATGTTCTTATAAGCCCTCACTTGTCTTCCTCTAAAAAGACGCTAGTGTGATACAATAACACCATTAGCCTTTCCAAAATCCCAGGGGCAGTACACACATACCTGCAGATGCTGCTCAGGGGTACAATAACAACGAGAACACACAATTTGAATGGATTTGAAGACAATAAGAGATCAGCTTAATGAGGCTGTTCAATGTGCAAGGACTCCTAGAATAGTTATCACAGATCCATTTTCATTAATGTGTGTTAATTTAAAAGCTCAGCGTTCACATCAATCCTGCTTGAAAAACATCCCAACAACGTGCCGTGTCATTGCTTGCCAGAGGATTCCCATGTTGCAGAAAACAGAGATGACCCTCGCTCCTACCATCCGGGAGCAGGAAAGGAAGAGACATAATTGTGTTGAAGCACAGGCCACCAGAGTTTAGCGACTAGCACCAGCAGCCTGGTTGACAGAATTCAAATCTTTCTTCATAAGGAGGTGTGATCTGTGGCCCACTTGGTATGTGAGTCTCTTATGTATCACCTACCCTCTGACTCCTTAGAACAGGTATTCTGTGTAGATACAGCCGCTTGAGGGCAGCACATAGTACAGACCTCCCTACTTCGGGGATATTCCCTCACAGCCGTATTCAGTGAGCTCAGCTGGTCGTTCTGCATATGGTATAAGACCGCAGAGTAAGGTTTACCGTGAGAGGTTGTCTTCTCTAGCGGTTAGCACACTTGCTTGGGGGGGGGGAGAAGGGGAGAGGTCATGAGACCTGGATTCTAAGCCTAATGTAATTGATACTCTTTGCCTGTCACATCTATTTAGGTTGGAAGCTCTTAGATTGGGCCTCTCTTTCACTATGTCTTTGTATAACACCTAGCACAATGCGGGCCAAATCTTGGTCAGAGCCTTTAACCTTTAATGCAGACAAAAATCAATATGCTGGACACATGCCTCTGTATTTTTTGAGATATAACTAATATATTATAGACGTTTCCTAATATCATTCATAGACAAAGCAATAAACAATGTGCACGCATAAAAAAGGCTGAATGCACAAGCATTGACAAAGCCTAAATTATATCAGACGCCAATGTAACTCACCTAAAATTAATAAACTATTCAACCAGCCCAATATATTAGCTATGCAAATCAATAAACATGTCATAGAAAGCAGAGCTTTCAGCTCGAAGCTGTGCATTTATGAAACAAGAGTGGCTACTGGTTACGGAGGCGGGGGGAACAACACACAAAACAAAAAGCAGCTGGGGCTGTGATCCATTTACACTGGAAGTAAATTGAACCAGATAGTGAAGAGAAGATTTAACTATATAACAAAGAGGTTGTTGCATTTATAAATAGCCTGCAGAGTTCTGCGCCTAGGTGCTGTGTGAACAATTTGGCTTTATGAAATTCTTCATACATATTTAGGCACTTCAAAGGACACATACCAAGAAGGGTGTAAGAAACTACAATGCAATGATGGATTGTTCCCTATATATCTAATCAGAAAAGCCTTTATCTGAAGAACTAGGGCTGGGGGGGGGAAACAGAGGGGGAAAAGAAGTTCCATTTAGGAAAGGTTTATTAAAGGGAAATAATCCATCAAGTAGATGGTACACACTTTCCTGTCGGCGCTTCAGACAGGCACAGTTCTCTTTGTAAAATGCTGAGCAGTATTCAGCAGGGGTTCTGTAGTAACTATATGTTCATTAGGAACAACAGGAGCTTCAAAAACAAATGGTGTTAGCAGCAGCACTGCTTTGTTGTCGCCCCTCCCAATAATGTCTGTAAATCACCCTGTTACTATTGTGTATGTGCCAGATCTAGGGAACGCTAACTGCACACAACAAACCAGACAGCTTCAGAGCATCAAGGGGGAAGCATAAAACTAGCTCGCATCATTGCTAAGGGGCCCTTTGTGTGGAGTCCTGTTGTGACAATTGGCTCTATAAATTTACTGAAATCTTGAGCCCACCTGTAAATAGTATGTAAATGTTCACGAAAAGGCCATAATAACCTATTATAGCAAGTGTTGATGGGAAAAGGTACAAAAGGGAGACAAAAAAACCAAATTAGGCTAGACAGAAAGGCCAAATTGATATGATTCAAGGACTATGTTGAAATTATGCTTGTTAAAAACAGGAGCTGTGGAGCCGGAAGTTAATGAGCCAAAATTGGTATGTCAGATATTAGGGATAATTGGTGGACACAATAGTGTGGCGATGGGCTATGCCACACATCAGCTCTCTTTTGGGGGGCCTTAAAGAGAGACTTTGTGGGGAAATGAAAGAACAGACAGAGGCTACCAGCGCAAGCCTGGCTGCCATCCCCACCCTTTGCTGGGACCCCGGACCTTCGTCATCCTGATTCTGAGGGCTGCCCTGACCAGACCAGGCCAGAGATGCCATGGCCACCCCTACCAGCTCCATCTGAATCCCAACCACCGCCTGGTATGACCGTTACTACCAGCATTGAGACCATCTAAGAGACTGTCAGACAAGGGAGCCTTTCCCTTTAAGACTGGCCTTTGACAACAGCAGCAGCAATGACATCTCCAGCCCAGCTCAAGTAACTTCTTCTTGTTTTCCCCAAAGGATGATTATAACCCTCTTTAATCCCATCTAAGAGACTGTCAAACCAGAGGGGGGGGGGTTTCTTCTAAAAACTGGCTATAGCTCAGAGCTGTTGTGAAAAACAAAAGCCTTATTTAATACTTGACTTTGCAAATGATTTCACTGTTTTCCTTCTTTTCTGTATCTTTAAAAGGATTTTTTTAATGGTGTGTTTGCCATGCTGCTAAGAAGGCGGAGGTCACTGTGTACCAAGCCCCAGATGTTGTTTAACACTGTTTAATGTTGGACAGCGACTGGGTTATGTTAGCCCATATGGTTCATCTAAATTAATGCAACTGTCAAAAAGGGATACTTCTGGCCTCCCATGCTGTTTGATTTGTATATGGAGACACAGGCTGCAGTGTTGACAGTAGCCTGATGACACTCTGCTGTGAATTTGGATTGGTCAGATGAGAAACAGTTCTGCTGAGCACCTCACCGAGCATCAGAGTGAGCCTGCCTTGTGGATGAGAGCAAGCCAACGAATGCACAGTTATGGTGATGCTGAGAGGTTGGGGGAAGCAACAGGAAGACTGGACAATGCTTAGAATCAGAGCCCGAATCCAGGCCTCAGCTCTGAACTGTGGCTCCATATCTGGGCTCTGGGGGGAAGGGAAAGTGCAAAAAATAATCTTTATATACGCCCCCCCCCATAGGTGCTTTATAGAAATGTAGGAAGGCAGGTTGCCTACCCCAAAGAGCTTAAAAATGAAATAAGGCCTAACACAACAAGTGAAGAGAACCTGATAATGGCGTGGGTGGGTGGAGTGAAGACTAAGGGTTACTGTGGTATATCTAGCTCTGCTACGCATTTGTTTTACATTTACTATATCTTTAAATCCATAAGGAATCCTCTCTCTACAGTCATAGGCAGCCATTTTACAGCATAGACGGTTAGATGGGGGGAGTACAATGTGTGCTGTCTTGTGGAAACTTTTGTTTTGTTCTTTCTTATTTTGTTAGCTTGTGAATCCAAAGGCCATCTGCACTGAAGAAACCGGTTTGCGCTTCGTGTGTGGAAAAGCAATACGCGTACATAATGTCCCTTCAACTGTAAGTCACTGGACTTTCTTGTTACTCTTATGAAAAAGAGTAAAGTCATAACCCAAAACAAGACAGTTGACAAGAGACTTAGTGCAGGTTGGGCCACTAATGTAGTACACTTGTCTAAGGGTCGATCTGAACCCCACTTTCTCTCTCCTTTTCTGCACACCCTCCATCCCTTTTGTCTGATTTGGGAAGAATACGATCAGAGCAGGAGTAAAGGGCTCTGGAATGGGAAGAAAAATCATTGAATGCTCTAGAGTTTTTCTAGATGGTTCATTCTAGAAAAGGCAAAGGGTTTTAGCTCTGGGCATCTAAAGTTTCCTTGTATAAAAAGGCAATTGAATGGCACTTTGAGAGCTGCAGGCGGAAGGACAAGAGCTCTGGAAGTGGTAAGTATCCTGACTTTCTTTTGGATGGTGTGATGGGTTGTTTACCCCACACTTGCCCGGAAAGGTTTAATGAAGTCTAAGAAGGGGGCTAATTAACTCAATGGGCCACGGAGAGAATCAGGTGGCTAAATAATCCCTGTAGTGAGGGAGGGAGCCCAGCTGGGAAGGAACAAGCGGGGCTGGGTTTATAAAGACAGGACATTGGCAGCAGAAAGGAGGGATGTTGGGAAAGGCTGCAGTCGTTTCCTGGGAGGAGGGAGGTGTGTTTGAAGGCTACAGAGCCGTGCAGCCTGCAGTTGCTCCCTGGGAAGAGGGAGTGGTGAAGCTGGCAGATCCAGAGAAGGAAGGGAGAGCTGGGTTGTTAGGAAAGTGCTCAGGAAAATGCAGCAGGGTCAGGGATGGAACAAACCTTGACTGCTGGCTGGAACCTGGAGTAGAGGGCAGGCCTGGGTTCCCCAACCAGCCACTGGGGAAATGGCACCAGCGAGGCAGTGACTAGGAAGACTACTTGAGCCTGTTTCTGGGAATGAGATTTTCCAGTCCCGGAAGGGGAAAGCATTTGGTGACCTGGCCAGAATGCCAAGTCACAAAGAGGCAGCAGCCACTCGTGGAGTGAGAATGGGGCCGCAGACTCAGACAGAGAGGCAGAAGATGGCATGCAACTGCAGGAAGGGGCATTGACCTTGTGAGCTATGCCCCACAATGACCAGGAGGAGGTGCTATCTGACCGATGAGTGGAGCACCCCATCACAGATGGGTTCACCTTTCTCTCCTATACAGCTGTCACACATTCTGGTAATCTCAGTGCCATGGGGTCTGCCTCCATGATATAAATAAGTGATGAAAATCAAGGTGAAATCTCAGTGGGTCTCTGTGGGATTGGAAATCTATGATGCGAGGTGCCCCTCCTAATGAGGAAGAGCAGAAAGCTATGGTTCCTGGAAATGCAATAAATATCATTCATTGAAAAGAAATGAACCAATGATTAGTCTCTACAGTGCATTGATTTACAGGGCATATCCCTAGAAGTGTAAAAGCATCAGTAGTAAATAGCCTGGTAGACAAAGCAATTACTCCATGCTAAAGACACCTCTGGAGAAAGGACTTAGCAGAAAAAGAGAGATCAGAAGCTCAGGGGGTCTTCTGGGTCCACATGATATTAAACAAAACAAAGCAAAAAAATCACACTTGCAACTGGAGCAGATGGAGGTTGCCTTTAGGTGCATTGACCCCCAGGGGGGAAATAGTATTTAGGGCTATCTCCTTCCCAGTACCCATATTTCTCCCTCCTTCTGTCTTACCAGTCTAACAACTCTCCCAATCTCCTATTTCTGTCATTTGATCCTCTAAAAAAGTTGGCCAAATTTCCACTAAGGAAGGGGACACTATTCCCAGCCAGTGTGAACTAAAACAGTGCTGCAAAGGAAGCACCATTGTGCAAAAGACCCTGGAGCCAAACCGGGAAAAACATGACTGAGCAGAAGTGCGGGCACCTACTGAGCAGAAGTGGGGGCACCTGCAGAGCAGAGGCCAGGTGGGCATGAGCTCTGGACTTAGTCTGTGTTTCTTGTCTTTGTACGGCGCCTGCTCTAATGGGGCCCTGAACCTGAAGGAAGCCTGTGGATGCCACTGTAATAGAAACATGGAATGACAGAAGCCACTATCTCTTGACTTCTAATCCTAATTTTGTCTGTGTGGCCTTCGGTGAATCGTTTGACCTCTCTGGGCCTCAGTTTCCTCATCTGCAAAATGTGGATGCAAAGAGCTCTATTGGTTTCTGTTTACAGCATGTGCCAGTTCTAGCTATGAGCTCAGGTACAACACAACCCTAGCACCCTGCATTTCAGCATAAGCCACTTCACCATCCCCCTCCCAGGCCTGGGGACACGGTTAGCTATGGGAGTTGCAGGACAGGAAGGGAGCGCCAGTTCCCCAGCCAGCTGTGAGAACTCAGGGGTAGGGGACTTCAGGATTGCTCTAGCCCTGTGTTCTCAGTGAGGGAAGGAGGAAAGTGCAGCTACTGGGGGCTCTCTCTCAGTAAATGCAGCTGCTCCGATTGGCTGCCCTTCTCTAGAATTCAGGGGAGTGCAGCCAATCAGACAGGGATACTCTAGTAGCACTGTAAGAGAGTCTGAAAACTGGTAGAGCTAGCAAATCTGCAGAAATACCTCGGGAAGCCAGGGTAGTCTTCGGAGTACAGGCCAAAGGTGTCATACAGCATCTGAGTAACCCTGAGATATGCATATGAGCATTTCAGAGCAAGGTGTTTTCATGATTTTGGTTGATCATTTTATAAATAATTTCTGAGCTTTGCCATGCCTGAGTTTCTCCACTGGTAAAACTAAGGATAATACAGGACATACATACCAGCCTTGCTAGGGTGATTAATGTACATCAGTCTGGAAGCATAAAGCACTACATAAAAGTGCTACGTGTTGTGTGTGACTGACTCTAGTCCTAATGCTGTCCTGGCTACATCCCCTGAGCTGTGGCACCCAATATAACTGTCTATGTAGCCTATAGCCTCTGCTGTCTCTGCATTCTCTCACTGCACCTTGGAAACCAAAGTTCTCTTCTTGCCAAATAATCACTTTCAGACGAACGGGGGAGTGCACGGCAGCTTGGAGGTTTGCAATCTAAGAAAAGAAATGAGGACCTATTTTTAAAGATTATTTTTCTCCCCCGTGTGCTGCGACAAATTTGAGTTTGGGCTCACGTGAGAACATTTGTACAGCAGTCGCAAGCTGCAAGGCACAGTTCTCAAAAATGTATTGAAGAATAGTAAATGACGGTGAGCGGAATACAAGAAAATACAAAAGAGGGGTGAGGGCTGGGATTTGCAGCTCAACGTGGAAATAAATATTGGGCAATTTCAGAACATATTGATCAGCAAATAGTCTGCAAAAAGCCACTGCCTGCTCCCCTGCACCTATTTTTAAACCCATCGATTTAACAGCCCACAATGAGGCATGGTTAATGAGATGTTTTTCAGGAAATATGACTGCAAAAAACAGTCTCTCCTCCTCGATATATTTTACAGTTAAAGAAACCAATAAGCGAAGTAATGGCAATGATATACCTATAATATGATTTGAAAAGTGCATTTTTATCATTAGAGTCTGGGGGAATTGCCTTAGCGCTATAAAATCCTTTGGTAAGAGAAATATCTTTTAAATGCTGTTATTAGTAGCTATGTCAATTCTATTGTGAAGTTAACAAATTAGATGTTAGAAAAAGTCCCATTTGATCCTGTTGAAGGCTTCTGTTTTCAGGAGGAAATATAGCACCTTCTAATTTAGATCAAAAAGAGTCCTTGGGCCTCTGTGCCCAAGCAGGGCCATGCTGGGTGACTAATGTTGAGTGTGAGCTATTTATCCCTTAAATTGTGTTCATGAACTGATTATGTTGTTTATCACATCTTTGGTGATTTGATTGTGAACCTGCAAGGACTTGAATAGAAGCAGATTCAAAAGAAAATCTGCCGCTGAGGAGCTGAAAGGCAAATGTAGCCTCTAGGTAAGGATGTTCTTGGTGCTCTGGTATTACCAAACAATAGCTCTTGATTAAAATGCCATTTTTGCAGCGCTCAGAGCTGCTGTGCAGTCACATCTATTGTAAAAGGAGTGGGTTAAGCTGACTGAGATATATAAGGGAATACTGATTTAGTCTGCAGATCTTTGTGTAGCTGAAAGAAATGACACCGCACTTCAGGTTTACAAAAAATTTGAAAGATAGAGCAGAGAGAAACCAGCAGTTACTAGCCTTTTCTGTAACTGTTGTTTGTCGAGATGTTTTGCACCTCCCTTCCACTTTGGTGTGTCAGCGTGCCCAGCGCATGGCTGTTGGAAACTTTTCCCCTCAGCTTTACCTGTTGGGTGGCTCGAATGCCCCCTCCTGTCATATGCTACTTTGTGCAGGTATAAAGGGAAGGGACAACTCCCCACCCCAGTTCTTCTTGCCGGAATGACTTGCTGGGTAGGCAGGTGGGTTGTGGAATTGGCATATGTAACACATCCTGAAGAACAACAACAGTTATGGAACAGGTTAGTAGTTGTTTTCTCTTCTTCGAGGGACTGCACATGTGCACTCCACTCTTGGTGACTCTAAGGCCATAAGAACAGGAGATGAGATTGGCGTCTATTTCAGTGCAAATTGGAGAACAACTCTTCTAAATCTAGCACTGTCCCTGGAGTCTTCAGCCACAGCGTAATGGAGGGAAAATGTGTGGACCAAGGATCAGGTTACTACACTACAAATGTCTGCAATTGGAACTTGAGCCAGAAAGGCTGCCGAGGCCAACTGTGACCTCATCAAATGAGCTGTGACTCTGTCAGGTGGAGTGACATTAGCCAAATCATAGCACATCCATGTGCAGGATGTGATTCAGGAAGAAATTTTCTGGATGGAGACTGATTGACTTATTCTATCCACCACTGGTATGAACAGCTGGGAGGATGAAAGTGTCTGGTTCTATCCTAAAAAGAAAAGGAGTACTTGTGGCATCTTAGAGACTAACAAATTTATTTGAGCATAAGCTTTAGTGAGCTACAGCTCACTTGATCGGATGCATTCGATTAAGTGAGCTGTAGCTCACGAAAGCTTATGCTCAAATAAATTTGTTAGTCTCTAAGGTGCCACAAGTACTCCTTTTCTTTTTGCGAATACAGACTAACACGGCTGCCACTCTGAAAACCTGGTTCTATCCTAGTAAAACAGTATGGCACTCCTGACATCCATGGTATGGAAACACTGTTCCTTCCTCCCCATATGTGGCTTTGAATAAAAAATGGGCAAACAAATTGGCTGGTTGACGTGGAAAGAAGAAACCACCTTTGGGATGAACTTTGGAAGAAAATGCAGGTAAGCCTTGTCCTTCAGAAAGAACATATACGGAGGCCCCAATATTAATGCCCATAGCAACCCTACACTTCTGACCAAGGTAATGGCTACCAAAAATTCCACCTTCGTTGATGGATGCAGCAGACAGCAGGTAGCCAACTTCCCAAAGGAGAACCCATAAGTCTTGACAAAATTAAGTTTAGATCCCATGGTAGAACTGGGTCTTGCACCTGACTAAGTCTCTTAAAAACCTCATGGACCTGTCACTTGAGAAAACAGAGCAATTGTCTGCTTTCAGGCGGAACGCTGAAATAGTTGCCAGATGTACCTTGATGGAATTAACTCACCATATTTTGGTGTTTCAGGTATAACAGGTAGTCCAGAACATGTTGAACTGAAGAACTGGTTAGTGATACTCCAAACTGGCAAGACCAGATGGGAAAAAATGCTTCCATTTAGAGAGGTAAGTAGCTCTTGTAGAAGACTTTCTACTATTTAGCAGGACCTCTTGAATGTCTTTCAAGCAAGCCTGCTCTCTAATGTCTAGCCATGGAGCATCTATGCAGTTAAGTGAAGGGACTGTAGGCTCGGATGGAGTAGGTGACTGATCCTGGAGATTAGGTCTGAGTCAGGTGGAAGTGAAATTGGAGGTTTCACTGACAGTGCCAGGAGAGTCGGGAACCAGTGCTGATGGGCTGGCCTGGTCCTGTCTTATCTTTAGAGATATCCTGTAAATGAGCAGGATTGGTGGGAGCATGGAGAAGCCTGCCCACATGAGTAAAAAGACCTCTGTTATGGGACCTGGGCTGTGATCACACAGGGAGCAGAGCTGCTGACTCTTTCTGTTGGTCTTTGTCACAAATAAGTCCACTGGGGAAATCGCCACTGCTGGAAGACCTGTTTGGGTGAAGAGACCACTTGTGGTTACTTGTAAACAATCTTCTCAGGTGATCTGCTAGATCATTCTGTATGCCTGGCCAGTAAGATGCTTCTAGATCTATCTAGTTGGCCATACAGAGCTCCCAGAGTAGAGTCACTTCTTGACAGAGTGAAGAAGAGTGGGCTTTCCCTCGCCGTGTTGTCTGTGAGGACTAACAGGCTGTTTCCCCTGATCCGCAATAGAAATACTTGGCATGTCAGTCTGACAGCTTTCAGTTCTCTGACATCGATGTGTAAAGTTAAGGAGCATAGACCCTGTAGAGAACCCAGATGGGCTCCCTATCCCAGAGCAGAAGCATCCTTTGCTAGCATGAGTGTCAACTGCAGGCAAGCAAATGGGACACCTGCACATACACTGGATGGGTTTGTCCACCAATCTAGGGAAGTGAGGAAGTAGGAAAGCAGTCTTATCACCGAGTCTAACTGATAGTGCTTGGTGAGTAGACTGATGCCAGCTAGCTCTTTAGAGTTCTGAGGTGCAGTCTGGCATATTGAACTATGTAGGTGAAAGAGACCATGTGACCCAGAAGCCTCAAACAGTTTTGTGCTGCTGTGAGCAGGTGAGCCTTCAAACTTGTAACAATTGGTCAGATTGCCTGGAATCTGGAGAAGAGAGATTTGATTAACAGTCCCAGAGCATTTAACATTGGCTGGATCAGGGCAACACTGTTCTGCATTTACAGTTTGGATTGGCCGTTGACAAGCCAGTCACCAAGGTAGTGGCAAATCTGTACTCCCGAGGAATGCAGCTACTACTGCCATGATCTTTGTAAAGACCCTGGGAGCTGCTGACAAGTCAAAAGGTAGTAGAGTGAACTGATCAAGATTTTGATTTACCAGAAATCAGAGGTACTTCCTGTGAGACTGATTGATTGCCACTTGGAAATAGACAACTTTTAAGTCGAGGGAAACATACTAGTCCTCAGCATCCAGGGAAAGGATAATAGAAGCTAGGGTGACCATGGAAAACTTTATCTTTTTTAAGAATTTCCTGAGATGACACTGGTCTAAAATTGGTCTGAACATCCCCATTTGCATTTGGAAATAGGAAACGCTGGGAATAAAAACCTTCTCTCTGAGACCACATGAAACCTCCTCTATGCCTCCCAAGAGAAGGATCGATTGTACTTCATGAATAAAAAGTTTCTTGTGAGAGTGGTCTCTGAAAAGGGACCGGGAGGGGTAGAAGCAAACTGGAGAGCATATCCCACTTCCACAGTGCTCAAGACCCACTTGTCTGAAGTAATTCAGGACCAAGCACTGTGGGAGTGGAATAGACAGTTTACTAGTGAGGGAGTTCTGGTCTAGAGAGATGAAGACTGGTATGGCATCAAATTGCCTTCTTTGCATTTCCCAGGTGCCTTGAAGGGCCTGGAGCTAGAGCCAAAGCTGCGGGATGGGGAGATCTATGCCCAACCCATAGACCTGGTTTTTTGCAGGTCCTGCTGAGAAGGAGATGTGGAATATCAATGTGTCTCCTGTGGCCGATAGTGCTTCCTAAGCATGGCAGGTGGATATAAAGGTCTCTAGAGCCACCTTGAAATCCATAGGTTAAGTCCATGGAGCTTGCTGTGCATTTGGTTCAAAACTAGAGAAGGACCATTGAATGGCAAGTCCTGTATAGAACTCTGGACTTACTGGGGAAGACCAGAAGTCTGCAACCAGGATGATCTACACATGGCCACTGAGGAGGCACGCAATTCTAGCTGCTGAGTCAGGTGTGTCCAGCCCCGCTTGCCGTGAAGTTCTGCTCTCATTGACCAGGGAAGAGAACTCCTGCCTAGAATTCCCCGAAAACAGCTCTCTGAACTTTTCCATAGGGCCCCACAAATTGAAATTGTATCATCCCATTTGTGATATGCAGCTGCAGATCCCCATTGAATAAATCTTTCTGCCAAATAAGTCTAGCCTCTTATAGTCTCTTGATTTTGGGGTGAAAGCCTAGTGCCCTGTCACTCTCATTAGCCACTATGATGACTAATGAGCCTGGAGGTGAGTGAATATAAATTCATATATGTATATGTACTCAAAACCTTCGGAGAGTACATAGTGCTTTCTTTCTGTCCTTTTACAGGTGGGAGGCAAAGAAGATGAAGTCTGCCATAAAGCCTTTATCGGATCTAGTACTGCCTCATTAATTGGCAGAGGTATGCTGGAGAGACCCACTGATGAAAAAATGTCCACTAGGCAATGTGAGGACTACCTGACCTCTTCCACCTGTATACCTAAGTCTGCAGTTACTCTCTTTAACAACTCCTGATAAACTTTAAAATCATCAGGAGTGGGTGAATTTGTCCTGGATGAAACAGCCTCATCTGGAGAGGACGAAGAGGAAGCCAAGACTGGAGCAGGTAGAATCTCTTCTACCAGCTTTTGCTGCTGTTCTGATGCTTGCTACCAGGCCTGGTACTGGACTCTCGGGATGGAGTTGCTCTGTGCATAGACTCTGCCCTCTAGATGACGATACTAAGTACGCATGGCGTGGGGAAGATCTGAAAGCTGGGGAAAACCCCAAGGGTTCCAAAACACCCATTGGTATGGGGCAGGGCATTCCCACATTCCCAGGGCAGGTCCCATTGAAGGGTCATGGGGGTAGGTTGGGGGAGAGGTTCTTTGAGCAGACTGGTAGGCCCTGCTTTAGTGTTGTTAGATGTAAGGTCCTACCTGTGACTCCAGCAATGAAGATTTGCTGTTCTCTGACCATGGAGGGGCTGATCTGTCAGTGCCGGGAACCAGTGCCAAGAGCCTGGCAATGGGTGGAGTGACGCCTTCATAGATGGTACTGAGCGCCGCCTGTCGGGGAAGCAGGAAAATTCGGTACTGGAGATTGAATCACTGGCGTGTTTATTTTATTTGCTCAGTAAACTGCTTTAATCTGTTTGCTATCCCTTATAATCACTTACAATCTACCTTTGTAGTTAATAAACTTATTTTTTTGTTTATTCTCAAACCAGTTTGTGTAACTTATAACTGGTGGGGCAAAAAGCTGTGCATATCTTCCTCAACTTTGAGGGAGGGGATGGATTTCATAAGCTGTATAGATTTCTGTGCAGCACAAAACAAGACAATTTTGGGTTTACACTCCGGGGGGGGGGTGTGTGTGTGCACTTGAGTGCTGGGCAATCCCCAAGCTGAGTCTTCCCACACGGAGCTGATCTCAGTGTCCATGTCCTTTTGCAGCTAGGCGTGGCCCTACCTGTGTGTGTGCTAGAGGAAGCTTGAGGGCCTGGCACAGCAGGACACAGAGAAGGGGAGCCCAGGCTGGTGGAATAGGTGGGCTCAGTAGGACCCCAGTACATCAGGTGGCACCCCAGAAAGGGAGGAAGCAATCCATCACACACTCCTCCAAATTTGTGCCTAAGTTTCAGGTGCTCTCTACTCCACTCCTCCTCACCCCTCTTACCAAATTTTAAAAGCTTTGTATTTCCTCCTCAGTACGGGTGAGGGAGAACAGTGCCAGGAATCTGCTAAGGCTGGAGGCGCACCTCTCACTGAAGTTTAGTTTAACACAACAAAAACTAACTATTCTAATTATACTGAAGACTAAACTAACTATATATACACAATCTATATTTACAAAGGCTGAGAGAGAGAACAGTTCTGGTATTGAGCAGAGGCCAACGATCGTCGCAGGTGGTAAGAAGGAACTGAGGGGGAGCTGGGAGGGTGTGTGGTTCTGCCCTTTTTACATGTGCGCTGTGATGTGTGGCAGCAGGGTGAGTTTGAGCCATCCAATGGGTACTGCTGAGGGAAAAAGTTTCCCATAGCTGTGCACTGGGCACACTGACACCAAGAGCGGAATGCACACGTGAAATCACTTGAAGAAGAATAGCAGGTAATTTGGTGTGATGCCCAACATTTAAAGGGAAAGGTGGGGGGGTTTTTCACCTCAGCTACCCACTTTGAATAATTACCAGCCACTTTTGGTCTTTGAGTCCCATAGCATTAGAAGAACAAGAGCTCATTGACAGCAATAATACTACTACTTAGCAAAATAATAATAATAATACTTACCACTTGCATAGCTCTCTTCATCAGTATGTCACAAAGTACATTGCAAAGGCACGTCAGCATGAATATCCTTAGTCTCTAGGTGGGGAGACTGAAGCACAGATAAATTATGTGACATGCTTATGTTCACACTGGGAATCCAGGGCACAACCAATAATATAGCTCAGAACTCCTGACCTTGGATCCAGTGCTTTATCCACTGCTTTCCCATGCTAACATGTTTTGTTGATCTGCAGGTGTCCGGAATCAGGGCCTGCAGCAGAGTCCATCTCTGGGCAACCAAACAAGCACAGCCAACCTGTAGTAGGCTGCCTGACTGGCTACACTGCCTGAGTGGTTGGAAGCTCAGCAGCAGCAGCAGTTCAGTTTTTGCTCAGAGCAATCACCCACGGCTATGATAGCTCCTGTGCCTGCTTGTTCTCAGCTTCGCTCCAGTCTTGTTCCAGTCCTGCTCTTGCCTTGACCCCAGCCTTACCCCAGTCCTGCTCTCGACGGCTCGATATGAGGATGATGTCCGCCGGGGGGAAAGTCATTGATGCGACTTAAGATGGCTGAGGAGTTCAATCCGTGCTCACTCCAAGTAAAACAGCCCTTACCCTCAGCTCTGATTTCTGACTTCGGATCTGACCTTTGGCCTCTGATAATTGGATCTGATTCCTGACTTGGGCTCTGATCCTTAGCTCTGGCACCTGGCCTCTGGGCTCTGATTCCTGACTACCACTACTGCTATAGGCATGGCCACCCACACCCTTGTCACTGACAGCAGGGAAAGTCATCAGAGAAAACTAGTTAGGCTTTTTCGCAAGCCAAGACCTGGGAGAGTTGATAAAGCAAGAAACTTTCTCCTCAGAATGACTTCCATTTGCTTGAAGGGCTGAGATTAGAGGATAACGGAATAGTTGCCATCTCTAGAAGGTGTTACATGTATGTGTCTAGAAATTGGGTCTTGAACCAGTCAGGAGATGGTTTTGAATCAACTGTTGAAATGGCACAGGATGTATTTCTGAAAATCTGCTGGAGTTAAGCTGACAATTACATGAAATGGAAATGGAGGTAATTTTTGTGAGTGAATGCGAGATAATTCTTGTGAGAATGGAATCTCGTCCTAAATATCTCAGAGAGGGCAAATGAGATTTAGGCGGTAATAAGTGTCTATTAGATTTCTACTTGGTTACTAATGGTTTGAGTTTAACTGTCAGAAAAGAACTGAAACCCAGGAAGTGACACCTGGAAGTTAAAGAGCTGCTTCATCCATAAGGTGCAAGTCCCTCTCAGATGTAACAACTCACTAGGAGGAAAGAAATAAAAGACTGGGCAAAGCAATTAGCAGCTGTTCTCTCGCTTAGCTGATTTTCTTTAAAATCAGTGGCACTGTCAAAGATGCATTGAAGCTAGTAGGCTGCTAGCATTAAGGTATCCCACTAACAGAAACGGTGTATGTTTCTCCATTTGCTTTGCCTGGTCTAAGATTAGATAAACTGAGCTCCATTCACATACTCTGCACTGAGGCTGATGGCCAGAGAAAAGCAGTGGATGGTTTATCAGTTCTTGCAAATACTTAGGGATCCAACTCTTGGGCTGACCCAGGAGATTAAGGAAGCATGAAAATTAACCCTCAGCTGTGACCAGGCATCCACAATTCTAATAAAAGTTTATTTTGCAGTTAACTTTTGACATTCCATTATTTTGCATTTTCTGGACAGTCTTGGCTCTTCGTTTGTGCTGAGGAGCAGGAATGTCAAAATGCTCTGAGAAATGCTCTCCTAGTGGTATTTTCTCTTTCACTCCCTAGTCATTTGTCATCGAATTTATCACTGAACAAATATCTCACCATCTCCTTGGTCAGTTGGCTCTCTTCTGACCTCTGGTCACATTCCTTTACAAGCCCTTTCCCCTCCTGTTCCCTGTGGAACCCCCAATTCCATCCGTTGTCTCTCATATAAACCTAGGTATCCCCACTGGGTGCTCTCTCCACAGTCTCTTTCTCTCACAAGGCAGCCTCTCTTTTGCACACATTCCACACCCTACTTATCATCCAAGGGTCACCTGGTCCGCCCGCTTGGTTTTCTCAACACTGCCTTCTCCTAGTTCTCTCCCAACCTCTCTGGCTATTTCTTTGGCATCTCCTTTGATAGACTGTCCTCCTCTCCTCTCCCATTTTTCATGGGTGCCCCATAGGGTTGGCTGCATCCTTTTCTCACTCTATGCCCACTCAGTGACCTCATCTGCTAATGCGGAGTCAGCTATGGTCTCTATCTTGGCAGTTCCAAATCCAACCCTCCACTCTTGACCTGTCCCTCTCAATTCATTGATGCAATCCTAGACCCATTTCCCTGACATCAAATCCTAGATGTAGACATCAACTTCAAATTAACATCAGAAACAGAATTTCTTATCTCTGCCTGCCACCCCATTTGCCCCTCCACTCCCTGTCAGGGTTGAATACACCACCATCTTCTACCTGACTCAGGCCCAAAACCTGGGTAGCTCCTTCAATTCCTCCCATTTCCTCATCCTTACAACTAGGCAAGACCAATTTTTG
The DNA here is from genome assembly GCF_009764565.3 of Dermochelys coriacea. NCBI lineage: Eukaryota > Metazoa > Chordata > Testudines > Dermochelyidae > Dermochelys > Dermochelys coriacea. The sequence continues at coordinate 11,614,313 of NC_050069.1, forward strand.
TTCCGTCTTCATATAGAACATTTCTAAGGACAGAGCTTTTGTCTCTGCTCACACTACTAACTTTTCATTCAGGCCAACATTATCTCTTTTCTTGAATATTGTAACCTCCCCGTCTCTGGCCTCCATGACACCATCTCCTCCCATCTACATAAAGCACAGGACACCTTCCTTGTGCATCACATCACCATTGGTTACCCTTCCTCTATCAAGTTCAAGAACCTTCCCCAGCTTGGCCACCCTTGTCCTTATCTCTTGCCCCTCCACTCCATTAATTCCAGACCTGGCAACTCATTTGTTTACAGTTATCTCTGTGCTTTCTTTATACTATCTTCTATGTCTGCAAAGCTTTTCATGAGCTCATCTTCAGACCACTATCCTTTCTGTAATTAAGGTCCTTCTGAAGACTCTTTTGTTCTGGTGCCTACAAAAATTAGCTATGTTCTATTTGTTTATGTTCTTTAATGTCTTTATCTCCACCAAATAGCCAGGTAATCATATTAATGTTACCCTCTTCTGCCCTTCCCAGCAGTCTTTTTGCCCTCTTGAATTGTCTGAAATTAGTTTGCAAGGTCTTTGGGGTCAAGATCATGTCTTTGATAAGGCTAAAGAGGATCTTAGGGATAATGGTAGCATGACAAATGGGAATGAGGATATGGAGGTAGATATTACCATATCTGAGATAGAAGCGAAACTCAAACAACTTAATGGGACTAAATCGGGGGGCCCAGATAATCTTCATCCAAGAATATTAAAGGAACTGGCACCTGAAATTGCAAGCCCATTAGCAAGAATTTTTAATGAATCTGTAAACTCAGGAGTAGTACCGAATGATTGGAGAATTGCTAATATAGTTCCTATTTTTAAGAAAGGAAAAAAAAGTGGTCTGGGTAACTACAGGCCAGTTAGTTTGACATCTGTAGTATGCAAGGTCCTGGAAAAAATTTTGAAGGAGAAATTAGTTAAGGACATTGAAGTCAATGGTAAATGGGACAAAATACAACATGGTTTTACAAAAGGTAGATCGTGCCAAATCAACCTGATCTCCTTCTTTGAGAAAGTAACAGATTTTTTAGATAAAGGAAACGCAGTGGATCTAATTTACCTAGATTTCAGTAAGGCGTTTGATACAATGCCACATGGGGAATTATTAGTTAAATTGGAGAAGATGGGGATCAATATGAACATCAAAAGGTGGATAAGGAATTGGTTAAAGGGGAGACTGCAACGGGTCCTACTGAAAGGCGAACTGTCAGGTTGGAGGGAGGTTACCAGTGGAGTTCCTCAGGGATCAGTTTTGGGACCAATCTTATTTAATCTTTTTATTACTGACCTCGGCACAAAAAGTGGGAGTGTGATAATAAAGTTTGGAGATGATACAAAGCTGGGAAGTATTGCCAATTCAGAGAAGGATCGGGATATTATTCAGGAGGATCTGGATGACCTTGTAAACTGGAGTAATAGTAATAGGATGAAATTTAATAGTGAGAAGTGTAAGGTTATGCATTTAGGGATTAATAACAAGAATTTTAGTTATAAGTTGGGGACACATCAATTAGAAGTAACGGAAGAGGAGAAGGACCTTGGAGTATTGGTTGATCATAGGATGACTATGAGCTACCAATGTGATATGGCTGTGAAAAAAGCTAATGCGGTTTTGGGATGCATCAGGAGAGCCATTTCCAGTAGGGTTAAGGAGGGTTTAGTGCCATTATACAAGGCACTAGTGAGACCTCACCTAGAAGTCTGTGTGCAGTTCTGGTCTCCCATGTTTAAAAAGGATGAATTCAAACTGGAGCAGGTACAGTGAAGGGCTACTAGGATGATCCAAGGAATGGAAAACTTGTCTTATGAAAGGAGACTTAAGGAGCGTGGCTTGTTTAGCCTAACTAAAAGAAGGTTGAGGGGAGATATGATTGCTCTCTATAAATATATCAGAGGGATAAATACAGGAGAGGGAGAAGAATTATTTCATCTCAGCAGCAATGTGGACACAAGAACAAATGGGTATAAACTGGCCACCAGGAAGTTTAGACTTGAAATTAGATGAAGGTTTCTAACTATCAGAGGAGTGAAGTTTTGGAATAGCCTTCCAAGGGAAGCAGTGGGGGCAAAAGATCTATTTGGCTTTAAGATTCTACTTGATAAGTTTATGGAGGAGATGGTATGATGGGATAATGTGATTTTGGTAATTAATTGATCTTTAAATATTCAGGGTAAATAGGCCTAATCCCCTGAGATGGGATATTAGATGGATGGGATCTGAGTTACCCAGGAAAGAATTTTCTGTAGTATCTGGCTGGTGAATCTTGCCCATATGCTCAGGGTTTAGCTGATTGCCATATTTGGGGTCGGGAAGGAATTTTCCTCCAGGGCAGTTTGCAAGAGGCCCTGGAGGTTTTTCGCCTTCCTCTGTAGCATAGGGCACAGGTCACTTGAGGGAGGATTCTCTGCTCCTTGAAGTCTTTAAACCACGATTTGAGGACTTCAATAGCTCAGACATAGGTGAGGTTTTTTGTAGGAGTGGGTGGGTGAGATTCTGTGGCCTGCGTTGTGTAGAAGGTCGGACTAGATGATCAGAATGGTCCCTTCTGACCTTGGTATCTATGAATCTATGAATATTTGTATTTGCATTGTGAGGGGCCTGGTGCATTTCTGGATGTCATTAAAATAATAAACAATAATTAGGATTACTTCTGGCCTAACCAGAAGCATGATGTATTGGAAATAGGATGAGAACCTCCTCTCAGGAAATTATCAGTTCCATGTCCACATTAGAAATGTTTTGAGAAGTTTCAGTCAAATATCCAAGACAATATCTTCAGCTAGTGTAAATTGGTACCGTTCCACTACAGTTAATAGTACTTCACAGATTCATGCCAGGTGAGGATTTGGATCCCCAAACTATTTTCTTAGGTTCAATCAGGGGTAAATTTTGTTTTTATTATACATTTCGATATTCCATATCCAAGAGTAAGTAACATTACATTGAAAAAGAGCTAAACGACAGAACCATAATAAACCATAGAGCTCCTCCGTAACAATGACTTGCAGCAGGAAATAATCTATCATATAATCTGCTACAGTAGGAGATTCCAACCAACTACTGAGTTTCGTACTTGATCAAGGGATTTTTAGATCATCATATACCTCAGCATGGGATGGTTACACTGCTGACAATGTGCAGATAGTGAACTGTCTCCCACTCAATGGAAACATGACAGACATATTTCAGTAGCTCAGTTCTTTGAGATCACCATGCAGCACAGTGTTGAAGAGAGGTGTATATCAGCTACTGTCAGGGATTTAGAAGTCTACTGGGATCACTGAAATAAATCCAGAGCCATAATTGAGTAATGACCTAATGGTACAGCCATCTAAATATCAACAGATTTCAGACTATGTTAATTGTGTGAGGGCTAAGAAACCAGAGAGTACCATTTTGTATTTCTTCACAGGGAGATGAGCATCTCTGATAGTCTTGATCTTTCCTTTTACTTTTCTTGTTTTTTTTTTCAAAGATTTTTTTTTCTCAGAAGTCTCTTTTCAAAACTATTTCCTCCACAATCTTAAGTGGCTGCAGAATGGAGCTGAAGAGAGAAGGCAGATGTAATTCTCAACAAATCCTTTCAAATAAAGAGTCACTATCAACAGAGGCCTCTGCAAGGTTACAAGGCAGCTCAGAGTCTTATTTAGGATATTGCCTGAGATAATAGAGTGGGTGTCAGCAGGGGCAGCTCCTACCTCATTACTCCTACATAAGGCTCAACAACTTCAAACAACCAGACATCTGAGATGGCAACAGTGGTGTTTTAGGGCCACATTCTGACTCATCTTGTGCTGTGTGATAAAAGGTTTATCAGAGATTTTTCTGTGAAACACCATCACACACACAAAGTTTAAAACAGCAAAGATTTACACAGGCTAGAAGAATATTTGGTTAGATTCCCAACCGCATCCGAAGCATGTGCACAGATCACATGAGGGATCAAGGGCGTCAGAAAGCTCCCTTTTGCGCTCCCTCAATCCTGGGGCTGCTTTGTGGCTGGTTGGTTCCTGAATATAATTTAGAGCAGCCTAGTGTAATTTCTAACTTACTCTAGCTGCCAAAGGTCCCAAGTGACTGATACAGCAACTGCTGATAAGCTGGGGAGCCTTGTAGGACCCATTATGCTGGCTCCATGCCACTAGGTGATCTTCTTACACTGATCCTCCAGTGACTTGCTACCCCAGCTTTAATGTCATTTTACAGAAGAAGTGCAGAGCAAAGTGGCCACAATATAGAATCTGGGCCACAATCTTCAGAGGACCTTCTTGTGCAAAGGTGGAAGAAACCTTTTTTCTTCACCCTTATATATTTTGATGCTGTTGTAGAATCAGCTGAGGACAAGACCTTGTGAACATGAGATGTGTTTCCTGGAAATGCAGGATGAGAGAAACCACCAAGAATGCATTTAAACTGCTTACTGGCAGGCCTGTGCTGTGTTCACAACGAAAGAACTATGATCGTTCAACTGTGCAGGGCAGGTTGGGTCAGACAATAAGATAGTGTCATCAAACATTTCTAGGAAGTCAAAGTGATGCAGAGTTAAATGTTTAATATTTGTGTTCTGTGAGACTTCACTTTGGTAGCCCAACTTGTTACTAAACACCCAATTAGATTAAGAAAGCAAGGCTTTTGTTCATTTATTCAATGGGAAAATTACTGTCTGTCACCTTCAGGGAGAACATTACCCTGTCTCCTTGCTGCAAGAAGGATATGCCAATGTTTCTGAATGACAGCCTGGTATTTGGCTGTGTGAGAAATGCGAAGCCGGTGGTCCCTACCCCCAGAGGTGTCGCTAAGCACCCAGAGGTCTAGTTTGGGCACTTGGGGCCTGATCCAAAGCCTACTGTAATCAATAGAAAGACTCCCATTGATTTCAGTGGGCTCTAGGTCAATCCCAGGAGAGAAATTGACCCAAAGACAATATCCCAGAAGTTTATCCTTTGTGTATCTTTCCTTCCCTTTAATGTCTCATCATGATTCCTCCACACAAAGAAACTGGATGGCTCAGGAAAGTGAAAATGGGCCTTTCACTTCTAGGGCATGAATTCAAAATGTAAAATGTGATTGGACCTGGATACAATTACCCTGTTAGTCTATAGGTGGTCCCATTAGAACAAGGTTGAAGAACATGGGCAGAGCTGAGTGGAGATGTTTATGTACTTCCTTGTTATACCGGCTCTGTGAATTGATAGCGGACTTTGATCTCTAGGGCTGTGAGTCTGGCTGCTTATAAAAGGTCCGAGATTTTCATTGCCTCATTAGATTTCATGCTGCAAGCAATAAACTCTGAAGCCTGCAGCAGAGGCTATACTAATTTGAAAGCTATTTTTTCGGCGATGTTATGCAGATACTATTCTGATTTAAACTGGACCTACAGCTGTACAGATTGTTTTGATGAGAGGCAAACTTTTAATGATGCTAGCTGATCTCCTTGATTTATCTCCCTTCCAAGTACTCCAAACCATTAGGTGCTGCCATGTTTTTATGTCATTCTTGAAAGCAGAGTTAAATTAATAATCCATAATGAATCATTAACGGATTTTGGTGCATTTTTTTCTGCTTAGAGGCAATGAAGTTCTAAAATGTGTTTGTTGTTCATAACTGTCCTCATATTCCTTCCCATAGGCCTGACTAAAAGTCTATTGAAGTCACTAGAAAGATTCCCATTGACTTCATTGGGCTTTGGATTAGGCCTTAATTTCGTAACTATTTTCAAAGGCACTAATGGAAGTTAGGTGCTCAGCTACCATTAACTTCCTCTTTTGTCCATTCTCTCTCTCTCTCCCTCTCTCTCCCTACTTTTTCTGTTTCTTCTTTCATTTTCTATCTCCTTTCTATGTATTTTTGCCCTCTTGCTGTCCATATTTTTATTCCTATTTCCACCTCCAATAACTTCCTTCCAGTTCCCACCTCTCTTTTTCTGCCTCTCTTGGAAGCCCTTAGTAATCAGCCTCTCTCCATTTTTTCTTCCTCTTCATTTTCTCTCCAGTCCCCTCTCTCTGTCACTCACCCCATCTTCTCTGTGCCACTCTTCCAGATCCCTCCCACATCTATGCTTGACTTTGTTTAACATGTGTCAGCTCACATGATTGCAAATTCTAGAGAAGATGCTGCACAATTGTTCCAGAACAAAACATGTCTGTTTCTAGTTGTGTCTAATGAGACTGAATGCTATGGGTAAAAACGACTAGCAACAAATGTTTGTGCCCTGTCAATGCTAAAAGTTGCAATCATGGTAGTTAGAGGAACTAAAAACTCAAGGGTAGACATAAGCAATGGTTTACGTTGGACATTAGGAAAAACTTCCTGATTGTCAGGCTGGTTAAGCTTTGGAATAAATTGCCTAGGGAGGTTATGGAGTCTCCATCATTGTAGATTTTTAAGAACAGGTTAGATAAACACCTGTCAGGGATAGCCTAGATAATATTTAGTCCTGCCATGAGTGCAGGGAACTGGACTAGATGACTTCTAGATGTCCCTTCCAGTTCTATGATTCTATGATTATTATTATTTATATTGCAATAACACCTAGAGACCCTACCCAAGATCAGAGCCCTGTTGCGCTAGGGCCTGTACATATACATAGAGAGACTGTCCCTGCCCTGAAGAGCTCACAATCTAAATAGACAAACAAAGTGAGGGAGAAGAAAGAGAATCACAGAGAGATTAAATGACTTTCTCAAGGTCACCCAATGGGTTGGTAGCAGAATCAAGAATCTCTATCCTGCCTTACCTCTCTTCCATTTCTCCCCCTCACCCCAACTCCATTCTCCTGGTTTCTTTCTCTTCTTTCTCGCCTCACAAACCCAGCATATAGTGGGCAACAGATTAAAAAGTCATTCCAAGGACAATTCTCCTGATAGCACACCAAGGTGAAGTCCACTGAAAATTTGTGTTGGCTAATGATAGAAATTATGAAGACAATTAAACATAGAGAAAACCATGTCAGTCTGTGTCTCTTGCAAAAATGGAAGGAGAGGCAGCATCTGCCTCTTTGCTTGTCTAGGACTTTCAGGGTTAAATGTGCTTCTACTTAATGCAGGATCTGACGAAAAGCCACATTTCTGTGTGACTTAAATATGGGCTTTCAAAATAATATCAGAGTCAAATGTGACTAAGCACATCTAAGGACTGTCATGCTTGACACTGAAGACAGCTAATCATGTTCTTTAAGTCCATTTTAATAAGATTAGTGTATTGCTCATTATACAGAGATCTAGGAAATTCCTTATGTTATAATACTTTTACAAAGTAACTAGCTGCTCAGGGATGTCCTTATTCATCCACACCAAGGCTCTTGATTATCTTTGCTCCACACAGGAGCAAATAGAAATTATTCAGGGATGGCGTGGACAGAGTATTTGGGAGTGTGATTCAGAGTGCGGGTTCATTCCCACAGTAGCATGATTTACAGGCAGTCCCCAGTTCAGCACAGCATTTAAGCACATGCTGAAGCCCATCCCTATTTAGTAAAGAATTATGCACTTGATCAATTTTAGGCATGTGGTTAAATGAAGCAAATGCGGATGAACTGCTGAACTGGGGCCTTACTCCACAGCATTGCAACCACTGCAGACTGGCCACTAGTGAGTTTTCAGTGGGATCCTGTGTTGTGTGATGCGTTCACTCTCATCTACCAGTCAGGACAGTAACTGAGTGCTGATGCTAACGGTAGCTATGAGCATTGTTGTTGTTATGTGCAGGTTGTCAATGAACTGGAATTCATGGTGGCCACAGTGGGCTACAAAACTTATCACTGGAAAAACTAATACTGATTTCCATAAATCCCAGGCACATCCATCCATCCATCCACCCACCCACCTACCTACCTCCATGATGTTGTATCCAGATTAATGTAATAATATTTTGCATGTATATGTGATGGTGGCCATCTTGGTTGACATACTTGGGGACTTACAGAGCTAAAAGCAGGAGCCAACAGCTTGAGCTAAAGATCCGGCTATTGTATGTGGGATTATAATAGACTTCTATCCTCTGTGGATTGGGCACAAAGAGGAACATGTCACATGTGTAGCAGTGGGTTACATACACATTGTAGCCCTTCATGGGGTCACAAAGCACATTTCAAACACAGAGCGGGCCCTATTGTGACTTTAAGGCACATCCCCAAACTGGGGGTCTTCTAGAGATAGCTCTGGCAGGTATTGTGCTCCAAGTAAGCACAATATGTTCTGGAACACAAGGGAGGTGTGGCAGTGGCTCCACCATTTGCAAGGGTGCACTGTGTGGACTTGATTTCCAGGACATTTTAATCCCCAGAACACATTCCTAATACAACCCAAGGGTCAGATTATGACGGTTAAGCCATGGTGCATGCTCTTGGGGTGGAGGTGCAAAGGAGCTGCACAGGCTGAGTCTGAAATGGCAGCTGTGCTATTCTTTGAAAGGGTGCAGTGTGGACTCCCCTCTGTTGCCAAGCCAATGGAGCTTGCCCAGGTGTGGGGAGCAGGGTCATGGTCCCCACCTCACACCATTTCCTTGGAGGAGGCTCAAAGTGTTAGCGTGAGAGAGGCCCTCCATTTCTCGCCCAGCTCCCACCCAGTGGTGGAAGGTGAGGGGGCACATTGTTTGGTGTGCCTTTTCATGCAAGGTGAGGCACACTCTAGACCTAAATGCTAAAAAGATCTTTCTTTCAGACATGTCCTCGGTTACAGTCCCTTGTTCAGAAGTCTCATTCCCAGTCTAGGTGGGGAGAGTACCAAAGGCATAGCAATATGAGAATAGAACTGACAGCAGGAGATGAGAACCTGAACTGAAATTCATTCCAAAGAGATAAGCAACTCGGAACATGTGCAAACAACTTGTCTTAAGCCGCCAGGACGATCAGATGAAAGACAATAAAAACAACTAAGGGAACCTTAATTTATTCTTCCTGGAGAAAGCCACCCAGAAGAGATGCTGTATCAGGTATTCCTATCCCCAATGTTCTACTTGTATTTTCTCTGTGAACAGTTCAGATATGTACCAGCTGCCTGACTGCTTTAGAAAGCAATGACTACATGTTGGGTGAAGGCCAGGATGGCTCAGGCATTTAGAAGCAAGGTTTCCTTCCACCATCAGGGCCCTATGGAACTGTGACCTGTTCCATGCAGGCAGTCTCAGTTTGGGGGCTAGGGTACCAGCTCAAATCTGCTGCAGGTCAATAGTGACTGAAAATGATGATCAGCAGCAAACTGTTAATTGGCCCATATTTAACTTGGTGGTGGCTTCAGTCTCTGGAAGAAAGTATACGTGTTACCAAAATAAATAATATACATCACAATTGGTGCTATCCAGACAGGGCCAACTCCAGGCACCAGTGAAGGAAGCAGGTGCCTGGGACGGCCAATAGAAAGGGGCAGCACTCCCTGCGTTATTGGGGCGGCACGTCCGGGTCTTCAGCGGCAAGTCCTCATTCCCTGTCTCCCTCTTCAGCGGCAATTCAGCAGCAGCTCAATCTGGTTTTTCTTTTTTTTTTCTCTGCCACTTGGGCTGGCAAAAAAGCTGGAGCCGGCCCTGTATCCAGACAGCAGCTCAGTAGAGAAGCCGAGGACTGAATGGGCCCTGGAGCCAGAGCTCCCGTCCTCCAGGCCTAAGAGAAACCCTGTAAACAAGGGCAGAGGGAGTTTGGTGCAGTGTGTGCTGCCTCTGCTTATGCTTCTTCCAGTTCTGTGGTTTGGTTTCAAGATCATCTACCCAGCATCTTCCACAAACACCAAAAAACCCTTCAAATTTTACAATAAACAATCTTTTTAAAAGGATTAAGCTACTCTGGGGCAGAAACTAATTAATTCAGATGCATTTTCAAACACGGAGAATGTCATCTCTGTCCATCTCTGATTCTGATCCTTCGCCCCTTTGCTCAAACAGAACCCAAAGAGATACTCTCTTGTGGGTTAGGAATGTTTGGATACCTTCTCCACCCCTCATTGTCCTTCATTTTCCCCTTCATCTCTTCACTTCTGTGTTCTGGCCAAAGCCAGGAAAGGAAATGCCAATAAACCTCCCCAATGCTGGCATATTTCCATCTGTCCCAGAGACAGTACTGGAAATCTTGTGAGAGATCATCTTCTCAAAGGCCAAGTGATCCAACTAGACATAGCAACTGCTGGGTGCTTTGCTCATTTGCTATTTACCCACCTCTGTTCATTAGAGTTTCAAAAAGGCACCTGCTTTTGAGCTCTCCACATTATTTCCACTGACAAAATAGTAAGTTAGGGCCATTTCACACCATCTTTTTTTCTAAAAAATCATGCTTAAATATCATTGGCATGATATGGCCTTGTTGATTTCTGATGATATATTCTCCCATGTAATACCTGCAGTTAAGTTCTAGGGTTGCAACAGAAGTTACTGGCTTTCTCACAATTTTTTTTTGTAGCTGCACTGGGATGCCTTGGTAGCTGGGATTTAATTTTTAATACTTTATAAAATCTGCTCTTTTCTTTCTGGTCATTCCGACAGGTTCCTTCTAATTACTACATGTATGCCGGCCTTGCAAATGGGCTAGAACATCTCATGGGCATTAGAGCGTAAAAGGCAACACTTTTTACAGTAACAAGCTAAAGCATTTGCTCTTGTTGCATTTAACTAGAAGCCAGCCTCCCACTCCTATGGCAGAAAATCAATTCCACAATAGCAATTCCTTTTTGGCGAGAGACTGATAGCATTGGCCAGAACCCAGAATAATGCAAGCTGGATGTGTAATGTGCTGCCAATGTACCTTACTCTTCCTGACCTTCAGCATCTCTGGCATTCCTACCCTGGGTCTTTCTTTGAGAAGAGATTGATAATTATGCACAGTTGTGAGCTGGCACTCTGCTCCACAGCCACTGTAAAGATTAGTGTAAAGACACCAAAGCCTCTGCCATAATCTAAGCTGGATTTGAATATAGGTATACAGACTAGAAAAGGTTGTTGTATAGCCTCACTGTACCACCTAAATCCCCCATACACTGGCTCATTCTCAAGAAGAGGCCAAGTATAAAAACAAAAAAATGTCATAAGAACATAAGAAGGGTCATACTGGGTCAGACCAAAGGTCCATCCAGCCCAGTATCCTGTCTTCCAACAGTGGCCAATGCCAGGTGCCCCAGAGGGAATGAACAGTGTAGTAAGATGAGGCCCTGAAACATAAACCCTTGCTATCAGAGGCCCGGTATGATACCTAAGGCCTGAGCTAAAGTAATGGTCAAGTAAAGTAAACTAACATAAAGCAAAGTTAAGCTGTGAGCCAGAGGCAGGCCCTGCTCACAGAAGCTGGCAAGGAAAAGGCTGATGTTGTATAAACATATATCTAAAGTGTATTGGATACCAGAACTGTATACAAATAGTACAAGAACATTCCTATACCATCCACACAGATAACAAGGACAGGGGCAAAAGGCTAGTATGATGGATAGAGTTGTTTTGTTCGAACCAACATGTACAAGGTGAGAGGTGGCACCTCACTACGTAGAAGGGTGGTGCATAATTACGTAAAGGGGTTGCCCCTCAATACGTCAAGAACGCTGTAGAACTTATTTCTACCTGTGTATAAGAATGCATCCCTGGGGTGGTGTCTTTTTCCGGCCTACAGGGCAGTGGAAAGTCCGGCCACTGACTGAGCTGAGTCCATTGCCAGGGAGCACAAATTTGTAGTATGCCCTGTAGAGTCTATGGGGAACTATCACTGTGCTTTGATTGAGCAATAAATCTGGCTGACATGCCTTCGTACCTTACTAGAGTCTGTGGTCATTGGGGGTTCTCTCGGGGTCTGTTGTGTTAGCTATCTGCGCAGAGCTGGAACAGCACGCAGAGGGAACACGCATGCAGCTGACTGTTATCATCACCGAACATGAGCAGAGCACCACACGGTAGCTTCTGACAACTTTGGTGACTCCGACCGCTGATCTGGTGAATAAGCGAGCTGTCCGCTGTAGGAACCATGATCTAACATGACAGAAAACCTTGAGCTAGGGAACCCCCTTATCCCCTCCCTTCATATTCCCACTGAGTTTGATAATTCCTGGACCCACTGGATTGCCAGTAAGGGGGGGTCCATATGGATTTAGAAAAGAAAGTAGGGAAACGTGGACTGTCATATGTAGAGCAATGGTAGAAACTGAGGCTTTTAAGAATAATAATAAAAGTAAAAAAGCTAGGATTTTACAATTAATGTCTATGGCAGTAAGATGGCTTAAACAGCATGCCACAAAATTGGCAGGGCAAATAACAGTGACAAAGAATGAGTTAAAAGAATCAAAAGAAGCTACACAGCCCTGGAATGCTCCCACCCTCCTTGCGGGGTGGCTAGCAGCCCAGAGACAACCAGCACAGGGACAGAATCATAGAATCATAGAATCATAGAATATCAGGGTTGGAAGGGACCCCAGAAGGTCATCTAGTCCAACCCCCTGCTCAAAGCAGGACCAAGTCCCAGTTAAATCATCCTAGCCAGGGCTTTGTCAAGCCTGACCTTAAAAACCTCTAAGGAAGGAGATTCTACCACCTCCCTAGGTAACGCATTCCAGTGTTTCACCACCCTCTTAGTGAAAAAGTTTTTCCTAATATCCAATCTAAACCTCCCCCATTGCAACTTGAGACCATTACTCCTCGTTCTGTCATCTGCTACCATTGAGAACAGTCTAGAGCCATCCTCTTTGAAACCCCCTTTCAGGTAGTTGAAAGCAGCTATCAAATCCCCCCTCATTCTTCTCTTCTGCAGACTAAACAATCCCAGCTCCCTCAGCCTCTCCTCATAAGTCATGTGCTCTAGACCCCTAATCATTTTTGTTGCCCTTCGCTGTACTCTTTCCAATTTATCCACATCCTTCTTGTAGTGTGGGGCCCAAAACTGGACACAGTACTCCAGATGAGGCCTCACCAGTGTCGAATAGAGGGGAACGATCACGTCCCTCGATCTGCTCGCTATGCCCCTACTTATACATCCCAAAATGCCATTGGCCTTCTTGGCAACAAGGGCACACTGCTGACTCATATCCAGCTTCTCGTCCACTGTCACCCCTAGGTCCTTTTCCGCAGAACTGCTGCCGAGCCATTCGGTCCCTAGTCTGTAGCGGTGCATTGGATTCTTCCATCCTAAGTGCAGGACCCTGCACTTATCCTTATTGAACCTCATTAGATTTCTTTTGGCCCAATCTTCCAATTTGTCTAGGTCCTTCTGTATCCTATCCCTCCCCTCCAGCGTATCTACCACTCCTCCCAGTTTAGTATCATCCGCAAATTTGCTGAGAGTGCAATCCACACCATCCTCCAGATCATTTATGAAGATATTGAACAAAACGGGCCCCAGGACCGACCCCTGGGGCACTCCACTTGACACCGGCTGCCAACTAGACATGGAGCCATTGATCACTACCCGTTGAGCCCGACAATCTAGCCAGCTTTCTACCCACCTTATAGTGCATTCATCCAGCCCATACTTCCTTAACTTGCTGACAAGAATGCTGTGGGAGACCGTGTCAAAAGCTTTGCTAAAGTCAAGAAACAATACATCCACTGCTTTCCCTTCATCCACAGAACCAGTAATCTCATCATAAAAGGCGATTAGATTAGTCAGGCATGACCTTCCCTTGGTGAATCCATGCTGACTGTTCCTGATCACTTTCCTCTCCTCTAAGTGCTTCAGGATTGATTCTTTGAGGACCTGCTCCATGATTTTTCCAGGGACTGAGGTGAGGCTGACCGGCCTGTAGTTCCCAGGATCCTCCTTCTTCCCTTTTTTAAAGATGGGCACTACATTAGCCTTTTTCCAGTCATCCGGGACTTCCCCCGTTCGCCACGAGTTTTCAAAGATAATGGCCAAGGGCTCTGCAATCACAGCCGCCAATTCCCTCAGCACTCTCGGATGCAATTCGTCCGGCCCCATGGACTTGTGCACGTCCAGCTTTTCTAAATAGTCCCTAACCACCTCTATCTCTACAGAGGGCTGGCCATCTCTTCCCCATTTTGTGATGCCCAGCACAGCAGTCTGGGAGCTGACCTTGTTAGTGAAAACAGAGGCAAAAAAAGCATTGAGTACATTAGCTTTTTCCACATCCTCTGTCACTAGCTTGCCTCCCTCATTCAGTAAGAGGCCCACACTTTCCTTGGCTTTCTTCTTGTTGCCAACATACCTGAAGAAACCCTTCTTGTTACTCTTGACATCTCTTGCTAGCTGCAGCTCCAGGTGCGATTTGGCCCTCCTGATATCTTTCCTACATGCCCGAGCAATATTTTTATACTCTTCCCTGGTCATATGTCCAACCTTCCACTTCTTGTAAGCTTCTTTTTTATGTTTAAGATCCGCTAGGATTTCACCATTAAGCCAAGCTGGTCGCCTGCCATATTTACTATTCTTTCGACTCATCGGGATGGTTTGTCCCTGTAACCTCAACAGGGATTCCTTGAAATACAGCCAGCTCTCCTGGACTCCCTTCCCTTTCATGTTAGTCCCCCAGGGGATCCTGGCCATCTGTTCCCTGAGGGAGTCAAAGTCTGCTTTCCTGAAGTCCAGGGTCCGTATCCTGCTGCTTACCTTTCTTCCCTGCGTCAGGATCCTGAACTCAACCAACTCATGGTCACTGCCTCCCAGATTCCCATCCACTTTTGCTTCCCCCACTAATTCTACCCGGTTTGTGAGCAGCAGGTCAAGAAAAGCGCTCCCCCTAGTTGGCTCCCCTAGCACTTGCACCAGGAAATTGTCCCCTACGCTTTCCAAAAACTTCCTGGATTGTCTATGCACCGCTGTATTGCTCTCCCAGCAGATATCAGGAAAATTAAAGTCACCCATGAGAATCAGGGCATGCGATCTCGTAGCTTCCGTGAGTTGCCGGAAGAAAGCCTCATCCACCTCATCCCCCTGGTCCGGTGGTCTATAGCAGACTCCCACCATGACATCACTCTTGTTGCACACACTTCTAAACTTAATCCAGAGACACTCAGGTTTTTCCACAGTTTCGTACCGGAGCTCTGAGCAGTCATACTGCTCCCTTACATACAGTGCTACTCCCCTACCTTTTCTGCCCTGCCTGTCCTTCCTGAACAGTTTATAACCATCCATGACTGTACTCCAGTCATGTGAGTTATCCCACCAAGTCTCTGTTATTCCAATCACGTCATAATTCCTTGACATCACCAGGACCTCCAGTTCTCCCTGCTGGAACACTGGAAACAGCTGCAAGGAACCTACAAAAAAGAGATGTGCCGTCCTCTGTTATAAATACTGGTGGTAAACAGCAGGCTTCAGGTAGCTCCCCTGTGCCTGAAAAATGGGGACAGAAGTGGAAAAAGGTGGCCCTAGTAAAATTGAAAGATGAAACGGGGTCCACTGCAGTGCAACCGCTAGCTTATGATAAAAGCCAGGTTCTGGTAAAACCTAAACTGGGACCTAGACTGGTGCTGTCAGAACGGGACGAGTAAGTGCACAGATGGAAAAAGCAGCACACGATACTTTCACTGAATTGGTAAATCAAATGAAGGAAAAAATGGAACAGTTCACAGAGCATGTTAGGAGACAGGAGCTGCAACTCGATCGCAGGGGAGTGAATAAAAAGGAATTTCAAAGTCAAAAACTAAAATTGAGCAGGCTAACACCTAGAATTGATGCATTAACACATGGAGTTGCCTAAAAACAGTTAACTGCAGCAAAAAAGGGCGCTCCTGCCATCCATTTGGCATGCACACAAAAGCAACAGACACTGGGGGAACAAATTCAGGTTTTCCAAGAGCAGGTAACGACCCCGACTCTCATCTCAGAGCCAGGAGAAAAACCAAGGGCGCGCTTTCCAACTGTGCAGGTTCCGAATTGCTTTAACCCATGGAACCACACTCTGCGCTCCTATCTGAAAATACAACCTTCTTTCTCAAATATTTTTACATACCAGTAAAGTTTTTCCTTTCTATGCCTTCTCAGTTTGCTGAATTTGCTGCTGCTGCCTGTACTTTCAAATAGCTTGACAGAGTTAATCTTTCTCGGCTCAGGTCTCCCTACCTTCCTAGGTTGCTCCCGAGGGTAACCTCCTTTTCCCTGCCTCTCCTCACTTTGGTTCTCTCTCTGTGTGTTAAAAGATATAGTTTTTACAGAAACCTCCAAAAGATAAAGCAAGTGAAAACAGAACAAAACAAGAAACAAAAAGAAAACAAGTTAAAAACTTTACCTTAAATAAATCCAGTAAATTAATTATTTTAACCCTTCAGGAATGCAACAGGTGGAATTATTCCTAACTTTCTTGAAGATATGGTTGCGAAGCAACAGAAATGTACACTCTGCTTCTAATCCTAACCACTCACTAATATTTGAAGCATGGGCTTTTCCTATTTCCATATTGCAGAGTTTTAAAATAATGTTAAATATAAAGTAATGCAAAATTCCTTGTTACCAAATTAATGCAATACATTTGGCAAATATTAAAAAAAAATAATTATCAATTTTTGTTAAAAGTTTTAAAATAAGGTAATAACTCATTTATTCAAATATTTAATCCTTTTTATTTTTGTTTCCTTATTTTGTATAGTTATGAATAGAATTCTGGCGCCATTTGTTTTGAATTGTAAGTTTGTCCTGTAAGTCATGTGTGTTGTCCTGTGTTGTATGTTGTGTGTGTCACGTGACTATTTTTTATTATTTTTATTTTGTTGCAACAAAAATCAATTTTATACCCTTTTAAAAATATATATGTAAATGATACCACACTATTTAATATTATGGTTGGGGGTATAACCACAATATTATTAATACAATTTTTTTTTCAAAGTTCAAGAAGGTCTCAGTTATAAATATATGTACATATATTTCTGCCTCAACAAATAAAGCAACTGCAAACAAAAATAATTCTCTTTTATTAAACACAGTTTTCTTTTGTTTTTTAAGTTTATTTGTTATTCAAAGAAAAAATGTAAGGGGAAACATCAACATTGAGGTAAAGATAATATTAACAAAATGTCAATTACTTGTTTGGGTTTTTATAAACTTGTTTGCACTTTTAAATATAATTATAAGAATGTGATAGCAGAAATATTTTAAAATAACAATTTATGCATAAAGCTAACCAAACAATTTCAACAGGTTTCCACCTTTGGCTTCCAAACACAACAAAGCATCATACCCTCAAAGTATTTGCGTGGACCTGTATTTAAAATTTATTTTGGTTTAATTTTATAGTTGGTTTAATTTTATATGCTCTTCTTTTGATATGTTATGTTAATGGAAAGCAGTGGTTGTTAAAGTTTGTGCTTCTAAACAGTTAACAAGAATGAAATTGGTATCACAAGCAAATTAACTCTGAAAAGCTTGGTAAAATTATGTTATTGACTCTTTTGCTAACACAGAATGTTCAGAGGGAAAAAAAGCATTTATTTTAGCAGTTAAGCATTAGATTTAGTATAAAATATTAGTAATGCAACTCAAATGAAATTGAATGTCTATACAACAATTGCAAAAGTATAGCTTGTGTTATCAAAGACTCGGTCCCTATTACATTGTAAACAAACTAAGTTAAACTTTGTATTAAATCTGGGTTACTGAAAACAAAAACAAAAAAGGAAAACAAACAAAAAACTTTACTATTTTAACTAACAAATGTTGTTTTAAGTTGCATCCCACAGACCAAAGACACGAGGAAATATCACAGCCTGAAGATGCCAGAAAATATCAGTATACAGAGAAGAAATCCCCAAGCATCAAGAAAAGAAAAATGAAGTGCTTTATAAATAAGAGACTGGTCAAATACACCTCCCTCTACCATATATAGACGATTAAGTTAACAATCAGCTAAAAAACATTAGCTGGACCAGGATAAACTGTCATTACTACTGTATTATCGCTGTACTGTGTATTATTGCTGTATTGTATTATTGCTGTACAACATTTACAATGTGCATAATCTTGCAAAACTGTTTAACCAACTCACAGGTAAACATTAACAAATGAATGGCAGCAAACAACATGAAGGCAGTTAAAACAAATTGGTAAAGAAATTAAGTTACACAGTAACTACAAATTGGGTAAACAAATTCCCTATTAGTACCAGTCATAATTTGGGTTACTGACACTGCATCCTAACTAAGGCACATGTTATTCAAAACAATCTTGTTCAGTGTCTGGATACCAATACTACATCCTGACACAGCAATATTTGATAAATTGGTTACTGTCCATTCAGGTGGTTATTTGGAAGACAGCATCCATAAGAAACAACTGGATCTACATCAACTACTGGTGTATCACAGTGCAGTTCAACCAATGGATCAGAGAAGCTAGCCAATTCTGTTTCTTGCCCAGTGAAACTTACCAGAGCGTGACAACCAGCAGTAAGGGTAATCTATAACATAGATGGACAGTACTGTGTATTAACTAATTACAATATATTTACATATAAAGGCCTCAGTGGTGGTATCACTACTCCAAATTTCTGTTTTACTTCTCCTATACATAGCATCGTGAGACACATTATCACAATCCCTATCCCAGTATTTCAAAACACTCAGCCTACTGCTAATAATGATACAGACGGTAACTGTAATTGCCCTAATAAAAGTGGGTTGCTATCTGGAGCACCACGAGGGCTAAACTACCACACCAGATTAGAAAAGAATTGTTATGCTTGGATATAAAGTGCTGTTATATGTACACAGACATACTATACATAGATGCCCATATACGCTACAAATATATGCACCATATCCATATTATTCATATATATTAATTATTTGGGAGAGCCTCTAAGGCTCAATCATAATACTACGTTCCTCAGTCATGGTCCCGGGCCTAACATTCCCAGTCCCACCACAAGGGACTACAAAATAATAATTGGACAAAATCTATCTACCAGTTGTACGAGGGAATATGCAGACTAAGGGACGGATGGGGCATTAGTGTATGGATGGAAAAATAAGGTAACCACATCACAGTGTTTAGCCCACTGGAGTTATCTTTCGTCCATGCATTATGCTTTTCTGGGACGATGGGTAAACATCCTCCCCGTAAAAAGACAAAAAGTGGGGGAATGTAGTAAGATGAAGCCCTGAAACATAAACCATTGGTATCAGAGGCCCGGTATGAGGCCTAAGGCCTGAGCTAAAGTAATGGTCAAGACTTTGCTAACATAAAGCAAAGTTAAGCTGTGAGCCGGAGGCAGGCCCTGCTCACAGAAGCTGGCAAGGAAAAGGCTGATGTTGTATAAACATATATCTAAAGTGTATTGGACACCAGAACTGTATACAAATGGTACAAGAACATTCCTATACCATCCACACAGATAACAAGGACAGGGGCAAAAGGCTAGTATGATGGATAGAGTTGTTTTGTTCGAACCAACATGTACAAGGTGAGAGGTGGCACCTCACTACGTAGAAGGGTGGTGCATAGTTACGTAAAGGGGTTGCACCTCAATACGTCAAAAGCATTGTAGAACTTATTTCTACCTGTGTATAAGAATGCATCTCTAGGGTGGTGTCTTTATCCAGCCTAGGGGGCAATGGAAAGTCCTGCTGCTGACTGAGCTGAGTCCATTGCCAGGGAGCACAAATTTGTAGTATGTCCTGTAGAGTCTATGGGGAACCATCACTGTACTTTGTTTGAGCAATAAATCTGGCTGACATGCCTTTGTACCTTACTAAAGTCTGTGGTCATTGGGGGTTCTCTCGGGGTCTGCTGTGTTAGCTATCTGCACAGAGCTGGCACAGTACACAGGGGGAACACGCACGCAGCTGACTGTTATCATCACCGAACATGAGTAGAGCACCACACCGGTAGCTTCTGACAACAAGCAGAACAGGTAATCATCAAGTGATCCATCCCGTCGCCCATTCCCAGCTTCTGGCAAACAGAGGCTAGGGACACCATCCCTGCCCATCCTGGCTAATAGCCATTGATGGACCTAGGGCTTAATTCTGCTTTCACTCCTGTGTAAATAAGGGATGATGCCAATGAAATTACACCAGTGTGAAACTGAGGTAATGAACAGCACAATCAGGCTCCCAAGTCATTTCATGTATCTAGACCTACATTGTCCTGAGTTTGCTAACAACATATATTAGACACAGAGGATCTAGGATTTATCACTGCTTGTTGTGATCATTTTGCTTTGCAGATCAACCCATAATTTGCAAAGCTAGTTCCCACCGATGCTGATGTATTTGTCCTCTTGCTTATGCTGCTCAGTGGGGACCAATTCTATGGATCTGGATGAGAGCTTTTTGATGTATTTGAAAGCAGCTAGAGTGCTCACTCCTTTCTGAGTACCACTTGTCTGCAGGTACAGTAAATTACATCATAGCTTACGGTGTGCAGCTAAAGCCAATTATATCCTGATTAGCCCAGTGAGGTGTTAAAATAGCCAGAGAAACTCATTTTGTCCTTGTGAGATGGAAGTTTTGCTTCCTGCCCAAAGAGAGTGGTTTGAGTCAATCGTTTAAGCATGGCTATGGGAGCGAGGAACTGCTGCGTTCTAATCCTGACTTGGACACTGCTTCACTGTGTGACGGTGGGCAAATCTCTTAAATTCCCTGTCTCATTTTCCCTATCTTTGAAATGGGATTAAAAATGCGTACTAACCTACCTTCTAGCAGTGGTTTTCAAACTGGGGTATGCGTACCCGTAAGGGGTACGTGAGCTCTTGTCAGGGGATATGCGAGAAAAATCCTGTAATGGCAGACAACACATTATATTTAGTAAGACTTGGCAATCTAATCATAGATATAGCAAGACCCTGTCTCAGATGGGTACACAGTACGCTACATTATTTGGAAAGGGACACGCAGCCTATAAAGTTTGAAAACCACTGAAGGTTTCCTGCTAACATGTAAAGTGCTTCTGTATAAAAATGCTAGTTGTGATTCTATTTTATGACATCTGATGCTTGCTTCATGATTTGGTGCCTCTCCATGTATTGCTCCTTTAGACATAATGATCCAAAGGAAGAGCTGCCCAAACCCATTCTTGTAACAAAATTCCACTGCAAAAGGCTTCTTTTGAAGGAATAAAGCCTGAGAGAATTCTTACACGATGATGTATCTCTGCACTCTTTTCTGCTATAACTGTGCCGGTTCTGTAGTCTGCAGTGCTGCCTCTTGCTACATTTAATTTCTTATATTGACAACATATTAGGATATGCCTTTAGTAGCACATGGTGTTGTGGATCTATTTTTTAGTGGATGAAACAGCCCAATCCAGCTGTAAATACGATTCTGGTTGAAGAGAGGGTTTTGTTATTGCATAAAGATCCATTATGAGCATCTAGTCTGAGCTTCTGCATAACACAGGCCATAGAATTTCACCCAGGGATGCCCTGCATCAATATATGTTTTATTTCATTTTTCTGCAAAGATTCAGCAACGTTAGAACTACAGGTGTTAAACGGAAGAAAAGCAGGAGTTAAATTAAACTGCAAAGTGACAGGGCCCCAGCTGCACTGCCACTAATGTGCCTTTTTAGAGTCCATGCCTAGAGGCTTTGTGTGTGATGATAAATATATTTGTTTTGGTCGTTAGAGGTTCCCTTAAATTATTAAAACACAGAATAGAAAAATGGCTTTTCATTTTCTAGCCCCATTAACTTGTTTCACTGGCCATGAAAGAACAAACAAACAAACACGAAAAGTTCAAAACTCAAAAAATCAAGGCTTGAAACAGACTGGATGCTGGTGCTGTAATTTGCAGCTGGTCAGTGCTTCCACCTTTTCTATTTGACTATGCCCAGTTTGCAAAGTAGCTTATTTATTAAGAACCACACTGTTGATTTCTGCAGGAGTCTTGTATACAATGAAAGGGAAAAAGTGCGTTTTCAATAGTCTCCTTTATTGATTTTGTGTTTGTGGGTGTTTAAGAAAAAATTACAATTACAGTAGCTGTGACTTGACAGGAATGAAAAATGAACAAAGGAAAGAGCTGCCTTGTTTTTTAAAATTGATGATGGACCTTTGGCATGGACTTGGTGGTCGTGGTCTTATAATGTAGGGCCAATTTTTCAAATTGGAGATCCATGGGAGCTGTTGATGCTCAGCACCTCTGAAAAACAGGCCACTTGTTTTGCTGCTGAAAAGCTAGACCATGTTTCCAGGACACAGCCCATGGTCAAAGGTGGAGTGTTGATGCATTTTCCCAGGAGCATTCCAAATCAGGAATTATGGCTAAGGGAAGCAGCCACAAGTGTGTGTGTGTGCACGCGCACTTACCTGCCAATTTTAGTTTTTAAGAAACTAAACTTCCCCCTCTTCCAATCCCTCCCTGAGCAGTGGCGGTGAGCAGAGGGTAGTGGGATGAACCAGCTGCTGCACCTTTTCATCTTGCTCAAGAGGGGACGATGCTGTGGCATTTGGGAGGAATGGGTGACGGTGGTGGGGGGTTGTTTGGGTTATCCTGGGAAGAGTGCTGTGATTACAGGCAGTTCTGGGACTCATCGTGTACTAGACCCTGAGCAGTGAATGCCTAGTGGGGAGTGGTCGGGCAGGGAGCTCCAGGACTCTCCGGGTGCAGGGAGGTTACCACTCTCTTCCCTTCAAAATACACTAATTTCATTTTACCCCCTGCCCCCACCCCAACCTCTCACATTTATAAGCCCAAGGGGAGGGAGCAGTACGGGGAGGATGTTCTCCCCTCCTCCCAGCAGGGAGCCAGTGCTGCCCCTGTTGTGTTTACAGCAATGGAAGATATGGGCAGCGGCACAGAGAAGCACTCCCAGCCCATCACCATAGAGGTGGGATTGGGAACTCTGCCTGCTCCCTCGGTGCATGGAGCAGCTCTGATTGGTCACCCTTCTCAGGAGTTAGAGGAACAGTGAAAGGCGGCCAATCAGGCAGGGAGTTTCCTGCAGACAAGTACAGGAGGTCTGAAAAATCCTTGGGGTGTTTGGGAGCAAGAGACTTGGTCAGCAACAGCCCTAGTCTCCTGTCATGTGCCCTTTACTCTCCCTAGGGTGCTGCCTGTCATTCCCTCAGTCTCCTCTTGCCTGCGTTTGTAGTGCTGAAGGTCCCAGATTCTAGTGTTGCTATGACCATAGCGTCTGTCTGCATATGCCCACGACTACAGCCTAGAGTGAGACTGGAAACAGCAACCTCTGGCTGTGGCAGGTGGGAACAGCTTTCCAAGGTCATCAGCTCAGACTGCCAAGAAGTGTCCTGGGGGCCGCTGCTGAGACCTGCTCATCCAGAAATTTCTGGGCTGTAGAGCTGCTGAGTTGAAATCATTGCAACACCTATGTGACAATCCCTGGTGTTCATGGAGAGCATGCTTGCTGCTACAACCCAAAATAGGAAATAGTACTCTCCCCCTGCAGGCTCTTCCAGCTTTGTGGCTGGTGTGTGTAGGGTAAGAGGGAGGGAAGAGAGGGCCTTGTTCTCACTTTCTTTCCAGTACTCCCCATCTCTTCTGGGCTGGCTAGCACCCAGGGGGAGTGTTGGGAAGAAGGTTCTGCACTTGTGCCTGTCTGGCGAATGGAAACACAAGGTGCAGTGAGGCTCCTTGTACTTCCTGCCCTTGTGATCCTATACACACCCTGGCCCTGACAAAACATGGAAGAAGGAACTTAAGCCAACTAATAGGTTTCCTCCAAAGCATGTGGCTCAATACTTCTGCTACTTGCTAGTGCCAGGCATCACAATTCAAGAAGACTAAACAGATTTCACCAATAGCTTACAGTAATGTAGTCATTATAACGCTGCTTCTCCTTATCACTGATTAACATGGCTTGGTGGAATTTGGTGAAGTCCCATAAGGAATGGGCAGGGTCCATGCTTCCTTGTGGATCCCTCCACATTCTAGGTGCACTTCCCCAGCAGCACCAGAGACTTAGAAGCACAAGGAGGAGTCGAGACTGAAATGGATTGCAGCAAATAATGAAAGATTCCGACTTATTGATCACCCCAAGTGAAGAATGTGTCTCCAGCATCTACTGTTCTCTACTGAAGGTGTTGTTTGTCCTCAGCCTTCACAGGTATTCATGATGATTATTTACTTGCTATTTAAACAGCACACAATTAGCTTAGATACTTGAGAGAGAGAGAATAAATAGATATGACATCTAGGCCCTACCCTGGAAGGCCTTGCAACCTAATTTGAATGTGATCCAGTAAGTGAGAATAGCAAATAGAGGGAATCATAGAACCATAGTGTTACAAGGGACCGCAAGAGTCATCTAGTTTAACCCCCTGCCAAGATGCAGGATTTGTTGTGTCTAAGGAAGGGCAAGGACTACAGTGGTAAAATCTTGTGGTGACAGTGTTTCAGCATGTATGTGCCTTGGTAATTCTTTTCCATCTGTAATTTCCATCTGAAGATAGAGACAAAACCATGTGATGGTAAAGCTCTCTTGAGCGGGGGGGGGGGAGGGTTGAGTAACATCCTGTGCACTACAGGATCTCTGCTGCGGAAAAATGGTCTATCTGGGAAGATCTCCTAGGCCATTATGACAGATGGAGAGAGGTGATGATCTCTTTCTGTACAACACTCGGAAGATTGCAGGGGAAGTGGTGGAAGCCCCAACACTGACAACTACACCAGAAAAGGCACTAGACAATATACTATACTGATCAATCCTGAGTTGCAGGAGATTGGGTTTAGGTGGCCTAATAGGCCTTTCCCATTTCTAACCTCTACAACTGTAAGTCTGGTTCCCTTCCGACGTCTCCTTTAAAATGTTTTGAAGAAGAAAAATGACAGATTAACTAAGGTATATTCTTTCCTTTTCTGGAATCTAGGTGTAAACCCTGTGGCTCTAGAACATTGGTTTCCAACCTCTTTGGGCTCAGGACCCATTTCTAAACTTTGAAAGATGCCCCTAGAGCCAATATCCCTCCGCCCTATCATGCTCTTTTTCTTATCAAAAGTCATGCTCCATCAAGGGAGAGTAGGTGCGCAGAGCTAGGATTTCAGATGCTCCAGACAGATGTGAACAGCTGGAAAACCCCCATGTCCCAACAACTTGGGGGAGAGGTGGTGAGCCATGGCACCCCCCAAATAACATACAGTTCCCAGACAAGGTTCATGGGGGGCAGAGGGTAGGAGGTATTGATGGTGGGATTTGGAGGCAAAGTAAGGAGATCAGGATGCCTGGGATTTAGTGAGGAGGGAGTTAGGGGGACAAAGGCATGTGGGGGTATAGGTATATAGGTATATCTGGGGAAGGATATGGGGCAGAAGGGTTTCTGGAAAGGGCAGCAAGCAGATAGCTTCCCAAAAATACACATCCTCACACAGCCCATGGTGGCAGAGGGTAAAGAGGTGGCACGTATTTGAGGTCCTGGGGGTAAAGTGGGGAGGCTGAGGGAAGGAGTTGAGGGACAAAATGGGCTAAGGATGCAGTGAGGGAAGATCTAGGAGGGGGTTGGGTGCCAGGATGGGTGGTCTGACAGAAGGGGAGTTGCCTGGCAGTGGGGGAGGTATAAATTGTGGGGGGGGCTATTCTGCGGAAAGTGTGCAGCAAGACAGGGCATATGGAAGATGAGATGTCATCTGTCTGCAGGATAAGGAGTATATTGGGTGGCTGCTACCTACTGGAGAACATGTTATCTGCAAACCAAAGCAGAGGCTGCTTTTCCCCACACCTGTGAGAAGAAGGGACAGATTCAGGGGAGCAACCAGGACCCCAGAATCCCTTCCTGCCCTACTGTATCCCAGACTGACCTGCTGCATCCAATGGAAGCAGACCTCAAGTGCTCTCTCCCAGCTCCTCTTCCACAGGGTTGTCTGGGCATGGCTCCCTGCTCCAGGCATTGCAACCTCCGGGATTGCAGCACCACTCAGGTTTGGCCTGGCTCCCCTGATGGGGGTCTGGCCCTGCCAAATTTGGGAGAATGGCATTGCAAGCTGGCACATGGAGCCACAATAGCCCTTACTCAAATTTGGCCTGGCTGGCCCACCGTCGTAATGAGAGAGGTGCAGCTGGGTCGTACCTGAGTGACACTGTGACCTTGTTTCACAAGGTTGCAATGTCCAGGGCAGGGAGCCAAGCCCAACCAGCCCCACAACTCTTTGACACATTCTGGTGACCCTTTTTTAGGTCGTAACCTGCAGGGATTAGGAAACTCTGCTCTAGAGGGAGCTCACTACTACCATGTGTTAATGAACAGGGGAAAGAATACACAGATCCTCCATAGGGGAAGGAGCTCTCTGTTACCATCTATTGGTGAGCAGGGGAGAGTGCTGCTACAGAAAGAGTTCATTCGCATAAGCTTTCTACCCAGAATTCCTCCAAGTGACACTTTGGGGAGTCATCAGAACTGTACAGAAACTCAGAATCGGTGGCGTAGTGAGGCTAAAGGGGGGGGGGTCTATTTTGCAGCTATCAGGGATGCACTTCTTGCCAGCTCAAGGGTCCTAAATG
Source organism: Dermochelys coriacea (assembly GCF_009764565.3). NCBI lineage: Eukaryota > Metazoa > Chordata > Testudines > Dermochelyidae > Dermochelys > Dermochelys coriacea. The sequence goes on from NC_050069.1 coordinate 11,640,658, forward strand.
CTAGTGATTCCCCTTCCACTGGAGGCTTTGTGAAGAGGCAGCACAGAGATGAGGGGCAGAGGCAGCTTTGCAGGGAGCTGGCTCTTTGTTGAAGCTGCAGATAGCAGCAACAGAGCTGAGTGAACGCTGGTGAGGGCTCCCCTACACAGCACCAATACCGCTGACATCCCTTGGGTGGGTGGTGGAGCCTCAGTACCGGACCAGGCAGCATTTCCCCTCGTGACTTGAGACAGACCTGCACGAGAGCACTCCAGTCTCTGGGACTATGATACTCACTGACACCCAACTGTGAGTGGAGTGGGGTGGGGGGCTATAGAAGGGAAGGGTGGGGGGAAGTGATATGTCAAAGGGATGTTTGATGATCATATATTCACATGGAGGGCTGAAGTAAAGGACTACTGCTGATGTTACTGTGCGGGTGACAGTTTTACTTATTATTCCGATGGCTATATTGTGGATTTATTGTTGCTGTGTTTGCCCTAGGACAATGCTGTGTTCCTTTATCACCTACTAGAGTTTTCCTTGTGTTATACACAGGCTCCGTGTTTGTGAGTGGTGAAGTATTGCCAGGTCAGGTTTTTCCCAAGTTCCTGAGTGGGGTCTCAAGCTGATGGTGTTTGTTAATTTTAAGAGGAATCTGTCAACATTTGAACCCAGGCCTTGTCGCTGCCGACCACACATGGCAGAAGGGTTTTTCTGTAAATAAAAATGGACTTGTGGAATAGGTTACTGAACTGATCAGCAGGGCTTTGGGACTGTATATTGTGGAACAGAAAGCAGTCACAGAATGGAAAAGGAGGACCTAGCTCACAAGAAGAGTCACTCACATCAACATAAGCGTAAGGTTAGTTTTCAACCTGTTCCTAGTGGGTCCAGTTAGAAGGATAAACATTCCTTTCATCCGTGGAGCTAGGACAGTCAGCTCATAAATTCACATTTGCGCTGGCAACTTCAATATGTGCCAGCGATGACAGTACCTGAAAGTGACATTAAGGCATCATATGAAGGTGTGTAAAACCTACAGAAATGATGTTTATTTTTCATGTCTAAACTGGCGAGGCATTTCAAGACAAGTATAATGCCTTGGTGTATTTAAGTGTTTTATTATTTATAGACATGACTTGGATGGTATTGAAATCAAAATTTCCAGGTGACAGTATATTGGGAGGAAAGGTAAATAATGAAGAACAATGCAGTTAGACACAAAAGATCTTAGATCATTTAAGTAATTGGGCAAAAAAGATGACAAAATCAGTTCAGTGCAGATAAATGTAGAATAATGAGTCTTGAAGCAAAGAATATAAAGAAAGAATATGCTAACTAGGAAAATGCTGCAGCATACTGACTAGCAAAGAGATCTGGGGAGTTACCGGAGAGAAATCTCCCAGAAGCTCAGGGTATAACTTCTCCTGAATGAACGGAATTGCAGACGAATAAAAAAGGGGTCAAGAATTTGAATTTTTCATAGATATTGGGCCCTCTTAGGTTATCAAATCCATCCCCTTGCATCACTTGTAACTGAATTCTTTCTGTAAAGAGCCCTATTTTGTTGAATTATGAGAATTGTCAAGGTGGTTTATAAGGCAGATCTAGCTAAACTGTGAACATTTTTGCTCAGCACTATAAAAAGCAGGAAAAGTTGAGCTAGATTCTGACCTCACTGACACAGATGGCAGTCAAGTGACCTGGGTAACAAAGATCAGAATCTGTCCCACTTTTGATAAGAAAAAGAGTCCTGGAAATTGGAATTACAATTCAGGCCTTGTCTACAAATACACGAGTATTTTAACCACAGGTGCAGCTAAATTGGAACAAACCCCTAATGTAAATGTGATTTGTGCCAGTGCAGCTCACTTTTCAAACTGAAGTAACCTGCATTGATCCAAACCACACAATACTGGTGTAAACTGTGTCTACACTGGGAATTTGCATCAGTGCAGCTATGGTGGCTAAAATCCCAGTTAGATTAGGTTTACAGTGCTGTATGGGTCCCATTGACTTCAGTGTGTCTACACATGGAGAGCAAATTGAGCAGGAATTGACCTTTGTAGAAAGTTCCCAAAAGTGGGCTCAGAGCAAAACTCCCAAAGTAATTAAGTCAATGCGTGATTGTCCTGTTTACCTCTGGCTAAACAGCATCAAGGAAAAGGGTGAATTCTATTCCCTAATAGCCCATTTATGTCAATGAGGTGTAAATTCTACCCACCTCAATCAGTTCTTATTTCAAAGCCTAGCTGGGGACCATTTAAAATGCAAACACTGCTAAGCACAGGCAATTTAAGAAACAAACATTCAACTGGAGTTTGAGATGTGATCTGAAAAATTGTCTTTTTCTTTTTCTTCCATCAGGTTGACAAGTATTTTTCAGGGGGTAAAGTTAAAGTAGGGTGAAACTGAGGGATATGGCAGTAGGCTGAGGTGAGCACAAGAGTGTTGTAGTAGTCAGGGCAGTAACTAGGGACTTGAGAGAGAAGGGTTCAAGTCCCTCTTCTGCTAAAGACTTTTTTAACTTGGTGAAAGTCTCTTGTGTCTTTGTTACCCATCTGTAAAATGGGTTAATAGCTCTTCTCTACATCACAGGGGTGTTGTGATTATAAATATAGTAAAACTGTGAGGTGTTCAGATGGGAGCCATATATAGGGTTGCCATGTTTCTAATTGCTGGTAACTGGACCCCTGAGGCCCCACCCCGTCCCTGCCTATTCTTTCAAAGCCCCACCCCCATAGATACATAGATAGATACTAAGGTCAGAAGGGACCATTCTGATCATCTAGTCTGACCTCCTGCACAACGCAGGCCACAGAATCTCACCCACCTCTCACTCCTCTCCCCACACATGCCCTATTGCTTGCTGGAACATCTCCACCTTCCTCCTCCCACTCCACTGGGCTTCCTATGCTCTGGGGCTGGGATGGGAGCTGCTGCAGCCTGACAAGGAGCATGTCTTTGGGTAGGAGGCAGTCCTGGCTGAGCAGTGGCTGGTGCTGGTTAGTGACCTGGCGCCTCCCCGCACCCTGCGATAACCGGACTTTTGGTGTCTGGTCAGTACATCTGACCAGACACTGCCAGGTTCCCGTTTCGACCAGACCTTCGAAAACTGAGCACCTGGCAACCCTAAATGACACCCGGACACAGAAGCCAAAAATTGGACTGTCCAGGTAAAACTCAGAAGGGTGGCAACCGTAGCTATATAGGTTCCTGAGATAGATGGCTTACCACTTCATTTGCAGACATTCTAATGTTTGGGCTCTTCTGGAGGTGTACCGTTATTGTAAAGTGTGCAATTTTGTGGTGTTTGCTGCACTCAGCTGGAACACTTAAATTTTTTCCTCTTTGGTGCATAAGCACCTGTTTAATATTGTTGATTGCCCTTATTTCACTTTTAAGCTGGGATCTCTTGTCTAATCAAGCTGCTAACAAGCCTCTGTGGTTGTTCTTTTCCTTTTGATACTTTGACTGGATTTCCCTTGAAGATTTTTATTTCACCATGGGGTTTCAAAATATAAATTAAATGTTTCCTTCAGTCTTTGATATAACGTAGATACCAAATATTTAGTTCCTTTGATATACCATAGATCCTAGTATTCAGTTAATGATTATCAAATATTCAATTACTTCCTAACCTGTTTAGTATTTAAAAAACTCAGAGACTTTCTTGATACCTTGTGGTTATAAATACTTTAGCTAAGTCTACACTAGAGAGCTTACAGTGGCACAGCTGTACGGATGCAGCTGCATCTCTGTAAGAGCGTTCTCCCATCGACATAATTATACCACCCCCAATGAGTGGCGGTAGCTATGTTGGCGGGAGATGCTCTCCTGCAGACAGAGGATTGTTCTCACTACCACATAGGTTGGTGAAATGTATGTTGCTCAGGGGTATATTTTTTAACACCCCTGGGTGACATAAGTTTTGCCAATGTACGTGGTAGTGTACACGTGGCTTTAGCAACAGAACTTCACTTCAAGTTCTGACATTGTTACACCACCGGGCTCTGTTTGGAATTTTTAAAATAACCTTAGCTCTTTATCGTTTCAAACCTTTATAAAACTACAAAATAAAATGATACTCTGCTTAGTAGTAGTAATATTAAACAGTTCCTTAAATCCACCAGCTGTACTGTAGAGGTTAGGGGTCCATAACAGGTGGTCAGACTAGATGATCATGATGGTCCCTTCTGACCTTAAAGTCTTTGAGTCTATGGTGGCATCCTTTCATCTGCGAGAGACGGTGGGAACTGCAGCCTATGATGTAGATGGTTTGCAATGTCTCATGTGACTGAATAGTCTAATCCGAGATTTGTAAGATCTTTGGCAGTTGTTGCAAATGTATGTATCTTGATTGGGAGCTGATTGCTTCCTACAGGCTCTTTTCTCTTCAAGCTGTAGGAGCCAGCTCCTGTCATGGACTTTGATACCCTGATGGAGATGGTGGCACCGCTTGTTATGATCATTTGCCAAGACTTCCCATTGGTCAGGATCAATTCCAAATTCCTTCATATCTTGCTAGCATGTGTTTTTATAGCGAAGCTTGGGACATCCTGTCCTTGTTCCCTCTGATAGCTCCCCGCATAGCATGTCCTTGGGTATGTGTCCATCTTCCAACCTACTCAGAGGGCCCAGCCAGCACAGTCATCTTTGCTTGAGCAGGGCTGTCACACTTGGTAAATTTGCCCTTTGAAGAACCTCTGCATTGGTGATTTTATCTTGCCATTTTGTGTTGAGTATGCGGCATAAACAGTGTAGATGGAAACTGTTTAACCTTTTCTCCTGGTAAGCATAAATTGTCCATGTTTCCCCACCATACATGAGAGTGCTGAGGACGCAAGCTTCGTACATTAGCATTTGGCCTTGATGGTAAGCTTTGAGTTGTTCCATGCTCTTTTAGTTAGTCTGCTAAAGGTGGTGGCAGCCTTTCCAAAGCGAACATTTAGTTCTTCATGCAGTGAGAGGTTGGTGGTCACTGTAGAACCTAAATAGCTGAACTTTTGGACTACTTCTAGCTGGTTTGCATTTAAGGTAATTGAAGGATCTTGTGGAACCACCTATCCTAACAGAACAGTTTTCTTGATGCTGATGGTGAGAGCAAATGCCGGACAAGCACTTGAAAGGCAGTCCATGAGTTCTTGTAGTAGATCTTCACTGTGGGCTATGAGGGCAGCATAATCAGCAAATAGAAGTCCCCTGATTAGCACCAATTGAGGTGCAGCAAGCAAGCAGACACTGTGCAAATCATTACTGGATCAAGCTTTGTGAAGAGATACAGACAGCCTCAAACACAGGAAATCTCAAAGTCATGTATGACAGCCTGAAGAAAGCTCTAGGTTCCACTGTCAACAAGGTTGCCCCTCTCAATTTGCACAGCAGTGGAATCATTACAGATAAAAACAAGCAGTTGTCTCTTTGGGCTGAACACTATTCAGAGCTATACGCACAAGAAAGAAACATCACCAGTGAACCACTGGACCAAATACCAATTCCACAAATCATACCAGAGCTAGATGTGGAGCCCACTGTAGAAGAGCTAAGCAAGACCATTGATTTGCTATCAAGTGGCAGGACTCCTGGAAAAGATGGCATCCCAGCGGAAATCCTCAAAGACAGCCTATTACCGTATCTTCCTCATGGAAAGAGGGTGAGGTACCACAAGAGATGCATGATGCAAACATCATCACTTTGTAGAAAAATAAAGGCAAAAAGGGCAACTGCAACAACTACAGGGGTATCTCGCTACTAAGTGTAGCAGGAAAAGCTTTCGCAAAAGTCATTTTAGTGTGCCTCAAACAGCTGGCTAATCATGTCTACCCTGAATCACAGTGTGGATTCAGGGCTGGAAGATCAACTATAGACATGATATTTTCTCTGCAACAACTCCAAGAAAAGTGTGAAGAGCAAAACCGACCATTGTACATCACCTTTGTGGACCTAACCAAAGCATTCGACACAGTCAGCAGAGCAGGTCTATTTTTAATACTAGAAAATATAGGATGCCCACCAACCCTGGTAAGTCTTATACATTCATTCCTCAACAACATGAAAGCAACTATCCACTTTGGACAGCTCTGAGATGAAAAGCGGAGTGAAGCAAGGATGCATTCTTGTCCCTACACTCTTTGGAATCTTCTTCCCAGGACTCTTGAACTCTTGTGTTTAAGGACATGAAAGATGGAGTGCATCTCCACACAAGATCAGATGGGAAACTCTTCAACCTGTCCTGACTTAAGTCAAAGACCAAAGTCAAAAAGATTTGAGTCTATGAGTAATGTTTAATAAAATAATAACCTGACCTCTCTTTTGAGAGGAGGAATCTCTTATTTTAGCCAACCTCAGAAAGAAGAAGCTTTCTGGTAGGCCAGTGGTTTGGAATCTAATTTCTCAACCTGAAAACTGATCTTCATGTGAAGCATATGTAGCACCCTCTGCATGGCTCATTAGCAAGCTTTAAAGCCAAAGATCTTCACCACTGCAGTGCAGACCTCCTCTTTTTGAACTCATGGCGTAGCCCCATTGGCTGGTAACATTAGTAAACTATAATTCTCTATGACAGGTTTCAGAGTAGCAGCCGTGTTAGTCTGTATTCGCAAAAAGAAAAGGAGTACCCGTGGCAACTTAGAGACTAACAAATTTATTAGAGCATAAGCTTTCGTGAGCTACAGCTCACTTCATCGGATGCATTTGGTGGAAAAAGCAGAGGAGAGATTTATATACACACACACAGAGAACATGAAACAATGGGTTTATCATACACACTGTAAGGAGAGTGATCACTTAAGATAAGCCATCACCAGCAGCAGGGGGGGGGGAAAGAAGGAAAACCTTTCATGGTGACAAGCAAGGTAGGCTAATTCCAGCAGTTAACAAGAATATCAGAGGAACAGTGGGGGGGGGGGTACTCCCAGCTATCTTCGAGACACCACTGACTTCCTGAGGAAACTACAGTCCATTGGTGATCTTCCTAAAAACACCATCCTAGCCACTATGGATGTAGAAGCCTCTACACCAACATTCCACACAAAGATGGACTACAAGCCGTCAGGAACAGTATCCCCGATACTGTCACGGCTAACCTGGTGGCTGAACTTTGTGACTTTGTCCTGACACAGAACTATTTCACATTTGGTGACAATGTATACCTTCAAATCAGCGGCACTGCGATGGGTACCCGCATGGCCCCACAGTATGCCAACATTTTTATGGCTGACTTAGAACAACGCTTCCTCAGCTCTCGTCCCCTAATGCCCCTACTCTATTTGCGCTACATTGATGACATCTTCATCATCTGGGGTTCATCATCTTGGGGGTTGGACTAGATGACCTTCTGGGGTCCCTTCCAACCCTGATATTCTATGATCTGGACCCATGGAAAAGAAGCCCTTGAGGAATTCCACCATGATTTCAACAATTTCCATCCCACCATCAACCTCAGCCTGGACCAGTCCACACAAGAGATCCACTTCCTGGACACTACGGTGCTAATAAGCGATGGTCACATAAACACCACCCTATATCGGAAACCTACTGACCGCTATTCCTACCTACATGCCTCTAGCTTTCATCCAGATCATACCACTCGATCCATTGTCTACAGCCAAGCGCTACGATATAACCGCATTTGCTCCAACCCCTCAGACAGAGACAAACACCTACAAGATCTCTATCATGCATTCCTACAACTACAATACCCACCTGCTGAAGTGAAGAAACAGATTGACAGAGCCAGAAGAGTACCCAGAAGTCACCTACTACAGGACAGGCCCAACAAAGAAAACAACAGAACGCCACTAGCCATCACCTTCAGCCCCCAACTAAAACCTCTCCAACGCATCATCAAGGATCTACAACCTATCCTGAAGGACGACCCATCACTCTCACAGATCTTGGAAGACAGACCAGTCCTTGCTTACAGACAGCCCCCCAATCTGAAGCAAATACTCACCAGCAACCACACACCACACAACAGAACCACTAACCCAGGAACCTATCCTTGCAACAAAGCCCGATGCCAACTCTGTCCACATATCTATTCAGGGGATACCATCATAGGGCCTAATCACATCAGCCACACTATCAGAGGCTCGTTCACCTGCGCATCTACCAATATGATATATGCCATCATGTGCCAGCAATGCCCCTCTGCCATGTACATTGGCCAAACTGGACAGTCTCTACGTAAAAGAATGAATGGACACAAATCAGACGTCAAGAATTATAACATTCAAAAACCAGTTGGAGAACACTTCAATCTCTCTGGTCACTCGATCACAGACCTAAGAGTGGCTATACTTCAACAAAAAAAGCTTCAAAAACAGACTCCAACGAGAGACTGCTGAATTGGAATTAATTTGCAAACTGGATACAATTAACTTAGGCTTGAATAGAGACTGGGAATGGATGAGTCATTACACAAAGTAAAACTATTTCCCCATGGTATTTCTCCCTCCCACCCCACCCCCCACTGTTCCTCTGATATTCTTGTTAACTGCTGGAATTAGCCTACCTTGCTTGTCACCATGAAAGGTTTTCCTCCTTTCCCCCCCCTGCTGCTGGTGATGGCTTATCTTAAGTGATCACTCCACTTACAGTGTGTATGATAAACCCATTGTTTCATGTTCTCTGTGTGTGTGTATATAAATCTCTCCTCTGCTTTTTCCACCAAATGCATCCGATGAAGTGAGCTGTAGCTCACGAAAGCTTATGCTCTAATAAATTTGTTAGTCACTAAGGTGCCACGGGTACTCCTTTTCTTTTTATAATTCTCTATGTGAACTAGCCATTAATGGGAAATGCAACACGTTTTAACAAGAAGGCAACTCATGGAAATGGACTTCTTGTATAGCAAACAGAAGCTAAGCCTGTATAATCACCAATACATAACATTATTCATAAAATCCATAATTTATGGGTGGTGTTTTCACATCCAGGACTATATCCTGACAATTCAGGGCTTGGACCAATATAATTTTGAGGGGAAATGTCCACATTTGTAGGGTGAGGGAGGAATAATTTCTGTGGCAGCTTGATTTAAAAAGAAAAAGATGCCTGAAAGTTCTGAATGGTATGCAATGTTGGAATGAGTCTCAGATAGATGGAATCAGGAGCAGAGGACAGCTGAGGAAGACAAAGATGTGTGAGGCATTCTCTTATCTGGCACTGCATCATGAATTACATGGGAGTTTTGTTATTGACTTCTATGGGAGCAGAATTGGGCTTTTGACTGTTCCAGCAGCAGGACATCACTACTGGCTGGAGTCTCTGATTGAGAGGCTCTGACTGAGAGATCATGAGGTTTCAGTGATTGCCATGGGAACCAGAAATGATCCCATAAGGATAGAGAAATTATAAGAGGTTTTAATTGAGAGATGATGAGGTTTAAAATGGTTACTATGGAAACCAGAAGGGCCATCCAAAAAAGAGTGTATGTGTTTATCTGCCATTTTGATTGGCAGATAATTGTTTAAGTGTTTCATTGATGAGGTGTTTGTGGCAGAAATATCACATATGCTGTCTGATACATCCTGTGATGCCGGTTCAATTATTATTTATTAAAGCACTCAGAATGTGTCTTAGAGCTGTAGAGACAGCAAGGGTCACCTAGTCTAACCTTCTGCCACGATGCAGGAACTTAGACACAAAATTCAGTGGATGACCCAGAGCATAGTTTTGTCATTGGACCTGATGCTGAAAGGTGCTGAGTGCCTCCTGGGATGTGCAGAGCATGCTCATCGGCCACTGACATGCATGTTTTGCTTGGTATGATTGGCAAGAAGGAGTTGAGGAAATAGCCTTTTGTATTAGTGTCAAGTAGGAATTCCAGGCATAAAGGACAGCATGGAAAAATTCCTAAAAGTAATGGTGGGAGAGGATTCAAAAATACCTACACAGGGAACAACTATTTGATAATGGGCTTTACAGTAGAACACAATCCAATGGCTGAAGTTGAAGCTAGACAGATTCAGGCTGAAAATAAGGCATAAATTTAATTAAAAAGAAAAGGAGTACTTGTGGCACCTTAGAGACTAACAAATTTATTTGAGCATAAGCTTTCGTGAGCTACAGCTCACTTCATTGGATGCATCTGATGAAGTGAGCTGTAGCTCACGAAAGCTTATGCTCAAATAAATTTGTTAGTCTTTAAGGTGTCACAAGTACTCCTTTTCTTTTTGAGACTAACACGGCTGCTACTCTGAAACCTGTAAATTTAACTGTGAGTGTAATTACCCCGTCCACTGTAGGGGGTAAAATGAGCTTCTTTCTAATGGCTCCAGGTTCTTTTATATCAGTGATATTAACAACAGCACATGTAGATTTAATAAGTGTGGCTTATTCCTTCCTTCGTATCACGAGTATACCTTAAGTGAGGGTGAGTTATTTTAGTGAAACATTACTGATGTGGGAGTGTTGGAATGCTTGTAAAACACAATTTACCAAGGGTTTTCCATAACTGGCAATTTTTAAATCAAGGTTGGATGTTTTCCTAAAAATCTAGAAATAATTTTTGGGAAGTTTTATGATCCACAGGATGTCAGACTGGGTGTTCCCAGTGGTCTCTTCTGGTGCTGGAATCTATGAATTTATAAAAGGGCTCAGTGAAGCAAAAGAAGCCAGGGAAAAGGGGGCTACAGCTCTCTTGCGGTTATGGCTCTGGATTGAGACTCAGGCGTTCAGTTCCCAGCTCTGCGACAGACTTCCTGCATGACCCCGGGCAAATCATTTAGTCTCTCTGTATGTCCACTCCCCATGTGCAAAATGGGGATAATGATACTCCTTTCTCCCATTTTTTGCCTTTAAGGCGTTAATAATCAAGATTTTTGGCGGGGACGCAGGGACCGTTTCTTACTAGGTGTCCTGTAGTGTGTACTATGTACAGTAATTAGCACCTGGGCTGCTGGTGATAGGGGGGTAGTTTGCCATGGGGCCCCCATTTGAGAAGGCCCCCACACTTAGTAGCATTTCAGCCTGGTGTACAGGGTCACAGCACCACTCAGGTTTGACCCGGTGACCTTCTGTCATGATGGAGGGGAGGGTGAGCGGGCCAAAACTGAGTGAGTCTCTGTAATCTAAGTTGCAGCACTGCTCAGGTTTGATCTGATTGCCCATCAGTCATGATGGAGGGGAGGCCAGGTCACATTTGAGGGAGTGACATTGGACCTGGTGCACCAGCTTGCCATGCCATTCAGGTTTGGCCCAGCTGCCCCTCTGTCATGTTGGAGATGTGGCAGGGCCAAACCTGAGCAACGCTGCGACACTGTGGCCAGGTCACAATGCCTGGAGCGGGGAGCCAGGCCCAGCTCTGTGGGACAGGAGCCACCGCGGTGGGGTGAGTGCAAGGCAGGTTTCCTCTCCAACCCTCCCCGCAGCTCTCCTTGCCTCAGCGGTAACTTTTTGGAAGGATAGGAAGTCTCCTTTTCTGATTTTGTCCCAGGCCCCACAAAATCTCTTTGTGGCCCTGCCTAGCACAATGGGACTCTGGTCTTGTAGATGGTAGGCACCTGTGAGTAAATTCATCTGCTCATCAATGCCCTTAAGCATCTGCCTATTTTGAAACAGTTGGGTAATCGGAATTGAAGGCACAACTTTAAGTTTTGGTTGCATTGGGTCCTTACTGGGGAACTATTATGGAACTACATTTTCTCATCAAAGTAGTGGTCCCCTTTATTTCCCAACCTACAATTTCAGATTTTTTAAAACAAGATTAATATAACAGTGTGTTGGGGAGCGTGCGGATGGAGGTTATGACGACTTGAAGGTCTTCATGTTGCCATGGCCTTCACACAGCTAGTTAGAACTCTGATACTGCATGTGAAAAAGGAGGCCCTGTCTACACACAACTTGCACTGGCTTAGTTAAAGCCTCTTATTTGGGTTTAAGAGTGGTTTAGTTCAGTTAATGTAAGCCTCTTCCTAACTGATTTAAGATAAACAGGAATAAACATGTTTTTTAAACCCAAATAGAAGTGTCTACATAGCCTTCCACACCCAGTTTCAGTAAATCGGTGTAAAAAAATCACATCTTAAATTAAATCAGTGTGGCTCTGTTTTGTAAACATGCCCTAAAATTACATGATAATTAAGTCAAAGTGCATGTTTCTGAAGGTTGCCTTTAGCGGTTTGATCATAGAGTACATTAGGTGATGTCATAAACATACAGCTAAGAGTAGCATAAAATCCCTCCTTTACCTGTAAAGGGTTAAGAAGCTCAGATAACCTGGTTGGCACCTGACCAAAAGGACCAATAAGGGGAGAAGATACTTTCAAATCTGTGGGGGAAGGTTTTTGTTTTGGGCTTTTGTTCTCTCAAGAGACAAAAGACCAGACCAAGCAAGTAATCCAGCTCCTATTGAAAGGATATCTTTAATATTACAGAAATAGTAAGTAATAGCAAGGAATGCGTTAGATTATCTTTTGTTTTTGCTTGTGAATTTTCCCTGTGCTAAGTGGGAGGTTTATCCCTGGGTTTTTTTGTAACTTTAAAGTTTTGCCTAGAGGGGAATCCTAGGTGTTTTGAATCTGATTACCCTGTGAAGTTACCTTCCATCCTGATTTTACAGAGGTGCTTCTTTTACTTTTTTTTTCTTTATAATAAAGTTTTGTTTTTTAAGAATCTGTTTTACCTATTTGGTTGGTATATTATTCTCAAGCCTCCCCAGGAATGGGGGTGAAGGAGCTTGGGGGGATACTTTAGGGAACAGGAACTCCAAGTGGTCCTTTTCCTGAATCTTTGTCTAGCTCACTTAGTGGCGGCAGCAGTACCCATCCAAGGACAAGGAAGGATTTGTGCCTTGGGGAAGTTTTTAACCTAAGCTGGTAGAAATAAGCTTAGGGGGTCTTTCATGAGGGTCTCCACATCTGTACCCTAGAGCTCAGAGTGGGGCGGGAACCCTGACAGGTGATTAGCAAGCCTTGTTAATATGCTGGACTTCTTTCCTCCTAGCAGCATGAATAGATCAGGTAAGGTAACAGTGATGGACTGGAGCAGTCAGTCAGAGCTGGGTGAATAATTTGTAATGAATAATTTATCTGAAGAGTGACACCTCTTTTTCTGTTCAAATTGTCCGTGAACAGATAGTGATTTGTCTCAAATTTGTCTTTTGAAGTTAGGAGCTGAACAATGTTTTCATCTAATTCTTCTTTATCTATCTGGTGCTCATTTGTGAAAAGTTCCTTTCATGCATTTGCGTGGTTTAACTAGACACTTAAGTTGCACAGCTCTTTTCTAAAAAAGCAATGCAGTACTTGTGGCACCTTAGAGACTAACAAATTTATTTGAGCATAAGCTTTCGTGAGCTACAGCTCACTTCATCGGATGCATTTGGTGGAAAAAACAGAGGAGAGATTTATATACACACACAGAGAACATGAAACAATGGGTTTATCATACACACTGTAAGAATAGTGATCACTTAAGATAAGCCATCAACAGCAGCAGGGGGGGGAAAGGAGGAAAACCTTTCATGGTGACAAGCAAGATAGGCTAATTCCAGTAGTTAACAAGAATATCAGAGGAACAGTGGGGGGTGGGAGAAATAACATGGCATTGGCACCCTGACAGCAGGATTGTCTGGCTATGTAGACTCCCTCCTCAGGCCCTTCGTTACCAGCACTCCCAGCTATCTTCGAGACACCACCGATTTCCTGATGAAACTACAGTCCATTGGTGATCTTCCTAAAAACACCATCCTAGCCACTATGGATGTAGAAGCCCTCTACACCAACATTCCACACAAAGATGGACTACAAGCCGTCAGGAACAGTATCCCCGATACTGTCACGGCTAACCTGGTGGCAGAACTTTGTGACTTTGTCCTGACCCATAACTATTTCACATTTGGTGACAATGTATACCTTCAAATCAGCGGCACTGCGATGGGTACCCGCATGGCCCCACAGTATGCCAACATTTTTATGGCTGACTTAGAACAACGCTTCCTCAGCTCTCGTTCCCTAATGCCCCTACTCTACTTGCGCTACATTGATGACATCTTCATCATCTGGACCCATGGAAAAGAAGCTCTTGAGGCATTCCACCATGATTTCAACAATTTCCATCCCACCATCAACCTCAGCCTGGACCAGTCCACACAAGAGATCCACTTCCTGGACACTACGGTGCTAATAAGCGATGGTCACATAAACACCACCCTATATCGGAAACCTACTGACCGCTATTCCTACCTACATGCCTCTAGCTTTCATCCAGATCATACCACTCGATCCATTGTCTACAGCCAAGCGCTACGATATAACCGCATTTGCTCCAACCCCTCAGACAGAGACAAACACCTACAAGATCTCTATCATGCATTCCTACAACTACAGTACCCACCTGCTGAAGTGAAGAAACAGATTGACAGAGCCAGAAGAGTACCCAGAAGTCACCTACTACAGGACAGGCCCAACAAAGAAAACAACAGAACGCCACTAGCCATCACCTTCAGCCCCCAACTAAAACCCCTCCAACGCATCATCAAGGATCTACAACCTATCCTGAAGGACGAGCCATCGCTCTCTCAGATCTTGGGAGACAGACCAGTCCTTGCTTACAGACAGCCCCCCAATCTGAAGCAAATACTCACCAGCAACCACACACCACACAACAGAACCACTAACCCAGGAACCTATCCTTGCAACAAAGCCCGTTGCCAACTCTGTCCACATATCTATTCAGGGGATACCATCATAGGGCCTAATCACATCAGCCACACCATCAGAGGCTCGTTCACCTGCGCATCTACCAATGTGATATATGCCATCATGTGCCAGCAATGCCCCTCTGCCATGTACATTGGCCAAACTGGACAGTCTCTACGTAAAAGAATGAATGGACACAAATCAGACGTCAAGAATTATAACATTCAAAAACCAGTTGGAGAACACTTCAATCTCTCTGGTCACTCGATCACAGACCTAAGAGTGGCTATACTTCAACAAAAAAGCTTCAAAAACAGACTCCAACGAGAGACTGCTGAATTGGAATTAATTTGCAAACTGGATACAATTAACTTAGGCTTGAATAGAGACTGGGAATGGATGAGTCATTACACAAAGTAAAACTATTTCCCCATGGTATTTCTCCCTCCCACCCCACCCCCCACTGTTCCTCTGATATTCTTGTTAACTGCTGGAATTAGCCTACCTGCTTGTCACCATGAAAGGTTTTCCTCCTTCCCCCCCCTGCTGCTGGTGATGGCTCATCTTAAGTGATCACTCTCCTTACAGTGTGTATGATAAACCCATTGTTTCATGTTCTCTGTGTGTGTGTGTATATAAATCTCTCCTCTGCTTTTTCCACCAAATGCATCCGATGAAGTGAGCTGTAGCTCACGAAAGCTTATGCTCTAATAAATTTGTTAGTCTCTAAGGTGCCACACGTACTCCTTTTCTTTTTGCGAATACAGACTAACACGGCTGCTACTCTGAAACCTGTGAACATGGGGAATAGTTTTACTTTGTGTAATGACTCATCCATTCCCAGTCTCTATTCAAGCCTAAGTTAATTGTATCCAGTTTGCAAATTAATTCCAATTCAGCAGTCTCTCGTTGGAGTCTGTTTTTGAAGCTTTTTTGTTGAAGGATAGCCACTCTTAGGTCTGTAATCGAGTGACCAGAGAGATTGAAGTGTTCTCCAACTGGTTTTTGAATGTTATAATTCTTGACGTCTGATTTGTGTCCATTCATTCTTTTACATAGAGACTGTCCAGTTTGGCCAATGTACATGGCAGAGGGGCATTGCTGGCACATGATGGCATATATCACATTGGTAGATGCGCAGGTGAACGAAAGCTTATGCTCTAATAAATTTGTTAGTCTCTAAGGTGCCACAAGTACTGCTTTTCTTTTTGCGAATACACACTAACAAGGCTGCTATTCTGAAACCAGCTCTTTTCTAGTCCATGTTTGTTTACAAGAACTCTCAGAATGAAGCTTCTGCTGAGAAAATACAAATTTGAAATCTGCTTTGTGTAATATTCAATTAAATGTTGGTGCTTTTACAACCTTTGGTTACTGTGTATTACTACACCTGATCTGCAGAGTATATGCACCTAGTAAAGAGCCTGGCTCCAACTCAAGCTGTAGAGCTTCATGCTTTCAGATTTAGCAAACCCCACTTCAATCCCAGGTGTCAGCTACAATGGCGGGTATTGCACTTTGGCCAATATTCCTATCAGTAAAAATGTTTTGCTAGTTTGTTAGTGAAAAGTAAATGCAAAAGGGACCCCAGCACTGCTGAAGTGAATTATTTTAAAAGTGCAGACAAATATTCACAGAAATTGTTTTTGCAGTATTTTTGCACCTCTACTCAGAATGCAAAAACTTGAAAACATCTGGGATTCTGATTCTGAGAATTTACCTTGGGAGTATCTGAACACAATGTCCTATAGACTTGGGTAAATGAAATATACTGGAAGGAAAAATTGATTGTATAATCTTCTGCAGAAAAAGTGAGGCATTTATTTATAGAATAACTAATTAGGATATAATTCTTGCTTATGATGATAGAATCCATTAGTCAAGAAGCACAGATGTCATTATGGTGAGCCAAAGAAAAACAAAAATATAAATTAAAAGAAATAAACAGGAGAAGCATTTAACAAAAATGATATTCTACAATTATATAATGCTTCTCATCCATAAATATAGCAAAGCTCATCTCTCTCTAACCTTGCCCCCTCCCGCAAATGCACACAGAAATAAACAGTCTGTAGCTATACACATATAGGACTTGCTTCGTCTGTCACAAATACAACCACATTTAATATCACACAGACATTCTGCACAACAGTTTAGGACAGGAAGTGAAGAATATTGTATCCAATTGAAATTGTAGTGCATACTGTCTTGTGAGAAGCAAATCCCAACACACCCAATGGAACTGTTCTAGTACTCTTGTTTACAGAACTGTCAGAGTCTTCTCCATACTGAGCATCAGTTGGCACACCACAATCACTGGGACAAATTCAGCCTTGGTGTGATGAGGTCTACAAACCCCATACTGAGTGTAGATAGAGGCAGGAGGAGATCCTCTCCTGTTTACAAGCAAGCAGTTTGATCACACCCCCACCCCCCTGCAGCTGCCAGAGCTGCCAGTCATGGAGGCTGGCACCCACAGCTGCACTCAACAGAGGAAACAAGGTCTGCTATAAATGAGGGAGTACAGAGAAGGAAAGGGAGGCTGAAAGTCCTGGATTAACACAGGAGTAATAGCCCTGTACCACGCTATCTCCAAGAAAACAGCCAGGCAACTGAAGCAGACTGCAGGCCCTAAAATTGAAGGGTTAATAGACTTAATTGGAGGTGAGGTCCAGGAAATGCCCTGACTGAGAACAACCACAGTGTGGGGTGGTAGGTGACAATGAGGGTTGTGCAGTTGACAGTTTTTATTTTCCTGTATTGAAGCAAGCTCTCTTGGAAAGGGCCACCTAAATATCCCATGATGCAATCTACTTCTCTGGTGGAGTGTCCTTATTTAGTGAAAGTGGTTTTAAGTGTGTTTCAGTGTGTATCCTGGACTTTCTCGTCAGAGCAAATTCTGTGGTATCTGAGTGCCTGACTGTAGATAATGGATTGATTTACCTGGATCTGTGGAGGTAAATGTGGTGATTGGCAGGTTTCTTGTGTATTGTCATTTGTAGGGTTCCATTGTTTAAGCTAATTGTGGGTCCAGGAAGTTGATGCTTGTGTGGGAGTGTTCCAGAGAGAGTATGATGATGGGTGGTGATTGTTGAAGCTGTCGTGGAAATCTGTGAGGTAATTTAGGTCTTCTGTCTAGAGAATGAAAAGTTAGTTGATGTATCTCAGTTATATCATTAGTTTCATGCTGTTTTTTTCCAGAAATTCTTCCTTGAGGTGGCCTGTGAAGAGATTGGCATGCTGGGGAGCCATCCTAGTGTCCATGCGTGTTCCTATGGTTTGCTCAAAGTGTTGTTAAGTGTGAAGATATTGTGGGTGAGAATGAACTGGTAGAGTTTGGTGATGGTTTTGGGTGAATTTCCAACTGTTGTGCATTGTCTTGTGTGTATTTGAGGCAGACAGTGATGCTGTCAAGGTGAGAGATGTTGGTGTATAGGGAAGTGATATCCATGATGGCAAGGATGGTGTTCTGGGGAAGGTTGTTAATGTTGTGGACTTTCTGGAGAAAGTTGATAGTGTCTTAGAAAAAGCTGGCCCTGTGTGTGGTGAGTAGTTTAAGGATGGTTTCTATGACAGCTGATATTTCTTCAGTCAGAGTGCTGTGGCTGGATGTGATGGGTCTGCCTGGGTTCCCTTGTTTGTGTATCTTGGGAAACATGTAGCTACATAAGGGATGAGGTTGTAGAGGTTTTCTTGGAGTTGTTTGGAGAAAGATTTGAGGGTATCTTTAAATTCCTGTGTGAATTATGGTGTGGGGTTTTCTTTGAGTTCTTTATAGTAATTGGTGTCAGAGATTTGTCAGTTGGCCTTGTTGACATAGTCATCATGATTAAGGACTATTATTATCCCCCCTACCCCACACACACTTTTTTTTCCCTGCAGGTTTAATCATTATTTGGTGGTTTGATTTCAAGGACTGTATAACTATACTCTAGGTGGTAAAGAGATTGTGGTGGTTGTAATGTTTGTTGATTTCACCATTGATTTCCGCCCCCCCCCCCCAAGCAATCAATGTAATGATCCAATGTGTGGTTTCATCTGCTGAAGGGGTGTACAGTCACATGACCCCTTTTTCTTGGGTATGTCTATATTGCACTTAAAAACCCATGACTGGCCCATGCCAGCTGACTCAGGCTTGCGGGGCTCAGGCTAAGGGGCTGTTTAATTGTGATGTAGCTGTTTGGCTTGGTCCAGAGTCAGAGCTTTAGGACCCTGTGAGGTGGGAGGGTCCCAGAGCGTGGGCTGCAGTCTGAGCCTGAATATCTATACTGCAATAAACAACCCCTTATCCTGCGCCCCATAAGCCTGAGTCAGCTGGCACAGGCCAGCTATGTGTGTTTAATTGCGGTGTACCCCTCATGACTGTTGGTGGGGATATAGTGTCTGTCATCTTTGTTGGGAAGAATTCCTTGAGGTGGAGTCAGCATAAGTATTCTTCTAGTTCTCCATTTGTTGGTATGGTATCAGGTTTTGTGGTGCAGCAGAAATGCAATGCCTTCGAGATTACTGATACTTCAGTTCTGGTTAGGGGTAATCTTGATAGGTTGGTGACCCTGGGTGTTGTGTAGCATCCATGTGGTGGGCTATGGTGTCTTGGTTTCTCCCAGAGGTGATGTTCCCTGTTGGTTGTGAAGTTGTTGTAGCTGGTTTCATTTTTTGTTGTTGGATGGTTATCATCAGGGTTTTTTAAATAGTTGTTTTGGGTTTCCTTCATGGTAAGGTAAGCTGCCTGTTTTTTTTTCTCTTGCAGCGTGTGAGAGCATGTGGTGATTTCTTGTTTGAGGTCGTCTTTTCTGGAGAACGTAAGGTTCAGAAGATGGTTTCTCAGTTTTTCAGAGGTCTTCTGAAGAGATTGTCAGCATATTTGTAGTTATATACGGTGGCCAGAAGGTTATAGATGGTAAGTCTTCTGGGGATGATGATTTGTTTCTTGCATTTGCTCAGGAAGTAGATGTCACTGCTTAGTCTGTCATCTTTCTTTATGTTGTGATGTTTCCATTTTAAACAGCAACACTTCATATCTTCCATAGTTGTTTGCAGTGTTGTTGTATGAACTATAGTGAGTTACCTAATTTCTGTGAGTGAAATCCCGGCCTCATTTAAATCAATGGGAGTTTTGCCATTGGCATCAATGCCACCCGGTATCTCAGTGTTCACATCTGAAAACTGGGTATAACAATGTTCACTTGGCTTAGAGGGATGTTAGTAATTAATTCATGTTTGTAAAGTACTTGGATGGATATGATGCTACTATGAGACTTGCTGAGTTTCTGGATTTGTGAGGCCCTGCCCTATGAACAGTGTGTAAAACTGGAATTTTCAAAAGCAGTTTTGTAAATTATTTGTCATCTCAGTAGGAGTAAAAGTCACCCTCCTCCCATGTAAAGCCTGAGTAGTTGCTGCACTCCATGCAGCTAAAGTGCACAGAGGGTTGGGAATTAAATCCACTTACAAACTAGACTGGGGCCTGGAGCAGCAGCTCCTAGACAGATGGCACTCTGTAGGTTGTTAAAGTGTACACAGATCCTCTGTGCCAAGCATGGCAGGCATTAGGGCCAGTGCATCATGCAGTTCACTACCCTACCGTATCCCCAACAACTGTCTTCCTTACCAACATATTTGGGAAATGTGTGGGTTCTCCCTCTGCCACACACGGGGCTGCAAAGGCCTTCATAAAAACTGGGTAAGTGACAGGTCTCAAAATACAATTATAAACCATCATTATAAATCATCATTGAGTGGGTGTGCTTCCAGTAGAGACCTGTGGGGGTCAGTTCTTGGCCCCACGCTATTTAACATTTTTTAATCAATGACTGGAAGAAAGCATAAAATCATCACTGATAAAGTTTGCAGATGGCACAACGACTGGGGGAGTGGTGAATAATGAAGGGGACAATTCACTGATTCAGAACTATCTAGATCGCTTGGTAAACTGGGCACAAGCAAACAATATGCATTTCAATATGGCTAAATGGAACCAAGAATGTAGGCCATACATAGAGCATGAGGAATTCTATCCTGAGAAACAGTGACTCTGAAAAAAATTCAGGTTTCGTGGTGGATAATCAGCTGAACATGAGCTCCCAGTGTGATGCAGTGGCCAAAAGAGCTAATGCTATCCTGGGATGCATAAACAAGGGAATCTTGATTTGGAGTAGAAAGGTTATTTTACCTCTATATTTGACAGTAGAGCGATTGCTGCTGGAATACTGTGTCCAGTTCTGATAACCTCAATTCGAGAAGGGTGTTGATAAATTGAGAGGGTTCAAAGAAGATCCACAAGAATGATTAAAGGATTAGAAAACATGCCTTATAATGATAAACTCAATCTATTTGTCTTAACAAAGAGAAGATTAAAGAGCGACTTGATTACAGGCTATAAATATTTACATGGCGAACAAATATTTAATAATGGGCTCTTTGATATAGCAGAGAAAGGTGTACCATGATCCAATGGCTAGAAGTTGCAGCTAGACAAATTCAGACTGGAAATAAGGCAGAAATTTTTAACAATGAGAGAAATTAAGCATTTGAATTATTTACCAAGGGTTGTCGGCGCATTCTTCATCACTGACAATTTTAAAATCAAGATGGGATGTTTTTCTAAAAGACGTGCTCTAGGAATTATTTTGGGGGAAGTTCTGTGGCCTGTGTTATACAGGAGGTCAGACTAAGCAGTCTCAGTGGTCCTTCCTGGCCTTGGAATTTATGAAATCTATGAAACAGTGTCATCTCTGCTGCGGGCAAATATTTTCAGCCCCACTGCAAGTCTTGCGTTGTATGGACAGTATGGGTCCTCTGTGAATATAGCGCTACATCCAAGACTTTGAGTGATATGAAGAGTCTTTTTCAGTGGCAGTCGCTGTTCCACAAATGCTGCTCACCAGGAACTCCAGATTGCTGCTGGTGTGTAGGACAGAGGATTCGGCTATTGTGGGAAACCAGGGTTGGGGAAAGTTTCTTCATAAGGTAAGCTCCAATTTTGTTAATCGTTAATTTAATAATGGTTACTTAAAAACAAAAGCATTCCCTTACATTAAAAGTTCCTTCTTTCTTACTAATCAAGCAGTAATCAGTTCCCTGAGATCTAATCTAAATAATCTGATAGTCTAGGTGATTGCTTTGATTTTATATTAAATAGATTCTGTGTTTTATTCTCATGTATTTAAATACAGTGAACAGAATAGGCCAGATCTTAAGTTAGTATAAATCACCTTGTTCCTTTGAAGTCAATGCATCTACCCCAGTTTACATCAGCTGAAGATCTGGCCCAGTATGGCTTTGATTATATTACTTACAATGCAATTTTCCTTTGAAGGCCCAGTTGTGCAGTCCTTCCCATGGAACACTCTCATGGACCATTATAAGAGTTTTGCCTACATAGGAGTTTCAGAGAGGAAGGATTACCCAGTGGTTATCGCACTTGGGGGCACAGGAAACCTGGGTTCAGTTCCCTGCTTTGCTACAGACTTCCCATGTGACCTTGGGCAAGTCACTTACAGATGAGGAACTGAGGCACAGACACTAAGTGGGGATAATAGCACTTCCCTACCTCACAGGAGTATTGGGAGGAGAAATCCACCAATGATTGTGAGGCACTCAGTTACTGTAGTATGGTGGACATATAAATATCTTAGATAGTACCAGCCTCATAGAGGGATGAACTCTGTTGCATTTTACGGTGAGGAGAACCATGTTTTTGGTCCTGTTTTCAAGTTTTGGATTTTTTTGCTCCCTGTGAGAAAGCAAGGGACAGTGAAATAAATATCCCAGTTACAATTCCATGGGGAGAGTCCTCTCAAAATAAAAAACTGAAAATTGGAAATTGCTGTTTTAGGATCAGCTGTCATTTTCTCTGTCAAGCCATTGAAAGGTTTTTGAAAAATAAAAGTGTTTTGAGGCTCTTTTTCTCTCTCGCTCGCTCCTCATTCCCTTCCCCTTGCTTTGAAATGTCATGACAATCTTAGCACATAGTAGTGATCTTTTGCAGAATTAAATTCACCTTCCCATTTCTCTTCCCCTTAGGCTGGGTTATGAGTCTAGCTTAGAGGTCATGTCTCACTCAGAAACTACCGAAGTCATGCTAGGAACAGTGTAGAGACACGGGGATAATAAAATCGTTGGGCTGAATCCTGAGGCTCTTGCTTAATTCATTCTCAGTCCTTACGCAAACTCCCAATGAAGCCAGTTATTTAGACCAAGGCCTGACTTATGATTTGCTAGGCCCACAAGAAGAGCAATTTTCCAAGCAGCCAGCACCGCATGGTGGATCGGGCTACAAGTCCCTCATTTGACTGATGGAGAAACGGAGGCACAGAGAGGGGAAGCGACTTCCCCAAGGTCACACAGCCACCTAGTGGCAGACCCAGGGACAGAAACCAGGCCTGACACCCTGTGCAGTGCCTTATACAGTCACTTATATTAGTTTTAGTGGATATCGTGAAAGAAGTAAGTTTTAGTGGGAACTTGAATGAGGCTTGGGGAGTGGCTTGGCAAACCCACATGAGGAGGGTATTCCATGAATAAGGTGGGGCATGAAAGAAAAGATGGAATCAGGAGGAGAGAACAAAAAGAATGGAGCATTGAGGCTGGAATAACTGGTGGAGTTGGGGGGGGGTAAGGAGTATGGCAGGGGGATGTGGTAAGAGATGAGGCTGATATTTAGCCTCAACTGTTAGTATTTCATCCTTCTATATTACTTATTAATAGCCCACTTATAAGTTGGAAAAATTCAAGGGTTCAGTGTACAAAGTAGTCAGCGCAAAGGTATTTGTACCATATGTTTAGAACAGAGGAGATGCAGAGATTCCAAATGGATTTCAGCCACTGTTCTATCTTGTAAACCTGACATTCCTTCTGGAAGGGACTGTGCAGCAGAAAACGGAGCACTGTTTATTTCATGACATTTATATGGAAAACACTCAGTCATATTCTTTTCTTTTTCACACAGTAACTAAAAGAATGAACGGATAGTAACTTGTCTTATGAACCTATCAAGCAGTTTCTTACATCGAGCACAACTTTTTGCCTATTTCTTTAACAGAGCTTTTCAATCTGTCCTAAAATTATTATCCTTGCCAAGACATGATCTTCTGGGGAGGGGGTGGGAGGAAAGAGGTGGGACCACCACTGCCTGACTCAGCAGACCAATAAATTATTTTTACATCTTCCCCTTAGATGTTTGCTCTATAACCCTTGTAGCTTTGTAATTAATGCACTCCACAAGAGTCAGTAGAAGTGCACAGATTTCAGAACTATGGCCAGCTCCAGCTATCTGCAGCTAGTCGGTGAGGTTTTTCTGCAAAATCACTACTAAGGGACAGGTTTTGCTCTCAGGGCTAAGTGTCCCTTTCTTTAAAGTGGCTATGTGGAAGAATGCAGGGAGTAAGGATCTCCCTTTGTGCAGACGCTAATGCCACCTTGGTTCTGAGCACACAGGAACGACACAAGAAGCTTCACTTGTAGAGCGGGTGGGAAAGGAGAAGTGGGGAGTAGGTGAAGCCATGGCTCCATTTCCTCCCACTCCACCAGTTTGACACCCAGGTGCAGGGGAATTATGCTTCACTCTATAAAGGGATTTTCCCCACCCTCTGCAAGATGGAAGCCCTAGGAGGAATTGTGCTTCAAAAGTGTGTCTCTGGGACCCAGTGCCCGCTGAGACATGCCCTGGGAACATAGTACCACCCCTCATTCACGGCTGGGTCTAAGGGACAATCTAGACCACAATTTAGACTAGCTAACTTCACTGAACTGGCAACTGCTGAATCCAGAGCAGAATTCAACTCTAAGGATCCTGTTTGGCACTCTATTCAGCCAAACTTCCATTGGCTGTTCTGGGGATTTGACTAGGTGAGATGTGCTGAATAGAGCCCTATGGGCATTTCTACACTGCAGTTAAAACCCCACAACTGGCCCATACCAGCTGACTCAGGCCTGCAGGGCTTGGGCTAAGGGGCTGTTTAATTATGATGTAGACATTGGAGCTTGGGCTGTGGCCAAAGCTCTGGGACCCTCCCACCCTGCAGGGTCCTAGAGTCCGGTCTCTAACTGAGCCCAAATGTCTACATGGCAATTAAACAGTCCCTTATCCCACGCCCCATGTGCCCAAGTTATCTGACATGGGCCAGTTGCAGGTTTCTAATTGCAGTGTAGACATACCCTAGGTCTGTGACTGATAGAGCAGGCACATGTCCTACCATGCCTCTAAAGAGGCTGTCCTATCATGATCACATTAAGCTGCTGTTCTTGAAGCTTAATAGGGAGGTAGAGCCCAGAACATTTCAAATGCTGTTTAATGTCTGAGACATTTGGTTGTATGGGCTTGCACTAAACAATAGCCAGGGAGAGGCACTGCTCAGTATTGGTTAGAAAACAGGGAACAGGGTTCATTAATCTGCCACTAACTCATTTGCTGACCTTTGGCAAGTCACATAACTCTGCTCTGTTCCTCAGTATACCCATCTGCATAATGGGCATAGTAATCCATACCTCATGGGGACATTGAAGTTTAATTAATGTTTTAAAAGAGCTCTCAGATCCTGGCATGAAAGGTGCCTTGTAAATAAAAATCATTCTAATTTATCTCTTTTGTGCAAACTCCTTGCTCTGGTTTTCTTCTTCCATCACTTTTACACCAGTGTAACTCCATTGAATTCAATGGAGCTAGTCCTGATTTGCGCTGGTATAACTGAAATGAGAATCAGGCCCGTTTTCTCCAGCTGAGCAGTGAGCACACTAAAAACACAGAGAAATTCTCAATACCACAGCCACCTACACTCCCCTCCAAAAGTAACCTAGTTAAAAGTCTTATTTTTGTTTCCAGTAATGAGAGAATGTGCACCTCATGTTTACTCAGCACCAAGCCCTTTTTAGCTGCTTGTGTGTTTACAAGCTGTTTTAAGCATTTGCAGATTGACTATTCTGATCCAAAGGGATTCTGAGAATTGTCTGGTTATTAAGCCACGTAGAAGCCTATTTGATTTTCCATTTGTTCTGGTGTCAACAGTGTGAGGAATGTTCAATCCAGTGCTTGACTTTGGCCTTGGTTTGTCCCTCTTGGTTTCTCAGCCAAACTTTCATTAGGATACATGGCCCGTTTGCTCTTAGAGAGTAAAACAATAATCTTCCGTTCAAGGAAACAGCGTAGCCTTTTGTGAATATCCAGGTTGAGATTTATTTTAGAATGTGGCTCTAGGAGACATCTGCACAGTGAAACGTAATTGAATTTGTTTAGCTGTAGGACTCTGCTATGTTCTTACTTCCATTATAACACAATAATAATAACAATAATACTTAGCACTTAATGCTTTTTACATTTTCTAAGTGCTTTGTAAACATTAACTAATTAATCCTCCCGACACCCTTGTGAGGTGAGAGAGCTCTGATATTTATAGCGTTTGAATAAAGATGAGGTGCTATGCTGCTCTCCCATGCAGTTGATAGCAAGCTAATCCAGCAGGATTCAGCGACCATATTAATGACAACAGTGCTGGTTTTGTTTTTGTTTTTTTTTTAAAAAAGGTTTAAAAATGAATGACTAAAAATACAATAATTTTATTCTCTCCTAAACTCAAGTCATGATATTTCCTCCTATGTCCTCTGACTGGTCATTGGCACTTCTTCTATCCTTCCCTTGCTCAAACTCAAGATTGTCTTCAAGTCTAGTCCACTTCCTCTTTCTATCCAGTTCGCTCTCCCTCTTTATAAGTGGTTACATGCATATGTGTATTTAGTATACGTGCACAAGTGTTTGTAGCACCAGGGTCCTAGATGGTAAGCTCTGTAGGGTAGAAGCCTTGTTTTTCTATAAGTTTGTGCAGCAACTAGCACAACAGGGCTTGTGGGCACTACCACAATACAAATGACTAGTAATGATAAAAGTGGAGTCTTGGCTATACACACCCAGATTGAGTGGAATGCATTAAATTCATCCTCCTAGGAAGAGAGCAAGGATGGCCCAGTAGTGGCTGAGGTCCTAGCTTAGGACTTGTGTACCCAGATTTCATTCCCTGCTCCCCCACAGACATCTTGTGTGCCTTGGGTAAATGCTTTTCCTTCTCTGCACAATGAGGTTTATAGTACCAGGGTGTTGTGAGGACAAGTGCTGTAAAGATTGTGAGATGCTCTCCTACTATAGTGATCGGGGCCATGTAAATACCTCAGGCAGGGAACGGGACCTGGATGCACTCTGAGAAACATTTTCCTAAGAGGGGAGAAAAATATCTGAAGGGCTTAAGAAGTGGCCCGACATTTTTAATGTAAACGGGTGGTCTATAAATCCCAGGTGCCTCCAACTATTTATTCTCTGGGGACAAAAGATGGCCCCTTCTGCTCTGCTGAGTGATGTAGAAAAGGCAACGCCCATGTCAGTTTTCTCCAATATTGTTTTCAGTGTCCCCCATGGTGGCTCTTTTGGCTTGATTGTTGAACTCCCCCTTCCTGCCACATACAAGCTCTGCAGAATAAAAATTACACACAAATATAAAAATAGAACAGAGGAGACTATTTAGGTTGCACCAGATACTCGAATTCCTGCTACCTAAATTGATTTCACTTTAGTATGTTCCCAGTAAAAAGAAAGCTGAATGGCAAAAATTAGAAATGGAGGCTGATCCTGCACCCCTTACTCCTTTGGGTAAATCTTCTTCAGATGAGCCATCCCATGGAAGTCAATGAAACTAGGCATGCAAGTTTTCCCTTGTCTTAAGTCTTTTGTAGGGTGACTGCCACATTAGTATCTAGGCAATAGGGGTAAGTATTAGAGCAGAAGTCTCAATTCTGCCTTCAGCTGTACAGGTGTGACTTTGGTAAGGAAAAACACTGAAGAATGGGTGACCTGACCCTGCACACCTAACTTAAGTGAAGCTCCCCTCTAGTCCAGTGGAACAGCCAAAGGAAAAAAGAGGAAAGAAAACATCCCTGGCAAGGTCAGTGTGGTCTAGTAAATGGAACACTGGACTGGGACTCAGGAGACCTGGATCCTATTCCTTGCTCTGCCACTGATCTTCAGGGTGACCATAGGCGAGTCATTTAATCCTTCTATACCTCAGTTTTTCCATGGGTGATATAGGGATGATGATATTAACCTCTCTGCAAAGTACTTGAGATCCACTAGATGAGCTAGGCATTACTGTTGTTAGGGTCCTCTCCTCCATCATTACCCTGAGCTACTGCAGTATGAACACAGAAATGTTCATATATTAAACAGGAGTAGGATTCCCCTTGCCAGTGACACAATAAGTATGTAATCAATAAACTTTTCACTGAATTCGTAAAAGCACAAGTATGATGAAAACAGATGCCAAGAACAGAGATTGTGATCCCAGTGGTAGAGTTGTGGTCTCTTGTCCCATAGTTAAACTGTAAAGCTCTCTGAAACAGGGACTGCCCTATGTCTGGCCAGTGAATAGCACAATGGGGTCCTGGTGCTTGAGTAGGGCTCCTAGACATCCCAGTAATACAAATAAATAATAATAATAATCAGTAAAAATCAGGCCCTGCTAGTTTTATGTGAAAACAATTTCACAGTCAAGGCCTTATCCAAAGCCCATTGAGTCAGTGGAAAGCCTCCCATTAAATTAGGTTTGAATCAGGCCTTACATTTTAAACTGAATCTAATTCATTTAAAATCGCAAAGCTCTTCTCAGTGCTCCAGCTCCATGGTGAAGGACAGCCTTCATTCCCAGTCCGCTCGTTCCCGGAGCCATTTTGAAAATTACAGAAAATAACTTTTATTAGGGAACTCTGCAGAGCCATTCTCAGTCACTGTCAGCTGGGTGCTTTTCTCAAGCATAGAAATTCTCGCTTATCAAGCATGGGAATCGTTCTGAATTTGTAAACCTTGATCAGAAACTCACCTCACGTAAACTGGTGGCAATAACCACTCCTTCTGTCTGATCACCTTCCGTGAAAATAAGTGACTGTCACCACTCAAAATAATGCCTCGAGTAATTTTCTATCACCCATGTTTTGCTGAAATCTCTCTCCTTCTGTCTCAGTATCCTGGCTTCTGGAGGACAAAAGATCTATGATAAACAGTCCTGGCTTATTATTTAAATTGGATGTGTCATATAGTGCATAAAGGACCCCATAAGAATCAGAGCCCTATTGTGCTAGCTGGTGTACGAATACAGAGAAACAGACAGTCCCTTTCCTGTTTTTCCTCTTCTTCCCCTCCCCCCGCCATGTTCCCCATCTAGATTGTCCTTAGGACATTAGCCCTGGGCGAGGGGCAGCCTGTAGCTACACTGCCTCAGGAACACCCCAGGGAAGGAACTGTATTTCTGAGGACACGTCCTGACTGACATCGCTTGGAGTCCCAGAACCATGACCCTTCAGCACAGGCTGGGTCTGTGGGTAATTCCTGAGGTTCCGGGCAGCTTTGTCCAGCCTGCGCTGATGCTTTTGCTGCCCTAGCTTCGTTGCTCTGGGCTGCGAGCAAGCTCAATTAGAGCTGTGTGTGGCCCTCTAACATCATGGCAATGAAGCCATATAAGTACCTAGGGAGATGGATAGAGAAATTGTTCCTGCTGCCACAGCCCCATTGCAATGTTAGCAGCTTTGAATGCACTTAGATATTTTTCCAGAAAACAATACACCAGTTCCTTAGCCCGGTGTCTCCCAGGCAAAAAGCAGGCATTAGCCTGCCTAATTATACACACTGTACTGTACCACAGAGCTCTTTCCCCCACCCCCACCCCAATCAGTTCCAGGCTGTTCACAGGACACGTTTCAGCCCAGCACTAAACATCACTTTCCAGCTAAAGGTTAATTACTCAGGGGGACATTTTCATCCAAGCTGCTGCCCGCAGGTTGCAATCCCTGCCTGAGCTCTATTTTTAGCCCAGCTCCTTCCTTGTTATTGATCCTAGTCACCCTCTGTTAATTAGATACACATAACACATACAGCATTTGCAACTCATTTTTCAATTCAGTTCAGCACCTCCCTCCCCTGAGATGTAATTTAGAGCCCTCCTTGATTCATGCTATTGATCTTCCCAGCAACTTTGCTGTAGGATTCTCTGTGTTGCAAGCTATTTATAGATCTCGCCCCCCCCACCCTTCCCCTGGAGAATCAGAAATGGGCAACCTTAATCAGACTGCTCAGTTTCAAAAAAGCCAACTCTTTCTTCAGTCTCTGTCGCTAGACACTATAGCTCACATCTGTCATCTGTGAGCCCTTCCCGACATATATGTCGTCGTTATGGATGTGGAAATGTGTAAGCTGCCGTGACAAAGATTTTACCTTAATGCAATATTACTCTGCCCTGTCAGTTAATCCCACAGCATATTCAGTTACAAGACTAATTGGCCAAGTGACTCTGTGATTTTTTTTTTAAAAAAAACAAACCCAGCAACGAGGAGTGCTTGTGGCACCTTAGAGACTAACAAACCCACTGATGAAGTGGGTTCTAGCCCACGAAAGCTTATGCCCAAATAAATGTGCTTGTCTCTAAGGTTCCACAAGGAGACCTCATTTTTTTTGCTGATACAGACTAACACAGCTACCACTGAAATCTCATTGGTGAAATTGGTGTCTCACTTTTTGGGTTCCCAGCTTGAGACACCTTAAAAGGGCCTGATTTTAAGAGGATGGGTGCTTAACACATTGTCTCAAATGTGAGCATCCAAAGTCACTAGTCACTTTTGAAAATCTTGGTCATCATCCATTGAGCCACACAATGTCCTAGTTGCTGTGGAAGCACTGAGGAAGACAAGGTCTTGGGAACATAGGCTGGGACTCTGAAAGAAGCCTGCAGGAGTTTGGTGCCCAGCTCCCATTGGATTTCAATGAGAATTGGGCACCTAACTCCCTTACACTCTTCTGAAAATCCCAGCCTTACATCCTAAGGCCCAAATTCCAGAGTCTCCATTGAAATCAAGGGGAGTTTGACTTGAGTGAACACCTCAGGCTCTGGCCCTAAATCAGAGATACTAAAATAAACCTGCCTCAGCCATGTAAGAATAGCAGGAGGAAGCCCTCTCAGGATTTTCAGAATGCCCCAAGCTTTTGGAAATCATACTGACTTGCCTGTATCCAGAAACCTGGATCACTGTGAAGCCTCATTCGTGAATATCTGCAATGAGCATCATCACCATGCCTTTAAGTAAATAAAAATCAACATTAAAACCATATAGCACACCGCAGTGGTAGAGCTTCCTCTCTTTATCCCCTGACCAACTCTGTCTTTGCGTATGGGACCTTGTCAGCCTTGAATAAATAGAGTGGTGGTGATGGTGGTTGTTATTTATTTGGATTAGGGTAGCACCTAGAGGACCCGATCCGGATCAAAGCTTCATTGTACTAGGGGCCGTGCAAACACAGTGTGAGAGAGTCCCTGTCCTGAAGAGTTTCCTTAAATAAGCTAGGCACTCGACTTCCTGTGATCAACTCACTCCGTTGCGAGCCTTTGACAATCCCAACCTACCTAGGGGAGAGCGGGAGCAATGAAGCAGTGTGATATGGGGCTTCAAGGCAGGAAGAGTCTGGGTTCCCCAGGGGGCATACAGGGAGTCTGCAGCAAGGCCAAGCACTGCCTGAATCCCAGCCCAGGGCTTTCTTCAAAGCCCACCCTGCCTCTCTGGCTAGCAGCTGGACTCAGTGATGGCCCCAGAACCCATCTGCGCTGCAAAAAATGGCCTTCGAGTAGGTGGGATGATTTAGTTGGGGACTGGTCCTGCTTTGAGCAGGGGCTTGGACTCGATGACCTCCTGAGGTCCCTTCCAGCCCTGATAGTCTACGATTCTATGGTGACATGTGCCCTCCCCGCTGGGCAGAGGGCCGCAGCCAAGTGGCATCTGCCCCCCTGCTGGGTGCTCCTCGGAAAGGGAAGTGCCAGGGGGAGAGAGAGGCTGGGTCCAATCTGCTACACATGAGGGCAAGTGCTGAACCGCCCCGCAAACTCCCGGCTCCTCCCAGCGCCTGGCAAAGCCCCCCCCCCCCCGGCCGTGGGCAGCCGCGCCCGGTCACGATTCATAATTGCTCGAATCGCAGCGCGGCTCCGGGGTCGCTAACGGGGGTTGCTTGATCTAACCACCAACAGCTGGCTCCTCCGAGTCACTGTATTTACCGAAGGGGCTTATTTCACCCAGCGCCCCGCGAGGTCTGATTCGGGGTGTGCACGCCCTGCCCTGGGATTCCGCCGGCTGCCCTCTGCAATTGCCACCGGGGGCCGGGGGGGGCCCCCCCCACGCCTGGCGGGTAACGTCTGCTTTGTTCAGCACCCGGGTTCCCTGCTGCAGGTGACCGGTCCCCCCTCCCTAGGTACAGCGATTAGCCCCGGCTTCCACAGTGGCCCCCGGGGTGAGGAATAGGCAGTGACACCCCTGGGAAAAGGAGCGGGGCGGGGGGGGGAAGAGAAGCCGAGCCCGTCGGGCCAGAGCGAGCCCAGAAAAGCAGGGCTGCAGGCGGCGGCGGCTCTGGGGGGGCGGCGGGGGGGGGGGAGGATTTGGTCTCAAGGCCGCTTAGCAACAGCGGCGCGCAGCAGGGAACTTTGCGGAGCGCGTCTGAAACTGAAAAAAGAAAAGGAGGACTTGTGGCACCTTGGAGACTAACAAATTTATTGGAGCATCAGCTTTCGTGAGCGACAGCTCACTTCATCGGATGCATTCGCTGGTTTCCACCGAATGCATCCGATGAAGTGAGCTGTCGCTCACGAAAGGTGCCACAAGTCCTCCTTTTCGTTTTGCGAATACAGACTAACACGGCTGCTGCTCTGACACCTGGCATTATGCAAAACGTTTGAAACTGGTTTCACTCCTGGCCCGTCTCCAGCCAGCGGCGTCTGGAAGGGAAGCAAGACCTGGTCTCCCCCCCCCCCGCTCCCTTTCCGCTGCTTCTGCCCCCCACCCCCCTCCTCCCGGGAAGATGGTCGGGGTGAAAGACGGAAGGGAGCTCGCCTGGGAAACCTGCCCCGCGTGCTGCGCGGCTCCCAGCGAAACCCCGCCGGGCTGAGAAGAGGAGGCGGCGGCTGGGAGTGGCCACAGCGCGGGCGGGGGCAGAGCCCGCGGGGGCGAGTCGCCCGCGATGGTGCAAGGCAGGAGGGAGGCGAGGGGAGCAACAGGCCGCTCCAGCCTCCGGGGGGGGGGCGCCGCGCGGCTGGGGAGGGGGAGCATAACGAGCGCCTCGGGAAGGAGCGGGTTCATCGGGGCGGACCCCCCCCCCCCCAGGCGGCTGCCAAAAGCCACTGCCGGTGGCTGTGCCTCGGGACTGTTGCCCCTGCCTGCCTGGAGCCAGAGCCGGGGCTTGATTTCCCCCGAGATGCCGTCAAGTGCGTGGGAGGAGGCGGAGAGCGGCTCTTTTTAAAAGGGCACCGGGCCAAGAAAGCCAGCGGGGCAGGCGCGGGAGAGGGGGGCCGTTCTGGGGTCTGGCTGGGAGGGGGCGACCCGTTCCCCCCCCCCCCCCGCTGGGTATTTTCGGGGGACGGGTTCGGTGTCTTCTCCTGCCCGCGGCAGAAAGGCTGGACTGAGCGTCCCTGGGATCTGCTGCTTCACCTCCATGGGCCAGACGGGGTGATGGGCTTGTGTCTGCTCAGAGCCCGTCCCCGCCGGCCCCCGGGCCAGGTGGGCTGCTGATTTCATCCACCCGGGGCAACGCCTCGGCTTTCAGGGGCCCAGGGGACCCTCCTGCCCGGCGCTGTGTTGCTCTGATCGTTTGAACCCAGGAAGGAAGCTGCACCCCCCGAGTGTGCCCCCCCCCCCAGCCGCGAGGAAAGCCAGCTTTCTGGGTCTGCTGCCGAAAACTCACAGGCTGACGTCTGACTCGGTCTCTCTCCTAGTCGGGCTGCACTTCCCGATCTTCTTCGTGAGCCGCGGCTGCCTCCGGCCACCTGACTTCAGCCTGGCTCTCTCCGCGGGGAGCCCCCAGCGCCCGGGTCGAGCGCCTTAGCTAGGCGCAATTCCTCTAAAACAAACGAACAAACAAACAAAAAAAGTCGGTCCCCGCGATCAAAGCCCCCGGGAGCGCCGGCGGCGTGCTCCGGGGCTGGAGTATCGCTCCGATCCGGTCTGGGCGGCGGAGCGGCCCCCACGGCCCGTCCGCCTGGAGCTGGCCTCTCCAGCCATGGCGCGGGGGCGCCTTGCGCCAGCCTGCCCTTGAGGGCTCCTCTCACGCCTCCTCCCCGCACGCAGCCACTGGAGCGTGACAGTCCCGGGCAAGCCTCTGCCCCACCGCCCGGGCACAGCTGGCGTGATCCCCGCTGCAGCCTTTCCTGCCCCCCCCCCCTCCAGAAGCGATTCCCCTTCCTCCCGGGCGGCAGCTCTGCGGGGGACGCTGCTCCCTAGCCCCCTCCCCCTCGCCAGCCCGAGGACCGCTGAGCAAAGAAACTTGTAGTAGGAGAAGAAGCAGCCCCCCTCCCCCCCCGGCACCGGGTCTGCCTTGCTGCTGGGTGGCTCCCCCGGCCCTTCCCCGCCTGGCACCCCCCACCCCTACTCCCGTGCTGCTCAGCCTCTCCGCGCCAGCGCTCCAGGACTGGCCCTGCCCTCCTCCCTCCCCAGGACAGTGGGGCTCGTCTCTCCCCCCCAGCCCACTCCCGGAGGCAGCGGGGCGGGAGGCGCTGCTTTGCGGGCGCTCAGGGGGTGCTGTGGATGGCCCTGCGCACTGGGACGGCTTGGTTTGGGCAGGTCCTGCGCAGAGTTTCCCGGCTGCCGGGCACCTGGTCCAGGCGCTCCAGCAGCCTCCTGTGCCTGTCTTCCTCCCAGGAGCCCGCGCAGGGAGGCGGGGAGCCGCCGCCCCGGAGCCTTGGGAGCAGCCGCCGCCCCCTGCCGCTGCCCCCCTGCTGCCCGCAGCTCCCCCCCGCCAGCTGCTGCTGCTGCACCCTGTCGGATCCCCGGACGGCCAGGGGGGGACATGGTCCCCTCACTCGCCCCTTGCTGGCGGCCATGAAGAGGCAGAACGTGCGGACCCTGTCCCTGATCATCTGCACGTTCACCTACCTGCTGGTCGGGGCCGCCGTCTTCGATGCCCT
This sequence comes from Dermochelys coriacea, assembly GCF_009764565.3. Taxonomy (NCBI): domain Eukaryota; kingdom Metazoa; phylum Chordata; order Testudines; family Dermochelyidae; genus Dermochelys; species Dermochelys coriacea. The sequence continues at coordinate 11,675,249 of NC_050069.1, forward strand.
GGAGTCCGACAACGAGTTGCGGGAGGAGGAGAAGCTCAAAGCCGAGGAGATCCGGCTCAAAGGGAAGTACAACATCACCAGCGAGGACTACCGGCAGCTGGAGCTGGTCATCATGCAGTCCGAGCCCCACCGGGCCGGGGTTCAGTGGAAATTCGCGGGCTCCTTCTACTTTGCCATCACGGTCATCACGACTATCGGTGAGTGCCCGGACTGCCCGGTCCCGCAAGCTCCCTGGCCTGGCCGAGTGATGCCAGGGGCTCCCAGGGCTGGGGCTATTGCGTGCAAAGGGTTAAACAGGACAGAAGCCGCGCAGGACCCCTTCCCCTCCCTAACCCTGTGGTGGGTAGCTAGTGTCTTTCCAGGGGCTTTGAGGTGTCCCCCACCCGTCACCCCGAGACGCAGCCTTTGTCCTGTTGCACCTGGAGAGTGTGTCTGAAGTTGGGTGAGGGGGTAGAAAGGGGGCTGGCGTTGACTGCCAAGCTAGATTCATGCTCTCTCTTGGGAAGGGAAGGAGAAGGATAATAAATGCTAAAACTCTGCTCGGGAACCTCAAGGCAGGTGGCTGGGATGTGCAACCCATTCTGCTCTGCAACTCCTGGCTTTGCTACTTACTGTACCCTGGGCACTCCTTCACTTGCAAGCTTCAGAGACTTAGGGGGGACACTCATGCAAAGAGCTATTTGAAGATGATGGCAGTGAAGCCTGCAACAGCTAATCCTAAGTCTCTTCATTTAGTCATGGGAAAAGTTGTCTCTCTCTATTTGCAAACTGTGCTGGTAGTGGTGGGTGCTGTGCTAGGAGACGCTGAATACGGTTGTAGTTTCTATCCGTGGCTGTCTTGTTTACTACTCTTATTTTCCAGAAATTTTATTTTGCAATTGCAGTGACTGGTGCTTGGACAGGCCACAGTAGTGTGTCACACCCGAGCCTGCATTTTTGGGGGTAAACAATTAAACAAACATAAAGGCAATCCCTCGCCCTTATTCATTACTCCACTTCAAAGTGAAGTTTCCAGATACTGTCAAGTGACAATATGTTGACAAAGCTACAGGCTGTTTTGCAGTTCTATATTTCACTCCAGTAAAACTGCATGTTCCAAACAAAGTTTTGTTTCCTGAAATAAAAACAAGTAGGTAGACGGTAATCTACAGACAAAACTATGTCTAGCGCTGTTGCTTTGGTCTGTATAGTGTTTACATTGTTACTTGTTTTATGCTAAATAGGCTGCATTTAATGAGGCAGCTAATATGTCCTCACAGGACATGTTCCTCTTTAACATCTGTGGAGATCTGAGAAGGTCACTTCAGCTCAGTGAATGGTTGATAGTGTATTATATTGAACAGGACATGAAAGACCAGCTTACTGTTGTTAATAAAGACAGACACTATCTTTTGACTGTTTAGGGCTTGTTACAACAAATTTGCACGTTACCACCTGAAGATACTGTCAGTTTTCAGCAGAATATCCAATCCACCCTCCTTTGAGCTGTCAGGAAAAAGTGTTTACTTACATCTATATTTTGACTTTCTTACCTGGGGCAGGGAATCATTTTCTTTGAAAGATCATCTGACAATGTGAAGCCTAGGTCTCTTTATGGAGGTGATGAGATTTTTAAGAGAGAGTCTCTGCTTTTGTTTATCTCATTGATTAGTTTTTTTTCCCATTGCCAGACATCTTTTTATGAATAGAAAACATAAATATTTCCTATGAGGCCATACAACAGACGGTTATTGTGTATGCTCTATAAAGCTAGAACTAGATTCCTGTTTTGTTCAGTGGGATTCCTTCTCCCCAATTTTGCATCTTTTAGTTTTTATTTGTGCCTTATTAAAACATTGAAGTATCTTGTCCATATGGATTATTATATGACTTACTGTACATTGTATGCCTGCTGTAAACAACAGTTAAATATTTTCACAGTCACTAAGCTATGCTGGTGATGGGTATGAAGGGTTGTAAATGTGCTTTTTTTTTTTTTTTTTTTTTGCCTAAGCAATATTTTGCCTGGAAACAAACCAAAACTTGCTTTTGTTTCCAAAGTTGAGGAAAGTTGGATCAATGTTTTCCTTTCAGGTACAATAGAAATGACTTAATGAAAAATACAGAAGGGTCCAATTTCTTTTGCTAAAATGAAGGCTGAAGTTTATGAAGTTAACAATGTCAGTTACAGGATGCTTAGGCGTTTTCTAAAATGAAGAGTTTAGATACATTTAAGAAAATCAGTAACCTTGGACATATACCCATTCTTGTCGGTGGGCTGAGGCACTTTGGGAGGTCAGCATTCTTTTAAGGTTACAATATCTATAGCAGTAGTTAAGTGCTGGAAGAAACAATGCTGTGGAAAGACACAATATGGAGATACCTTAACAAGTATTTATAAGTGTATTCTCTGGCAGGATAAGTGATCAATATTCCAAAAGTTTATTAATAAATTAGTTACTATATCTGTCTTACTAAAGGCAATTTTCTTCTACTGTCTTTCACATAATCCATTCAAAACATAAGTTGCCCAGTGATGTTATCTTTTATAACAATTGTCTGTAAAAAATTAGAGTGGATGAAATATTGTGGATAAATTACTGGTTCATCCAAAAAAAAATTTCCAGTAAAAAGCTTATCATTTTAAATTTTTGTCTACTTAAGAAGTTCTTGGGCCTGGAACGGAAATACCAAAGCATTTTCCCTCTATTGTATTGTTTCTTATACTGTGCAGGATATTAACTGTTCAGGTTAATCTTCTGTTGCTGTTCCTGTTTTTATTCTAAACTTGCACACGTTGCTTGCAGGCACATCTCATTCTTCCTTCAAAACCTTCCAGGTAGAATTCAAGAAACACATACTGCGTTAACGAAGAGGGCCCAGTCATTAAATGCCCCTGTAAAATTAGTTTTGATGATCACAATTATTATCTCAGCCTGGTAGAGGCAATTTATGTAGAAAAAGGACCCAAATGAAAGCAGGATTGACTTGTATTTTTGAGCTTCATTTTGAATGTCTACTGTACAAGTATGGTGCTGAAATGGACAGCTCCCTGCAGCAAATGTCCTGCAGTATCCACATTTTGCCAAATTTTGACTCCACAGTAAAAAGAAACCCAGCTCATGATTTCATCTTAAGTATAGATAATTAAAGATCTATTTTAACCGAAGTATAAATAATTAAAAACCTTCCAAGTCAGTTGCAGTAGTAAGATTTAGCCAACTTTTGAATCTTGTATTTTCTAGATCATTTTGGTTTTTTTTGGCTTGCAGTCGTAGTTAGTTGCTGGTCTGCGTAGCTTGTCAATCCCATTTCTAAATAAAGGAATCTGAGAGGATCAAGTAAATGGAAAGAGGATTTTTATTCTGTACCCAGGAGATCTTCCCAAACTCAGTTTAAAATATTATTTTACTTCTGTTTTCTAATATCTCTAGCAAGGAATTAGCAGGAGCAAACATCACAATTTTCTGTAACCCTATTCTTAAAATCCAGTGGCAGAATAGAAACATCCTTTTTATTGACATTTTCATCATGTTAGACTTATGAGAAAGTTGTCACATGGTCAAAGGAAGTATTCAGACACTCATGGCTCTTAACACTTATTGATTTTATTCAGGATTCTTCTCACTTCAGTATTCATTAATATCAGCTCCCATCCACTTTCAGCTATCAGGCTGAGAGAGAGAGCGAGAGAGTGAATGAACCTGGTATTCCTTCCAGCTGTTTATCTCTGAAATGGTACACTGTAGTTTATACCACTGAGTAAATCAAGAGTCTGGGTATTACGAATAACAATGCCAACTTTTGAAAAGAACTTCTGGTAACTTGTGACTCCATCTTCCAGGTTTACAGTGGTGAGTAAACTATTTTACTTAGGCAGGTGGTGACACTGTCAAAATATGTTATTAGTATAGCTACAACTCCATCATTTAGGCTTTTAAGGGTGATAGTCATACTTGATTTAACACTACAGAGTTCTAGAAAACACTGAATATTTCTGAAGGCTTGTGTGGATTGTAAAGAACTGAAAGCTGTTTGTTGCCCTAAAATGAACTAAAGCTATGAACAGATTGAGAATGTTCTTTTTTTTTTGGAAAAAAGAAGTGACTGCATAAAGTAATGAGAGCTGAATGCAGACATGGCATGTGATGTGCAGTGGGAGTCTCAAAAGAGCTGGTTTTCTAGCTTTATGACTTTCTGACTCTTTGAACTCAGTCCATAACCTACTGTGAGAAGAGATTGAAACACTCTGATCAACAGGGATGTGGTGTTTTTGGAGAATGCTGTACAGTATCTGCAATACCCAGTATATGATGTTCCCACTGATAGGGATTCTTTGCAAACAACAGATAACTGCTTCACAGAGAGTTTGGCCCCAAATTTAAGAAAGTAGCTAAACACATGCTTAGATGCATTTCTGTTCAGGACAGCATTTAAGTTACTTACCCTCTCTATGCCTCAATTTACACATATGTAAAATGGGCATAATACCTATTGCAGAAGGATGGGTAAGATTTGTTTACTTAATTTTTGTAAAGTGCATTGAGATCATTGTATGGAAAGGTCTTGGAAGTGAGAGAACAAAGAAATCTATGCTTTGGTCAGCCAACGGCTGCATCAGCAACTTGCCACCAGCATGAAGGCCATATCGAATTTAAATAAAACAGAGCAGATTGGAGCCACTCTCCTCTTTAATACACTCATATCAAGAAGGATGGCCACATGCACTTGTGGTACAAATGGGCATAGTTCCAATGAAGTCAATGAAACTCTGCTAATTCATGCCAGCAAAGATCTGGCCCAAAGTATTAGATGCTGAGATTTGCAGTCTCTGTCGATTGCACCTTCATAACAAAGAGGAGGGCAGCCACCTTTCAGAACTCTGTGGATACGATCACACTGTACATGAACATGCTAAGTCAGCCACACTGTAGTACTCCAGGTATCCATACAATTGTAGAATAGATTCAGTGAATCTTAAAAGGCCTATCTATACTATATTTCCAACTGCATGAAACCATTTACAAATAGTTTTCTGCTAATGTGGCCGGTTCACAACTTTGTTAACATGTTTTTAGAGACAATTCTTCAGTCTATTAAAGGAAAAATGTTTTTTTCATAGTTATATCCTGTCCACACTCCTGCTACAGTCATGTTAGCAGGACCCATTTTAAAATGGTTTCTGAAGAAGGCTGAAATGTAATTTAGATTGATCTTAAACCACGTTTGCCCAGGATAACATACCCAGGTTATATATACAATAATAGGCTGCATTTGGGTTTCTGAAACACCCAAAAGTCCCTTAGCCACTCTTTGGTGATTGTTGTCCCCAGATCTCCTTGATACAAACTGAGAAATGGGTGACTGATACCATTATTATTATTTAGCTTTTGGTGTCCTTTCTCTCTCTTTTCCTTGCCTTTCTGTTCTTTTAATTTTTCTTCACTTCTTTCTTCCTTTTTCTATTTTTCGCAAACTCTGATGCTCCTTGGGCTCAGGGTCAGTTCTAGAGGCAGGCAAGCAGGGCAGTCACCCTCGGTGCCATCTTCCAAGGGGCTTCATACCTCTGCAAGTTTTTTCCCTCTTTCTTTTAAGCCACTGATCTGTTGGCTGTGGTTAGGGCTTCTTCTTTTTTTTTTTTTTTGGCTTGGTTACTGGGGATGGGGAGGGGTGAAAATGTTTTCCACCCTGGCTGGCAAAATGGCTGGGGCCGTTCCTGCTCAGTTAATTTCTTTTTTCCCCTGGAGAAAGAAAGTCCAAGATCTTTTAAGTGACACTTTGTTTTTCTCTCTTGTATAGTCATTGAATATACTCCTCGGTTATTTTTCTATACCCATATCAAGTGTATGAATTCCTTGTGCACCTTTCCTAGGAATGGCTTATAAGTGTCTGTGTTTGTACACCCGTACTTCACTTTCTGCAATAACTAAGCAATGCCAAAAGAAAATCACAGTATAAATCAGAGTATGCACCTTTTGTGATGGAAATTAATTAAACAAATGAACAAATTATCAAGCTGGTGTAAAGGAAGGAAAAAGAAGGGGGAGAAGAGAAGAAGCAGAGGCATTGATGGGGAAGATAAAAGAAGCGGGGAGGAAGAGAAATATGGGAGGAGGAAAAGAAGCTCAAGAGATAGCTCATGGTTGATTTAACCATGGACCTGCTCTTGATCCCATTGAAATTAAAAGCAAAACTTCATTGATTTCAGTGGGATCAGAATCAGGCTCCTGCACATACAGGACTTGAGCCAAAGGAAAGTTATCCAATGGAAAGACAGCCCTTGACCAAGCCCATTGTTTTTATTTCATCTGATCCTTGCTTCATGCAAGGAACTAAGTGTCTTTAACTCCTGTCAAAGGCAGTAGGAGTTGAGGGTGCTGGCTCCCTAGAGGAGGAGCTCACACCCTTGTGGTGGGGTCCATTGTTTGGTAAATATTGAGGGGTGTGGTCAATGCTTTATTGTAACATGAATAACAAACATCATATATTACCTTGCATGTTCAAAGTGCTATACAAACATTCAGTAATTAACCCTCACAGCACTTCTGTGGGATTGGTAAATCCTGTAAAAAATCTCCTCAGTTGAGAGGTAGGAAGCTTAAGTGACTTTCCTAAAGTCACACACTGCTTCAGTAGCAGAGCCAGGGGGGAACTGGAGATGAGCTGGCTCCCAAACCTGTTCTTATGCCTCCAAACCACTGCTGGAGGTGAAAGTGTGAAACTGTCTCATAAATCCACCTCATTTAGGCTTAATCAATTTTTGCCTTTATTGTACAAATTTCAGACAGAATTATTGTCAGACAAATTTATTGATGCCAGCAAATAATAACAGACAAGATGGAATAGATACATGGGCCCAAGTTACCACATTCTCGGCACTGGGAAGTTCTTTTACATTCCATGATGGCCGTTGCCTTCTCTGATCCCTTGGTCTGGTCCTTCAGTCCCATTCCTTCACTTTCTGCATCCATGTTTTTTCCAATCTGGGCCTTGTTCACTTAGGTGTTTTATACATTTCTACATTACAGATTACTTAATCTTTATCCAATCGACTTTTAGCACATCACCCCTTGATTTTTTTAAGTATCCCATACATGATGTACGTGCAGACTTCCTTGACCCAAGTTCTGCATTTTTCCTGCTGATTTTGCACTTTTTGGGTCATGTCGTTCTAAGTCACTCTGTTCTTGAGCCTTTCCAGACAAAGCGTGTTTTATATTTATCATTACATGTTTGTGTAGCTCTTACTTACATCTTCTGGCATGACATATTACTTATCTCGCCAACAATAACGTCATTTTAAACAAATCACTCATGCCAGGCAACGCTTTGGCAGAAGTGTTACCTTATCTATACTCGTTCCTTATACATAATTACAATTTATTAATATCTAGCTAACAAAGCCCTTAATCTTACCATTTAACAGTTCTTCATTTTTATATCTCAATAGCATATTCAATATGCGTTATCCTATTCTATCCCTTAATCTGTTGTGGGGTAGGGGCTTGGAAAACATGATGAATCTTTAATGTCAACATTTTTTGTCACGGTTAAATATACGTTTTCAAATGCCTTTTTCATTCAAAGTCCAGTTTTGTTTGTGAATCATTCAAAAAAACCACAAACCCCTCATTATAAAATTTTCCTGGGTTGCATTTTGAGGGATGTCTCAATTTTAGGGCCTTGATATTTAGTTGTTTTTCATAATACCACAACACCACGCAGACTTTCCTAGTTTATATCCAGGTAAATAGTACCTCCCCTGAATGTGGATATACCAAAGGCATATATTTGTTGTGGGTTCGTGGTATTATAAACAAGCTTCTCTAACTTGGGTCTCATGGTTCTGGATAGCAGCAGAATCTGTGCATGGAAATACAGCCATATTATACAGAAATGGGCATGTACTATTCTGTTTTATTATTATTTTGGGGAGGGATTTTCAAAAGAAGGCTTAAAGAGGTAGGTGACTTTTATTGAAAATCCCCGCCTTTGTTATGATTGTGGCTAGATGAATTATCCATCTTTCCCCTAATACAAGTTAGCCGTCAAGGACATCTGCTCGTGATGCAGAGCTAATCAGTTATAGTCCTCTCTGCTTCTGACTCGAGCCAACAGGTTGAACAGCAGATGTTCACTGTATGGGTGGCACCCTATGCCTATATTACCTGGATCCTAGTCTGGAAATTTAGGGCCTCATTTAAAGCCCCCTGAAGCCAGTGAAAGACTCCTATTTAGTTCAGTGGGCTTTGGATCAGGTCCTTAATCAACATGCATTTCATGATCCAAGGAGTCACATTCAGTAGCAGCCAAACTCCTAGAGAATTCTCTGTAGTGTAAAGCAAATAACAGACATTAAAAGAAGGGAACACAAGCAATTTATTGACCTGTTATGACTTCTTGCTGTACAAATGCCATTTTCAGATGCACTTCCCCCCCACCCCCAAACAAAGAAACATGCGTGATTTGCTGAGGTTGAGCTTATGTTGTCTTTGGAGTTTACAGCTAGGATTAGCGTGAACCTTTTTCCAAGGTGTGGGGGATTAAGCTATATATTCAACTTTCGACAGAGAGAAACCTGCAAGAAGAGCTTTGATGCTTATTTTTGCAGTTGCTTTAAAAAATATGATGTGTTCTTTCCCCATTGCCTGACTGTTAACATCCTCGTCTGATCAGCTGAGAGAGTGGATTTTTTTTTTTAAAGCTTGATCTGCACTTTCTGCTTCTGGAAAGAAAACACCCCTCCAAGTTGCTTGGCATTTTTTTTGCAGAATTACATAAACATTTTTTTAATGTCGGGCAGATTGCCACAGCAGGCTTATGCAATAGTCAGTTGATTCAGGGGCGATAGGCTCACTCTCGATTTTTTAAAAAAATGCTTGCATTATTGAGATGATGAGGGCATTACAATGGATGACAACTCCCTGTTAAGGGGCACGTATGTATTTATTATTTGTTAGGATGATTAAGAGGGAAATAATTTTATATTGTCCTGTGACTTGATTCCGGGGTCATCCTGAAGCAGCACAACCGAGAAGAGCATCTTGTAGAGGAGAACGCTCACAGTGGGGTTATAGGGATCTGACAGGCAGCAGATGGTCTCTTAGGCTCTGCCATCACTGAAAACGATAGCTCTCTTTGCTAAATGTGGCAGCCTCTTCGGAAAGGCGTGTTTTTCCTGAGAATGATAATACACAGAGTGACGAATTAAATCCCAGCAGCTAATTGTATAGTACAAGAGGTCAGATCAGGGCAAATGGTGCTGGTCCCTCAACCTGTGGAAATTCTTAAAGCTCATATTGAAGGGAAATTGGAGACAAAAATTCTATTCTCGAGGCAATTGGTGGTGCCAGCAGTTTTCTGTATGTCTCCATTATTCTAGTATGAAGACATTTTAGGTCCAGGTGGTGGCATGCTTTATCCCCCACAACCTACCTTCTCTTTTAGCTGTGTCTAGCAGCAATGTCCTAGTCAATGTTTAAGTCCTCACAGGCTGTTGCCATGGAAGTTGTGACACAAAGGCAATATTTTAACAAATCTATGGCCACAGAGGAACTTTGCAATTGTCACTTTGCTGTATGTTATGATGGAAATTTGCCAGGGCAGCAGGGATAGATTTTGTCTCATCTGCTTTAACAGCACAGCCCTTTACCACCTGAGCTAAAGGAGAATCCCCATTAGCTGTTAACCGTATGGGGTCTGTGATACACAGGGGAGCAGGCCTGATTTCATCTAGAGCAAGACAGTGGTGCATGTAGTAATAAAAATTACAACAATTCATGAAAGCTCCAGTTTGGAATTTAAATGAAGTCTGTTGCAGAAACTAGGGACATTGTAGCAGAATTTCACTCTAGTGTTGTGGAATACATCAGGCCATGAATATAAAGCTACTGTATCTGAAATATTATAAGACCCTCCATGAAGTAGTGGTAGTTGACCTTCTTAGCTTTTGAAGTTTGCATCAGGGAAGAACCTCGAGGTTTCAATCCTTCTCTGATGTTGCTCTGAACTATCCAAACATCTTGTGAATATGCTTCCTTGTGAAATTTCTGGTACTTCCTGTTTCTGCTTGTGTAGGAATGTCCTTTAAGTGGTATTTGGGCTCTAAAAATAAGGGACATAAATGTTAATCAACTATGTCTGAACCCAAAAAAAGCTCAGTTTGGTTTTGGTTTGAGTTAGGGCCACGGTTTTGCAGAGGAAAGATTCTTATTGTATTTGAAAGGGGTTGCCCATTTCTCACATCCAACACTCTTCTTGAAAATACACGAATCACTGTGCACCTTGTTACAGATGGTACCAAAGGTAGATTTTCTCTGGGAGGTTTTTAGCTTCTGCACCTTTGAACAATTATTGTTAAAATGAGATAAAACTCATTTCAGGCAACAAATAGTTGAAACAGTAAGTTCTCCTTCCTTCTGCCTTGTGCAAGGGACTCATTTTGGCTTTGAATTAATGTTCAGGAACTGCTTACAGGCATTTGAGGGTAGAATTTGACCAAGATACTTCTGAAGATGTGTTCACTGATGTCTTGGGGAATCTGAGTTGTACACATGTGCACACATACATACAAACATACACACACAGCCTCCCTTCCCATGTTGCTTTCTGTGGTAAGAGATATCACAAAAAAGGAGGGAGAAGGTAACTTTATCAGGGAATACCTGTCCAGTATCAGTTTCTGAATTTCCTTGTAGTGTCTCTGATCTGCACACATGTGAGCATCTGGCCTTTGAAAGCAAAGGGCTTAAGTACATGAATTGCTCTTAAGACAGATCATGACTGGTAATAAAAGGGCTGTTATTTAAAGGGTACTTTCCAGAACAATTAGGGCTTCACTACCAATGCATTTGCTTTAATGACCACACTATGCCAGTCAGAGGAAACAGCATTAGCTGATACCTACTTACGTAGGCCAACAGAGGCAAATTAGCTATATTACAAGCTAGCTCCTGAATGCACTGCACAACTCAGGGGATATTTTAATGCTTGAGAAGCAATAGCTAGAGATGATTCCGAACGGCTGCTTTCTTGTTTTCTTCACAAACACCCGCCCCAATGTGACTTTTCATTTAAGATGCACAGCTCCTCTACTTTCTAGTAGCTAACCTTCTGTGGGCCATATTGATCCCTGGTCTAACTCCTCCAGGGGTTAATTTGACCCTACCGTTGTAATATCCTCCTTGCAAGTACACCAGAGCCCATTTATAATCCATAAAACAACTTCATTCACTCTCAGTGGAGGCTCACAGTGCTCCAAATTGGCTTTGAGCAGCTCCTGTTCTACTTAGGAAGATGTTGGTGTTTTGATGAAGTATTTGCTTCTAACCACTAGTAAGTGTACTAGTATTTCAGCCTTTTATGATGAGTTCTTAGGCTCACCAACCTTATCTTAATGATGAGTTTCTATGGTAGGTCTTTCTAGAACACCACTCTCTTCCACTTATGCATTTGCTCGCCTACAATAGAGTTGGGGTGTTTACCACCTGTGAGCATGTGGTTTTGAATAGTTCAGTCAACCTCATGTATTAGAGCAGTCACAGTTGACTGGGAGGTAGCAGGTACTGGTCGGCACAGCTGCCATCTGAGGGCTAGAGTTTGGGTGTCCCCATGTGTCTGGGTAAAAGAGAGGGGTAGGGATGGAGCCCTTCCTCTCCTGAGTAAGTAAGGTGTACTTTTTTAATGATGAGCATCAGTAACCATTGGAACAATTTGCCAAGGGTCATGGTGGATTCTCCATCACTGACCGATTTAAATCCCAGATTGGATGTTTTCTAAAAGATCTGCTCTAGGAATTCTTTTGGGGAAGTTCTATGGCCTGTGTTATCCAGGAGGTCAGACTAGAGGATCACAATGGTCCCTTGGGGCCTTGGAATCTATGAATCCTCGCCAGCACAGAGGGAGATAAAGGCCAGGGCTTGTGGTCCATTAGCAGAAAGCATGGGGATAACTCAGCCAGACTGCACTCCTCTGCCCCTAAAGTAGAAATGGCTTGGTAGGTTATGCCACCCTGATTCTCATCGACTAGAAGCTGGAGGCTGGCTTTCTGACGAGTGCTGACTTTCACGGGATGTAGCTGTCGGCCCTCCTAATCCTGCAGTGCCAGTGCGCCTGGAAGCTTACTGCCTGCTTTAGTCCTACACATGCAATACTTCAGTACCTGCTGCTTAGGTGCTTCATTTCTCCATTCCCCTCCTGCAATGTGCAACAGCCAGAATACAGCCCTTGGTCTGGTAAAACACTGCTGCTGTCCAGAAGGACACTGAATTACTATTCAGAAGTAACCAGTTCCTCTAAGAGCCCTTGCCCAGGAAGGAATCAGGGTGTTTTTAAAGTATGTCTCAAAAATGTGATTATGTAGATTTTTTTCTCCTCCTGAGTGAGATTGTTATGTAGATTGAGGGGTACCATTGTGCTAACAAGTCATGTGCTTGTTTGGAATTGATACTGATCAGTTAAGGGAATGGGACTCTGGGCACTATATGCTAAATATCTATTTCATCTTTGGATACATGTGCAGTGGCTTCTTTTGGCGCTAATACAATACAGGTGCAAAATTGCTCAGCACATTGGATGCATGTTGGGGTCTCTGCTCTTTTGAAAATCTGGCCTTAGATGTCACCGTGGGAGCTGCTGAGTGCTGGGACATTTTAGAGACATCAATATGGGATGGTCAGGGATGATGCAAGGCACCCACATCTTTAATAACAAAGGTGTGTTCAGAAAGCTGAACTTTCTTTGGGACTCCCATCAATATGGGAACTTTCCAGAATGCAAAATAACCATTGGTGATGTTGAAATGCCAATATGTTCTTATGTCTGATATACTAGGCCAGATTCTGATTTTACTGTAAATCCAGCCGAACTCCACTAATCTCTGGTGGAGTAACTCTGGATTTACCCTGCGGTAAATGAATTCAGAATCTGGCCTGCTGACCCTAAATTTTGAAGGCAACCCCCCTGAATTTTACAGTGTCAGTACTGTCTCCTGCAGCAAATGGGAGGTTTGACAGCCATCTCCAATGCCTAGAAAATGTTCCCAGACAGAGGGTTTTCTTAAAAAAAAAATTAAATATCCTGTAAACAACAAAATCGATACAGTTCCATATAATTAATTAATTTTCGTCTTCCTCTACATCTAACTCTGCGCAATTTTCAGCACTGTGGTGAATGCAGAATTCCAGGGGTCTTGCTACAGAATTTAGGGCCAGTATGTAATAAGCAGGACCTTGGACAGAGGAGAGGCTATTTTCCCCCAAAGGGCATTCATTGAACAATGCATGTTGACCAGCCCACACAAAGAAACTTAGAAGCAAGACTGTTGGTGTGACTATAACTCTAAAAGGCATATAGCGTTATGGAATAATACCCTTGAACTAGCTCTTCAACAGTTGGTGTTTCCTGTGTCATCGCCACTGATTTCAGTGGAGTCACTCCTGATTTATAGTGGTGTGTGAACAGAATCCAGGTCAGAATGTCCAGGAGAGGATGGACTTCTAGTTCTTTGTATCATAAAAGTTTTGTGTTTCTGAGCTGTTTATCTGCTTGGAGGGCTCCTCTTCAATCCTTGTGGAACCCTGAGGAAACCCCATTTCCCCTCCCATACATATTTCATTCCTCTCCTCTCTCACTCTCCATGCCTTTCATCTCAGCCATTGCTACTCTAGCTATGGGAGACTTCCTGAAAAATTTGTCCAAGCCAACCTTCTATCAACCAGAGGGATTTGCTGTGGATGGAAGCAAGGCACTCCCTCCTCTTTCCATGGGGCATCAACACACTAGTCAGTCCAGGGAGCAAGAGAGTCTCCTCAATGCTGATTAACACAGTGCTAATTAACACAGAGAGCATGCTACAAAACTTCTCCATGGAAGTTATGTTAGAGTTAAAAGAAAATAGCAGTCCATTGGCGCTGAACCGTATAGGGTATGTAAGTAATATGGATCAAACTTGTGGGCCCGTCCATGGTCTCCTTGGAATGGTGAGTCTTGTTCACATGCATAGTGTTTTGTTGATCACTAATATGGGACGTTATCAAGGGATTTTTCTGCAGCACATATTGACAGGGACTTTGAAGAGGTGGGTGTCTTTCCACTCTGGAGGACTGAGCATGAATTCTCTGTTAGGATCAGGTGGATCAACAATTAGAATCATTCACTCAATTGATTTCCTGAGACTGAAAGCAGTGGGCTGTGATGGTTTTCAGTCCTTTTAGTTTTCTGTATGTGTATGTTCCAAGGCATGATAAGGAAGGCCAGAGGAGTGTTTCTTAGTGTTATTAAAACAACACACATATTCTTTTATATATGAGCTTTTAATATGACTTGCTCCATTTTTCTTACAAGTTGCGGTAGGATCTTTGGTAGGTCCACAGCATTTAATTTTCAAGGGGAGAGAAGGTCCCTCTTGCCTGCTCTTCACCTCCCAGCTGCTGCAGTCCTTGATATAAGTTCTGCTGCTCAGAGTGCCTGAGGCATGAATAAAACCTTGGCAACTAGACTCCACCTTCATAGATCCTGTGTTCAGAAAGAGACGCTAAGAGGGAAGGCTCTGCATGCATGGTGCTTCTGCTTCGCATCTCACTTACATGAGTGTAAATCAATTGACCTCAGGGGAGTGACTCCAGATTTACCCCAGTGGGAGAACAGTATATAGCCCAGTGTGTCAGAGGGGCAGCTCTTTGTGAATAACTTCCATGATCGTGCACAAGGAAACACTGGCAGGGAGAGACTTCGTTGGTCTTGAGGCTCTTTGATCTTTCCTCTGCTCCTAATGGGGTGTCCATTTTTAATATCACATCACTTTGATTCCATCTGTTGACTTACAGGAAAGAGTCTGAAGGGCAGACCTTTGTCTGAACAGCGCCCCAAGTGTGGGTTCACTCCAGAGTCTCTCCCCAACTGCAAACAGATTTCCCCCCTCTCCACATAGAATTGCCTCCTCCAGCTGCCAAGCACACTCAAAGGCTGCTGTGACGGACACAGCCAGTTGCCTAACCTGGAACCCAACAAGCTGAGGGCCAAATCCTGAGATCCTTGGTTAGGCAAACTCCCACTAACTTCATTTGGTGGCAAAGCTTATGGAGTAAGAGGAACACTGGGCTAAGCAGGAAGAATGGTCTAGTAGTAGCTGGGGCACAGGTCTGAAACGCAGGAACTTTGGGTTCAGTTCTTGGCTCAGCCACAGGCTTCCTGTGTGACCTTGGGCAAATCACTTAATTTCTCTCTCTGTTGCCTCCGTTTGGCTGACACTTCAGAGATGTATTCTGAGGTGCTTAGATCCTGTGGTAATGGGAGAAAGATAAGTTTCTAGACAGAGCGTCAGGGTGCTGAGGGAGCAGTGTAGCAGATGTAGCTGTGTAACTTACGATTTTGCTTTCTACATACTGCACCGTTCATGTCTGACAGCTGTCTGTGCAAGGCCAGTGGCCGTTATCTGAGGCAGAGCTATTGCGGCATGTTCCTAGAGGAGAAGGACATTGTGTGCTCTGTCTTGAGGCTGTTAAGAGATCCACACAAGAAGCCATTTGCCTTGCACAATGACTAGTTTTATTGGTCCTTCAAAACCTATGAACAAAGCTGCGTGTTCTTGAGTACCACCCGCTAGCACTATATCCATATCTAATTACAGACAGACAGACAGATATCTCTCTGTTGTAAATCACTCCTGTAACAGAGGAGACTTATCTTCCATTCTTCCTTATGTTGTTGTTTCCCTTAAACTAATATAAAAGTCATTCAAGGCTGGACCAATGGCATTAGGACTGGGGAATGAAAAGTCAGCTTAAAGACATCTTTGCCACCACCCTGGATTGGTGTTAGGTGTTTCTTGGCAGGACCAGAAAATTTGGCCCTATGTATTTTGGTTACAGAAAAGTTTCATGACAGAAAGATGAAATAAAATCAAAAGTAAATACAGCCAAGTGCTTTGAACAAGTGGCAGCGTGAAATAGTAAACGTGCCAATGCAGTCCTGAATCTGTTAGTTGTACTGAGAAGCAATGTCCGGATTTTGAGACTGATAAAGAGCTTTGTTTCCTTGTTTTTCTTTTGAAAGTGTTATGGACTCCAGTAAACTCTAAACATAGTGGGATTTTCCAGCTGTCACTCGTAGTGATTAGTTGGTTACGTGGATCTGTTATCATTATTATATGCGGTATTGCCCAAAAAGCCCCAACTGAATCAGGCCCCATTATGCTAGGGGCAAGTCTCTACATAAAGCAAGACTCAGGGTAGCATTTTCAAGAGCTTGACTTAGGAACCCAAATCCCATTTGAAAAACAAGCGACTTTGGCCCCAGATCCTCAGATATATAGGCGTCTAACTCCCATTCCACTGATATTTCAATAAGACTTAAGCTCCTAAGTGCAAAAGTCACATTTGACAACTGGACTTAGACTCCTAAATCACGTAGGAACTTTGGAAAGTGTTATCCTAAGACCCTGCCTTGAAGGACTTAAGTCTCTTTTGAAATGAGACAAGAGTGTGTGTTAAAAAGGAGGGGAAAGGGAAGCGAGCACAAGGGGAATGATAATAAGTTCATGTCATCACATAGGCTACTTTGTTCCAAATCATTTGAAAGGTGTTTTTTCTTAAATATGTAAATATATGAAATCAGGTCTCCCTCACTGCCACTGATCCTCACCATCACTAGCTGGCAGGTAGATATCTTGTGCATGTCGCAGTAGGGGTGGGTGTTGAGGAGGGATTTGAAGAAAAAGGCAAATTTTGTTGCCGGCCAGTTTCACTGACATCAGTGGAATAATAGCAGCAGAGTTTTTAGCTGGGAGACAGGAGTGTAGCTATATAGATTAAATCATGAAGGTCTCTGGTGCATTAGGAGCTGTGGGAAAGAATGTGTGGAGACATTTGTGGGAGAACCAGACAAACAGGCATTCACAGCTGGCACATCATTGGCAAAGCAGGTGGGGAAATGGGTTACGTGATGAGAGACGAGACGGAGGCAGAACCATGTAACATGTTGAAGGTGATGACAAGGAGCTTGGATGTGACATGGGGGAAATGAGGGAGCCAGGAGAGGGATTTCAAAGGGGGCAGAAAGATGATATTGTTAGAGTGACAGGTAAGGAAGATGATTTTCACTGCTCTGTTTTTACTTTTGGAAAAATATTTCCTACTGGTATTCATATGTTAGGGTGACCAGATAGCAAGTGTGTAAAATTGGAACAGGGAATGGGGGAGGGTACTAGGTTCCTATATAAGACATAGCCCTGAATATTGAGACTGTCCCTGTAAAATTGGGACATCTGGACACCTTATCATATGTCCGCCTTTGCTTGTACCCATTCGTGTGGCTGGAATGATCAGAATGGAAGTAATTTCTTAGATTTTCTTTGATGTTTGTTTGTAAGTGAGAATTTCACACCTGAGTGCCATTGCCTGCAGGTGTAGAATATCACCACTTGTGGGAATGTCAGTTAGAACCAATTATAACTTGACTGACCTGTATTAAAATGCCTGTAGGACTAGTCCTTGCACAATGGAGATTTGTCGTCTTTGCATGTTTCTGATGTGCCAAGTTCTCTGCTTTAGGGATCTGGATGCAGTACTCATTCAGAGAGTCTTAGAGGGCCACACATATTTTTCAAACACCCAGAGATGTGTGTACCTGTAGACTTACAGGACCAGTGCACAGTTCCCTGCAAAGAGGTAACAGTCTAAATACAACATGGCCCAACAGGTGAGGGTCATAATCAGACGGGGGGGGCATGGGGAAGGGAATGGAAAGGACACACATGACTAAGAGAGGGGGATGTAGTTATTCCGTACGGCAAATGCACATGCTGATGGTCATTTATTGACCTGTTTGTGCCCTCTACCTCTCGTCTCATAGGCAAGATGGTAGAGGTGAGTTTTAGGAGGCACTGAATGTGGACTGGTGAACAGACTTGTGCTGGGGGAAGGTGTGTTGTAAGTGTAAAAGAGGCAGAGATATAGATGAGCCAAAGACTGACTCTGCACTAGGAAGATTAAAACCCATCCTCCAGGAGTGGAAGCAACAGGGGAAGATGCAGTGTGGACAGGGCTTAGGCATTTATGCCCAAGTATTCTACACTAGACTTGATTTTCTTATCAAATGTCCCACAGTTGCTGCTGTAACCCACACACCTCCTGGGTGTGGTGTTCTGTCCCATCTAGTGGCACCAAGACCACTTAGAGAGAGTTAATGAGTCTTCTCTGCAGCCTTAGTTAAGAGGCTTTTAGCTCATGTGGTAGAGGCTCATGCACTAAGCTCCAGAGGCCCCAGGCTTGATCTTGCCCACTAGCGACCGGGGTCCATCTGTGTTACAGTGGCACCAGTGCAGCTGCACGGATGGCAGAACTCTTGTTCATAAATTACTGGAGCTTTAGGTGATTTGGTGGTTAAAACTCTGGGGGCTGATCGACAATATTGCTTCTACCATCGTCACTAGTGATGGAGCTATATTGGTGATACCAACAGCAGGAAATGTTAGAAAGACAATCCTCTCTCAGAACAGGGTTAGATGACTTGGTCATAAAAGCATCGGAGTTGTATATCATGAGCATCCTCTCCTGCAATCATTGGAGGAGCTGCACAAGGGGTGAATTATGGGTCCTAATTTTCCTAGACAAAGCCAAATGCTGCTCATTGACCTGAGCTAGAGTTGTGGGCACTCAGCAATTTGGGTGTTTGAAGCTGGGCACCCAAAAATGGAAGCACTCAAATGCAGAAGCCACTTTTAAAACCATATGGCCAATCTCTACATTAAAAAGCACTCTAAGCTAGAGTAATAAAAACAACCATAGCTTGGTTGGTTGTTTTTATTACTTGTGAAATTAAGAGAACAGAATTCCCCCCTCCCCCCATTGAAAGGAGCTACCCAAATCTCTCCTCATGACAGGATTGCACTGAATACGAATTTCCAGGTTAGTACACAGCCTGGCCCCAAACAGTACGGGGCTCAGTTGCTGACATTACTGAGTCAATGCTAAGGCAGCCTTACCGCTTGCTTCAGGGATTGTGTATGTGGAGCACGTTTCGGTAGTGCTCTGAGTTAAAAATTTTCCTTCCTCCACACTGCCAGTCACTGGATTTTCTTCATTTTAGTGATTAATTGCTCTAAACACTCCTGCACCTGTGTGCAAGAGTACAATTTCTGAGATGTTTCATTTGAACTTGCAGTGCAAATGCAAGAGAATTTGGGGGAGTATGGACACCCACATGTCGCAAGGTAGGGATGGTTGCCAAAAGGACACACAATAAAAGAACAGTTAGTTCTTAAACGAGGGTATAATCTAATAAACCAAAAGGAGAAAATTATATATTGGAATATTTAATCTCCCCTCCCCCAACATGTTCACACCATGACTAAAGTGGCTATTAAGTGTATATATAGGCATCTGTGCTTCTAAGAAAGTGAATGTGTGTGATTGTTTGGGAATCTCCATGGAATGAGTTGGAGGCTGTCACTCCAGTTCCTAGTGACCTGGTATCCATATTAAAATCCATCGTATTAGCAAAAATCACAGTTCTGGCTGGCATGAATCTGTGCATCTCATCCTCAAATGGTGCCCGCTGTCTTGGCAACTTCAGTAAAGGGGCTGTGGTTTGAACGAGGATGGAAAATGGGTTACTTTCTCATCCTTCACATTGGTGCATGCAGGTCAGGGTTAAGTAAGACATGTTGGTTGGGATGGGATAGGTTGGGATGGGATTCTCAACCTTTTCTCTACTGTGACCCCAAGTTACAACTGAGGAAAAATGCCAGGGCACCTCCATGCATAGTTTCATGACCCTGAACCTGTCTAGCTATATACAGAAGCAGAGGGTGATCACAAGTTCTCTGGGAGTTGGGACTCCCAGTTCGACAGCCCCTACCTCTGCCCATGGTCTAGCTGTTCTGAGGATGCCAGCTACCAACACCAACAATCTGATACCGTTTTCGTGCCCTACATTCACTTTCAAACGTTATCACAAATGTTATTGGGTGTGAACCTAGTCAACTTTGCATTGATGTATTTGGCTGTGTAACAGTCGGTGTGCCTCCAATGGCCCTTCCTGCTGAAAGCAGCTCTCTTCTTTCCGAATGCTTTTACCCCCGCTTGAGTTATGAATTCAAATGAAATGTTAATTGCTTTACCAGCAACATTGTTCCAAAGCAGAAATACCAGGCTGACAAGCAGGGAACCATGCAGTCTGGTGCTGATAAGAGAGAGAACAGTCTATGTAAGTCCATGAAAAGTCAATGGTGCTCCCAATGATGCTAGGGCAAATTCAAAAGCTGAAGGAAAATCACTCAGTAATCAAGTACCTTTTTTGTTGCCTTTGTTTGGAGATAGCAGGGGTGACGGTCATCTCAGGCTGTGTTAACTTCTGCATTGTCTTTCAGCAGGCTGCTGGCTGGCTTAATTCGGCCTTTTGGCTTCCCTTTTATTGCAAGTGGCTAGGTAGAATGAAAATGCAAATGACAGGAAAGGGATCGGCCCTTTGGGGGATGGACGAGTTACAGGTTGTCAGGAGCAGGATATACTATGTGTGTGTATGTTACTTCTCCTCCCAGGTGTGGACACCACCACCACATCTCCCTGTAAGTAGGATCAGAGCCATCTTCCATTCATGCCTATGGGATTTAACCATAAAATATGCTGATAGTGTCAAATATCACTCCCAGACCCTAGGTTCAGATTTGAGGGAGATGAAGGTGGAGCCCAAGGCCCTGGGACTCCTTCCCAAGGATGTTGAGAGGAGTTCAAACATTGCCATGTTCAAGAGCCACCCTTTTGCCAACTGATTGCCTGTCTTTCACCAGGGAACAAAAGAAAACACATGGCCTTGTGAGTCCCCCTGGGCCAGGACTCAGGAGTTGTGAGTTCAATTCTCAGTTCTGTTGCGGCTTCTCTGACACCGGGTAAATTACATAATCTCACTTTGTCTCAGTTCTCTATCTGTCAAATGGGCATAATAGCATTTCCCTTCTTCTATTCGTGGTCTGACTATACAGATGGTAAAGTCTTCAGGACAGGGATTATCTCAGACATATGTAGAGTGCATAGCCTCTAGGTACATGGTTAGGGCCTGTAGATGGTACTTTATAACCGTGATAACAATAAGTGGGGAATCTAAATGCCCATTTAATCAAATTAACTAATTCATTTTTATTGTCATCAAACTACAGGTGCATGAGCAATCCAGTCTTTTAAAAAAATATGATTATTCTCTCCTAAGAGGGTTTAATTTGCAGATGAAAATGGGGCAGGGTGGAACATTCAGAATAACCCCAACAGTTAGAAAAGCCTATTAACGTAATGTAGAACTCTTTGAATTGCTGATGTATTGTATTATCCCGCATCATACAGCACGCTTTGTACGGTAATGGACTAGGTAGGCAGTATACATGCAACTGCTCTATATGGATGCAATTGGAACTGCTCAGCTGTGTGTCGTAGCCTGAACGCTAATGGCGAGTCTCTTTTGTAGTGCATTTGTAGCAGGGCGATTTGGTTCCATCCCCACTGTTGCTAGGAAGTTCCAAGAGCAATACAGTGACAAGCATGCCCTCGGGTGTGGCCACAGATTTGTTACAATGTGGATACATTTAACAATGTGTACAACACCCATCACAAAATGTCTGTGACACGGTGTGAGTTAATTGGCAACACTTAAATCATAAGTAACCAATAATTAATAATTACAACTGTACTGGCCTGATGGTTTGGACTCAAACAGCCTATCTTCCAAATAAAATCATATGAACAAAGAGGATAAGAAAATGAATCCAGAGCAACAAACCAGTGAAAAAGGGGAGATAAACTGAGCCGAGTAGAACCTTTTTATTGTTAACTGGGAGAAATACTGTATGGGCAGAAAAGGCCTCAGACAAAAGAGGAAAACTGCATTGCCACTATGCAGAGGGCCAGAGAGCAAAGAATCCCTGCTGGGTGGAGGAGGGGGGTGATCTCCACACACCCACATACCGCCAAGTGCTAGATCTTGGCAGTACTTATCTACTCTAAGCATACTGGGAACATAGTAATTGAATCCATGCATAGCGTGGATCAGCTGAGTAACAATACCACTAATAGAGGAGAAGTGGGTATAGCCACATCCCCTGCAACTTCCCCATTCAGGAAAGTAGTGGCTGCATTTAATTTTTCTTACTCTATGCAGAGTACTGTATGTCATTCAGTCATTAGACTCTTTCCCTTTGCACCACATTGCTGGATTGACGCCATATCTACCCATTTCCCTTGGTTATTCTCTTCTTTCACCTGAACGCTGACCCATACACTTTTATAGACCTTGCCACTCTAAGTACCATCTGGTAGGTGGATAAGGTATTTGGGAGGAGGGTGGGTGACATATAGCAAAGTGTGTTATTTGGAAGAACAGCCCATATTGAATATGTTGTGAATAGTGATGGGTAACGTTCAAAAGCTCAGGTCGGGATCCAAGAGTTCAGATGCTTGTCCGAACTATTCGAAGGTCGGCAAAACTGGGCCTCGGTTTGTGATGTTTGTAACACCCATGAAAGGTTATGGCCTGATCATCTGATTTCAGTGGGAATTGAGGACACATTCTAGGAATCCTGCTGGAAAGGCTGGTAGGTGGATTTTCTATGGGACACATAGGAACCAGAATCCTTCTCCCCAGCACACTCATTTGGGTGAGGTCTTAATACAATTAGTTATGTTTCTAACTTGCTTCAGAACTCTTCCATACATCACTCCAAACACAGCCAAAATCTCATAGGAACAGTAGGTATTTTGCCCTCTCTGCTAAATGGGAGAGATGTGTGAAGATGAAAAGTGAATGTAAGGGTCAAATCAGTTTTGTATCAAGCTGCAGGAGGGAGATTCCTGTTCTAGCCACTCAGGTTTGCATTAGTTGTGAGTGGTAGGCTGAAAAGTGATGGCTGCCAGCACCACAGAAGTGCCATTATTGCAGCATAGTCCCCGCAGGGTAGTCGTCACATTTCTCAAATATGTTTACCATTCTGTCTTACTCACAGCCCTATGGCTGCTGTAGGAGGTAACGTTCCTTGGCCACCCTCACAGCCATGAAAGAAGCCTTTGAGAGCCACATGGTGCTTTAAAAGCTTTGAATGCAGCCACAGGGATTCTGGGAATCTGAAATGGCAGCAGCCACGTGGTGCCCGATGGGCAGGCAAGTTTCCCCACAGAACATGTCACTGACTGAGGACTCAGAAACTTTATTATGTATGTCTTCAGAGCCCAACGTTATGATGTGGCCGGTTCTAAGAAGTATGATGCATTTTCCAATGTCCTGTGAGAAGGGATAATGTAACCGAGGTGCTTTTTTTTTTTCCTTTCTATCCCTGACATTCATTATAAAACAGTAAGCAACGACAGTCTGACTCAGCCAACTGACAGAGCCTGACAGTTTTTTCTCTCTGATGAGTTGTGATACAGAGTCATTTCCTCTTAGTTAGCTTTCAAGCCCAAGGACTTCAATAAGGCCACCGGTGAGGTAAAGATGAGGGTACTTGTAAAATCTAGTCCTTATCTGACTGACAGATGGACACATAAGTAGCTTCTTATTTCTGATTGGAATTTAACTTTAGCGACAAAAAGAAAGGGAATGGAAAATACCTATTTCCAAAGCATGCTTACACTCAGTGAAGCGCCTGTATAAAAGGCATAATGGGATTCCATGCTTATGCCCCCTCTGTGACTTTTATACCAAATTTGCTCAGTTTACAAATCAATAATTTTTTGCCTACTGCCAACCTAATAAACTCAGCCTGAAGATCAAGCTGTGTTCTCTCTATCTCTGCCCTCATCACGGGTAATATTCCGCAGTGAGCTCACAGGAAACAGCTTTATTGGTGGTATGTGAGGTGGAATAGAATCCAGCTCATTCTTTGCTGTAAAGACCCTATCATGTTAATGGTAGTAAAAAAAAATTGTTCCTCTGAAATAAATAGCAGATCTGACTTGGAAACATCCCAGGAGCTGCTATATTGAGAAATAAGGGGGCATTTTTTACCATAGTCTCATCTAACCAGACAGTTTTATGTTTTATTTCTGGTTCGCATATTCGTGAATTTCACTGCTTGTTTCTACATGGGGGTCAAGCAGAATGTGTCTGTTGCCTCTTGTGGGGTAAGGAAGTGGAGAGAACAACTTTGATTACATGTTTCCCCCTCACCATTCCTAGCAATCAAGATCCAGTAGAATGACCAGGTGGAACATGGGTTTATACATTAAAAGGCTTATAGGATATATAGGTTGAGATTCTGTGCTGTGCCTTCAGGAATTGTAGCACAGAAGGTAAAGCCCAGGGGAGGGGAGGTAAAGGTGGCTTGAAGCCACCTTTTGCATCTGTGGAATTCTGGGATTTTCTGGGCATTGGTGCAGCCTCTGGTGTAAAATAAAACATTTTCCCACGGGTTGCCTATGAGCTGGACCAGCTCTGAACCGTAAATGTCCTAAAGGCTGCCACCCCTTCTGGAATAGTCTTTAGACTATAGACTTTAAAAGGAATGATACATTTCCCATAAGATTTTTTTTAACCTCCCTATAGAATATAATATAATAAAGAACTATGGAATTAAAAAAGTGGGTTCAAAAATTCTATCTAAAGTGTATCATTCCCTATTAAAGTCCGCAAGATTATTCCATACAGCATTGAAAACTAGACTGCACATTAAATCCTATAGGTTTTAGAATAATTTCTATAGACTACAATTAGAATTTCTTTAGGTTCCCATAGGTTCCATCTTAATTAAATAATACAGGATTTTTCCATAAGAGAGAACTTTCCCTGGCAAACCATTCCACAGCCTAATGGACCCAGTTCCTAATTTTTAACCTACATTTTCTGTACCTAATTTTTCCCCATTCCTCCTAGCTTTATTCCCCTTTACTACTTGAAATAAAATGTTTTCATCCCTCAGATATTTATGGACTGTCAGCAAGTCTTCACTGTAATTTCTGTTTAGCCAAACTGTATCTATTTGTCTGTTTTAAATTCTCTTCATTAGTTAGTACCGTCCAATTGCATAATAATTTCTTATCCCTGTCTTTAGATTTCCTTATCTTCTATAATTTGTCAATATCTCTCTGGGACTGGGAGTTCCCAAGAGCCAGTCAGAAAACAGCATTCTCCCTGTTATCGTTCCATCAGAATATTCATTTGAATTATATATACTTCATCAGTTATTTTTAGAGCAGGGCAAAATATTTTGTGAATTTGTCAAATTTGCAAAATTATTTTGGTTGGAAAAAAAATTCATACTAGTCGGATACAACATTTTTAACATGAAATGTTTCAATTTTTCAATTCCAAATGATGTGGTGTTTTGAGATTTACTTCTATTTTATTTTAAAAAAAAAGGTTAAATAAACTCAAACATAAAATGAAATGGTTCATTGTTGGTCAAGGAAAATATTTTGTTCAACTCAAAATCATTTTTTTTTTTACTTTTTCATTTGGATAAAAAAACACCCTCCCCTTCCCCAAAAAACAAAACTTAAAAACCTCTGTGGGTTGACTCAGAACAAATTTCTTCCCTAATTTTTTGGTTTAGCCAATGAACTGAAAAATCAGTTACTTGCACAGCTTCAGTGATTTTATTTTTAAATTCTAACCTCTTTAAGGAGACTGTAAATACAAAAGGTGTGCAAATGTGACCGCCACTATCTTGGCTGATACCTGGGATGTCTAGAGCTCAAAGCATAAGTCTGCAGTTTGAGCTAAAGGGACAGTTTCTGTAACAGACACATTATCTGTGGAGAAGGCACAGAGAGGAAGGCAGAACACAGATTGACCTGTGGGTTACATATTTCCTGTGTACAGAGGAAGTGTGTCATGAGACTACAATGCCCATAGCACCATCTTGGCTAACAGCAAGAATTCAATGAGGGACCTCCAGAGCTAAAAGCAAAAGTCCCCTAGCTCTTAGGTTAAAGACAGTGGGGACTATCTGTAGCGGGGTCCACCACAGACCCACATCCCCTGTGGGCATAAGGGGAATGTGTAACATATATTGACCAGTGGGTTACACAAACAACCAGTGAAAGATCCTCCTCTGACATGACAACTCCTGGTCCTTTTTTGCAGGAGAATTCTAACATCGTAATATTGAATTAGAAATGTTGGCATATCATCACTGTAATGCACCATTCACTCTCTTCAAGAATGAGGACAGCCACTGGGGAATCTGCAGATTCACTGGAAATTATTGAAGTTAAATTTTTTATAGTACATGTGCTTAAGGTAGAGTGATACCTCTTCCTCTTTGTCCTGTACACTCACATCCTGATGTAGTTTGCATCCCAAAGGGTCCTCTAAGAAATATTTCACTAAAGATGTAATTTTACTAATAAATATAGTAAGGATGAATGTTTTGGGAAGGGCAGTTAGATGGTCAGAGCAGAATATACCGTTGATATTAATAGAGCCATTCAGAATTCATGAAGCTAAAGTTCCTACAGATACAAAGGCACATGTGGAAAATAGATACCTGGGAATAGGCAGAAAATATTTTATTTATTTATTTATTTATTATTGTAGGACTTAGATGCCTTAATCAGGGCCCCATTTTGCTAAGCACTCTACAAACATAAATTGTTTCCTGTCCCAAAGAAACATTGTCATTGAGAGTAACATTTTAGCACCTTTTTAATTTCCACCCCAATGTTTTTTTGGTTAGCCCCCTTGTCTTTCTGTGCTTATTCATTTGAACTATCCACCAAAGTGGGCCATAAAAGATTATTTTAGGGCTGACATTGCTCCCTCGAATTTGCCAAGGGGAGATGATGCTTAGTTTTAAAAATAACAATAAAGGGGGGAGAAGTTTCTTTTTATAATTTAACAGTATCCTCCTGTCAAAATAAAGCACAAAATATAAAGGCCACTTGGGGGAAGAACTGTGATTTCAGAGCTCCCCCTAGAGGCCTCAAGGAGAGCTGGCAGAACTGAGCTAACCTACACGTACACCTGGTCAGAAAATGGAAAAACAAAGAGAGTATCTTATCATGGTTCCAATGTGTACTTTAGCTTTTAATGGAGAACATTGGATGCGGGCTGCTGCAGGGAATCAAACAAGCTGGAGCAATGTTTCAAAGTATTCTTTTTCCTAAGAAAGATTTAGATAGTAAAGCATCTCTGCTCCTCCGAGGAAACGCTTTTCTTTTCTCCTGATGGATGCATTTTATTTCTAGAATTTGTGCACATCCCCTCCACCATCTGCTAGACTAACGTGAACATTATTAGGAGTTGATAAGTCAATAATCACTATTTATGAACTCCATGCTAACAAAAACCCCAACCAATTTCTTTAACGTATTGATTTTTGGCATTCACTTTCTAGAGACTATTTCAGGTTAAAAAGGCTACGTAATGTTTGGAATGCCCAAGCATATCATGTCTAGCCTGTCCCTTTAGGTACGCTGTGTTCTAGCCTTAGATAACATTGGTTCATAGCTCCTGTAAGGAAAGTGGCTTCTCATAAAATAGTGTGCCTTCGGACTTGGGAACATAGGACATAGGCCTAGAAGAGACCTCCTGGGTCACTGAGCCCAGTCACCTGTTATCTCAAGCAACCCCCTAATATATAATACTTCTTCATAAACTTATCAAGCTCCATCTTAAAACTAGTTAGGTTCTTTGCCCGCACTGCTCCTATTGGAAGGATGTTGTTGCCCCATTTGGCCATGCTTATTTTAGGGATTTTCCATCCAGTTAGTCTTTCATTTGGTTTCACTCTACCATATGGCTCTGTTTCCAGCTATGTCATCTTGACCCCCCACAGCTTCTTGGGACTTGTTCTTGATGCATTTGTTTCCCTCCCCCCATGTGGTTGGGGCACTTGGGACATTATGCCATGATTCACTTCCCAACATGGCAGCAAAGTCAGTGTTTTGGGGTTCAGAGAAGCTGTGCCAACATGGGACAGCACTGGGGGAGGCTGTAAAAGTTGCAGTGGCTACTCAAGTTTTGCCTGTGTGTTTGTTGGGGATGCTGATTCAAGGAGTGGTTGGAAACTCTGGGAAACTTACAGAGGTCATGCTTCATACCATGCTGATAACACGTCATAGCATTAGCTGTGAAATAGAGATGATACTATCAAACTCACTGTGTTGTGAGGTGTTGTGCATTAATGTTTGCAAAGTGCTTTGAGATCCTCTGCTGACAGTGCTGTGAAGGGCAAGGTTTTCATTTGATGTGTTTATTGTTGATTATTTGTAGGGACAATTACATGGAGCTGGTGCAAGAAATTACAGTTTGTGGGGGAATTTGCATTTTGCTTGTATATGACACATGCACCTGTGGTGAAGTCGTAGGTTATTGTTAAATTGATGTCTTAGTGCCTCGTTGGATTGCTTTCTGAGATGGAAAAGGAGAGACTTGGATCTTGGTATTGTCAGTGAGGTTTTGGACCAGCTCCAGATAAGCAGTAAACTGGACAGTGAGATGCATTTGTGGAATTATGGGATGCTTGTTATTTATTGGTTGTGAGTTCAGATTTGGGGAGTGTGGCTTTTTAGATTGCCATTCTCAGCCTGTATATGTTTAATATGACATTAAGCCTAGACATGCTCTTTTTTCTCTTGAGAGTTGTTGTGTACTCAGCTGGGATTTGCGCAGACTGATTTATTTTTCTATTGGATTTCTTTTTGGCACATGCATTCAGTTATTACAATGGGTTATATACTTACTAGACATTATTCTCAGGTATTTTCTTCATCAATCAGTTTACTCTGCAGACTTTTAGGTTCCCTACCTGCAATAATGCAGATTTAAAAGCTGTAGGTGATTGTTAGCTTTGTGGTTAAGGCTGGGACTCAGGAGATCTGGATAAAATTTTTGGCTCTGCTGCACATTTTGTGTGTGGCTTTGGGCAAATCACTTACTCTCTTTGTGCCTCAGTTTCTCATCTGTGAAATGGGGATGATAATATTTCTTTCTACACCCTTTGTCCGTCTTGTCTATATAGATTGTAAGTTCTCTGGAGCATCAGCAGTCTCTTACTCTGTGGGCTAGTCTACACTAAAGCTGTAAGTCGACCTAAGTTACGTAACTGAAGTCAGCATAATTTAGGTGTACTTACAGCGGTGTTTATACACTCTATGTTGACCGGAGATGCTCTCCCGCAGACTTACCTTCAGGCTCCTGGGGAGGTGGAGTACAAGCATCAACTGGAGAGCACTCTGCCATCGACTTAGTTGTCTTCACCAGACCTGCTAAATTGACACTGCTGCATCGATTGCAGCCATGCCAATTTGTCGGAAAGTCTAGACAAGCGCTTAGATTGTACTATGCTTAGCAGAATAGATCTCTAGGCACTATTGTAATACAAACAATAATAATAAGCAATGACAACAAATAAAGATAAGACAGTATTATTGAACTGGACAATATACAGTTTTAAAACATCTGTGTGTTGATAAATAACAGGCTTTATTTAGAAAGTGGCTGCTGGTTTGAATGTTAAATTTATAGCATTAGCTACGTTTGACATCAATAGGAGTTCCCTGTGGATTCAAGCCAGAGGGTCATATAGGCTGCACTTCAGCAAAACACTTAAGCATATACCTATGTCCCATTGAAGTCAGGTTGAGTTCTGCACATGCTTAAAATTAAGCACATGCTTGAGTGCTTTATGGAACTGGAGCCTATTTAACCCCAAATCTAGCCGCCAGTCTGGGATGTTTTACTGCAGACCTTCCTTCCTCTTTGTAATCACAAGATTCTGTGGCGAGGGAATCTGAGTTAATGTACTTTTTTCAAAATTATATTAATAATTTCAATATTTTACATGAATTGTTTAAAAAAATGGATGAGCACGTTCCTTGAATTTTCAAAACAGATGTACAAGAAATAAATAGACGTTTGTGTCCACGTCCACAAAATGCCTTGGGTAACAAGGACCTATTGGATAAAAAGGCTAATTATACTAGTTCATTTCATTTCAGTTTATGAGATGGTAACACATAATAAAAAACTTAGCCCAAATTGAGTTATTTATCAATTTAACCAATATCCAGTTAAACACCTATATGGTTAAAACTGATTAATATCACAATGAGTAAATACAAACATATTACCCTCTGGATAGCAGAATTTAATAAGATAAGGAGCTAAGCCAAACTGCTCTTATACTTGCCATATTATTCATCAGAAAAGGCTACTATTGATGTACAAACTTATTATTTTTCAGTTAAAAAGTTTTAATATAAAAATTCAGTAGAAAACTTAGTCCAAACTGTTCTTTTCTTAATATCAATCAAATATGCATTCAGTCTGGTCAAATTATTCAACAAAAAAGCCTTCAGAATTAGCCCCTTATTGATGTTATGGTAAGTAAATGAATTATGTTACTTTCCAGATAATTAGGCCTCAATAAAAAAAAAAAACGTAAGAAAAACAATATAACTCAAAGTCTGATGGAATCGACTCAAATAACTGATCTTTTTATCTAAATCATTCAACTTTTCATCAGCAGACTCATTTCTCCTTTCTTTCCCCTTGATTTGACTATTCAAAAATGCCACCTCTTTGTCAAAAACATAAAAGAGAACATTTTAACGTCTTTAACAAGATGATATTCAGCAGGGAAATGAACTGAAATAGAAAATCCTAGTCAAGATAAGCATAAGAATTCATTTTCCTTCTCGCTTGGGTAGGACTAGACATGTGTGGGGGAAAAGATGGATTTGTTTATCTTATTTGTTTTATAACAACAGTTATCTTCCACTCACCAAGCCATGGGCATCAGTCTGTCCCAATCTAAAGAAGACTCACTTTGTCAATGATGCCAGTCTTTACTACCCCTCCATTCACTTGTCACACAGCTACCATCTTTGTGCTTTTTCCTATGTTGCCATTATATGTGAGAAAAACTCTCAGTTAAAATCCATGTGGCCTGCATAGATTCCTTCAACATCATTCTTTCAGACTCACCTCTGCTGTGATGATTATAGAACCCTGTAATCTAACGTGTGCAGAGCGGGAGGAAGGATGGTCTCATTATGGGAAAGGATGAGTCACTGGTTAGGGCACTAGCTAAGGACTTTGGAGGCTTGGGTTCAAGTTCCTGTTACATCACAGACTGCCTTTGTGACCTTGGCCAAGTCACTTAGCTTCTCTGTGCCTGAATTCCCCATCTGTAAAATAGCCATACTAGCCCTTCCTTGCCTTGCAGGGGTGTTGTGAGGATAAAATACATTAAAAAGATTGTGGCACTCAGATGTTAGGGTAATGGTGGCCATATAAGTATCTAAGTTGAGAGTACTGCTTATTATACAGAATTGTGCTGATTTTACTGTTACTTCATTTGTCTGTGCCATCCACCTGTTGTATCTTGTCATAACCTTGGAATGGGAATTCTCTAAGGCAGGGGACTGCCTTTTTGGTAACATTTATGCAGAACCTAGCACAATGGAGCCCTGCTTCTTCAACAGGCCTCTAGTTGCTACTGTCACAGAAATAGTTAATAATTATACTCAAAATTATACAGTACGAGTTCATGTCAGAGGTTAGAACCCGATGGAATAGCTGACCCGAAATGTTGTTGGGAGCCTGGGGGATCCAAATCATCCCTAGATACAGAATTGAAAAGTAAAGAGATACAGCTGCTTTTATGAGTTTTGTTCTATAGACTTTGGAAACCCCGAAGGCCAACCATTCTTCAGCTTGGAGAATTCTTCAGCAACCTCAACTTTTTGATGGGTCTCGGAGTTATCCTTTGACTAATTTGTACTCTCTTCAGTTTGCAGCTCAATTATATTTTCTTCTCCTTTTGTTAAAGAATCTCTCCAATTTTTACTCCTTCCTGCCGCATCCCATGCATTCCAGGTGAGAAATCCTGGGCATAATTCTCCACTGACTTGACCCGTGTGTATTTCTTTTACGCCTATGCAAAGTGAGAGTAAAATGCAACCCAGTCAGACTGGTAGCATTTTATATCCACTTTGCACTCTCTGGCCCAGATTCTGTCCTGTTTGTGTTGCTCTAGCATGCATTGGACTGGAGGAAAGCCCTACGGAGTCCCATGAGAATTGCCCTTGGGTAGAGCTTGTGTAGCAGCTCCTAGAGCACTGCCCATTTGATTTCTAGTGAAGAGGGTATGGCTGAGGAAAGGAGACAGGGCCAGTGTCCCTATGCTGCAGTGAGCTTTGGCAGTTGGGACAAACCCTTGTGGCTGTGGGCCGCTGGGCATAATTTAGAGCAACCCTGAGGCAGCTTTAAATTGCACTGGAGGATAGAACCAGCATCTGGAGGGCCAGTATTAGGGGGGATCATAAAGATGGGTTCTGCTTCTCCAAGGAGGCTGAGCTGAGCATACCTCTGGTGTATCCTAGAACCTTGCCCACTATGCTCAGGTGTAAAAGATTCCACAATGTGCAAAACGGTGGGGAACCAAGCCCATTGTTTGTAAAAAATCTTATTTTGAATGGACCTGACCATTTGGCTGAATTGCTGATAAATTAAACTCTTGGGAAGCCACTGGTGATCCTGTAGCATTAGATCATTGGGGATAAAGGCTGATGTATCAGATGAAAGCACTTGAGTTCTGAGGGGTCACTGGGAGAAAAAAGCTCCTCTTCTTGATATACCCGGCTCTTTAGGTGACACTGGAGTGGCCGTTGAGGTGCTGTCCTTGTTTTCTCCTTCTCTCTAGACATGTTGCCAAATGAGAGAGACAGAAGAAAACACTTGAGAATGCACACACATTCTATCCCATTGAAGGTGAGAAAAAAAGCCAGTTGTAATAAAGCGAAAATACAAAGTGCTACTGGAAGCTAAATTTTAAGCTCGAGTGATTATAACAAGAGCGGCAGCATGATGTAGCAGATTGATTCAGGGTGGAGGCCCTGCCATTTAATTTCATCCTGTCTCTGCTTTGCCTTGCTGTGTAACTTTGGGCACATGGCTTCGACTCTGACTCAGTTTCCCTGTCTGTAAAAATGCCCCCTTACTTACCTCCCAGGAGTGTTTGTGGGGCTTAATTAGTTACTATTTATTTCTACAGTGTGGTGGAAGTGAAAAGCCCTATGCAAGGGCTAATTATTAACACAAGGGATAAAATGAGACCCTCCATTATCATTCTTTTTTTTGCTGGATGAATTAGGCGAGTGGCAATGAGCTGATGTTCTAAACAGTTCATTCCAAGGTCTCGCTTAGCTGGGTTTATCAGCTACTGAATTATTATCCCAGCAAATTGTTACATATTACACAATAAAGCTATCGAATATGCATCAGCAAAGCCTTTATCAGCAAAACGACAGGGGTGTAATGCTTTAAGTTACAGCCGAGCCCAATTACCATGTGAGAACTCCTCTCTCGCTCAGTAGCTGCCAACCATTTCAATGACATGTTAATAGGGTTTATGCTATAAGTGGCTTTACCATTTTTGTCATGCTCGTTTTCTCTGGCAGTGGCTCATTGCTGGTCGGAGCATTAGGAAGGTGTCATCATGGCAATATTTCACTCCCGTTATCGAAGGGACTAGGCTGAATTCTGCACTCATTTGCGCCTGCGCAAACCTGATGAAAGTAGGTAGGTTTGTGGAGGTTTAAATGAGGATAGGACTTGTTTCCGTCTTTAGATTTTCTGGTAGAAGTGAGCACAGCTCCATAGTAGTCATCGGTCCTAAGGTCTAAAGTCAAACTTAAACATAAGTATTCCACAAAGCGTCCCAAGGTATGAAACAACGTGACCCTTTCCCCCCCATTCCCCCCATGATGTATCACAGGGAAAGAGATGGTATTTTCATAGATTCATAGCAGTTAGATAGAGGGAGCGGGCTAGATCCTGCAGCTCTTAGACAATATGTCCATTCAAAACAACGGATGGTTTACCTGAGTAAGAACTGCAGCACCAGGGCCAGTAAAAATTGGGTCAAAATCTGCAATTACCATGCGTGAGCTGTCAATCCGCAGAGAGGCTGGCCCCTTCAGTCATTTGCTCCATCTCTGTGGCCTGTTCTGACCAATGCATTCCTTGGTGCTTTTTCAAGCCAGTGTTAGATGACTTAAGTAATGGGAATTACTTCCATTTCTGCCTTCTGAATAGCAGTACAAAAGAGATGGGCCAGGTCCACGTGGCTATGCACTCTGTGAAAATGTGGATTAGGATCCATGCTTAACTCAAGAATTGACAGAGAAGAGCTTTTATACTCTGCGTTATAGCTATTCCAACAGGCAAATGCTGCAGTTTCCTTGCTTCTGTCCGAGTTTCAGCGAGTCTCCCTAAGGCAGACTGGAGGCTGAGTTCATCCCCGCATTGGTGCAGCACATAGCCCAGGGACTGAGGGAATACAGTTTGCACATCCCTCACCCTGGCACAGATTACCGCAACCTGAAAGCAAGCACTGGACCAAACTGGACTGTTCCCTGTGCTGGAGAAGGGACTTTTGGCCTCTTTGCAAGGGCATGACTGAGCAAAGTGGCTGCAGTGCAGGGTCAGATTCCCTCTGGGGGATTCCATATATGGAAAAAAACCCTTTGGGGCCATGAGGGATTTACTGCAGCCTTTATCTGACATTACTCACTAGCTAAAGATTGTGATTTGCTGGTTCTGAGTCAATTTTATAGAAACCTGGCTTTTAGTAAACATGCAAGACGACAAATAGCAGCTGGGACAGGTGGGAGAAGGGACTGAGAAAATAGTTTCTCTGTATACCCTAGTGAGAGAGGCTTATCCTGTGTATTAATAACACACATTGGTATTAAGAGTGAGGAAGCTCTTGTGTAACAAACTGGGACAGGAATGGGGAGATTTGTCATAGGGCACCATGACTCCTGCTCCCAAATAATAAATCCTGAAAGCCTAGCATGCCTTGATTCTCATGCCTACATCTCAGCCTCCTCCTAAACAGCAAGGGCCTGATTCTTTTACATCCTGCTAATTCTTCCATTGCTGTGGGGGTTGGTCTGAAAATCCCTAAGGGGGTAAACATGAGGGATGCTAAGCACTAGAACCACGCCAGCAGGAGCTCTATGTAGCCAGCACCTCTCAGAATTGGGCCCTACAATAAGGTACCTCAGCCCTGTGCTGTCATTGCTGGGCTGTTCAGTGAATTCCTGCTGCTGCCTTGGAGACCCCTATGGGATCATAGGCTTTAGGGTATGAGGTAACAGAGTAGCTGCCCCTGCTGGGATCCTGTGGAAGAGGACAGGGGTTTTTGAAACCTGTGGCACTCATGAAATGTATGTGGTCTTCTGAGATCCGCTGGGGAAGGAACATCTGCACAGAGACTTCACTGCCCAGTTCTCGTTTGCTTCCTATTGCCCCAAGAGGGGGAATATGCAAACTCTGCAGTAACTTGCTCAGATTGGCCTGGTGGATTTGTGAAGAGGAGAATCTACCTGAATTTGGACCACTGTGTAGAACAGTATATTTCTTT
Organism: Dermochelys coriacea; assembly: GCF_009764565.3. Classification (NCBI taxonomy): domain Eukaryota; kingdom Metazoa; phylum Chordata; order Testudines; family Dermochelyidae; genus Dermochelys; species Dermochelys coriacea. The sequence continues at coordinate 11,710,581 of NC_050069.1, forward strand.
TTAATAAGGGAAGAAATATTGTAAGTCTCTTCAGAATATCTGTTCTTGTGAAACTTCCAGCCCAGTTTTACAAACGCCGAGTGTCAGATGGTTCAGATAGGGATTGAAAATGCTGGGTATTTATGTGAACTAAATCTTTGAACCTTGGGAGATTTGCCTCGTGCTGCTTTTTGTATTAGTTGCTGCAGCCAGATGGCTGTGCGGAAGCTCTGTGCACGTTTTTTGAGAAGAACTCAAAGCGATCTCCTGGTGATAGGGCAGTTCATTAAGGCACTCCAGCCCTGCTTGTATCTTAATGCATTTTTCTTCATTTGTTTTTTCAGAGATTCCTTTTTCTTTCCAACACATCTGAAAATAAATATTTTCATTCATATGTAACTGAGTTGAGACCTACACTGAGATCCACAGTCTTGATCTGTGTGAGGTTACTGGGCAGTGCAGAATGAAGCATAAATTATAAGGTAATGTATGTAAGGAGAAATGTAGGAAATATTCTGTGGAGAAAAATGAGGGTAGGTAGCTTTGGGGTTCCTATCAAAAAGGGGGGGCATCACGTAGTAGGTAAGCAAAAAAATCAAATCGCTTTATGGAAGTCAAAGGGGTATTCGTCAATGTGGTGCTTGGGAGTAGCTGCTAGTCCTTTGTGGGGCATGCTATTGAAATCCACAAAATCTCCATCCTGAGTTGACATCATCTTCCACTTACACTTGTTCAAAGTGATGAGGCCAAGTGGTAAACGAGTGGAGATTTCTGCTTTGGTGGCATTTTACACCCACTTTGTAAAGATTCTAGCCTCATGTTTTTCCAGTGTCTGGATCTGGAGTTTTCTTATACACAATTCTTTTTCCCTTCTCTGGCATGAGAAAATTAAATGCATCTGGGACAGAGATGGCAGAGTTCTCATCAAAATGCTACTGTCCCTGAGAGCCAAATTCAGCTCTGGAGTAAGTGGGTACAACTACTATTGAAATCAATGGGACGAGATGAGTGAAGTAATATCTTTTACTGGACCCGCTTCTGCACACACAGCATAGATACTTGCTCAGCTGTTGTGGTGATAGTCATATAAGCAGATAGGTACTTGCAGTGACTCTTGTGGCAGAGGAAGGACAGAGCTGGTTGTGATGACTCCAAAGAAGGTTCTTTGTTCAGGATGTTGAACCCAGACAAAGTCTGTAGTTCTTCCTGGCTCTCTAGCTCCAGTCTGATTCACCTCTGGTGTGGCCTACTGTCACCAATAAGGATCTGCCCAGATCCTGGCCACCGGAGGGAAATGGAGTGCTGATTACATTACACCAGCAAGAAGCAACTTGTTACTACATGGGCTGGGAGGATTCCAGGTTAAGGAGCTGATTCTGCAGTCCTTATTCATACAGATGACTGTGGGAGTTTTCTCAGCGTGAGAACTGCAGGATTAGGCCCTGAGTCATAAAAGAGCAAAGCTGAGTTTCACCTAAGGAAGCAGAAATCTTCTAGGAATGTATTTGCTTCTAGCATGGATCAAGGCAGGCTCTTTTTCTGGTCAGCTTATTAAAAAAAGGAACAAAGGATTTCAGAAGAGGTAGAAAAAGGAGCCAAGATTACTCAGGAGACTCTTACCTGGGCTTCATAGATTCCAAAGCTAGAATGGTACAGTATGATAACAGACGGAAGTCCTGTATAACACAGGCCTTAGAACTTCCCCACAATATCTCCTAGAGCAGATCTTTTCAGAGAACATCCCATCTAGATTTAATAATTGTCAGTGATGGAGAATCTACCATGACTCTTAATAAATTGTTCCAGCAGCTAGTTACTCTCACCATTAAAATTTCACCCCATAATCTTCTTGTTGTTAAGATAAGTAGATTCCTATTACCCTCTTTCGTACTGCTCCCTGTTAGGTAGCAACTCAGAGCACCTTTTCTCCTGTGAGGACCAGATTGGCTGTTGTCTATTGGAGGATGATTTCCAGAAGAAAAGTTCGTGTGGATGAGAATAAACTTTTTAAAGGCTGGTTCATTCCTCTGGCATTATCAGCATCCTCAAAAGACCTATTAAATACTGCTGCACTGTAGAGTAAATCTCAAACTCTGAAATTAGAAAGCATCTGCAACTGTTCAATCTGCCCATCGCTGTGCATTTCGGTTGCATCTGTGTGTGTATTTCACACCATTTCCCTTCCTTACTATAGGTAGATTCTTTTTAGAGGGCCCTCTTGGCATTTGTATCACTCCATCAGTATGCTCCACTCCTTCAGCTAACAGGCCTTCACCAAAAATACCCCCCAAAACTCAGCACCCCCAAGCAGCTGAGGTAACAGGAATAGCTACCAAATGGGAGGACTCTGTTTTACCCCAGGCCAGGCTGGGTCTGGGAGCACAGAATAGGCACTGGCTCATTGCAATCTCACACTCATTTTTCACCATTGTGACTCAATGACTTCAATGGCATTACTCCTGTGTGAAAGGAGAATCAGGCCCAACATGTTCAGCCTCACATATGGGTCCTGAAATGGCACGGTCAGGTTCCACCCAGGAACTGTATCTTGCTCTCCTTGGGTGGGGGAAAAGTCACCAGGGACAAAGGGTGGAAATCTTGATTGGCACCATCAAGAAAACCTGTGATTTTGCCCCCCCCCCCCAGCCTAGAGAGCTTGAACAACATCATAATAGTATTTTGATGTCTGTTCAATTTTGTTTTTAAATCATCCACCCGCTAATACTCATCCTATAAGACAGAAAGCGATTGAATTAAATGCCAGACAATAAAAACAAAGTTCTCCATTGCGTGAGGTGCCTGAATGATTATTAAGAGAAGTTGCCATCCTGCGGCAAATCCCAGACCCCCCCAAAAAAAATTTTAATTAGCCCATAAATCCAACAGCAAAATCTGCTCCTACCCCCACACCCCCTATGACACCTGTACCCTCAGGGTTCCCCATAAACCTCAAACTGGGAAACAGATGATCTTTATAGCATGCCCTGAAAGACAATCGGTCAGTGACAATGCCCTACTGCCTGCTTTTTTCCCCTCCTGTAGTGAAGAGGATAAAGCTTGAATATCACTTCTAAATGCAGCTGGGGCACTACAGCACAGGGAGACTTGCAGTCTTTTTGGTAGGCAGGTCCAAGGCTGCATAGGTTAAAATCAATGACTTATCTCCCCCAGCTAGTGTTGATCACAGGACACTGGTGTTGTGTGCTGCTGCGATACATTGCTTCATAAACAGGTTGCTATGTTCTGCACCAGCTTTGGTTACCAAATGGGTTTAAGGTGTGGAGCGCATTGAGTGGCATAGCCCGGAAGTGACACATGTATGTATAACAGCAGCAATGTCCTTATGCAGGAGGGAAGATTAGGAAGGTGTGTCAACAGGCTGCAATCAATTTTCTATGGGTTAAACCCCTTCACTCAAAGTTGCATCCAGGACAGCAGCATTCACATGGCTCACATCATGTCCCATTGAAATGTTGTGCTATGTGGTAGGTGACCAAGCAGGTCACCGAGCAGGAACTGATAAAGGGATTAAAGCCTGCTAGTGTCTTAGTCCTGAGGTATGAACTCAGGACATGGTCTGACAGAGGAAAATAACAGTAAATGATGGGTCTGATGGAGGGGGGAACAATAAAGAGACCACTCCCTTCTGGATTAAGAGGTTAATGCAAGCCAAAGCACTGGAGCATGGCTGATGGAGGTGCAGCCTGGCAATGAAAAATTCACAGGCTAACATCTCAAGCCTCTGCCAGACTGCTAAGTGTTGACCATCATTACCCTGTGCCCATTATGTCATTGCCAGGCTGTAGATGCTGAACCTTTGCAGAAGAATAAGATTAGAAACTGATGGTCAGTTTGCATCTGCTACGGCACTATTCCCTGAACTGCTGGTTTATATCTATTCTCACTCAAAGTGGAATAATAAGGCACATTGAAGAGTTGGAAGGGGTGTGTGCCAGCTATGGGCCTATTCCTGGGCCTACTGAAGTCAGTGGAAGTTGATCTCCATGAGAACAGGATTGGACCCAGTAATGCACCGAATCCTGACAGGTCCTGAGCACTTGCAATTCCAGCACAATTAGTGGACTTCATGTGCATAGCAGTTTGCTCAGCAGTTGCTTAGCATCCCTCAGGATCTGATCTAATACTACAGGATTTGAACTAACAAGACACTTTAACTATACAAATGCTGAATATGCTTCTCATCTTTACCTGGAGGAAGGGAAAAACCTCAAAACCCAAAGAGGTATGTTAAATAAATGGATGCCCAAAGTTTTCACAAGTTGTTGCAGAGAATATAAATTGGAAACCTGGTAAATGTTCCAGACACAGAGTAACACACGGAACTGATCAGGGAGACATGCTAGCCTAATTCCACAAACAGTCACCTTCCCAAAGGATGTGGGAGAGGCAGTATGGTTTGAGGATTGAAGCATGAGGCTAGGAATGAAGACTTCTAGGTTTTACTCCTCATTCTACCCCTGACTTACTGTGCAACTTCAGACAAGAACCTAATCGGTCTCCATCTTTAATCCTTGGCAGCCTCACTGGCATGTTGGAAATCTTGGTTGCTTAACGTTTCTAAAGTGCTTGGAGATCCTCCAATGTAAAGCGCAAGTGCTGAGTGTGATTTCAGGATCTTGCAAGTGTCCAAACCTCAATGGAGACAGGATGTCATCTTTGATTAGTAGTTCAGCTCTTACATTAAAAGAAGCCTTATTTAGACTTGGTTATACCAAAGCACAGAAACAGAGAGAGGAAGAGAAATGCATTCATGTGCACATACAGTAAATTTGCCTGACTAAGGACTATTAAATAATAATTAAAATCTGAGGAACACCTTCAGAAGTTGGTGCATAGTGAATACTCTTTTCATAGAGCCAATTCACTAAATGTAGTTGTTCCCTATATCAGAGGCTGTTATTAGTATGTCCCACTATATAAACAAGAATAATTTCAGCCACTTTTAAAATGAAGCCATCTCTGGAATGCGACGCACTAGTTGTTTAACAACAGATCAAGACTCTGCGTCAGTTTGAGACTGAAAAATACCACAACCAATTGACACTGCAGAAGAACATAGGCAGGTAGTTGTAACTGCTCTCACAGTCATAACACCATGACTAACAGACTAGCTTGTGAAAACTGCCATGGGATGTTTGTCTCTTCCGAAAGATGGCCTTTCCAGAAGCACACAATATATCTTAACATGATGCTGGTGCATTGCCTCGGTAGTGATTCAAAGGGAGGGTGCCATCTACTTAATCAGCAACACCATTTCTGCAGCCCGTGGGATCTATTCTCTGCTGTCTTGCAGCTTGTTACTCATTTACCCCTGTGTAAAGCGCTATCACGGGTGTGCATGGAGAATGCTCATTTGGCAGCACTGAACGCTCACTTTGCTGAGGGGTAAACGGCTGCAAAAGATACACGGCAGTAATTTCACACAACTGGGTGGCTTGGGATCTCCAAGATTATACTTCTGGAAGTCAAAGGAAAACTTTGATAAATCAAGGCCTGAAAGGCACATTGATTTAGTGGTGCAGGGAGCAGCAGACAGACAAGCGCAAACATTGGTCTTTTCCTCTGTTTCATTCACTCGCTCTCTCATTTTCTCCCTCCCTTACCCCCCTGCTTAAAGCTTTTATGCTTTGCCATACACAGCTAGACTGTATGAGTCAGGAACATACCTCGGTTTAGATGCCCCCAACTTTTTTTTTTCTTCTGTATACTAGCCACGCAATTTACGATGACAATAAATCGGTAGCAGAAACATACTTTCCATTTATTAGTGACTTTCTGTATAAAAATGAATATAAAAGGCAGCATTCCCAGGACTCTCACCTAAATCCCAGATGTTGTGCTGTAGCAGTGCTGGCAGTAGACATAGCTTCTCTTCTCAGGTTGAAGCTGGGGACCTCATTCAAGCTGAGTTGCTCAGGCCTCTGATAAAGCTTTGTGGGCTTCCAGCTGCTGTATTATTTCAGGTTTCAGAGTAGCAGCCGTGTTAGTCTGTATTCGCAAAAAGAAAAGGAGTACTTGTGGCACCTTAGAGACTAACAAATTTATTAGAGCATAAGCTTTCGTGAGCTACAGCTCACTTCATCGGATGCATTTGGTTTTTTCCACCAAATGCATCCGATGAAGTGAGCTGTAGCTCACGAAAGCTTATGCTCTAATAAATTTGTTAGTCTCTAAGGTGCCACAAGTACTCCTTTTCTTTTTGTATTATTTCAGAGTCCTTTCCTGCCTGAGTTAATAAACAACTGATTCACTCTCTTTTCCCTAGTTACAAGCTAGTGGAGATGACTCTAGACCTTGAAGGTGAAAAGGAGGCAATCAGGGAGGATAAAGAGACTGCGGAGGAGTTAAATGACTTCTTTGCATCAATCTTCATTTCAAAGCAGTGTTCAGACTGAATTGGGAGGATTTAGGGTGTGTGTGTGTGTGTGTGTGTGTGTGTGTGTGTGTATTTCCCTTCCTCTGATGGAGTTTAATTCACCTCTGTGGGTGCTGCTGTACTATCCCTGAAAGGAACGACCTGAGTCCATGAACCAGGGTACTTCTCAAGATAATTATTCCCCCTGGGGAATATATCTGGCCAAAGCAAGGGGCATTTAAAAAGAACCAGTTTTCAAGGGTTGAGGGTGCAGGGTACCACTTCAGGGGGTGTTCTCCTCTTCCATGCTGCAAAAATGCTTGTTTCCTGCACAGCCACCCAGGAAGCTGGCTTAGTTGTTACACAGAGCAAGGTGAGGCACTGTCAGACAGAAGCCTAAGACAATAAGGTAAAGGAACAAGTTAAGAAATTAAGGCCCTGATCTTGCCCGGAACACTCATGAAAGAACCACACAAATCCCCACTGAAGTCAGTTGGCTTCTGTTTGAGCACATGGCTCTGTTTGTATGACTCAGCTTGCAGAATTGGGGTTAAATCAAGACAGGATGAAATTCCCCTAGGGAGTTCTGAAGGAACAAAGTATTATACTGTAGTTGAAAACCTGTGTAATTTACCATTAAAAGCAGCCACCTCCCTGGAGTTACAGCTGAATAAATAGAAACTCATCTGGCTAAAATATATTTTTGTAACTCAGTTGCTGAGTTTGATTCAGTTAGCTTTGCAGGACCGTATCATTCGCTTCTCGGGAGTAATTGGACAACCACCAGCTACTTGTGAAAACATCTTCCAATCCTAAAAGTTCAATCGTGTTCATCTGAAAATTCATACCAAAAGAGCTTTGTTTTATTTATTACTTTCCTATTTAAAATTCTTAAACCAATCAGGGAGCAGATACAAAACATTGTGCGACTTACAGGACCAATCAGAGAATATGAATAATAAAGAGTCAAAGAAAATTGTTTGCTAGTAACTTGAGGACAGGCCCACAAAGATACATAGGCACCTATTTGTCTCTTTAGGTGCCTAAATCCACCATTTAGATTCCACTGACACTCAAAACCACTGCTTATCTACCCACTAACCCTGTATGTTAATAAGTTTCTGGTGGTTGGCATTTGCAAAATTGCCTAAATTTGGGCACTCCCCACAGAGCTAACAAGCTGCTCTGAGCCCTAGCTTAAGCTGAAGCGGGATTCTCAAGTTAGGCATTACCCCACTGATCTTGCTAGCAGGGTCCAATGCGATAGTTGTGCTCTAAGCACACCTAAAATCTGATATTTGTAAGACCCTGTAGCAGGAGGGCTGGATGCCAGGCAATACTAGGGGAGGGGCAGCAGCTGTACAAAAGCCAGAGGGTGGTAGTTGTTTCAGAGTAGCAGCCGTGTTAGTCTGTATTCGCAAAAAAGAAAAGGAGTACTTGTGGCACCTTAGAGACTAACAAATTTATCTGAGCATAAGCTTTCGTGAGCTACAGCTCACTTCGTCGGATCCATTCAGTGGAAAAATATATCCACCGAATGCATCCGATGAAGTGAGCTGTAGCTCACGAAAACTTATGCTCAAATAAATTTGTTAGTCTCTAAGGTGCCACAAGTACTCCTTTTCTTTTTTGGTGGTAGTTGTGTTTCCCTGATGGGTAGAGCCTTCATCTGGGATGCGGGCGATCCAGGTTCAAATCCCTCCTCTGCCTAATTTGGAGCAAGGGCTAGATCTGAAGTTTCCCACTTGTCAGTGCCCTTGCAGTTCTGCAGTGGAGCAGTTTTATTGACGCTGTTCCACTTTGTATAAATTAATGGGGTCGGAGAGAAAGAGTGACTCTATAGCCCAGTGGCTAGGGCACTCAGCTGGGATGTGGGAGACCCAGGTCCATATCAGGCAAAGCAGAGATTTAAAGTTGTTTCTTCACATCTTAGATGAATACCTTCATCACCAGGCTATTCATAGCAATGTAGGGCTGGAAAGGACCTTGAGAAGGCATCAAGTCCAGCCCCTCCGTGCTGTGGCAGGACCAAGCAAATCTAGCCCCGTGTTTCTCAATGACCGATCCGTGGATTGGTGCTGGTGCCTAAGATCTCACTGGCACAGTTTAGCAAGGCAGCAAACCGGTCCCTGGTATCAAAAAGGTTGAGAAACGCTGACCTAGACCACCCTCGACAGGTGTTTGTCCAACTTATTTTTAAAAGCTTCCAAAAATGGGGCTTCCTGACCTTCCTTGGAAGCCTATTCCAGAGCTTAACTACCCTTATAGTTAGAAAGATTTTCCTAATATCTAACCTAATTCTCCCTTGCTGCAAATTAAGCCCACTACTTCTTGTCCTACCTTCTGTGAACATGGAGAACAATTGATCATTGTCCTCTTTATAACAGTCCTTAACATATTGGAAGACTGTTATCAGGTTCCCTCCTCAGTCATCTTATTGTGTTCTCTCTCTGGTTTTTTTGCACAAAACATCGAAAGACCTCAGTTTTGTCTTGTTAGGGCCAAACAGCTGAGCGTCCCAAGCAGCTGAGCATCCCAAGCAGAAGGAGGTGCCTATCATGGGCCTGTCAGTCAGGTGCTGAAGGTCCAGATCAATGGGCATTAGGTGCATAAATACCTTTGAGGATCTGGGCCGAAGCCCTCCCTTTTGTTCCCCATTTCACTCTTGGGTTGAGTAGCTGGCTCCCTGCTCAGTTTGCTGGCTTCTGAGGATCCATCCTTCCTTAGGCCCCTAACTCTCCCCAGGCCTTGTCTAGGGTGCCTAACCTGGAGCAGAGGATTCTACAAGGCGGGATTAGGCCTTGCAATGTTGAGCAGAGCAGTGCCTAAGGACCCTTCTGGTTCTGGCCCTCACTGTCTGATTGTTTGGCCACGCTATTTGGTGAATGTTTACAAACACTGCATACATTTAAAGAGAATCAGGATTGGTTTCCAGTCAATTTGCTAACCAAAAGGGGGCTGAATGCATAACAAATACTACTTATGATGAGTAATTTGACCAGGTAGGACTGGATTATGGCCAACATATCTATCTATTTAATAGGAGCTAAGGGTAATCCTGGGAATTACAGATCTTTCAGTCTTATTTCAGTTGCAGGAAGAATTTCTCAATTGGTTTTGGAATTGAGAAAGGAATGGTAGACACAGTAATAAAGCACCTTGCTAAGTATAAATTTCAAGTGACAAACCATCCTGACTTTTTAAGGGTAAATCTCTTTGTGCCTGAGTTTCCCCATCTCTAAAATTTAAATAATGCTACTTCCTGGCTCCCACCTCTTGTTTTTTTAGCTAGTTCAACTGTAAAATCTTTGGATTTTCTCTTATTGTATGTATAGTGTTTAGCACAGTGGGCCCCTGATCTCAGTTAATCCAAATAAATTGTGCCTCTTCAACATTAATAACCTGGTAGATGCTGTCATGGGATACACCACTCATCCGTGGACTGGTGCCTCCTCCTGGTACTCTGGGGATTAGCTGAAGGCCAACATCCCCCCCAATCCGCGGTTTACATACCGTCACTGTGTCCTCCTGCAGTCTCAGGAACCACAGCATCCTCTTTGTGGCTTGGCCCTCTGGCCATGTCACTGTCAGAGTTCCCTCTTTCCAGGGGAGATTTAACTTCTCAATAATCCTAGGCAATCCTCTTGATCAGGGCCTTGCTGCCACTTGCCCAGTGGCTGGTAGGGGAACCGGGGCCCACACTCTTCTCTGGGTTCCATCACAGGGACCTCAGCTCAGCAGTCTGGGCCTTCCCTCTCTGGCCTCATTATTCTATCACTGGGTTGCTTCCTACTACTGGTTCCCCTTGTCTTCCTGGGCCTACCAGTTTCCAAAACCTCTTCCCGGGAGTGACCGCAGCCTGCAGTCCCCACTTACTTCTTCCTTTCTCCTGGGAGCATCTGCATTTTCCCAGCAGCCTCTTCTGCTTTCAGCTCCTGGGCTTTATAGGCCCTGCCTGTTCCTACCCAGCTGAGTCTCCTTAATCAGCTGCCTATTGGGTTATTTGGCCCATCTGACCTGCATTAAACCCTGCTGGGTGAGTGTGGGATAATCAGCCCCTCACAGATGCCTTTCAGGGCATTAACAACACAGCAGATAAAGGAGAACTGGTAAATACAATATATTTAGACTTTTGACTAAGTCCCTCACAAGAAGGTATTAGCGAAATACATTAACCATAGAGTGTGAGAGAAAGCACAGCTATCAATTAAAAAGTGGTTAAGAGGTAGGAAACAAAGAATAGGGCTAAGCGTTCAATTTGCAGGATGGAAAGGACATTAATAGGAATGTACCCCTGAGGTCAAGTTAGTAAAGACTAGTGTGGAAATATGAGGAACGCCATAAGTACCTAATTAACTTCAGAAATTGCCAACATGATGGCAGATGAATTTCAACATGGCCAAATCTAAGATAATACTAGTTGAAAGGAACAACTTAAATGCCTTGTACACACTGATTGGCTTTGAATTAATTCTAACTTCTCAGGGAGGGGGGGAATAAAAAGACCTGAAGGCATCATTGTCAACAGCTCAATGAAGATATCTACTCAATGCGCAGTGGGAGGGTTGAAGAAGTGAATGAGACATTAGCTGAATTAAGAAAGGGGTGGAAGAGGCTATGGAAAATGTTAGAATTGATGGTGCATTCTCACCCACATGCCGCGTTCAGTTTTGCTCTCCCTTTTGTTAGAAAGGAGATATGGTAACACAAGATCCAAAGAAAGGCAATGCAAGTGATTTAGCAGCATGTGGTTTTCTAATGTAGGGAGAGATGAAAATGACTAGGGTTAATTGGTTTGGAAAGGAGAAGAATAAGTGGTGATAGGAGAGATTAATTTAATATAATGAATGGGAAAGATTAGGCTAATCTGCCACTCTGATTTTTTTTACCCTGTTCCATAAAATAGAGAATGAAGAGAAATTCAATGAATGTCAAAGGCAATACATTTAAAATGGGTAAGAGGAAACATTTCTCATGCCACACATAGTACGTCTGTAGAACTTGGGGCTTGTCTACATTACTGGCTGGATCGATGGGCAGCAATCGATCCAGCGGGGATTGATTTATCACGTCTAGTCTAGATGCGATAAATCAACCGCCAAGCGCTCTCCCATTGAGTCCGGTACTCGAGCAGAGGGAGAGGCGCAGATGGAGTCGACGGGAGCGTCAGCTGTTGAATCACTGCAGTAAAGACACCATGGTGAGTAGATCTAAGTATGTTGACTTCAGCTATGTTATTCACAGTGTAGACCAGACCTTAGTGGTGCAGAGTGTTACTGGGGCAAATAGTTTAAGAAGACTTTTTAAAAAAAGATGTAAACATTAATTGGGTTAGCCTCTCCTGTCATATGTATCAAGGTAAAAATTACAAGGGCTCATAATGTAGTAAAGTGGTCGTCACCGGATGAACTGGGTTATTATGGGTTGGAGCCTTGCTTCACCCCTCCCTTACATCTTGATCTAGTCAGTGGGAGTTCCTGCATCCCCAGTTGTATTGTGATGCCATTTGAATAACGCAGCAAATTCCCAACCTGCAGTCTGGTGAGGAGAGTTGTAGTTGCATTCAGCAGTCCCTTTACAAAAATTAATGTTCATGGCATGAATCAGTCAGGAGTTGTGGGCAGCAAGGACTGTCTCCCCATGGTAATAATGCTGAATAAAACTTTCCTCTTTTAGAACTCAAAGCACTTTACCAAGGAGGGTAAATGTCCTTGTCTCTATTTGACCACTGGGGATCCTACGGCACCAACTGGTTAAGTGACTAGTTCAGGGCACATAGTAAGTCAATGGCAGAGCTAGGTTCTGAATCCAGCTCAGTAGCTCCTTAGTGCTGCCACACTAATGGCTAGCTAGAGAAAAGCTGCAATAATATTCTAATTGGTCTTATGTGCATCTGGACCCCTCACAAGAGGAGGAACTCATAGAATTTCCTTCCAGCTTTTCCAAGGAGTGGCAGGGTTTGTCTCCTCTGCAGATGAAGCTAGAGGTTCAGGCCTTAACCCCAGCAGATTCTCCCACAGTCCCCTGGAGGTACAGGGCCATCTGCACAGAGATCCTGTCTTTCTGCACTGGGTGTATGGCTCTGAGCTGCTCTTCCTGGTTCTCCGGCAATGTGACTCTGTGCCTGCAAGGATTCCACAGCTCCGCCCCTCAAGCTCTTTCAAGCTCAGGCTATTCTAACTCCTGTGCTGATGCCCTGGTAGGAGGATAATATCTGCTCTCCCTCCCACCCAATGTCTGTCACTCCTCATCACAGACATATGCTTGGATCCAATGAGAATTGTTTGCAGATCCAGAGATGAGTTTGGGTGCCAGAGGTGACTGATGCACACACATATTGTGTATCTAGGGACAAAGCTATTCATGGAGAGTTAGTTCCAGCCATGCATCTAAAGGCATGCACACAGGTCACAGTACCCCACCCATGACAATAAGAATAGGCTGTATATGTTGTGCTCACCCTGTGTGCTCTAGTGACTAGAGCCATGCAAAAAGTTGTTTACCACCCCCAAATCCATGTGTACTTCCAGGTTTCAGGGTTCATGAAAAACTCAAGACCTAGTTTAGGTTCACCTTGTGTCACCGGCAGATCAGGTGTCAGTTCACGCCAAGGCCCCACCTGGACACTGACGAATGCATCGCTGGAAACCAGCCTGACTGACCTATGTGAAAGTATTATTAAAATAGGCATTAGATTTATAAAAAAATGTGTTTAGACTTTATGAAATGCTGGTAGGATGCTGCATGATTAATCTCACTTAACTTCTGTACCCCATATTATAAGGTAGTATGTAAGTATTTGCTCTGAAACTGTAAACCCCCTCAGTCAGGAGAGAAGTATTCCCAAGTGTGAAATACTAGTTTACCACAAGAGGTGTCATCTCCTTTCCAACAAAAGAAGGCCCATAGATACCAGACAAACCATTGTGGAACATCAGAGGACAAAAACTTTGCTGATTGCTCCCCCCACACCCATGAAGAGGGGACGTGCACAAACACTCATCCCATCAGGTTGAACTGTGGGAGAAGGGAATAAAAATCCCTGACAAGAAGGAACTGTACCTCTTTATGCTGCTTGGACATTGGGGAGCAAAGATTTCTAAGCATAAGCAAGAGATCCCCAGCTGCTTGGCCTGGGATGGCACTAAAGGATACATAGAGCTTGCATATAGCTTCTATCAGTTTTTGGAACCTTGGACTGTAACTCATTTGTGTGTGTATGTTCACCTGCTTTCACATTGTAAATAACTCTCATTTCTTTTTCTTAGTTAATAAATCTTTAGTTAATTTATTGTAGGATTGGCTACAATATTTTCTTGGAGGATCTAAGGTGCAATTGACCTAGGGTGAAATTGACTGGATCTTTGGGACTGGGAGTAACCTGAATATTGTTATGATTTTTGGTGTAAGGGACCATCTATCACAAAGGCAGGCTTGCTTGGGTAGCAAGATAGATCAGAGTACCGAAGGGGACGGTCTGTGACTCTGTTAAAGCTGTTATAGTGCTTGAGGAGTTCACACTGGATACTTAGTTGGTGAAATCTAAGTATAGAACTCACAAGTTTGGAGTTTGTGCCCTGGTTCTTCACAGTCTGCCCTGAGGTTCATACTCACACTCGTGAACCACTCTAGACAGCTTGACACACCTAAAAGTTCACTAAAGTTTGCAAACCTAGGCCCATTTTGGGAGACTCTAGGACCAATTTCGAATGGCCAGCTGGGTCAGGGCAGGGTGTACAAAAGTCTCCACCTCACGTGGTTTGACATGAATCCAGGTGAGTCCCAGCAACACCGTTTCAGTCTGAATTTTTGAGTTCCTTTGCACCTGAAACTCAAAGCAAAATTCATGGAGCACTATTCCTCCTGGGGTCAACTCCATTAATGTCAGAGCACTAACAGCAAGGATGAATTTTGGCCAAGAGGCACAAAACCAAGTTAACCCAAAGAAGTTTGCAAAAACCCCTGTGAACTGAAACTCTAGCACTTGTGGTGACACGAATTCAGGGCAGGATCAAGGCTTTATGACATGGGAGGCAGGTTGTGGGCTGGTGGAAGAGCTACCTGCACCGTGAACCCTTGGAGGAATTCTATCATAGAATCACAGAATATCAGGGTTGGAAGGGACCTCAGGAGGTCATCTAGTCCAACTGCCTGCTCAAAGCAGGACCAATCCCCAACTAAATCATCCCAGCCAGAGCTGTGTCAAGCCTGACCTTAAAAACTTCAAAGGAAGGAGATTCCACCACCTCCCTAGGTAACGCATTCCAGGGTTTCACCACCCTCCTAGTGAAAAAGTTTTTCCTAATATCCAACCTAAACCTCCTTCACTGCAACTTGAGACCATTACTCCTTGTTCTATCATCTGGTACCACTGATATCCATCCTCTTTGGAACCCCCTTTCAAGTAGTTGAAAGCAGCTATGAAATCCCCCCTCATTCTTCTCTTCCGCAAACTAAACAATCCCAGTTCCCTCAGCCTCTCCTCATAAGTCATGTGTGCAGTCCCCTAATCTGATGCTTTCCAATGTTTCAACATCCTTCTTGTAGTGTGGGACCCAAAACTGGACACAGTACTCCAGATGAGGCCTCACCGATGTTGAATAGAGAGGAACGCTCACGTCCCTCGATCTGCTGGCAATGCCCCTACTTATACAGCCCAAAATGCCATTGGGCTTCTTGGCAACAAGGGCACACTGTTGACTCATATCCAGCTTCTTGTCCACTGTAACCCCAAGGTCCTTTTCTGCAGAACTGCTGCCGAGCCATTGGGCCCTAGTTTGTAGCGGTGCATGGGATTCTTCCGGCCTAAGCTCAGGACTCTGCACTTGTCTTTGTTGAACCTCATCAGATTTCTTTTGGCCCAATCCTCTAATTTGTCTAGGACCCTCTGTATCCTATCCCTACCCTCCAGTGTACCTACCTCCTCCCAGTTTAGTGTCATTTACAAACTTTCTGAGAGTGCAGTCCATGCCATCCTCCAGATCATTAATGAAGACATTGAACAAAACCGGCCCCAGGACTGACCCTTGGGGCACTCTGATTGATACCGGCTGCCAACTAGACATGGAGCCATTGATCACTACCCATTGAGCCCGATGATCTAGCCAGCTTTCTATCCACCTTAAAGTCCATTCATCCAGCCCATACTTCTTTAACTTGCTGGCAAGAATACTGTGAGAGACCGTATCAAAAGCTTTGCTAAAGTCAAGGAATAACACATCCACTGCTTTCCTCTCATCCACAGAGCCAGTTATCTCATCACAGAAGGCAATTAGATGCTCAGCCAGCATTCCTGGAGGCAACTATAAGGGAATGCAGGTTGGTGGGGGGGAGAGCACCACCTTTGATTTGAGCAGTGCACCCTCTCCCTATGATAACTTTGCTCCACCAGCCAATATCAAGAGGGAAGTTGCTCTCCCCCTGCCCCTTCTCATACCTTTGAGGAAGTCAGTGCTACCACTGTGAGCTTGGAACACCAGCTGTGGCTGGCCACTGTTCAGGAGCACAAAGGTGTGTGTGTGGGGGGGGAGAGGCGGAAGGGTTCTTATGCCCCCTCCCCTCTTGTACACCTGCAGAGAGCAAGCTACAGTCTGACCCTAAGTAGGCATCTCACACATTGAGAAGGTGAGGTACAATTATTAGCACATTCCGTTCTAACGAAATCTTCATTAGAAAGCACTGATACTTCTGCAGTATTCCAAGGCTGAAGGGAGCAATACAACTGCAGGCATCATCATTGCCACTTGAACAATGCTCTCTGGATGTTCATGGATTTATCTTACCAACACCCCAGCGAGGTAGGGAAGTATTATAGCCCTGCTGTAATGCACAGAAAGAGTAAAGTGACCTGCTGAAAGTTGCACAGAGTCAGTGGCAGTGACAGGAATTGAGCCCTGATCTCCAGAGTCCCAGTCCAGTGCCTTGATCATATGACCAGCCTTCCTTCTGTTATTCCTCACCCCTTCCCCTCCCTACTGTTTGTTAATGGTAGCTTGCACGTGCTTTCTGGGCACAGGTCATGTCTTTCTGTTTGATCTCTGAAGCACTGAGCTTACTTTGGGACTCTGCAAAAATGGATAATAAAAATCAATGCCTGATCGCAGACAATTCATGCACAACATTAATCAAATACATTGTATTCTATAAATAATGTTCCCAGTCCTACCCATTAGCAATCGGTTGGACTATCCAGTTCTCCTAAAATGAGATTTTAAAAGGGATCAGTCCCTAATGTAGTAGTTTTTATTTAAGTTTAAAAATATATAACTTACAAAAGGGGGTGTTGGATCTGAGATATTTACTGCTTTTCAGCATTAATCCCATTGTTCTCAGACGTACTGCATGGCTGTGGATCCATAGCTCAGATGCTTCCTTAGGCACACACTGACATGCTGGGTTTTGATGGTCTCTTTGGCAATCCATGGATAATAGGTCACTGAGAGATGTTTTTTTTAAAACTGCACCTTTCAGTCTGTGCTGCTGTGCCTTCGAGGGTGTGCTGAGGCTGTAGTGAGACTTACTGGAGACCAGTGAACTTACACCCACCATAGAGCAGCTTAGGCCTTGTCTACACTATGTGGGAAAGTCAATCTAAGCTACGCAATTTGAGTTATGTTAGTAGCATAATTCAAATTGATGTAGCTTAGATCTATTTCCCGGAGGGTCCGTACTCCCCTTACTCTTCTCATTCTGGTGGAGTACGGGAGTTGATGAGAGAGTGATTTGCTGTTGATTTAGTGGGTCTTCATTAGACCCGCTAAATCGACCATCGCTGCATTGATCGCCGCACTGTTGATCCCCTGGTAAGTGTAGACAAGCCTTTAGAAGCACCTTGGGCAGTGTCTCATGTTGGCACTGACCATGGAATGGCTCTAAAGGACAGCTTTCAATGACAGAGGGTTTATTATATGTGTGGAGCAAATGAGAAAGCTAAGGCAATTAACACAAAACTATGTTTAACATAAGTTGTTGTTGTTAATCAGGGATGAGGCCTCCTTGGGATAGGCTCTGTGCATAAACATAGAAGAAAACACATGGCCAAATGCTCTGCTGGCACCAGTCCATTAAGTCAATGGAGCAATGCCAACAAAATTTTGGCCCACTGTTCCTGCTCCGAACAGTTTATAATCTAAGAAGACAAAGCAACAAACACGAGGTTGGAGAGAAGGAAACAATCAAGAACCTATTTTGGGCATGTATTGCCTTTGCTCTCTGTTTTGTAATCTGATGTGTCAGATAAATACTGATCTTCCCTTATTGCCTTTCAGCTGCCTGCTCCAGCTGCCCCTCATTCTAACATTAATCATAGTTTGTTTTCTTGTAGGGATCAAGGCAGGAGTGAGACTCAAGAAGGGTTTAGCACAGGGATGGCCAACCTGAGCCTGAGGAGCCAGAATTTACCAATGTACATTGCCAAAGAGCCACAATAATATGTCAGCAGCCCCACATCAGCTGCTCCCCCTCCCCCCCCGGTCCCAGTGCCTCCCACCCACTGGCAGCCCCACTGATCAGCATCTCCCCCTCCCTCCCTGAACCTCCTGATCAGTTGTTTCGTGGTGTGCGGGAGGCTCGGGGGGGAGGGGGAAGGAGCGAGGGCATGGCAGGCTAAGAGAAGGGGGTTGGAAAGGGTGGAGTGGGGTCAGGGCCTGTGGCAGAGCCAGGGGTTGAGCAGTGAGCACCCACCATCACATTGGTGCCTGTAGCTCCAGCCCGGGAGTCGGTGCCAAGACAAGGAGCCTCATATTAACCTCTGAAGAGCCGCATGTGGCTCCAGAACTACAGGTTGGCCACTTCTGGTTTAGCGGGAGAAAAATAGCCTTATGGACACATTCAAGAGGAAAAAACATAAAGATGTTTCTGGGAGGCACAGATGACGTGGCAGTCACGGATGGCATCACTGGCAGAGCAGAGGGAGAAGGGGAAACACAATAAGATAAGTGGGCAGGGAAGATGTGAAGTGCCTTAACTTTGCATTCAAATGATGCATTTGGGTGCAAATGTGCAGCTGCACATGCAAAAATACTCTGGCTGCACATGCACACTGCATAATTGCCCATTGAAACATGGCTCTATGCAATTCTTCACCTACACACACAAGGCCAAAATTCACATAGGAATCCATGCAGTTCATTTTGACAATCCGGTTGTAAAATTTCAACTCCAACTTAGCAAGACTTCAGGAAAACACAGAATTGCATTGGGACTGGATGGAACGAGAAAGAGATAAAGGGTCTGATAAATAGCTCCTGAACTCTGGCCACTGATTTTAATGGGGCACAGGTCAAATGGGCTCCGTGAAAGAGATTGATATCTTAATGCTGTTCCTAGTGGACAAAGATCCACAACATAATAAATCCCTCGGCAGTGGCACCTTAATATTATGGGGATTGGCACCTTAGGAACATGAATTATAGTACTAAGAATCTCTGCAGAGAGGCCAGAAGTTGAATGAACATGGAACCTTTCTGCTCCCACCTGTAAGTGAGTCCCCCCGGTCAGAATAGATGCATGTGGGTGGAATGCTGTGTAGGAAACTTGAACTGTTCCTACCTGGGCATGTTCTGTCAATAGAGAGAAGACTTTATTATTCAAGGATGCTAATCGAGTCCAGCTAGTTAGCACTAAATGCCATTTTATCATTAATGTATGCTGTTGGTCCTGGGTATTGCACTGATCTCTTGGCAGCGATCAATTGCACAGATAGCTAAGCAGGAGAGCAGCAGGATAGATATTGCTTGTCACCATGAAAGGTTTTCCTCCTTTCCCCCCCCTGCTGCTGGTGATGGCTTATCTTAAGTGATCACTCTCCTTACAGTGTGTATGATAAACCCATTGTTTCATGTTCTCTGTGTGTGTGTATATAAATCTCTCCTCTGTTTTTTCCACCAAATGCATCCGATGAAGTGAGCTGTAGCTCACGAAAGCTTATGCTCTAATAAATTTGTTAGTCTCTAAGGTGCCACCAGTACTCCTTTTCTTTTTGCGAATACAGACTAACACGGCTGCTACTCTGAAACCTGTGATTATGCAAGGCACTGAATTTAGCCGTATAGAGTGGAAATCTGTCAACTTCATGAAAAAACTCGCACAGATACAGACAGACATCATCTTCCTCTCCAAATGCAAACAGATGGACATCATACCGAAAGGACTGAAGGTAAAAAATCCATTACAATCTACATACCACACAGACTATGTTGACAGCTTGTGCCACACACTCTCAAAGAAACTGCGGAACCACCTGATCAACATCCTCTACAGCAAACAGGGAAAGATTAAGAATGAGCTCTCAAAACTGGATACTCTCATAAAGAACCAACCTTCCACACAAACTTCCTCGTGGCTGGACTTTACAAAAACTAGACAAGCCATTTACAAAACACACTTTGCTTCTCTACAAAAGAAAAAGGACACTAAGCTATCTAAACTACTATATGCCACAAGGGGCCACAACAATGGTTCCCGTAACCCACCCAGCAATATTGTTAATCTATCCAACTATACTCTTAGCCCAGCAGAAGAATCTGTCCTATCTCGGGGCCTCTCCCTTTGCCCCTCCACCCCCACGAACATGATACAGTTCTGTGGTGACCTAGAATCCTATTTTCGACGTCTCAGACTCAAGGAATATTTCCAACACACCTCTGACCAACATATTAACCCACAGAGACCTTCCTGCCAACACTACAAAAAGAAGGATTCTGGGTGGACTCCTCCTGAAGGTCGAAACAGCAGCCTGGATTTCTACATAGACTGCTTCCGCCGACGTGCACGAGCTGAAATTGTGGAAAAGCAGCATCGCTTACCCCATAACCTCAGCCATGCAGAACACAGTGCCATCCACAGCCTCAGAAACAACTCTGACATCATAATCAAAAAGGCTGACAAAGGAGGTGCTGTCGTCATCATGAATAGGTCGGAGTATGAACAAGAGGCTACTAGGCAGCTCTCCAACACCACTTTCTACAAGCCATTATCCTCTGATCCCACTGAGAGTTACCAAAAGAAACTACAGCATTTGCTCAAGAAACTCCCTGAAAAAGCACAAGAACAAATCCGCACAGACACACCCCTGGAGCCCCGACCTGGGGTATTCTATCTGCTACCCAAGATCCATAAACCTGGAAATCCTGGACGCCCCATCATCTCAGGCATTGGCACCCTGACAGCAGGATTGTCTGGCTATGTAGACTCCCTCCTCAGGCCCTTCGTTACCAGCACTCCCAGCTATCTTCGAGACACCACTGACTTCGTGAGGAAACTACAGTCCATTGGTGATCTTCCTAAAAACACCATCCTAGCCACTATGGATGTAGAAGCCCTCTACACCAACATTCCACACAAAGATGGACTACAAGCCGTCAGGAACAGTATCCCCGATACTGTCACGGCTAACCTGGTGGCTGAACTTTGTGACTTTGTCCTGACCCATAACTATTTCACATTTGGTGACAATGTATACCTTCAAATCAGCGGCACTGCGATGGGTACCCGCATGGCCCCACAGTATGCCAACATTTTTATGGCTGACTTAGAACAACGCTTCCTCAGCTCTCGTCCCCTAATGCCCCTACTCTACTTGCGCTACATTGATGACATCTTCATCATCTGGACCCATGGAAAAGAAGCTCTTGAGGAATTCCACCATGATTTCAACAATTTCCATCCCACCATCAACCTCAGCCTGGACCAGTCCACACAAGAGATCCACTTCCTGGACACTACGGTGCTAATGAGCGATGGTCACATAAACACCACTCTATATTGGAAACCTACTGACCGCTATTCCTACCTACATGCCTCTAGCTTTCATCCAGATCATACCACTCGATCCATTGTCTACAGCCAAGCGCTACGATATAACCGCATTTGCTCCAACCCCTCAGACAGAGACAAACACCTACAAGATCTCTATCATGCATTCCTACAACTACAATACCCACCTGCTGAAGTGAAGAAACAGATTGACAGAGCCAGAAGAGTACCCAGAAGTCACCTACTACAGGACAGGCCCAACAAAGAAAACAACAGAACGCCACTAGCCATCACCTTCAGCCCCCAACTAAAACCTCTCCAACGCATCATCAAGGATCTACAACCTATCCTGAAGGATGAGCCATCACTCTCACAGATCTTGGGAGACAGACCAGTCCTTGCTTACAGACAGCCCCCCAATCTGAAGCAAATACTCACCAGCAACCACACACCACACAACAGAACCACTAACCCAGGAACCTATCCTTGCAACAAAGCCCGTTGCCAACTCTGTCCACATATCTATTCAGGGGATACCATCATAGGGCCTAATCACATCAGCCACACTATCAGAGGCTCGTTCACTTGCACATCTACCAATGTGATATATGCCATCATGTGCCAGCAATGCCCCTCTGCCATGTACATTGGCCAAACTGGACAGTCTCTACGTAAAAGAATGAATGGACACAAATCAGACGTCAAGAATTATAACATTCAAAAACCAGTTGGAGAACACTTCAATCTCTCTGGTCACTCGATCACAGATCTTAGAGTGGCTATACTTCAACAAAAAAGCTTCAAAAACAGACTCCAACGAGAGACTGCTGAATTGGAATTAATTTGCAAACTGGATACAATTAACTTAGGCTTGAATAGAGACTGGGAATGGATGAGTCATTACACAAAGTAAAGCTATTTCCCCATGGTATTTCTCCCTCCCACCCCACCCCCCACTGTTCCTCTGATATGCTTGTTAACTGCTGGAATTAGCCTACCTTGCTTGTCACCATGAAAGGTTTTCCTCCTTTCCCCCCCCTGCTGCTGGTGATGGCTTATCTTAAGTGATCACTCTCCTTACAGTGTGTATGATAAACCCATTGTTTCATGTTCTCTGTGTGTGTGTATATAAATCTCTCCTCTGTTTTTTCCACCAAATGCATCCGATGAAGTGAGCTGTAGCTCACGAAAGCTTATGCTCTAATAAATTTGTTAGTCTCTAAGGTGCCACCAGTACTCCTTTTCTTTTTGCGAATACAGACTAACACGGCTGCTACTCTGAAACCTAGGATAGATATGATTCTCCTCTCACACTAGTGTAACTTCACTGACATCATTGGGGATGCTCCTGATTTGCTCTGCTGGGAAGGGAATCAGGCTAGCAGTCAAAACACTTCATTTCCTGTCTTTGAAATTTTTTTAATTATCAAATTGATTTTACTGGCTGTAAAAGATGCTCCATCAGCTCCACGGGAGACTGCATTTCCTTCTCCTTTGTTTGTTTTAATATGTAATATCTTCAAAGTACTGTAGAAATATTAACTAAGCCTCACAATGAAGCCCAGAGGCAGGTTAGTAAGCATTGTTGTTATTCCCATATTTTAGATGGGTAAACTGAGATATACAGTGTTCGAGTCACAGAGTCAGGGTTAGAACTCAGGCAATTTAAGCTTTTACACTCATGCTCAATCCACTACACCAGACTACCTCCCTTAACAACCTCCCTCAGTGTTACTGTAATGTCATATTTTCCTCTTTTCATTTCATAAGTAAATTTCTGCATCAAAGAACAGATTTATTTCCCTTAGTCCCTCCTGACCAATCCACTCTTGGTTTTACTTCTCCATACCATGCTTGGTGAGGGTGTGTGTGTGTGTGTTTAAAACAATTGGACTTCACCCTATGGAAACAAAAGTGCCTATTTAAGGGCAATATTATCCTCTTGCAGCTGAATAATCAATCTCAACTCTGCTAGTCTGTCCTCCTTTTGTGTGTACAGAATTTTCATTTGATGTGATCAGATATCACAGGAGATTTTTTATATGATGGGGGCAGGATGGAATGGAATGGATTCTATTCTATTCTATTCATACTGTATACACCTGCCCTTATTTGAACCATCTATATTGCACAGCACTCAACTTGTCACCTAAATTGGGAGCATATAGTGGAATTAGTGGAGGGAGAACCTCAAAATGTTTAGAGGTTTCATTTTGTTAAACCAAAATCTGCATACAGATGTCAGAAAGGGGCACAAAATTTATCTTGACATTTCTGGTCTTTCCTTTTGAAGATTGAGAGGGAAGTACTGCACGAGCAGCTGACCTTGATTCTGATCTTTGGCTCTCGCTATATGGATAGTTCTTTCATATGGGCACTCTTCACATATAAGAAATGAACAAAATATCAGGGTTTACCATGAAGATAAAGACAGAGAATCATGCCTTCATTTTAATGGATGATACATTCCTATATATTGTAATATATCAACTAGGATCTTATAGTGAACAAATCTGGTGTGTATCTCACTCAGAAGGAAGCTCTGCGACCAGTCCATATCTGGTACAGAAGTACAATGTAGGGAAAGAACAAGTTAAAATTATTTAGAAAAGTTAGATTTCTTCAAGTCACCAGGGCCTGATGAAACACCTCTTAGAATATTCAAAGAGCTGACTGAGGAGATATCTGAGCCATTGGCGATTATCCTTGAAAAGTCATGGAAGACGGGAGAGATTCCAGAGGACTGGAAAAGAGCAAATATAGTGCCCAGCTATAAAAAGGGAAATAAGGACAACCTGGGGAATTACAAATCAGTTAGATTAACTTCAGTAACCGGAAAGATAATGGAGCAAATAATTAAGTAATCAATCTGCAAACATCTAGACAATAATAAGGTGATAAATAACAGTCAGCATGGATATGTCAAGAACAAATCAAGTCAAACCAACCTAATAGCTTTCTTTGACAGGGTAGCAAGCCTTGTGGACGAGGGAGGGGGGGAAGAAGTGGTAGATGTGGTACATCTTGATTAGTAAAGCTTTTGATACTGTTTTACATGACCTTCTCATAAACAAACTAGGGCAATACAACCCAGATAGAGCTACTATAAGATGGGTGCATAATTGGTTGGAAAACCATTCCCAGAAACTAGTTATCAGTGGTTCACAGTCAAGCTGGAAGAGCATATCAAATGGGGTTCCGCAAGGATCAGTTCTAGGTCTGAGTCTGTTCAATATCTTGATAATGGCACAGAGTACACTTATAAAGCCTGCATATGATACCATGTTGGGAGGGGTTGCAAGTGCTTTGGAGGATAGGGTTCAAATTCAAAATGATCTGGACAAACTGGAGAAATGGTCTGAAGTAAATAGGATGAAATTCAATAAGGACAAATGCAAAGTACTCCACTTAGGAAGGAACAATCAATTGCACACATACAACATGGGAAATGACTGCCTAGGAAAGAGTACTGAAGACAGGGATCTGGGGGGTCATAGTGAATCGCAAGCTAAATATGAGTGAACATTGTAACACTGTTTCAAAAAAAGCAAACATCATTCTTGGATGTATTAGCAGGAGTGTTGTAAGTAAGACACAAGAAGTAATTCTTCCGCTCTACTCAGCACTGATATGGCCTCAACTGGAGTATTGTGTCCAGTTCTGGGTTCTACATCTCAGGAAAGATGTGGACAAATTGGAGAAAGTCTAGAGGAGAGCAACAAGAATGATTAAAAACAAAAATGAAGGAAGATTGAAAAAATGGGTTTGTTTAGTCTGGAGAAGAGATGTCTGAGAGGGGACATAACAACAATTTTCAAGTACACAAAATGTTGTTACAAGGAGGCGGGAGAAACATTGTTCTAGTTAACCTCTGAGGATAGAACAAGAAGCAATGGGCTTACGTTGCAGCAAGGATGGTTTAGGTTGGCCATTAGGAAAAATTTCCTAACTGTCAGGGTGGTTAAGCACTGGAATAAATTGCCTAAGGAGGTTGTGGAATCTCCATCATTGGAGATTTTTAAGAGCAGGTTAGACAAACACCTGTCAGGGATGGTCTAGTTCAGTAGTTCTCAAACTTGTTCTGCCGCTTGTGCAGGGAAAGCCTCTGGTGGGCCGGGCTGCTTTGTTTACCTGCTGCGTCCACAGGTTCGGCCGATCACGGCTCCCAGTGGCCGCGGTTTGCTGCTCCAGGCCAATGGGAGCTCCTGGAAGTGGCGGCCAGTATGTCCCTCGGCCCGTGCCGCTCCCAGCAGCTCCCATTGGCCTGGAGCAGTTAACCGCGGCCACTGGCAGCCGCGATTGGCTGAACCTGCGGATGCGGCAGGTAAACAAACTGGCCCGGCCCTCCAGGGGTTTTCCCTTCACAAGTGGCGGAAGAAGTTTGGGAACCACTGGTCGAGATAATGCTTACTCTTTTCATGAGCTCAGGGAACTGGACTAGATGACCTCTCGAGGTCCCTTCTAGTCCTACGATTCTATGATTCTGTGATATGCATACTGTCCTTCCTGATGCTCATTGTCAGTTTTTATATTGACCTGTGTTTTTTATGTCCTTGCCATAGAGGACCTGACTGGTGGGTTTTGGATAATAAGACATAGGAAAGTAGCTGTTAGCTAAAAATATCTATAGCACAGGTCAAATTAAAGAAGGGATCTATGTAGGTAATGTAAATTTTAATCTGTGGTTACCATTACTCTTGCCATCCTGTTTCCTTTAGTTATGAAGTACAGATGACCCAGCTGAGTTTGCAGTCCTTTGTCTTTAAGTGCCACAAATGCTCTTTGTTTTCCCTGGTACTGCTCTGTTCTGTGCAGAGAGCAAGTGAGTCAATGAAACAGCCCAGGAGCTGACACTGCTGAGATTGTCCCTCTCAATTCCCTCACAGCTCTTTTTGCCTTGCTTGGTGTTGAAATCACAGGGCCTTCATTCAGGTCTTAGACCTGTTTCTTAATTACCATGTGTCTAACTATACAGAATTCAGAGGGAGCCATAAAATCACTAAAACTCACCTAAAATAGCTTTTATATATAAAAAATAGCAACTGTTTTGAAATCAAGTTTTTCATTAACTTCCAGGGCTAGAAGCAAGTGTTTTGTATCACAGTGGAAATCTGACATGCTCTCCTTTCTGAAAATCTAAATACACTATATCCACTGGATCCCCCTTGTCCACATGCTTTTTACCCCCTCAAAGAATTCTAGTAAACAAAGTAGATTGGTGAGGCATGATTTCTCTTTACAAAAATCATGTTGACTATTCCCCAACAAATTATGTTCATCTACGTGTCTGACAATTTTGTTCTTTACTATAATTTCAACCAGTCAGGTTTACCGGCCTGTAATTGCTGAGGTCACCGCTGGAGCCCTTTTTAAAAATTGGCATCACATTAGCTATTCTCCAGTCATTTAGTACAGAAGCTGATTTAAATGATAGGTTACAGACTGCAGTTAGTAGTCCTGCAATTTCACATTTGAGTTCCTTCAGAACTCTTGGGTGCATACCATCTGGTTCTGGTGAATTATTACTATTTAGTTTATTTCCCAGCTTGAAAAAAAGACAGAGAAGGATGATGTGATTTTGCTGTCAGTTCTGGAAGGTGAATTGTTGCAGGTCATGGGGCTGATGGAAATGTGCAGTTTGGGGTGACACGAGGGCCAGAGCCAATGCACTGACTTCACTGAAAATGGAAACAAGCTTTCTACTCTCAGAATGCTCATTTGTCCTGTTTTATAGAGAGATGAGCTTTGTTACTAAAGCCTCGTGGAGAGAAAGGACTGAGACGTCGGCCTTGTTTCAAATGATTTTGCAAAGGAAAAATGACAGGATAACTGTGTACAAATGTCTAAAGAGTGTAAACTTTAAAGGCCTGATTCTGTAAGCATCCTGCACATGGCTGTCCCCTGACACTTCAGGGGAGTTCTACACATGGAGGAGAGAAATTATTTCAGATTTTTCAAGGAGATGAAATGGAGAATAAATCAGCCAAAGGAGAATGCAGACTAAATAGATGGAAAAAATTCACTTCCTAATGTAGAGTGGTAGAAGCCCCATATCTTTAGTTAGTTCAAACTGGACTGAACAAACCATTGGGGAATACATTTCAGGAAACGACCCTATCCTGGCATCTCACTGGGGATAGACAGGACAAATGTACGAGTGTGATTATATGATGGGGTTGCTTGTGAGAGAGGGAGAGAGAATACAGCCCTGGGGAGAGGGGGTCCCTTCCAGTTTATGCCTTATGTTCCTAAAAGCTCATGCTTCAGGGCCTCAGCTGGTCCCCTGCAGGGATCAGGAGGGGATTCCTCCCCCAACACCACTGTATTGTGTTTTGTGGCATGCGGGTTGGTCTCCTTCCTCTGACACGTCAGAAATGGCTCTGGTGAGAGATGGGACACTGCTGAATCGAGAGGGCCAGCACTTTGAGGTGACACCCAGCATTCTAGCTCATACATGCTTATCTGGCTGGTTCTTGTTTGTGTGGTTAGGGTCTAACTGATCACCATTGGAGGGGGCGGGAAGGAATTTTCCCTCAGGTCAGAACTGCAGTGACCTTGAGGTGTTTCCACCTTCCCCTGCAGCATGGGATGGGGGTCACTTGATGAGATTATCTGTGTATATCTTAATCAATTCCCTGCCATTGAGGGAATTGGTCCCTCCTATTCTCTGCATGTGGCACATAATAGTTTAGTCTCCTGTGGGGTGTAATACTTTGGTCTAATTTTGATTGCTGGGTTTAGTGTGCAGGAGATGGGTGGTGTCAGGGGCCTGCGATATACAGCAGGTTGGACTAGATAGTCTAGTGGTCCCTTCTGGGCTTAAACTCTGTGATTCTATGAAGATGGCTTAATAGTTTATTCTGTCTCTCTCTCTATCATCTGCCACACAGAGCTTCCTATAATTATGAAAGGGAGAAGAACAGAAGCTGCCATGAAATCCACTAGGGACATTGCTGTACATATCTGATGTACCTGAGCAATGCTCAGTTACTATGGTGATAGGCAATATAGAAAACACGTAATGTAGAGAAAGAGTTTTATGGTGGGTTTTAATTTGAGGTGTCCTGGATTGAGAAGTGAAGATGGGATAAGTAAAGTACTTTTGAATAACAGTAATTATTATTATTATTGTTATTTAGGTCCTATCTAACTATATATACGTGTGATTGCAAAGTCTTAATATTTCAATAGTACTTTCCCTGAAAGGATCTGAAAGCCCTTTAAAAAGTTAATTAACAAAAACCTCACAACTAGTACCTCTGTAAAGTAGCTATTAATAATAATTATTATTATATTAATTTTGAGATGAACAAACTGAGAGATCAAGACGCTAAAAAATAAATATTCATACATAAGGGCCTAAAGGTAGGCACCATGTTTAGGCTGTGTCACATGGTGGAGTGGACCTTTAAGGGTATTGTGCTTTGCCCTCACTGGTGGTATATCAATAGGGTTGCTAATTTTGGTTGGATGTATTCCTGGAGGGTTCATCACATGATATAACCTTTAATTAAAGATTAATCTTTAATTCCTGGAGATTTACTAACCTTACGAATCAGCTGCCTCCCAACTGATGCAATGAGGCCAGAATTGGGTGATAGCATGTCATAAAAACCAGCAAGTAGCTGAGCTAAAGAACTGTGGGGAGTAGATAGACTCCTGTGGGATTCCTTGGGCCAGGAGAGAGAACCTGGTTTATATATATGACTCAGGCAGATGGCCTGAAGAGTGGAATCCCATACTGAGCAGGCTAGGAAGGAGTAGGGATCAGAGAGGCTCACCTTGGCTCCCAGATAGATCCTGTAGGATTTGTAGATTGGCTCTTGCAGAAGTTCTGGGGTTATGACTGATATGTTCAACTTATGCTATTTTGAAGAAATAAAACTGAAGCGTCGAAAACACGGGGACATAAATCCTGTGCCTGGAGAGAGTTCTTAGCCGACTGGCTTTCAGGCATTTGAATAAGTGGCCTGAATTTCAGAGTTGCTGAATGTCCAAAGCTCCCATTGAAGTTGAGAATCAAATTTAGATGCTTAAGTATGGAGTTAGAAGCTGACTGTTTGGCACCTGAGCTTGAAAATTTTGGCATAAATGATTTGCCCTGGATTACTCAGCAAGTGAATGGCAGAGTCAGGAATGCAATCCATGAGTACTAACTCCTAGATCTCTGCTCTGTCCTGTGGACAAAACCTACGTCAGCCAACCTTGCTTCAGGTTGTTTCCTCTGCCTTTCCTTCCATGCTGTAACAAATACCAAGTTTGACTGCTAGAAATGGAGAATTTGATGAGTCATTGTCTTGTAGAGTGGCATGATGTGTGTAGAACACTGCACTAATCTGCCTACCCATCTCTGTGTAAGATTTATTTATGGCATTCTCTAGCATAATACTATAATATCCTTTCCCATCTCAAATTTCCCGTCTGGTGCCTGCTTACTACAACTTTTTTTTTTTTTGTTAAGTAAGATGATTGTGTATTGAGGCTGAAGGGTGGAGAATATTATGAGGATTTTTGTCATCAGATTAAGACTTTAGACAAAATGAAAATCTCTGGTTAATTATTGAAAGCTCCATGTACTAACATTGGCTCTCGTGTCCTCCTCTCCACCCAATGCCCCTGAAAGACTCAGCTAGGATTTGGGGGGGTTACTCAAGGTAAAAGTGGAAAACATGTTGATGTGATGCCGTGGCCACCGGCTCCGCAGCACTCGGTGGAAGTTCCGAGGCAGTGTATTTGTCTCAGTGAAACATTTTTCATACATGGTAAGCCATAGAA
This sequence comes from Dermochelys coriacea, assembly GCF_009764565.3. Taxonomy (NCBI): domain Eukaryota; kingdom Metazoa; phylum Chordata; order Testudines; family Dermochelyidae; genus Dermochelys; species Dermochelys coriacea. The sequence continues at coordinate 11,740,465 of NC_050069.1, forward strand.
TCGTAGGACTGGAAGGAACCTTGAGAGGTCATCTATTCCAGTCCCCTGCAGTCATGGCAGGACTCATGGCCATGCTTCATTAATATACTTATCCAACATGGAGCTATTTACTGTCTATGTCCATTCTAAGAATGAGGTCCCAGCCCTGCCCTTGCCTTGCTACTCTTTCTGTAAAGCACTCTTTCCAGGCCTGACAGACTCAGGGTCATTATGTGTGTGATGGAACAAGAGCACCCACAGAGAAAGACAGGAATACAGGAGTCTCCCTGCAGGGTCATACTGCTCCATTGAGCCCTGTTCTCTGCCCCCGGCAGTGGCCAGGATGTGATGCTTAATAACAGGATTGCCCAAGGTTTATCCTGAGGCTTCATTATGGTCCAGAGACTTTAAATGCAGTTCACAACTGTTCTGTCCCTCAAGCGCAGCATGGGAAACCTGATCAGCTGGTAGTTTTGATTGGTGATAAACTCAGCCAACACCCCATTTCTGTTCCTCTATCATGTATGCAAAGAATGTTGTCTTGCAGTTATTTTTGCTACAATAATGTATGTACATCTAAATGAAAATTTGGTGGCATGTGGCCAGTGTTGTCTTTGATATCCCTGCTTCAGAGGGATATGAGCCTTCCCCACTTCCTAGCCATTGTACAGTGTACTTGTGAGGAGGAACTTTATCCTGCTGGTGATCACTTCATGCCCTGAAATGTGAGATTTGATTTATGCTCATGATTCTAAGAAAAGGAAGGAGTAAGACTAGCAGAATGAGGACAATGGACTTCAAACAAACAAACAAACAAAACAAACTCAGAGAACTGCCATGGGAAGAAAATCTAAGGGAAAAAGAGTTCAGGAGAGCTGACAGCTTCTCAAAAAGGCAGCATTAAGGGCACAACAGCAAAGTATCCTGGTAAGAAGGAAAGATAGGAAGACTAGCAAGAATCAATATAGAGGCAACAGCAGTTCTTGAATGACCTGAAAAATCAAAGAGAAATCCTACAGAAAGTGGAAATATGGACAAATTGCTAAAAATGAGTACAAAAGTATAGCACAACGATGTAGGGACTAAATGAGAAAGGCTAAGGCACAAAATGAATTACACCTAGTAACAGATATAAAAGACAATAAGAAGAGATTCTATAAATATATTAAAAGCAAGAGAAAGATGAAGGAAAGTGTAGGTCCTCGACTTAGTGGGGAAGAAGAACTAATAATGGATGACACCAAGCAGACTGAGGTGTTTAATGACAATTTTGCTTCAGTCTTCACTAAAAAGGTTAATTATGACTAGATGCTTAACATGGTTAACATTAACAGCCAGGGAGAAGGAATACAAACCAGAATAGGGAAAGAACAGGTTAAAAAATATTCAAGTAAGTTAGATGTATTCAAGTTGGCAGGGCTGGATGAAATTCACCCTAGGGTACTTAAGGAACTAACTGAAGCAATCTCTGAACCTTTAGTGATTATCTTCAAGCAATCCTGGAGGGCGGGTGAAGTCCCTGGGGATTGGAGAAGTACCTAACTTAAAGGGAGCAAAGAGAATCTGCGGAATTGTAGACCAGTCTGCCTAACTTCGATTCATGGAAACATACTGGAACAATTCCTCGAAAGATACTGGAACAATGATCAAACAATTAGTAATTAACTAGAGGATAATGGGTTGATAAGTAATAGACCCTTCCATGCAGCAATCCGTGTCTCCTGTCTGGGAGTGTGTGAGCCACTTGCACACACGAGTGAGACCAGGGACAGCTGCCAGTGAGACCGGTGCCCACCCGAGTGGGCAGTGCTGTGGGCAGTAGAGGCATGCCTGAGGAACTGCCCTTGTGGGGCGTTGGCTCCTGTGAGCAGCAGCCCGACATGTTGCTGCCTTTGCTGATGCAGTTCCCGGTGAGCCCTGCAGCTCTGCGAATATCTGATTTATAGCCACGGAAATCCGTATCCCCAGATATACATTTTGTATCCATGGAGGGCTCTAGTTACTGGCCTAGTGGATAAGGGAACAGCTGTGTACCTAGTATGTCTTGATTTGAGTAAGGCTTTTGACACAGTCTAACATGACATTCTCATAAGCAAACTAGGGAAATGTGGTCTAGATCAGCAGTTCTCAAAATTTAGCAATCTGAGGACCCCCATTTTGACTTAAATTTTTTGGGGACCCCCAACCCCCCCACTCAGCCCAAGTCCTGCCCCCACTCCACCCTTCCCTGAAGGCCCCACCCCACCTCTTCCCACCCCCCCTCACTATACCCCGTTATTGTAGCCTTATTCCTTCACCCACTTACTTCCTTGGTTCTTCTCGCATGAACAGAGAACAACAATACCCAAAGTCCAAAGGTGCAAACAATTAGATGTTTATTGGGGTGAACTTCCAGCAAGCATGATTCCAGTTCCCTTCCTTAGTGTCCCCTTTCCCAGCTCTGACACCACAGAGCCTTACCTGTGTCCCTGTTCCCATTCCTGCTCTTAGCTAAATATGATTCCAATTTCCCCACCCCCATTCCCTGTTTCCATTTCCCTCCCACCCACACACACACTTTCTGATTGACTGCAGACTATATAGTAAAACTTGAGTTCTGCTTAGCTATACCTTAACCAATCATTTTCCTGAAATTTAACTAACTAATCCTAACATATTGTAACATGATTATTTAACCAATTATATCCCTCCACCTTAATTTGTTTACACCCAGCAAAATTAATTATACAGCAGACAGGAACAATCACAGAACCAGACAGAGATTATACAGACAAATAATAGGGAAATGGGGACTACAGTGATAGAACAAACACAGAAATGAGGATTTCACATCGCAGCTATTGATAAGTGGGTTCTTGCCAGACAGGATGCTCTCAAACTAAGTTTCCTTTTCCATCTTCTAGGCACTTCCCTTTCTCTGGAGGCGATGGGCATGATCAGGACAGGATTGTGTTCCTAACAGCCCAATAGCACCTTATTTCAATATGACTAGGTTGGGATGTGAGGAGGAGACCGGTCGCTTCCCAGTTTATGGCTGCCTCTGCTGCTTAGCCAAAGGCCTTAGCCTAAGAACAGGGCCTCAGACTATCACAGGTTTCAGAGTAGCAGCCGTATTAGTCTGTATTCGCAAAAAGAAAAGGAGGACTTGTGGCACCTTAGAGACTAACAAATTTATTTGAGCATAAGCTTTCGTGAGCTACAGCTCACTTCATCGGATGCATTCAGTGGAAAATACAGTGGGGAGATTTATATACATAGAGAACATGAAACAATGGTTGTTACCATACACACTGTAACAAGAGAGTGATCAGATAAGGTGAGCTATTACCAGCAGGAGAGTGGGGTGGGGGGAAACCTTTTGTAGTGATAATCAAGGTGGGCCATTTCCAGCAGTTGACAAGAAAGTCTGAGGAACAGTGCGGAGTGGAGGGGGGATAAACATGGGGAAATAGTTTTACTTTGTGTAATGACCCATCCACTCCCAGTCTCTATTCAAGCCTAAGTTAATTGTATCCAGTTTGCAAATTAATTCCAATTCAGCAGTCTCTCATTGGAGTCTGTTTTTAAAGTTTTTTGTTGAAGAATTGCCTCTTTTAGGTCTCTAATCGAGTGACCAAAGAGATTGAAGTGTTCTCCAACTGGTTTTTGAATGTTATAATTCTTGACGTCTGATTTGTGTCCATTTATTCTTTTACGTAGAGGCTGTCCAGTTTGACCAATGTACATAGCAGACTGTCTCAGTAAGCGAAGGCTCTTACACTGGCAGACAGTGATTTTGATTCTTTCTTTTATACCTCTATAACTAGCCAAGTGATAAGAATACACCTAAATTCTTAGAATATAGGCCTTTACAGACAGGCCTGAATATCTATATCCTAACACAAACCCCCTCCCTCCATCACTCACTCTCCTCCACCCTCACTCACTTTCACCAGGCTGGGGCAGGCGGTTAGGGTGCAGGAAGGGGTGCAGGGTGCAGGCTCTGGGAAGGAGTTTGGGTGTGGAAGGGAGTGTGGGGTGCGGGCTCTGGAAGTGAGTTTGAGTGCAGGATGAAGTGTGGGCTCTGGGAGTGAGTTTGGGTGCAGGAGGGGGTGTGGGCTCTGGGCTAGGGCAGAGGGTTGAGGTGCAGGAGAGGATGAAGGGTGCAAGCTCTGGCTAGCCAGCACTTACCTCGGGCAGTTTTTGAAAGTGACTGGCACATCTCTCTGGCAGCAGCTCCTAGGCAGGGAGGCCAGGGGGTCTCTGTGCACTGCCCCTGCTTTCACATTTCCCATTGGCTGAAATTCCCAGCCAATGGGAGTTGCGGATTCAGTGCTCTGGCAGGGGCAGAGAGTGGAGAGCCTCTGGTCCCCCCAGGAGCTGCAGAGATGTGCTGGTCACTTCTGGGAGCAGCGCAAAGCCAGGGCAGGTAGGGAGCCTGCCTTAGCCCCGCTGCGCCACCGGACTTTTAGTGCCTCAAATCTCCTGGTTTGGCTTCAGTAGCCTCTGGGAGATAGAGGGAGGGGGAGGAGTTGATCAGCGGGGCCTGTGGACCCCCTGGAGTATCCTAGTATTGCCAGGGTCCACTACCCCAGTTTGAGAAATGCTGATCTAGATGAAATTACTACAACGTTGTGTCCCCATGCGTCAATGGGTCACAGATGAGAATACCAGATTCAGGACAAACTGATGAAAAATAGAGCAAACACCCCAGACTGGTGGTTATTCTCTCATAAAATAGACCAAGCCAGTAACAAAAGTAAACTTCTGTCTCACCACACCAGTTAACAAGAAGTCCAAATTGCAGTGTCCTTAGGCATTCCAGCACTCATTTCACCATCCAGACTTGAGATTTTATGATGAGTAGTTATTTAAAAACAATTTCATCAAACAAAGGGTTCTTCTAATCCCAAAATATAAGCCACATAGCCAGGTCAATATATAACTCAGATCTTACCCAGTAAATCATGCTGTTGCCAATCCTTTAGTATCTAATATCTAAAGGTTTATTTATAAGAGAAAAGAAAGAGGAGAGAATGGTCAAAGAAATCATATACATACAGTCATTGCAAAGTTCTTGGACCAGGGTTGTAGCAGTGATGTTACAGACTGCTGGCTTGTAAAGTCTCCGAGCGCCAACTCCGCAGCTCTTATTGGCTGGGAAAAATGGAAGTTCCTCAGTCCATTGATTGGAATGCCCCTTTTAATACAAGTCCATAGTCCAGAAATCAGAGCAAGAAAGAGGCAAAATGGAGATGCTTCCAGGGTTTTTTATACCTTCTTCCATGTAGAGGGATTGGTCGCAGTCATAGTGTGTGGAAAATTACAGGCACAAGATGGAGTCCAGGGTCACGTGAGCTACTCACATGCCCTTGCATGCTTTGATGACTCATAGGAGTAGCCATTACCCATATTATGGCTAAAGTGTTCCCTGGAAGACTTACTGGCTGGGGAGAAGCTTCTTCTATATCCATTGTGACAGCTAAGTGTTCTTTAATGGGCCATCATCTTGAATAGTCCATTCATCATGTGCTGGCTAGACTGGATGTAAACATTTGAAATACTGCTACATCGTTAATATTCATAACTTTAGATACAAAGATGATACATGCATACAAACAAGATAATCATATTTGATAGATTGTAACTTTTCCATTGATACCTTATGTGACACTGCACCCCCATATTCTTCATAGTGATATTATTATGATATGATTATAGCATAATTATGATGCATTTTATGCAAGATAGGTCACATGAGCTGTCATTGAAAAGGTTATAATTTGCTGAATATGATTATCTTATTTGTATGCATATATCATTTTTGTATCTGAAGTAATAAATACTGATTATGTATCTGTACTTCAAATTTAGTTACACCTGTGTAATGCCCATTAGACAAGATGCTTTCAGTCTAAATAGCTGGTTGTAAAGGGCCCATTCAGGGTAACAGGCCATTAGAAAGAACAGCAGGCCTTAGGAGAAGCTTATCTCTCACCTGGTGAGTCTTCCTGAGAATGCTACAGACAGCCTGTGGGTGATGGCTGCTATGACTCTACAAGGACATGTGACAAGGACACATGATATTGGACTCCATCTTGGGATGTCAGTATTTTTCCACAAACTGGTCTGGGAACCAAGCTTTGGAACAAAGGGTTCCCGCCATATGCAAAAGGGTATAAGGCAGGAAGTGACATCATCTGAGGTTCTTCACTCCCCACAGAAGATGACTCCTGGAAACATCTGAGGAACAAAGATTGAACTGGGGGAAGTGCTGGACCCAGGCTAAAGGAATTTCTAGCCTGTATATGAAGGACCTGGGGATTCAAAGGTGTAAAACAAATGCAGATTGCCCCTTACAAATCTGTAGTCTGCTTGTATCATTTCTCAAGTTGTGAATCTGCTAATTCATATCCAATCTATTTAGTATATTAAGCTTAGTTTGTGTTTTTTTGCTTATTTGCTAGGTAATCTGCTTTGATCTATTTGCTATCACTTATAATCACTTAAAATTTATCTTTTTTAATTAATAAACTTGTTTTTGTTTTAATCTAAACCAATGAGCTTTGACTGGAGTGCTTGAGGGAAATCTCTGCTTGGTCACCACACATGTGTATTGTCCTCTTCACATTGAGGGAGAGGCAGACAAGGTATTAAACGCATATACTGGTCAGATTTGACTAGGGCAGGACGGTACTGCTCTGCGTCCCAGGCTGAGAAGCTGGTGGTTAGAGAGCCTGCATGTAACAGCAGTTGGGTGTGTCCCGGGGTGAAAGTAAGTCTAGGGACTTACCTGTATGGGGCAGGGCTGGGGTGGCTCTGGCCCCTGGAAGGGGCGGGGCCTCAGATGGAAGGGGTGGGGCTGGGGGGGTCAGAGCCAGTCCTGGCCCACCCTGTACCGGTAAGTGCCTTCCCCTCCCCCCCTGCCAGGGGAGCAGCAGCAGCCGGGGGCTCTGGCAGCAGTTTAAAGGGCCCGGGGCGGTAGCAGTGGCCGAGCCCTGGGCCCTTTAAATAGTTGCTGGAGCCCCATCGCCGCTTCCCCAGGGTTCCGGCAGCAGGGCTCCGGGGACGGGGCTCTGGCTGCCGCTACTGCCCCAGGCCCTTTAAATCACTGTCGGAGCCCCTCCTGCACCTCCCCAGGCTCTGACAGACTCTGGGGATGATTTAAAGGGCCCAGGGGGTAACAGTGACCGGAGCCCCATCCCCAGAGCCCTGCTGCTGGAGCCATGGGGAAGCGGCGGTGGGGCTCTGGGGACAATTTAAAGGGCACAGGGCTTGGCTGCCACTACCCCAGGGCTCTGGCAGCAATTTAAAGGGCCGGGGGCTCCAGTTGCTGCCGGGAGCCCCAGGCCCTTTAAACTGTGCCTGGGGAAGGCAATCTGCCCCTGGACAGTGCACCGGCTCTTGCCGGTATGCCATACCGGGGCATACTGGCTTACTTTCACCTCTGGTGTGTCTCTACCTGTGTAAATGCTGGTGAAAGTGCAGGCTTAAGGGCTTTGCACTTGTCACAGCAGCACAGTGTGAGAGGGAGCCCAGGCTGGTAGGTTCAGTTCCAGGTGGCACCTCAGGGGGAATCTGTCACACCCTACATGACATACTTTGTACAAGATTTGTTGCAATAATCTAACAGTGGCAATCTTTTATAAGTGGTCATATTTCAATCATACAGCATCACAGGTAGGTTCACAACTGATTGAAAAACTGTATTCTAAGAGTAGTTATCAATGGTTTGCTGTCAAGGTAGGCGGAAGTATCTAATAGGATTACACAGGAGTCTGCGCTGGGTTTGGTACAATTCAATATTTTCATTAAAAACTTGGGTAATGGCGTGGAGAGTATGCTTATAAAATTTGTGGAATTTCATCCTGTTGATTTCAGACCAATTCTCCAATTTATCACGGTCCAAAGTGCTTGGAATCTTGGTGTCTTTCGCAAACTTTATAAGCATACTTTCCACTCCATTACCCAAGTCATTAATGAAAATACTGAATTCTTTAAAAGCCTTTAACATATTTGAAGACTGTTATCAGGCTGGTGTTCAGTTGTTCTTCATGTCCACTTCTTCTTTCATATGGCTTGGGTAGGTAGCAATGATTACAAATTTATATCTAGATTTGATAGCCTGCACCTTGACACAGCAGTGAGCTGATGAATGTCCTTCAGGCCCCCAGTGACAGAATGAATGGGACACTCAGATATGATGCACTGCATCATTTGTGCCTGGTGACCACAGTCACATACAGGAGTTTGCCTCCTTTACCATTTAAAGAGGGTTTGTCCACATCTCCCATGAGATGTCCTGATGCGATTCAATCTGCACCAGTCTTTCTGACCCAAATCAAAACCTGATGGTTCCTTAGTAGGATCAATGATGAGCTGTTTATTTTGAGCGGTCGAAATGCTCCACGTGGCTCTCCATTGAGCTTCTGCATTGAAGTTGAGTGTAAGGGTCTTGACATGGTTCCACAGAGGTTGGCCACTGGATGACGCATTACCGACTTCCCAGTGAAAGTATAAGCCAAGATTAAAATCCATGTCCGCTGGATTTAGGAAAGGAAGTAATCAGCTAAATGTGCAGCAAGGGAGATTTAAGTTAGATATTGGGAAAAGCTTCCTAACTATAAGGATAGCTAAACCTTGGAGTAGGCTTCTGGAAGATGTGGAATCCCCATCTGTGACAGACCAATGATATCTTGTAATATGCAGTGTTGTAGCTGTGTTGGTCCCTGGATATTAAAGTGAAAAAGTGGATGAGGTAATGTTTTTTATTGGACCAACTTCTGTTGATGAGAGAGACAAGCTTTTGAGCTTACACAGAGCTCTTTGTCAGGCCTGGGAAATGTACTCAGAGGGTATGTCTACACTGCAATTAAACACCCACAGCTGGGCCTGTGTCAGCTGACCTAGCTTTGTGGGACTCAGGCTACAGGGCTGTTTAATTGCAGTGTAGATATTTGGGCTCAAGCTAGAGCCCAGGTTCTGGCACCCTGTGAGGACAAAGGGTCCCAGAACCTGGGCTCCAGCCCAAGTCCAAATGCTTGCATCTCAGTTAAACAGCCCCATAGTCCCAGTTCAGCTAGCTGAAGTCATCTGACATGGGCCAGCCAGGGGTGTTTATTTGCAATGGAGACTTGCCCAGAGTGTCACAGCTAAATATGAGGTATAACAAGTTGTTTCACATAAATAATGAGCACAAATTTCAAGGGACCATTCAAGGTGAAGAATCCAGTTACCTTTCCAGCCATAGGATGACTCCTCAATATGCCAACCTCTCCATAGGACACCTTGAGGAAGAATTTCTGAAAAAACGCACCATGAAACCTGAGATACCATGTGAGATACATCGATGACATTTTCATCCTCTGGACTCTCTTTAGAACACTCCCACACCAGTATTAATTTTCTGGACACTATGATCAGCATCATCGATGGAACTCTATGGACAGCTACATACAAGAAACCCATTGATCACAACACCTACCTACACAGATTCAGTAACCACTCCTGACATACCAAGAAATTTGTTATCTACCACCAGGCATTCAGATACGATAGAATATGTTCTGAGGAGAAAGTCCCGGATATATACCTTAACACATTTAAAACTGCCTTCAGCAAACAAGGACACTACACCAGAGTAGTAGATTGCATCATGGAACAGGCCACTAATATACCCCAAGAGAACTGCTTCAAAATGAAAATAAACCCCAATCTGACCACACACCCCTAGTTGTCACCTACTACCCTACAGTGGAACCTATGCAGGGTATCATTAAATAGTTATATCCCATACTCAATGGAGACCAGATCCTGAAAGAATTATTTCCTGAATCCTCTCTTCTGGCCTTCAAAGAATCCCCCAGCCTCTGTCAGATCATCATCAGAAGCAAGTTACCCACAGACCAGGCCACACCAATTCAAAGCACCACCAGACACTGCCAGAGCAACAGGTGCAAAACCTACAGATATATCTCCACTGCTAGGATAATCAACAAAATCCCCACAACATATCTTTCAAGATCCCTGGGTCTTACACATGCCAATCACAAAATATGGGGTACCTTGTTCAGTTTACTAAATACCCCAATAACAACAATGTGGGTAAACATGACAATCACTACACTCTCAAATGAACTCACACAGAAAAAATGATGAAAGACAGAAACACCATATCACCTGTGGGTGAACACTTTTTATAAAGTGATCACTCCATATCTGACCTCTCAGTCCTCATCCTCAAAGGAAACCTGTACAACACTTCAAAAGATGAGCATGGGAGCGTAAATTGATAACTTTGCTAGATAATAAAAATCATGGAATAGAGACTCCGGATTTATGGCTTATTACACAGTCTATAACCCAATAACCTCTCCCCCACCCAGCTTTTTCCCCCCTCTCCCCCTATGCCTGGAGAAGTGTTAACTGGACAGTTCACCTTGAATGGTCTCTTGAATTATGTGTTAACTCTTATGCTAAACAATCTGTTCCAACTTGTATTTAGCTGTGACATTCTGAGTACCTTTCCCAGATGTGAAGAAGAGTGCAGTGTAAGCTCAAAAGCTTGTCTCTATCACCAACAGAAGTTAGTCCAATAAAAGATATTACCTCACTCACCTTGTCTCTCTCATATCCTGTAATACACTGAACTAACCTTATGGAATTAAGATACACTTTACTGAGTTAAGTTAAACCTTATTGAAGTAGGGTTGACAACTTTAGGATACATTGTATTAAAAATGCAATCATATCTGTTTTGTAGTAGCATTGTACGTATCTTCTGTAGCATGGAGGGCGGATGCTAATGTATTCCCTCTGATATCAGCCCTCTGTAGCCACCCTTCTGGGGAGAAAAGCATATATTAGTTAAAACTGGATTCTCTGAGACTAAGAAACAAAGAAGAGTCTTTTGGATAAAACCCTGGGGTTTACCCTGCCTCAGGGCCTTCTTCATGTTTCAGCAAATGGACAGAAGCAACCTATCTGTGCTGGAAATGAGAGTGAAAGCAAGGGAACTGTCCAGCCTGGGAAGACCCTGGTCAGAGTGGAGAGAGATGCGTGCCTCCACCCCAGTGAGGGAACAGCTGGGGAGCTGAAAGCCAAGAGTGGATGCCCTTACTAGACCTTTGAAGGGAAATACAGATGCAGTAGCTCTGTACTGTGACACCATCATAAGAGGTTGATAAGAACAAGTTAGACACACACTTGTAAGGAATGGTCTAGTCTGGTTGGTTATGCCTCAGTGTGTGTATGTATGGAAGGGGTGGGGCTGGACTAGAGGACCTCTCAAGGAGCCTTCTGGCCCTACCTTTCTATGATTCTATGAGATATGTTGTCTTAGCCTAGATGCAGTGGCTACAGATTCTAACCAGCACAACAGTTAACTTGGCAGATTAGCAGCAAAAGGGTTAATATAATAACAACAGTGGTATATAGAAATAGCTTGAATGAGAATATCCAGGTCAGGCTGCTTCAGTTTGCTGATATAGCCCAAGCTATAGACATAGTGAGTAGCTATGATAATGATGGCGAATGCAGGCCCAGCAGATTGGCCTGTGGAAAATGCCGTTTAATGTGGGCTAATGTCAAATGATGCAGTGGGCATAGTGAAGCACAGTAAAGTGCATATGTTAAACTGGATAGTTATACATGTAGCCTGCCCACCGACAAAAGGATTTATGGGTTATTTATTGCAAATTATATGACAAGAGAAGTATTCCAGGTCATTGGGGTCTAGGGATATCAAATATTCTCCCATCACAGAGGGTGCTAAAATGTGTGCTGTAGACTCCAGTCACATCTCTCGATGTTTACAAACAGCAGCTCATTGTTCAGTTGTCCAGGCTGGATTTTGAAAATTGGAGCTCACATTTCACGAGCAGCAATGTCGTTTCTCGTGCTCTGGTTCAGGGCAGAGAATGAGTTCTGCAAGGGTCAGGAAGGAATGAATCCTTGCTGGGTATACTGCATGTGGCTGGTTGCATTGTAGTTATGTGTATGTGGGGAGAGGTGGGCATGTTTGTGTAAGGCATGCCTTTCTCTGAAACATTAGATCACAATGTGATCAGATCAGAATCAGGATTCCCAATCTGATAGACCAAAGGCCTGATGCAATGTATTACATTCTATGGCCAAATTGTCAGTTGGTGCAAATTGGTGTAGCTCCATTGATTTCAACTGAATTATGCCAGATTACACCAGCTGAGGGTCTGGCTCATGTTTCTCTGTAATATATTGGAAATCCACCCATAGCCATTATTTGAACTCTACCTCTGCTTGAGTATTCAGTTCAGACCTAGCCACAATGTCAGTTAGAAGTCCAAGAACGTGGGCCAGTAAAGTGCCAGCATGGCACATTCAGAGCCTCATTTGGCATGCAACCAATGCCGTTATTCCTCCACCTCCTCATGAAGGCTTTTCCTGTAACAGCAATCACCCTGATTGCTTTGTGGGATCTTCACACACAATAAATTACTCTGGTGATTGATTTGGTCTATCACAGTAGCTCTTTACTGCTTTGGATACCATGAGGCTATCTAGTCATTGCCCAACTGCCTTGCAACTTGCCAGTTACCCAAGGATCACACTTGATTTGCACAAAATAAATCAGAGTGCGGCTGCCCTGATATTTATCCAGAACTACAAATCCCAGCATACTATGCTTCAGCTTGATCCCAGCAATCAATATATATCACCTTGCAGATCAGGCCTGTAGGCACTGTTGTAACACAAATTATAACAACAACATCGTGTAGTCTGGGGCCTTGGGTCTCCACTGACAACAGCTTCCTATTAAAGATGACAAGTGCTGTGGACTGCACTGTGAGTTTCATTGAGCCTTTAGCCATCTTTGCTGTACTCCAAACTGTATAGGTTAGTGTCACGTACCTGGGTATGGATGAATAGGACCAGTCTTGGTGATTTTGATTGTGCTTTTTAATGGTAGGATGGAATGAAACCCCAAACCAGCCACATGATTATTGCCCAGGCCTTACGTCACCTGGGACTGCTTGGTTTGGTTGCTTTTTCAGTGGCAAGACATTTGCTTTCCCCTAAGGAGGCTTGCAGCTAGCACAGGACAACAAGACTCATTAATACCACTTATAATCAAGTTTGTTCTATAAGCAAAGATTAAGTATCTGAGTCTGTTCCCACTGGAGACCCTGAGCTGACTAACCCACGAGCACTTTGCATCATGAAGTGATTCGATAAATCTGAACAAGATCAACAGTCCTTACCCAGAGCGGCTTTTAGAGCAAAGCAAATGAGTAGACAGCTTCTAAAAAATCAGGCAATATAAATGCAGGTAAACCATACAGGGCTGCATTGCTTTATGCAAGTGACAATCATATGGAATAAAGACATGGAAGAAAACAGGGCTGACACATTTAGGAGACAATGAGGTAGCTATAGCTGAGGGGAAGAATGGCCTTCAGGGTAATGTGCTGGTGTAGGACTCAGAGGTGGGTTCTGCTCATGGCTCTGCTAAAGAGTCAGGCCCTCCAAACATTTGGGACGGAGAAATCAGCTTGCTTTCCTCCTGTCCCCAAGTACTGCTGCCTCCACCCCTCAGGTAGTCTTGCTTCTCTAGTGCTTCTGCCCAATGGGTGCTAATGCAACCCCTGCCACTTGATATCAGGCTGCTGTTCTGCGGGGAGGGGAAGATTTGGTGGCTCCATAGGACTTCTGAGCTGCTGTTGTATGGAGAAGGCTGTGGGTGGTGATGGGGTTTAGTAACTTAAAGGTAGCCATCTGGTTGCCATACTCCCTATCTCAGCCTTGGAGTGCTCCTAGAGTGGGGACAGACTGGAGGATGGCAGGTATCCCAGTGCTCCTCCTCCCCCGCGCCCCGTAGTTCTCTCTCCTTCCCTCCCAGAGGTCTCTGGCCAACCATGGAAAGTGGGAGAGGCAGCTGTTGTTTTTTAGCGTGGCACATAGCTCGGGTGGCCTGAGAGAACAGGGTCTGTGATGTCCCTGGCACCTGGGACAATTCTGTACCAATTCTGTACTGGGACAGTTGGTACAGAGGCCCACATTAGAGAATCACCATTTACCAACAGTTACCTGCCACTGTCTCGGAGATGGTATTCTCTGCACAGGGAGACACAGGTGTGTCCTCGGTACACAGCCCAGTTGGTAAAGGATAGCATTTTAAAGGCTGGAGGGTGGGCAGATGCTACCATGGGCAAAGCACTGGCCCTTTCTGTCTTTTGGCTGTACATTGGGGATGCTGACAGCTATCACACAGGAAGGGCATGAGGCTGAATTCATTAATCCTTGTGAGATATGCAAAGTGTTATAGAAGTCTGACATACCAGGAAGAAAGGGAACGTGCGGGAGAGAAGGAGTTGGGGAGGATGGGAGGAGAAAGGGCATAGAGTAATGATGAAGCAGATGGAAATCAAGGCTGTGCTAGAGGGAAGCTCCTCTTTCCCTGCCAGCTGGTACCACATCCCCTCCCCAGCCCAATTACTGAAAGCATGGCAGGCCAAAAAAAGCAACAGTCAAAACAACCTCATGTCATTTGAGTGTTCCTCAGTCCAGCTGCATGTGCCAGCACATGGCATAGAGATGAGGCATCTCTCCCTTCAGCAGCATGGGAAGAAAGGGTTTGATTCTACTTAGGTCTGGTGCCTTCTTCTCCAATGAGAAAGGAAATATCAGACCCGCACAGACCCTGTGAGAGGGAGAGTGCGTGGGGAGCGGGGGCAGGGCTCAGTGCCCATTGACTGCCAGGGCATTGCATGGCTTGGAGCAAAACAGAGCTTTGGCAGTATCATCAAAACTTTCAGGTTGGAATAAAAGAAAGAGAGAGAAATACTGTCTCCAATTTGTCAGTCAGCCATAGCTCTGAGAATGGGAAGTGACAGCTGGTGGCATACAGACTACATTCCCATTAAGTTTGTTTGAACTCTCAACCGAGCACTACAGCTCATGCCATATCAGCACAAACCAGCACCCCTTTCCAAATCAGCAAGGCAGTTGTTCCTTCCCCAACCTCCCCTCTTCTGTACGCATCCCTGATGCCCAGGAGAAGCATTGCTGAATCAACTACAAAATGCAGAGGAATTGATACTTACTCTGGCAAGGAGAAGGGTCTCTGGAAATCAATTACCTTAAATGCAACTGCCGGTCTGGTAGATGTCTTTTATTTGCATGCTCCTGGACACCTAGAGATTATAGGAATTTACATTGCATGATGATGTTTTTTAGGGGGTGCTCTTTCATAATAATAAATATGTCCCCTTTAATGACTACAGCAATGAGGATGGCCTCAAAACCTAATCAGAGGGAGAGCTCTCCTCCTCACTCCTTGTGACCATGGTTAAATGTCCACAGCATCACTGTGAGGCAGGAAGGCATTGTTAGGTTCATTTCACAGATAGGGAAGCTGAGGCACAAAGGGGTTAAGTGACACGCCCTATCTCACACAGCAACTCAGTAGCAGAATGAGGAGTAAAGCCCAAGAGTCAAGATTTCCAGTTCTCCATATTGCCTGTTCCTTCAGAATGGCAATGGACTCCACCCCTTTAGGGCCTGGACTGTTGCAATCTGTCTTATTACCTCTTGGATGTTTCTTTAGAATGCATGTAGGGAATTGGAGTGCATTTGTAGACAGCACTGGGTCCTTGTGCCTCTCTTCTTCCTTTCCCATCGTATGCACATCCTCCAATCTTTAGAGCTTGAGAATGCCTAAGCAACTGAAAAGCTGTAAAACGGATGACCATTCCACTATATTAGCATCTTATATGTGAATCTAACTGGACTCTTAGTGTGACCTCTAGACTGGAGCACTGGTGCCTGGGGGTGCTAGAGAATAAGTGGCTATCTTACCGCCAGGAAGTAAAAAAAAACAACACTTCTGAAAGCTCTGGCCTGGGAGGATGAAGCAGTCACCCGGAAGTTGAGCACTCCAGCAACAGCAGCTTAATCAGTGAAAGAAAGAGGAAGAAATAAGGAGGGTTGGTGCATCCTTCTGGGACAAGGAAGTCACTCTCTTCACAGCTCTGGTGGAAGCATGCTTTCAGTTCTGGACATAGTGTTACCAGAGAGTGATTGATGCACTGGAAGAAGTTCAGAGAAGAGTAACAGAAATTATTGAGAGGAAGGGGACTGTGTTTTCTGAGAGAGACTGCAAGGGTTAAATCTACGGAGGTTGCCAGAGTGATGACTAAAAGGAGACCTGCTAACTGGCTACAAATAATGAAAGTTTACAAACCAACCAGGGAGAGGAACGATTTAGTTTAATAAAAGGAGGTAACATTTAGGAGTTCTGGGGTGAGGTTAAGAAAGTAAAAACGTAAGTTGAATATAAAGAAATATGGCCTTGCACTCAGCTGTATTAGCCTGTAGAATAATATCCCAAGGGAAATAGTGCCTATTGCTTGGCTTTGCACTTCTAAAACTACACTGCACAAAAACATTGATGAATACATAATAGGAGACAATCCTGCACTGCGCCCTAGAGAAGGGACTAATGTTCTAACAGCTCATCTCCAGCTCATCTGAAGCTATGATCTGGTGGCCTCACAACTATTTGTTCTATTTATTAATGATGCTAGTGGTGCTTGCATGAAACTCTAAGCAATTCTAATATAATTTGCCCCTTAGTTTTCCAATGATATATGACCAGACTCCTTTTAAATAAATAGCACAACAACAGTGTGTGGGATTCACTGAGCTGGTCAGGCCAGCTGAGACTCTGCTCCATACCAGGGAGTTCCTTGCCCTCTGGCATTGGGATGCTCTGAGGGTCACAGATGGGTGCTATTGTCTACGGTCACAGTGAGTTAGCAGCAGAACTAGGGACAATCTCGTTGCTCCCTGTCCCATGTCCTCTCCACTGGCCTTCCCTGCATTCCCTATGTTCAGGTAACTTTCCCCCTGTTTCTGGTTTCTGTCCAGAGCTGGAACCTGAAGTACCAATATCCTGTGGGAAAGGCATCTCTGGTGGCTTATCCCTCTGAGACTAGGAGTGGAATTGCAGGGAATCTCATAAGAGAGACAATTCCAGTGTGAGTTCCAGTTCAGCTTTTCAGGCTTGAAGTACAGACAGTTTGCAAAGGCATCTGAACTCATGGATGCCTCTTTTAACCCAAACTGTGAGCCAGAATGCTGGAATCTTGTCCTCAATCCAGGACACCAGCTTCCTTGATTTCTCTGTCGGACTCACCCTTGTTTGATGCAGAGGGTTGCTATGTTCTGAGTTTATGGGGCATACACAAGTATTTAGTTATTCTTTTATTTTTCATCCATCCAGTGATGAACAGAAGGCAGCCAGCTGCAGGAGAAGGGTGGGGGAGGGGAAAGTATAAAAGCAAAGCCGGGATTATGAATAGCTTCCTTATATGGCTAGAAATGTAGCAGAATTCTTCTGGCAAACAAGTAACTAAGAGTAACATCTGTCACAGTTAAGACTCTGGCCTAGTAGAAAGCTGGTCTGGAGCTCAGAGCAAATGTCCACTGAGTTGTAACCCTTTTGAAGGCTACAAATCTTGCAGCAGTTCTGCCATTCCCTTCTGATGGAGAGGATGTCTAATTGCATTAATGAGTTGCCTTCTTTTCATTCCTTTTAAAAAAATAGTAGATTTCCTGTACTTCTAGCTGTTTTCATCCCATTGAAGCCACAATCATTTCACCAGACTGTTTAAAGGTACAAGGTTTAATTTTGCTCTTTCTTACATCAGTGTAAAGACATTTACCCCAGATTTACCCAGTGTGTTTGGGAGGAGAATTTGGTTTACTCAACACTATAGAGCTGATTGAGGAGCGCATGTGTAAACCCACACCAGGAGAGCGTGGGTTTGCTGTAGCTCACGAAAGCTTATGCTCTAATAAATTTGTTAGTCTCTAAGGTGCCACAAGTACTCCTTTTCTTTTTGCGAATACAGACTAACACGGCTGCTACTCTGAAACCTGTCTCCCTCTATTGGCTGGTCCATGAGGGTGGTTAATGACTGTGCTACTACTTTCACCTAATGAAGTTTAGTCCTTTATCTTAAGTGGCAGAGGCTATGACTTCAGTGTTGAAGATGTGGGGTTTCTAGTCCACTGACAAGCAAAGTGGGGGGTTCATAAACATGCATTCTCACAAATGGGTGTGTTGAGATTGTTTTTGTGAAGCTGTTGTTATTGTTCTAGTGCATGGTAGTACCAAGGCATTTACTAGTTTTCTCTGTTGGCACAATCTTTCCATCCATAAAGAGCTATCACCTTCCGTACACAATAGGGCATTGATTCCTCCACTGTGCACTTAAAGAAGATTCTAAAATCTTACAGGAAGAAAACAGCAGTGTGTCCTCTCATTGTTGGGGGATGTTGGGTTCAGTTAATGAATTCTGTGCTTAGGAAGGATGTTGAATTAACATCTCTCCAGAGTGAAGTACAAGTAACCTACTGGGCAATTTTCCTTAACCCTGTTGCAGAGGGTCTGTGCTCATATGTACCTTAATCTCTAAGGATGTTACTTCATGAACTGGTTTTTGTCATGCTGGCAAGAGAACAGGACATGAGACCACCAGTTCATATCACAGATTGGCCAGCAATGACTTGTGATTGCTCATGGAGCTGGCGTTGAGCTGGCAGGCATGAAGTGAAAGGCTCCCCCTGGGATTACTGGTCCCCTGAGCCATTTTCTCCTGTGGCATACTGCTAAAAATAGAATTGGTGCTACATATGCATTACATGGTGCATTACTAAAGCATACAGATCTTCAGAAGCAGCCGCTGTTCCCTTCCTTTCAGTCCCTGTCTGCTGGTCATGGACACTGACGAGGAAGATGTGATGGTGAGTGGGAAGATGGTATTTCTGAAGTGCTAGTGCAGGGATTGGCAACCTTTGGCTTGCAGCCCGCCAGGGAAAGCCCGCTGGCGGGCCGGGCCAGTTTGTTTACCTGCCGCGTCCTCAGGTTCGGCCGATCACAGCTTCCACTGGCCGTGGTTCACTGTCCCAGGCCAATGGGGGCTGCGGGAAGGGGCGCAGGCTGAGGGATGTGCTGGCTGCCCTTTCCGCAGCATTGGTGGCTGCCATCTTGCCTGACATAGCAAGGATTTAAACAGGGACCTCCAGAGCTGTAAATATGAGCTAAACAGCCAGGCTCCCTAGTTGGGGGCTGTAGCAGACTCACCCCCTCTGTGGACTGGGCACAGAGTGGATGCTGACCAGTGGGTTACCTAAACAAAATCCAGTAGTTAAAATGTAAAACACCGCTCTAGCTCAAGATGTAGCAGTTCATACTTTCCCATCTGATGGTCCCTGGTGTTGGCTAAAACAGCATTTGTCATTTTCTGTAAATGCTGCTTAAGTGCCCTTTTTCAGAGATAATAGGTGACCATTTAATTGTGTGTTACAAGTGTGAGAGAGACAAGGTGGGAGAGGTAATATCTTTTATTGGACCAACTTCTGTAGGTGGAAGGGACAAGTTTTAGAGCTTCACACAGTTCTTCTTCAGGTCTGGAGAAGGTAACCAGAGGGTCCAAGCTAAACACAAGGTGGGACAGATTGTTAAGTATAAGGGGTTCACTCTGTGAAGCTCGCATAATGACAGGTTTCAGAGTAGCAGCCGTGTTAGTCTGTATCCGCAAAAAGAAAAGGAGTACTTGTGGCATGCATCCGATGAAATGAGCTGTAGCTGACGAAAGCTTATGCTCAAATAAATTTGTTAGTCTCTAAGGTGCCACAAGTCCTCCTTTTCTTTCTGTGAAGCTCGAAACCTTGACCCTGCCACCAACAGAGCTGGTCTAATAAAAGCTATTACCTCACCTACCTTCTCTCTCTCCTATCTGGGGACCAACACGGTTACCACAACTCAGTTAAAATTGTGGCATGCACAGAAAGTACCATGTAATGGCAAATGACCAACATAGTTCTTTCTGCCTATTAAGGAAATGGGAGGTTTCAAGGGAGTTTATTTTGTACCTGCTAAATGTAATGACCAGAGGAGGTCATTGCCGTGTAATTTTAGTGAGCCCATTTCCACTTACAGGGGTGTGGTCAGGAAAGTGAGGAGGCACAGGGGCACATTGCTGTACACAGCTATTCTGGGCTGCCTGATGCAAAGGCCCACAGAGGGTCATTGTACCAGAACATAAATGGGCCAGCCCTTTGCTTCAACTATGGCTGTCGTCCAGAATTGGGGAGTTCGGGGGGAGAAGCTGCAAAGGCACCTTGGGCTCCTCTTCACATTCTTCAGGCAGGTCCAGGAGTGTAGCAACAGAGGACTTTGACCTTTGACTTTGGAGTTTGCTTCCCCCCCATGGTGTGCCAGAGACCTGCTTGGGTTGTAGAAAATCCCAGCAGCTGTTTAGAATGCAAAAATCTGCAAAGTAAGCTTGTTAATGTAAAGTGAACACCAGTGGGGAATGACAGAGTAGAGATGGAAAGGACCTCTTTGATCACTCTGTCTGTCTCCCTGTCATCAAGTCCTATTGCTAATCCTACTGGGTTTGTGGGGATCTTGTTTTGCTTTTAGGGTGTCATTTTCAGCAGTCAGTGCCCAAGTGACATGTGCACAGCGATGAGGTGTGTGCATATGTGCTTCACTCCTTTTATGTGTGCATATATGCAGCTTCATACCTGCTTTTATCAATTGGCATGTAACAGGGTGACAACCTAGGGACCTATATTTTAAAATAATCTTTGCATGGATTAGATTCCTCCCCTCTGGGAGATTTGAGTCTGTACATCGGTGGAACTGGTGCAGTTTTGCTTCATGAAGGCAGGTTGTGGAGTGTCCCTGCAGAGATTCTGAATTTCTGCAGGGTTCCATTCGTGAAAACTAAAAAATGGATTTTGGAGGCAGGCCAGGAATGGCGAGAGACACGACAGTGGATCTGTATACAGGAAGGGTACAGCAGCTATTGAAGTGGATGTAATTGTAATACCTTCAGCGTACTCTAACTTGAGGAAAAGATTCCATCCTTTCAAGCCCCTGCTGTAAGTTAATGCCAGGGAGGTTTGGGGCCCCTTAACAGTCATCAGCTTTGCATCGCTAAAGCAGTTGTTCGAAGCTTGCTCTTTCTTTCCCATAAAGTGCCCACTACTGTGGTCCACTTTTATTTCGTTGCTCATAAGTTAGTGAGAATGGCTGGAGTGTGTGGTGGGGAGATAGACACCTGCAATTAGACAGTCATCTGCAAAGCAAGAGGAGTAATGTATATAGCTCAGGAGCACATAGATTTTCTTTTGTTATTAAAAGTGCTTTTTGCTGTTTTTGTAAAGTGGGATCCTTAGCCAATAATCAAATAAGAGAAGCCAGAGATCATTAGAAAAACAATAAAGGTTCAGAATAATGACTCTTAGGGCCTTATTTGCTCCCCAGTTAATTAAACAGACAACACAGATGCTACTGCTGTTGATAATATCATTCAATTATTGTGCTGCTAAGTATTATGGTCCCTAGGAAATCATTACCCAGGGCTGACTAAGAAGTGGAACTGCAAAGGGCTACTTAAGGGCCAATACACCAGGTCTGTGTTGAAAGAGGGGGCTAAATGCAGCTTTTATCAGGCATGCTGGCTGCTGTGGCCCAGCAAGCGCAAGGGTGTTTGAGTTGGTGGAAGAGCGGTCATGAAAGATGCCTTTGCGGCAAAGTGTTTTTGTGCCGCAAAAAGCAGCTGGTCTGGAGTCAATGGGAGGCACCTTTTATGAAGGAGGAGCTGGGGGGAAGGCACTTAACTGGCTGAAACAAGCTGATGTGTGTTTAAAAAGCTGCTCTGAGCTTGGTCATGGAACAAAAGAGAATCGGAAAGGGAAATGAATGTATCTCAACACCCCAGTTCGTACTAAACTGCCTTTCAGAGGGGAAACAGGATATCAGCAAAGCCTCATTTAGTGATGCAACTAATGGATTCACTGGGCTAAAATGTCCACTCTCCTAGTTTGAGGGAGAGTGTACAATGCAGTCTGTCAGTAAGAGGCCTCATCTTAGCACTTAGAGCTTTATCAAACCAAACTTTCCCTTTCAGGAAATGAAACAACAGTGAACTATGGAAGTGAAAGAGCCCAGCACAGAATGTACCCCAAAATGCTCCCTATTTCCTGTGCTTGTCTTTATGCTGAGAGCATAAACCCGCTAGGCCTCCATTCTGCCAGTGTCTTAGGGGGGCGATGTCTGAGATTGTGGAAGGGGAAGAATTGTCCAACAGGGAAAGGGGAATCAGTTGGTTTGGGTGCTGAGCCCAGCTCGTCTCTCATCCTGCTAGTCTCTGGCCTTGTACTCCTGCTGCTCAGAACACAGCTAGGTGCTGCCACTCAATCAATACCAAGGGTCAAGTTCACTCCTGATGTAATTCTAGGCAATAATGTAACCCCAGGTGGGAAGGAGGGAGTGGGAATACCCCTCTGTGGTGGTGTTTAAGTCTGCAACCCTTTCTATGATGAGGTTCAACAAGGACAAGTGCAGAGTCCTGCACTTAGGACGGAAGAATCCCATGCACTGCTACAGACTAGAGACTGAGCAGCTAGGCAGCAGTTCTGCAGAAAAGGACCTAGGGATGAGAAGCTGAATATGAGTCAACAGTGTGCCTTTGTTGCCAAGAAGGCTAATGGCATTTTGGGCTGTATAAGTAGGGGCATTGCCAGCAGATCGAGGGACGTGATAATTCCCCTCTATTCAGTATTGGTGAGGCCTCATCTGGAGTATCCAGTTTTGGGTCCCACACTACAAGAAGGATGTGGAAAAATTGGTAAGAGTCTAGCAGAGGGCAACAAAAATGATTAGGGAGCAGAAGCACATGATTTATGAGGAGAGGCTGAGGGAACTGGGATTGTTTAGTCTGCAGAAGAGAAGAGTGAGGGGGGATTTGATAGTTGCTTTCAACTACCTGAAAGGGGGTTCCAAAGAGAATGGATCTAGACTCAGTGGTAGCAGATGACAGAACGAGGAGTAATGGTCTCAAGTTGCAGTGGGGGAGGTTTAGGTTGGATATTAGGAAAAACTTTTTCACTAGGAGGGTGGTGAAACACTGGAATGGGTTACCTAGGGAGATGGTGGAATCTCCATCCTTAGAAGTTTTTAAGGTCTGGCTTGACAAAGCCCTGGCTGGGATGATTTAGTTGGGGATTGGTTCTGCTTTGAGCAGGGGGTTGGACTAGATGACCTTCTGAGGTCCCTTCCAACCCTGATATTTTACGATTCTATGATTCTATGCTGTAACTCTTGCGAGTGCAGTGGAGATTGGGCAGGGGATTTGGAAATATGTATGTCCTCTACAACAGGAGGTGAGTTCTGGCATCTTCCCTTCATAATGCCCCAGTGGGATCTGTGCTGTGGTACCTTCCCCTGCCTTGGCTGAAGTGTGTTTCTTCACACAAACACTTTTAACTGTTCCACTTGAAGGAAAGGAGAACGTGATCCAAGGCCTGAAGGAAGGACATGGCAGGTTAAAGAAAACAGGGCAGAGTTTAAAGTATGAACCAGTCCTGAAGCTCTCACTCACTCGAGTTTTGCCTCCTTATGACTGTGCTCTGCTCTTCAGTTCAGATCTGCACTATAGCTTTCCGGCACCTCTCACGGTGCTTGTTTTTGCACCTGGAGTGCCACCTGTATTATCATTGTTATCTGCTATTTTTGTTATGACCGTGCCTGGAGACCCCGACTGTGGATGTTGTAGAAGCCATGTACGGTGGTGGCACTGGAGATAGCAGCTAATGACAATTGGGGGGTTAATGGTCTGTGTGTATGGTACTTTCAGCTGATATTTATTACCCAGGAAATGCCCTGGGTCATAATCATAATTGCTTTAGTAATATAAAGAAATGTATTTGAAAAATGCCTGGCAGTGGCACTGCTTAGAAATGCTGCCCTTGCCCTTTGCTCTGCCACATTCATATTGTCTGTGTAACATGCTGCACTTGCCTGGGTATTTTGCTTCTGAATCAGACTGTGAATTTTCAAATCGCTCACCATCTGTATTGAAGCACCTACCATGTCGGGGATTGTATTATAATACCACAGCATCCAAGCCATTTTAGAATATGGTTTAGTTTTGCCTGTGTATATGAAATTCTCACTGACTTCCTGTAGTACACTGGGTCAGTTTCAAGATTAGGAGTACTTGTGGCACCTTAGAGACTAACAAATTTATTAGAGCATAAGCTTTCGTGAGCTACAGCTCACTTCATTGGATCAGATGAAGTGAGCTGTAGCTCACGAAAGCTTATGCTCTAATAAATTTGTTAGTCTCTAAGGTGCCACAAGTACTTCTTTTCTTTTTGCGAATACAGACTAACACGGCTGCTACTCTGAAACAGTTTCAAGATTGTAGTTCCCATGTCTATGGCCCTCTATGGCAGGGTCTCAGTTAGAGCTGGTTGAAAAATGACTGTTATTTTTTTGTGGGGATTTTTCACAAAACTTTCATTTTTTTTTCTGAAAAACCAAAACTAAGAAATGGTTGGGTTTTGAAAACTGTTTTCTAGAAGAAAAAAATTTGGTTTTCATTAAAAATGTTTGTTTTTTTTGAAAACCAATAAATATACATTTTTACCAAAAGACTGCAAATTTTTATTTGGTTTCTATTTCTTCAGTGAGAAATTGGAAAATTTGTTTTGGTAGAAAAAGTCCTTTGACAGTGAGACAGACAGACAGACAGATATGCGCACATGCACACACAGAGAGTCAACCGGCTTGAGTCTCAATGTAACTAAGGAAATGCCTGTCTACTTATCTGACCTCCATTACCTTAATATCTGAGCTCCTCACAATCGTTCATGTATTTATCCTCACAATTTCCCTGTGAGGCAGCGAAGGGCAATTATCCCAATTTTACAGATGGGGCAACGGAGGTACAGATAGACGAAGGGTTATGCCAAAGCTCACTCAAAAAGTCAGCGGTGGATCTTGAAACAAAGTTGCCGGACTCCCAGGCTACTGCCCTAGTCACATCCTCTTTGTTCTCTCTGAGACCATCATCCCCCTTAACATCTGCATCTCACTGGAGTTCTGAAGCTGTCCACCTCTAGGTTTTGGAATTAATTTGCAAACTGGATACAATTAACTTAGACTTGAATAGAGACTGGGAATGGATGAGTCATTACACAAAGTAAAACTATTTCCCCATGTTATTTCTCCCCCCCACCCCACCACCCACTGTTCCTCAGATATTCTTGTTAACTGCTGGAAATAGCCTACCTTGCTTGTCACCATGAAAGGTTTTCCTCCTTCCCCCCTCTGCTGCTGGTGATGGCTTATCTTAAGTGATCACTCTCCTTACAGTGTGTATGATAAACCCATTGTTTCATGTTCTCTGTGTGTGTATATAAATCTCCCCACTGTATTTTCCACCAAATGCATCCGATGAAGTGAGCTGTAGCTCACAAAAGCTTATGCTCAAATAAATTTGTTAGTCTCTAAGGTGCCACAAGTACTCCTTTTCTTTTTGCGAATACAGACTAACACGGCTGCTACTCTGAAACCAACCTCTAGGTTCAATCTCATGGGAGAAGGAGAGCAAGGGACCTCAGTGGCTAGCCTAAAGGAACTGTCTTCCAGAAGAGGGGGGCATGAGTTTGGCCCTTGAGAGCCCAATGTGAAATGGAATTCCTCAGCTTGTGTTTATCACAACATCAGAAAGGAAAGGAACATAGAGAAACAAGAGGGCAGGGGCTTGGGATGAAGAAGGAGGAAACAGCTGCAGGGAAGTGGACGAAATTTCCACTATTCTAGATGAAAGGAAAATCAGGTCCTTTGCGTCTATGGGGAAATGAAGGGCCTGTAGGAGAGCTCATAGTATGAGAACTTTAGGTAAATCAGAGCAAGAATGTGCGTGTGCTCAGAATTCTGTTTTGTCCTTACATACCGTCTATCAGCCAAAGTTCTTTTCAAATGTTCCCAGTTCCCCTCTGAATCAGGGAAGTATTATCCCCATTTTATAGAGAGGGAAACTGAGGCATGGATAAGTTAACTGATTTGCTGCAGGTCACACAGGGAATTGGTGGCAGTGCTGGGAATGAACCCAGGAATCTTGGAACTGATTCTGCTCTCACTTACACAATGTAAATCAGGAATACGATCACTGCAATCAATGGAGTTAGCTGTGAGAAGAGACCCAAACTTCTTGATTTCAGTCCTTTGCTCCATTAGTACAGGAGATTTATTGTGAATGAAATCACTCTCCAAGAGCTTTTCTGGTGTAAACAAAGGGGCTCATCATCCCCACACAAGCACTCTGTTTTGGCACAGACCTGCTAAAAGGCAGCTTATGCTGTTTGTGCTCCGGGATTCCTTATGAGTCAGCAGAAAGAGAGATTATTCTCATAATGATGACATTTGTTTATTTACTTGAACAGTCTGTAAGCAGTGTGTGTGTGTGTGTGTGTGTGTGAGAGAGAGAGAGAGCACACATGAATAGTGCTGCTCTATCCTGGAAGAGAGTGATCACAACTAGAAAAGGGCCCTTTCGCTGGGGAAATGGACAGTTCTCCCAGGTGTCTCCTGGTTCCCAGTTCTGCTCATTCAGAATCTGACCATGCCATGCAGCAGCAAGGGAGCCAGCCTGGGCTCCCAAAGTCCCAAGAAGGAAATGCTGCAGCAAGCACATCAGAGACACACTTGCTCCTCATCTTAATTTCCCCAGACATTAGCCACAACTCCACTTCTTACTGAAATAATTCCCTGCTCTCTCCTCTCTCTCCTTGTCAAATCTCTTGCCTCTTTCTCTCCTCTCGCTCATCTCTTTTCCTCTCCTTGTCACTTTCTCTTCTCTCTCCCCTCTTTCTTTTCTCTTCTTGTCCCTTCTCATCTTTTCCTCTTCTTGGCTCTGTACATCCTCATCTTTTTCTCACTCCCTTCTCTTTTGCTTGTCTCATTACCCCTTTCTCTACTTTATTTCTCTCTTCTCCTTTATAGCTATCCTCCTCTTCTCTCCCCGATGTTGGCTCTCTTGTTTTCTTGCCTCTCACAAGAAGCTGAATCTCTCCCATGAACTTGTTAACCCATTTGTATCAGGCTATGCTGTCCAGTGTGCTCCTTTCCCTCCTTTAAGGTCACACTGCAAAACGAAAGTGGGGATCATATTTTAAAGCCAGTTAAGATGCACTTAGTCTATAAAATATGGAGCAGTCTTACACAGTGAATCTATCTTAGCTAAAGTCCCAGAATTGCTCTTGGAGTTAAACAATCAAGGGCAGTGAAGCTCAGACCTTGTATGCACACTGGATTACTTTAAGCCCATGCAAATGCTATTATTTATTATCTCTGTTCTCTGGATTTAGCAGGCCATTTGCTTGTCTTGCTGAAAGCTGCTGGTTTTTACACCAGGCTATATGCATAGTGTTACCTACCTGGGAGAGGAGAAGAGACAAGGGTGGCAATGAGTGGGGATGTGAGAGAGGGGGAATGGTGAAGGGAGGGAAGTGAGTAGAGATAGGGAGAGTATCCAGGGGAGAGCAAGAGGACACAAGGAGGGGAACATCCAGGGGTGAGGAGAGAAGGAGGATGGGGTTTGTGGAAGTTAACTAATAAGGAGAAGGGCTTGGACTGGGAAGCTGAGTAGGGATGGCACCGTAGGGAGTATCACAGTTGCAGGGCTAGTTGCATCTCTTTCCCCTTTTTAGTTTCTGAGCTCACCCCCTCAGGTGTCAGGCCGTTACCTCTCCGGAGGTGGATTTCTGCAATGCTCCCCTCCCCTACGTCCCTGCGGCTCAACCATGCAGACCCAGGGTCTGACTGGATTTAGCACCTGTGGTTCTTCCCTTCAAGAGTCTGTGACCTGTGGGGAATACAGCCTTTCTTATAAACCAAAGTACTCTTTGTTTTCATTTAGAGGGATTTAGAAGGAAAAGGTTTAAAAACAAGGAAGCGTCTATGTATACATCTAGCTCACCTAAGGCCATCCTGACAGGTTTCAGAGTAGCAGCCGTGTTAGTCTGTATTCGCAAAAAGAAAAGGAGTACTTGTGGCACCTTAGAGACTAACAAATTTATTAGAGCATAAGCTTTCGTGAGCTACAGCTCACTTCATCGGATGCATCCGATGAAGTGAACTGTAGCTCACGAAAGCTTATGGTCTAATAAATTTGTTAGTCTCTAAGGTGCCACAAGTACTCCTTTTCTTAAGGCCATCCTGTGATAGTGGCCTGGAAGACCTAGCTCCATCAGGTACTCGGGGGTGGGGGGTCCTGTCTGGCTCTCCATAATTTCTGCTTCTGGCCTTTTGGTCTTCTGTTTCCTGGCCCTTGGCCCTAATATTTCAGGCATTGTCTCTCAACAACCTCCTAGTGTTTGCTGAGAAGCGGCTTATCCTGATCCATTTATGTTCCCTTTCTGCTTCTTTTCCTTACAGCCCCTCATTAAACCAATACATTCACCCAGGAAACATCCCAATAATCAGGTCAACACACAGTATTCATAAATTACTAGAGAGCAGCACCATTTCTGCCACAGGTAGGGAGATGGGTTAGAGGGGCTGGGAAGGACAGTATCAGAGAAACCGAGTAGGGATGGCGCCGTGTGGAGTATTTTGTATTGTCTACAGCAGAGGTGTGAAGGTAGCTAGTGCTGGAGGCAGGAGGCTGGCCTAGATGGCCCACTGGTCTCATCTAGTCATGTGACTCCTCCATGTGCGTGGGGAAGAGGAATGGGAAAGTACTGAGTGGGTGGCCATAAGCAATATGAGGTAAGAAGAGGATGGGCATGAGGATGTCAGTAGTAGGGTAGGGTAGGTGATGGCGCAGGAGGTGAACGGAATAGGCAGGATAACAGCCTGGGAGGGCAGGGGTGAGGGTGCCATGGTATTTCTGAGCTCCCTCACACTTCCCTTTCAATAGAGATGCAGCTACTTATTTTTCCCTCCCCCCCTGAAATTACATTTAATCTCCAGGACAAGTCAGCCTTCTTTTTCGTTAGTGGCTCCTTTGCAGCCTGGTAGGAATGCTGCCTGGCCATTACCTCAGCACTTTCTCTTTGAGCTCAGAGTCAATTTGGCAACAACAACAAAATAAAAAGCCCAGAGACTGGCAACTCACCAAAATTAAAAAAATAAAAATAAAAATGAAGCAATGACTGGTTGGCCAATTAAGCTAAAAGCATTTCAGAAGCTAATCCAGCTCACCCTATCAATAATTCAAGGATCCAGAATCCTTCTAACTGTTTGAACACCTTCCACGATGGTAAGCCACTAATAGGACAAATGAAATGTCTTTTTATGATTATATCTCCATGCCACATCCACTCAGGCAAAATCCTGCAGCTCTGTTCATTTAAGGAGCTGGATCATTATTTCTCTTGGTGGAGATGAATCAAGGGCCAACATCTGTTTGTAAACAGCAGTATGTTAAAACTGCCAGCTCATTTTGCTCAGCTCTGATCCTGTGGTTGGTGTCGAAGCAGAGCTACGTGAAGCAAGACACCCACATGAAACTTGCTTGGTTTCTAGTTTCATTGCAATTGTGACACTTGGACCAGGTTCCCCAAAAAATGGAATTTAAACCTAGGAGCTTCAGCATTATAGTCCATAGTCCCTTGCCATAAGACTACAGACTTCTGTGGGCTTTGGCTCAGACCCTAAAAGCATAGGTCTCTACCTCTTGAGTTAAAGGAGTAACATCATTACTGATTATTCATTAACTAGTATGGTTGTAGGCTCCTATCTTGTATGATAGCATTCTCTGAAATGCTTCCAGTTCCAGAGCAGATTAGAGAGGCTAAAATGGCAGAAAATGGAGTAATAATGGGGGATTTCAACTATATTAACTGGGTATATGTTACCTCATGAATGGATGCAGAGTTTAAATTTCTACAAACATTAAATGACTGCTTCTTGGAGCAGCAAGTCCTGGAACCCACAAGAGGAGAGGCAATTCTTGAGTTAGTCCAAAGGGGAACACAGGATCTGGTCCAAGAGGTGAATATAGCTGGACCGTTCAATAATAGCGAGCAAACTGTAATTAAATGTAAATATCCTTGTAGGGGGGGAAATACCAAAAAAACCCCAAAACCCAAACAAACAAAAACCCACCACAGGAGCATTTAACTTCAAATAGAGAAACTACACAAAAGTGAGGAAGCTAGTTAAATGGAAATTAAAAGGAACAGTCACAAGGGTGAAATGCCTGCGAACTGCATGGAGACTATTTAGAAAACACTATAATAGGGGCTCAAACTAGATGTGTACCCTAAATTAAAAACAGTAAAAGGACAAAAAACTGCTACCATGGTTAAACAGTAGAGTTAAGGAGGCAGTTAGAGACAAAAAGGCATCCTTTAAAAATGAGAAGAAAAATTCTTCTATGGGAAATAGAAAGGAGCATAAACTGTGTCAAGTCAAGTGTAAAAGTATAATAAGGCAGGCCAAGAAAGAACATGAAGAGCAACTAAGTAAGGATGCAAAAACTAGCAGCAATTGTTTTCAAAGTAGATCAGAAGGAGGAAGGATGCTACACAGTCAGTGGGGCCACTGGATGATCATTATGCTAATTGTGCATTTAAGGAAGATCAGCCTGTTGCAGAGAAGTTAAATGAATTCTCTGCATCAGTCTTCACTGTAGAGGATATGAGGGAAATCCCCACACCTGATCCATTCTTTTAGGTGACAATTCTGAGGAACTGTCCCAGATTGAGGTGTCAGTAGAGGAGGGTTTGGAACAAATTGATAAATTAAACAGTAATAATTCACCTGGACCAGATGGTATTTACCCAAGAGTTCTGAGGGAACTCAAATATAAAATTACAGAACTTCAAACTGTGGTATGTAACCTAGTGCTTAAATCAGCCTCTGTAGCAGATGACTTCAGGGTAACTAATGTAACGAGTATTTTTTAAAAGGCTGCAGAGACAATCCTGACAAGTACGTGCTGGTAAGCCTAACTTCTGTAGTAAGCAACTTGGTTGAAGCTAAGAACAGAATTTATCAGACACATAGACAAACACAATATATTGAGCAAGAGTCAACATGGCTTTTGTAAAGGGAAATCATGCCTCACCAATCTATTAAAATGCTCTGAGGGTGACAACAAGCACATGGACAAGGGTGATTCAGTGGCTATAGTGTACTTGCACTTTCAGAAAGCCTTTGACAACTTCCCTCACCAAAGGCTGTTGAGCAAAATAAGCAGTCTTAGGATAAGGGGGAAGATCCTCTCATGGATAAGTAACTGGTTAAAAGATAGAAAACAAAGGGTAGGATTAAAAGGTTGGTTTTCATAATGGAGAGAGGTAAATAGTAGGGTCCCCCAATGATCTGTATCAGGATCTGTGCTGTTTAACATATTCATAAATGATTTAGAAAAAGGGGTGAACAGTGAATTGGCAAAATTTGCAGATGATACAAAATTCTTGAAGTTAGTTAAGTCCAAAGCTGACTAAAGAGTTACAAAGGGGTCTCACAAAAGTGGGTGACTGGGCAACAAAATGACACATGAAATTCAGTGTTGATAAGTACAAAGTAATGCACATTGGAGAGAGTTATCCCAACTATACATACAAAATGATGGTCTAAATTAGCTTTTATTACTCGAGAAAGAGATCTTGGAGTCATCATGGATGATTCTCTGAAAACATCCACTCAGTGTGTGGTGGCAGACAAAAAAGCTAACAAAATGTTAGGAAACTTTAGTAAAGAGATACAAAATCAGACAGAAAAATTCATAATGCTACTACATAAAATCCATAGTATGCCCACACCTTTAATACTGCATGCAGTTCTTGTTGCCTCATCTCAAAAAAGATATATTAAAGTTGGAAAAGTGCAGAGAAGGGCAATGAAAATGATTAGGGATATGGAATGGCTTCCGTCAGAGGAGTGATTAAGAAGGTTGTTCAGTTTAGAAAAGAGACAGCTATACAATTATGAACGGTGTGAAGAAAGTGAACAGGGACGTGCTATTTATCCCTTCACAGAACCCAAGAATTAAGGGTCACCTGGTGAAATTAATAGGCAGCAGGTTTAAAACAAACATAAGGATGTACTGAATGCAATCAATCTGTGGAACTGGTTGTCATGGGATGTAGCGGAGGCCAAAAGTATAACTGGGTTAAAAAAGAATTAGATAAGTTCATGGAGCATAGGTCCATCAATGACCCTTAGTCAAAATGGTCAGGGGCACAACCCCATGTTCTGGGTGTCCCTAAACCTGCAACTGCCAGACACTGGGACTGGATGACAGGTGGTGGATCACTCAATAATTGCCTGTTCTGTTCATTCCCTCTGAAACATCTGGCACTGGCCACTGTCAGAGGCAGGATACAGGCTCGATGGACCATTGGTGTGTCCCAGTATGGCCGTTCTTGTGTTCTTATGTGGACTAGCCACTAAAGGGGGACTTGACACACTGTGCCACTGTTTTACATTTGCAAACCAGGGCCCATTTTTAAGTAAACCAAGGCTCAACATCCATCGACCCACTCTCGATTCATAACTTTGTGTTGAGATCATGCAGAATGAGTGGTTTTGGATGGTTTATAATGTGAAACTGTGTCAAACTCAGCTTTTTGACTGAGCTTCACTTTGTTTGAATTTCACACCTAAAGCATGCCTCAAAAGGTTAGTGTGAACCGACATGGATTGCAGCTGCAGACACTGTACACACAAACCTCATGGGGCAAAAGTGCTGCATCTTGCACAACTCTAATCAAAGGCTGCTAAGGAATGAAAAGTGAAGCTTGGTAGCTACTGTCTATCTGTGTTTGAGTACAGGTGCCTGTGACAATGGCGAAAAGTTGCCTGGGCAAGGCCTCTTTAAAACCAAACACCTTCACAGTCACACTAACACAGTAACGCTAACTGTCCTACACAAAAAGACAAAGAGTACTTGTGGCACCTTAGAGACTAACAAATTTATTAGAACATAAGCTTTCATGAGCTACAGCTCACTTGCATCCAATGAAGTGAGCTGTAGCTCATGAAAGCTTATGCTCAAATAAATTTGTTAGTCTCTAAGGTGCCACAAGTACTCCTTTTCTTTTTGCGAATACAGACTAACGTGGCTGTTACTCTGAAACCTCTCCTACACAGACTTCTTCAAAATACAGGCTGTGAGGCCAGATCTCCAGCCAGTGCAAATCAAAGTCGTTCCTCTGACTTTCAGTGGAGGTCTGATGACTTATACTAGCCAAGGATCTGGCTCAGGGATTCAGAAATAGGTCCTTTTGCGATGCTTGTGAGCATGATTATAATTAAGAAAATCTGTGGTCTATGTGCGTGTTCCAGAATCCCTGCCAGGTTTAACCCTTCAGCTCCCAGGACAGGCCACTCCCTGAGTAACCCTCAAATCTGCTGCCTTGGTAGTGACTTCAAATTGCATTCCATCTTCTGTGATTACATGTGCTTCTCTGTGGCTAACGAGGCAGGGAGGGGGCAACAGTGCCTGGAAGTTTTCTGTATTGCCTCTGAAATAACACACTCAAGCGCCTGAGCTAACCAAGACACAGTTGCCTTGCATCCCACTCTAACAGCTTCATGATGCTCATCTCCTCTTAGCTTTGCTGTAGTTTACTTGCGCAAATGTCGTTTAATTGTGTATCTGTAAATGCTGCCGGTCTGTCTCCCTCTGCCAGGGATGGCTAATTTTATTATCTATCATGCCAGAATTAATCCCCTCTGCGAAGATGAGGTCGATGTTTTATAGACAAGTATTATGATCATAGAGCAACTGTTGTATGAAGTGGTTATTGGCTATAAAGTTCCCCAA
This sequence comes from Dermochelys coriacea, assembly GCF_009764565.3. Classification (NCBI taxonomy): domain Eukaryota; kingdom Metazoa; phylum Chordata; order Testudines; family Dermochelyidae; genus Dermochelys; species Dermochelys coriacea. Next base: position 11,774,049 of record NC_050069.1, read on the forward strand.
ACTGCTGTGTGCTGCCTGGCGAGGTAAATGCTGTCAGTAGCCAACAGAGGGAAATGAGAGAGTGAGACCCTGGTGTGAGGGGAAAAAAAGAGGGATGGAGAAAAGAGAACAGGAGAATGAGTGAGAGACAGGAACAGGCAGCAGGGAGGAATGAGAGAGAGAGAGAGAGAATGTGAAGAGAATACGGAATGGGAATGAAAGAGAAGGGACTAAGAGAGGGAATGGGATGGGAATGGGACGAGGGAAAGAGAGCAAGAAAGGAATCGAGGTGAGGAGCAGGGATGCGGGACAGAGGAGATCTGAGTTTGAGGGCAGTGCCTCCAAAGAGGATTTTTCCCTTTGATGAGGCATATTTGCAGCTTCTCTGTCTGCTAGGCTACCTGCGGCCCACCTACTTGATTAACCACTAGCACTAGCTGTTCTGCTGCTTGTCCAGGTTCTGCCTCTGAGACAGAGTCTTCCAAATTGAATAATACTGGCACCTTTCAAAGGAAAAGGAAACATCTCCCACCTTATTACTCTGCTACTGCTCAGTCAGAAAGTCACTGTGCGGTGCTCGGAAATAGCCGCCTTTTCTGCGCAAGTGTTCAAGTGCAATGCCAGCAGCTCCATCCAGCAGACCTGGACTCCTCAAAGAAAATGGAGAGCCACAATAAATAAGGAGCAGCGCAAATTACATCGAGCCTGGAAATGGAGCTTTTATTTCAAAGCCTTGAAAAAAAGCCTGCTATGGACACAGTTAGGGGACATTGTGTCAAGGAAACTTTCTCGCCACTAACCCCATTAAGAGGCTTTTCTCAGGGCCAATTTTTGAGAATTGCTGAGCACCTGCAACTCCTGTTGCAATGAGGGTTTGGCCTAAGGCAGTGGTTGTCAACCAGGGGTATGTGTACCCCTGGGGTCTGCAGAGGTCTTCCAGGGGGTACATCAACTCATCTAGGTCAGTGTTTTTCAACTTGGGGATCGTGAGTCCCATGGGGATCACAGGATGGATTTAGGGGGTCACAAGTGCAGGGCTGGCATTGTGAGTGGCAAGCAGGGCAATTGCCTGGGGCCCCGTGCAACAGGAGTACCAAGAAATCTAATTTACATGCTTCAGCCCTGGGCAGCAGGGTTTGGGCCTCAGCCGTGGGTGGCGGGATTCAGGCTTCAGACTCCTGAAAGGGGTACAGTTGTCTGGAAAGGTTGAGAACCCCTGGCCTAAGGAGTGTGTGGTATATCTTGGGGACAATGTTTGAGGAGTGGGGTTGAGCAGGATGTACACTTGCAGCATTAAAAAAGAAAAGATAAACATTTTGTCATCTGATGGGCGGACTGTAGAGCAAACACACAGGAGCGTTACTCCTTCCATAGAAACACCAGCTTCAGAGGTTGGGTGCCCTGCACACTCCCACAACTCAAACTTAACCTGCGTAGGTGTCTGTTCTGCTAGTCAAGCTGAAAGGGAGCCTCGCTCTTGCTGAGCTGGTTAGATTCAGGCTCAGCTCGTGTCAAGTAGAAGCCACATATTCATATTTTACAGTCCTTCTGCCTGCCAGCGATGATATCATTTGGTAGTGTGCTGTGGGAAGAGCTCAGGGGACGACATCGTAGGTTTGGAATGTCAATCACTGAGCAAAACCTAAGTAACTTCATTGAATTTAGTGGGATCACTCTGGGTTTACAGAGGGTGAAACTTAGAGGAGTATGTGTCGTATAGAAATCAAAGATGGAAAAGACCTATTGTGTTATCTCACCCAATCTCCCTGTAAATGCAGATGTGGTCCCTACAGTGCATCATCTAGCGTTTCACCCAAGTTAAGTTTAAGTGTCCCGAGTGATGGGCTTCCTCCATTGTCTTTGAAATTATTACTTGGAATATTCTCTATCAGACAGTGTGAATGTTTACTTTCATTGTTTCATCCCATCACTCCCAGACACATCCTCCTGTCCCACTCTCCAGCTTTGGCATTCTCTAACTGTAAAGGGAGGATGAAAATGACCAGCTTCACAGGCATTTTATGAAGAATCAGGGCCATACTTTTTTTTGTATTTGTACAGCTCCAAGCGCAATGACTGGGGCTGCCAGGTACTAAAGCAATACAAATAATAAATAATTGTGATAATCAATGTTTTCAAGCAGCTCAGATATGACAGTGATGGATACCAGAAGGAAATATTTTGTCCATTTGATTTTTTGTTCTACCTGGAATCCAGGAACTCTGAAGTGAAAGAAAATGAAAAATATGAGGTTAAAGAGATTAAGAGAATGGTTTTAAAACCTAAAGAGAAAGGAATAGGTTAGAGTTTTGAGCTAAACTTTGGAAGGTGGTTTCTCATTTTATCCCAGCTAGTTTGTCTATTTCTTTTCCCTGGGAATGGAAAACAAAGGTGATGGATTACTCTGCTTATGCCTAGTCAGGTAGATTAAATGGTGTACCTCACTCTGTTGCCTCCTGCAAGCTTACAATAGGTGGTGTGTGTCTCAGGCTGGCATGGAAAAGGCTTGATATTTTGTAAACCCTAAAGAAGAAAGGGGCATTGTGCCAGCAATGCCCCTCTGCCATGTATATTGGCCAAACTGGACAGTCTCTACATAAAAGAATAAATGGACATAAATCAGACTTATCAAGAATTATAACATTCAAAAACCAGTCGGAGAACACTTCAATCTCTCCGGTCACTCGATTACAGACCTGAGAGTGGCTATCCTTCAACAAAAAAACTTCAAAAACAGACTCCAACGAGAGACTGCTGAATTGGAATTAATTTGCAAACTGGATACAATTAATCTAGGCTTGAATAAAGACTGGGAGTGGATGTGTCATTACACAAAGTAAAACTATTTCCCCATGTTTATTCCCCCCCCCACCACTGTTCCTCAGACGTTCTTGTCAATTGCTGGAAATGGCCCACTTTGATTATCACTACAAAAGTCCCCCCCTTTCCCCCGCTGGTAATAGCTCACCTTACCTGATCACTCTTGTTATGGTAACACCCATTGTTTCATATTCTCTGTGTATATAAATCTCTCCACTGTATTTTCCACTGCATGCATCCAATGAAGTGAGCTGTAGCTCACGAAAGCTTATGCTCAAATAAATTTGTTAGTCTCTATCGTGCCACAAGTACTCCTTTTTGCAGATACAAACATGGCTGCTACGGGGCTAGATATTTCCATGTAGGTAAACTCTGATCAATGTGCTGGAACCCTGATAGGGTAAGCCTAATCCAAAGCTTACCACTGCCTCCTTGAATCCAGTTATATATAAATAGAACGGGTCAGCCTTTCCCCATTAACTTTTTTTCAAAACAAAAATGCCTTTTTGATCAAAATTAACATTTTCATGAAAAATGTTCATTGTGATCAAAATATTTTTAGATGAAAATTTTTGAAATAAAACCTTGCAATTTTTTTAAAAAATTGGGAACACTTTTATTGTGGTTTTCCAATTTTTTTTCATTGCATTTTCTGTTTTTTGGGAGAGAAATGGGAGGGAGGAACCAACAAAAACCTTAAATTAAAAACCACATTTTTTGTTTTTGCTTTTTTAAAAAGCAGCTTAAAAATTTGAAAATTTTCTTTGAAAAGAAAACAAAAAATGGAAAGAAGGTTTTTGAACACAACACTATGAAATTAGTGTGCCCTGGTCTACACTACGAGTGTGCCCTGGGACATACAATCGACTGTATAAAATCGCTCCCTAAAAAATTGACTTCTATAAATTCGACCTAATTTCATTCATGGTTTTTCATGAACTATACTTTTTTTTGACCCAGCTCCTTATGTAAATCTGATTGAATCACCATTGGGTCGTTATGCAGGGTGACCATGAGCTAGGCTTTGCATGTCATAGCACTGCTGCTGCTTGAGGCCAGGTACAGTTTCTGGGGAAACAGTGATTGGTCTCACTGGGCAAGTACTCAGTTGCCCAGCAGTGCAATCTAGATTTGCCAGCAAGAGTGAGACTACTTTGGGAAATTTTCCTTCAGAGGAATGTAAAGTAAATTCTCTGACTGTTGACATAAGGGAAGCAGTCAGTGATCTGGAGAAACTAGAGCCCGGGACAGTGGTGTTTAGTACCATTCCAGTAGCTGCAGGAAGCCTTTCAAAGCCTAGAGCTGTTTGACCACTGGCTAGCTCTTGATCATGACAGGGTGGCAACACAGAAGTAAAAAGTTAAAAAAGCAGCTTCCTCCAAACTGGGAAATTCAACTGCTTGTAAATATTGGAACTGGCTGAGAACATAAGAATGACCATACTGGGTCAGACCAAAGGTCTGACTAGGCCAGTATCCTGTCTTCTGACAGTGGCCAATGCCAGGTGCCCCAGAGGAAATGAACAGAACAAGTAATCATCAATTGATCCATCCCTTGTTGCCCAGACCCAGCTTCTGGAAAACAGAGGCTAGGGTCACTGTCCCTGCCCATCCAGGCTAATAGCCATTGATGGACCTATCCTCCATGAATTTATCTACTTCTTTTTTGAACCCTGTTACGGTCTTGGCCTTCACAACATCCTCTGGCAAAGAGTTCCACAGTTTGATTGTGTGTTGTGTGAAGAAATACTTTCTTTTGTTTCTTTTAAACCTGCTGTCTATTAATTTCATTTGATGACCCCTAGTTCTTGTGTTAGGAGAAGGAATAAATAACACTTCCTTATTCACTTTCTCCACACCATTTTATAGACCTCTATCATATCTCCCCTCTTAGTCAGCTCTTTTCCAAGCTGAAAAATCCCCATCTTATTAATCTCTCCTCATAAGGAAGCTGTTCCACACTCCTAAGAATTTTTGTTGCCCTTTTCTGAACCTTTTCCAGTTCCAATAACAGATGAATCTATTATCCCCATTTTACTAAGACATTCTAGCCCTTTTGCTTTATGTTCCTTCTCACCAGCGTGCTTAGAAGTGAACTCACTATTCCATTCCTTTAATTTAGTACTTGTCTACTCTAGGAAGTTTTGCTGCTTTAACTATATTGCTGTAGTAAAAGTGGCAAAACCCACTAATGTGGATACAGCTATACTGGTATAAAAGTGTTTATATTGGTATTGCTTTTTTCCATTTGGGATGTGATATAAGATATACCAGTATAACGGTGTCCACACAAGACTTCTGCCAATATAATAACTATATCAGTAAATATCACACCCCAATAGTTATGCCAATATGGCTTTTCTAGTGTAGACCAGCCCAAGCCCAGTGAAGGGAAGTCACATAGCCTTTCCTTTAGCCTTCGTCTTGAATGTGGAAAGCCATAGCATCTCTCAGAAAGCTGAGGAGACACCACACTCAAAATCCACGCATGTATAGGCCTCTTCTCAGAGTTTGCAAAGCTTGATTTTTTTTTTTTTACCGGGTTTGCAATTTATGGCGGATACAGCAGAAAATAAAACAAATTAAACCTGTAAATGCACTGGAAACTACCTAAGAAGGCAATTTTTATGCTGTTATAAATCTTAGTTTAATAGAAAAGAAGAAGCCTAATAGAGATAAAATATCACTACCTTACAGAGATCATAGGCGAGCTCTGACTGCCTGTGACAGCCTCTCATGCTACTGTAGATTACCAGCCTGCTTCTCTCAAAGGGGGTTAACTGGATGTACTTAGTTTTACTAGGCTATATAAGGCAGCTAGTGATGTCACACTGCTTCCCATGGAAGACTGTCAATACTCATAGACTTTAAGGCCAGAAGGGACCATCATGATCATCTAGTCTGACCTCCTGCACATTGCAGACCACAGAACCTCAACCACTACTCCTGTAGTAGGTCCATAACCTCTGGCTGAATTACTGAAGTCCTCAAATCTTGAGTTAAAGACTTCAAGTTATAGAGAATCCACCATTTACTCTAGTTCATACCAGCAAGTGACCTGTGCCCCACACTGCAGAGGAGGGTGAAAACCCTCATGGTCTCTGCCAGTCTGACACAGGGGGAAATTCCTGACTGACCCCAAATTTGGTGATCAGTCAGCTCTGCGCATGTAGGCAAGACCCACCAGCCAGACACAGAAAAAGAATTCTCTGTAGTAACTCAGAGCTCCTCCCCGCCATCTGGTGTCCCATCTCTGTCTACTGGAGATATTTGCTAATGGTAGTCACGGATGGACCATATGTCATTGTAGGCAGTCTCATTATACCATATCTTCCATTAAATTATCAAGCTCAGTCTTGAAACAAGTTAGATTATTTCCCCCCACTTTTCCCCTTGGAAGAATGTTCCAAAGCTTCACTCCTCTGATGGTTAGAAACTTTCATCTCACTTCAAGCTAAACTTCTTGGTGGCCAGTTTATATCCATTTGTTCTTGTGTTAGCATTGGCCCATAACTTAAATAACTTCTCTCCCTCCCTGGTATTTATCTCTCTGGTGTATAGAGAGCAATTATATCTCTCCTCAACCTTCGTTTTGTAAGACTCTATGGACTACAGGAGAACCAGTAGGATAATGTCATCACAGGTATTGATGAAATGTTTAATGGAGACAGAAGTGATTTTTATTTGACATTTAAAACATTCTGTTTCTTGATTTGCTTTTGTCAACACATATTTAATTAGAGTCTTTAAGGTTCAACACCTGTGACCCTTTCGGTGAAAGCTTTCCAGACAGCTTCCACTCCACATTTCTCAGACCAGCTAAGGATAGGAAGAAGCCCAATTCATATGTAACTTTGCAGGGATCATTAGCCCACAAAGCCCCTGTATTCCTTCCTTACTCAGACATATCAATCAAATGGGCCTGCTGACTCATGCAAGACATGTGATGCTCAGGCCCCTGCCCTTCTGAAGGGTTCCCAGCACATCACAACTGAATTCTGAGCAAGCTGAACTCTGTGCCCAGGGGCCTCTTGGTGCCAACTGACAGAGGGCACAGGGGTTGCACAGAGATTTACAGGGATCCTCTGAGTTGAATATATGCATAATAATTAATTAAAGGGTGGCATATGAGGTCTCTACTAGAGCCAGTAGCTCACCTGACATCATAATGGTTGTGAAATGTGTGTACAGATAATATTTAAGGAGTTACGTATCTATACTGAAAGTTCTGATGTTAAGACATGTAACCAGGAGGTGACATGTCTCAGACAGGTTCATTTAGTTGGGGATTGGTCCTACTTTGAACAGGGGGTTGGACTAGATGTCCTCCTGAGGTCCCTTCCAACCCTGATATTCTATGATTCTACTATTTCAAACAGGAGGTAACACATGCTTATCCCTCTGTCTGGTCATGTGTGTTCTGGGCATCATATGTCTCACAGTGGATGCTCAGCGCTGGATTTCCAATTAGGCACGGTAGGCATGTGCCAGGGGCACCAGCGTTCTAGGGGTACCTTATCTCTCTAAAACTGTGTGCAACATGAAGATCAGCTGTAGGTGGGGGTGGTGGGGCACTGAAGATACTGTTCTGAGGGGCACGAAGGTGTAAATCCAGCCCGGTGGATGCTTGTTTGCATACTGAGCCAAATGCTCATCGAGTGATTGCAAAAGCTTTAAAAGAGGAAATTTACAGGAAGAAATAAACAGCAAGAGGGGATCAGATTTATGAGGCAGCAAGCTGACAGGGTGACTTGTCTTATGAATGGAAGAGCAGAGCAAAGCCTGGCTGTAAAACACAGAAGGACTTTGGGTGAGCATTGCTGTATAAGAGAGGAAAGTATCTAGTTAAGTAAGTCTAGGCTCTAGACTGTGTGTTATGATATTATTTTATGTGTAACCATCTGTTTCTAATACTTCTACTTGCTATCACTTGAATTTCTACTCTTTGTTAAATAAACTTAAACTTGTTTTTATTATAAACATATCTCAGTGATATGTATTCAATGGAACAGAGATCTGAGGTGAAACAGGCAAACTGGACATTCTCTTCTGCAATTATGCTTTATTATTGTCCTATATATAGATTCATAGATACTAAGGTCAGAAGGGACCACTCTGATCATCTAGTCCGACCTCCTGCACAGCGCAGGCCACAGAATGTCACCCACCACTCCTATGAAAAACCTCACCCATGTCTGAGCGATTGAAGTCCTCAAATCATGGTTCAAAACTTCAAGGAGCAGAGAAGCCTCCCTCCAGTCAACCATGCCCCATGCTACAGAGGAAGGTGAAAAACCTCCAGGGCCTCTCCAATCTGCCCTGGAGGAAAATTCCTTCCCGACCCCAAATATGGCAATCAGCTAAACCCTGAGCATATGGGCAAGATTCACCAGCCAGATACCCAGGAAAGAATTTTGCAAATGCATCCGATGAAGTGAGCTGTAGCTCACAAAAGCTTATGCTCAAATAAATTTGTTAGTCTCTAAGGTGCCACAAGTACTCCTTTTCTTTTTGCAAATAAGACCTAGTGGTGATAATGAATGGCAATTTCAATATGAGTTTGTAATGCAATGGGAGAGTTAAAAAGACGTGGCCCTTTGGAGCTACATAGGCAAAGTCATCATATGACACACTGTGTACATTGCTCAGAAAGATTCTGAAGGATTATGGGGAATTAAGAAAAGGGTAATAAGAATGATCAAGGAAAGGATTTGCATGTGGGGAAAGATTTAAAAACTAAATATGCATAGGTAAGCTAAAGCTGTAAAACGTCTGTTGATTTCAGTACAGGATTGTGCCGTGAATTCCTCAATATATAAAGCTTATTGACTATGGTGAGAGACAACAACTATCTACAAGTATTTCAAGGGAGTTAAACAGCAAGGAAGGAGAGAAATTGTGTCTGGGGCATGGGGGTATAGACATAATAATTATGGGAAAAAGAACAGAAGAAAATATAGGCTGCATAGCAGAAAGACTTCCTAATTGTAGGATCCACTGGACAGTGGACTAATCTCCTAAGGTAAATGGCAGAAGCCCTGTTATTTCAAACATTTAAATAAGACTAGAAAAGCCCTGGAGAATATACTGTACGGAACAGCCTGCACTTGCCCGTGGGAATGGACAACATGACGTAATATATCTTTTTTTACTTGTCTCTATGATTCGCTTCAGTTTGAGACCTTGTTCTAGGCATGATTTGTCTTGGGTGTGTCTGTGATGTGACCCATGGGTCAAACCTGTGACATCTTCAGAGAAAGAAGAGTTGGAGCAAATGGAGAAAAGGGATATAGGGGCTAAGTATGAATTTGGCTTCCTAAAAGTGCTTTGAGCTAATTAACAACAATTAGAACAGAGTCAGATGGAGGGAATGTGAGCTGAGTGGGGAAAAACTGACTCAAAAATGCTACAGGCCTGATTATCCACTGCATTTTGGACAGTCTTTTACATCAGAGCAAAGGGGATGTCAAATGCTGCCAATCTGAATCCTAGTATTTTGCATCCACATTGGTAAATGATGGCACAAGTTTCAAGGCAGTGGAGAATCTGGCCCTACCACTGTAAATGATTAAATAGTCCATACTGTGATGCATACAAGTCTTCTGAATCCAGAGACTCGGTGTCAGCTGCTTTCTTCCATTTGCCATTGAATCCAGTGACTCCCCATCTCGGTGACTGGAGGATTGTTATTCTTTATAAGAATCCAGCATGCCAGCTGGGCGGCTCTTCCAAGTTCCCCCTGGTGTATACTGAGTCCAAAATGAGCTTATCCTGGGAAGGCATCTGGCTGCTGATTTGCTGCATTGTTTGTTTCTTTAGTAAGTTGCCCAGGCTCAGCTGTAGTCCAGACAAACTGTCAACAACTGACCAGCAGGAAATCCAAAGCAAAATCATGGTTGGTTTAGGAAAGAGTCAGGAAGGATGGTCTGGTTAGAAGCATCAAATTGGCCCAAATCTCTGCCTCATCCCTGAAATGCCAGTGCCCTTTCATGATTGGATAAAGGACTCCCTCCCTCTTCCCAGCCCCTTAGTGCTTGGAAGCTGCAGACCCCACAGTGGTCGGTACCATGGTGCCAGGGCAGCACTCCAGAGTCACTAGGTGGGATCCCTAGAGTGGATGGAGGAGCTGTTGCTATTGTTTATTTCTTTTTCTGAAGTGAATTGAAGTCATGGGAAAGTTTCCTGGTGGACAGTCTGGGGACAACTGGTATCCTCTCTCCCAAGAGCAGGGTCAGCACAGGCAGTAGCACTTCATGGTGCCTCATGCTTGTGCTCAGTTCTGCGCTGGGAAGGCTAGTGTGGAGGACACAGCTCAGTTGCAATACCCTTTACATTTATGGCATGTCTGCAGAGAAGGTCAGCAAGATATCAGTTGTGATGGCTGATCTGTCATATGGACACGTCCTCTGGGAATGGTCTGAAGCCACCAAAGAGTTGCTTTGCAGAAGTGACTACACAAAGCAGAGGAGAATCAGGCCCAGGGTACAGCAGCAACAAATAAAAAGGGAGGTTATGAGGATTAATGTTAATGTTCATTCCATGCTTTGAAGTGATGTGTTCATTATTATTGTGACTTGACAGAATACACTGCTTCTGTCAGCTGAGAAGCGTGTCCCACTCTGGCACCTCTGCGGAGCAGAGCTATCAGAGCACTTACTCCTGCAGGTGTAATTCCATCCATTCATCCATCCCTGGGAAAGCGACATTAATATTTCCTAAACTTTGCTTGGGATGTTGCACCAGCACCCCTTGGAGCCAGCCCTGTGGGGCTCCAGCACATATTGGATGTTGGCCATAGAGAGGGAAAATGAGGGATGAAACAGAATTGGCTTTGGACTAGGCATTCAGCCTCCAAAAGAGTATGGTTAGTCATGAAACATCCCAGCCAATCCTGGCTGCAGCACTGAATTCTCGACAGTCTGAGTTCTATATGCAGCATCATGCCATTGGGGAGATGCAGCTGCCACGTCTCCTGTGAGGTAAAACAAAGAAGCTGCTTCCAGTTATGTCTGCTCTCATATGTGAGAGGAGTTAGATGAGACAGCACACACAACGGGAGGAATGGAGGTGAAATAGCAGGGGAAGAAAGAGAGAGAGGCAGGCTCTGTGCCCTTAGTTTCCATAGGCTTCCTCTGAACTAACCTTGTCACTTGAAACATTTCAGATTAGACAAGACACTGGACAAAACACTAGTGGAGGTACGTAAGGGAGTCCTTCTGCTTTGTCTGGGAGCTGGACTAAGTTACCTAACAGGTCTGTAATTTCTAGGACTCTAAGAACAGTGTGTGAAAGAACAGATACATTGGACATTGTACTTATTAGGTTTTTTATTAAAGGGTAAAGAGAACTGTTGGCAGTCCCAGTTATTTCTTACCTTGTCAGTAAAAAAGAAAATATACAAGATAATGAGATACAGCAGAATTGAGGCAATAGAGATTATGGGTTACAGCCTATAGGAGCCAGCATACTTACTATTACAAAATAGGTATCAATAATTTGCTGTACCAGTCAAAAATTATCATTTGAAAAAAAATGTAAACAGCCTTTTTTGAAAACAAAAATTTTCACAATGTTCCAGTTATATGATGAAATTCCCCCCCCCCCATATACATGTGTTGGTTTTCAAAAATTGCATTTTTCAGGTTTCTTTTTAATTGAAAAGCAAGGTATTTTTATTTTTAAACCTTTTTTGGAAGTTGCTCACTATTTTCTGTCCATTTCTAATGTTTTGTTTTTAACTAGTTCATCTCACTGGCTCCATCTTTCCTCAAAATATTTTGGTTATTTACCTACAAGGCCACATTGTCTGACCTGCATCCATCTATGCACACCCTGAATGCATGGCAGAGAGTAGGGTGAATGTGACCTCTAAAACACTATTCTCAAAGGCCCATGGGTGAAGTAGGGGTGGCCTGTAGGTGGGGCTGCGTGTGCTGCTTGCATTGATCACCTAGAAAAGCACTGGGGAGTCTACTCAAAGGCAGTCCCATCTCAGGAAATATACCAGGACCTCTGAATTTTGCATGCAATACTCCATCTTGATAGCAGTGGACCTGTAGCCCTGTGTTAAAAAAGAGTTTGGCTTCACTTAGCTTCAATTTACACACATTAAGTGTTGCCCTCAAGCCACTGGTAAATCATCAGTGTGGCCAGCCTGGCCCTAGACCAAATGGTGGTGCCCCAGGCAAGGCACATCTTTGGCGTCCCACTCTCTATTTGTTAAACATTTGAATACCTTATTTCTATTGCATTTGTAGCCCATTTCATGACTTTGATGCACAATTTATATGCATGATTTATACATTTGCATGCTAAGATCTGTAAATCTGTATTCATGCTAACAATAAAAACAGCACTTTGAGCTTGGTGGCCCCCAAGCCTGGCACCACAGGTGGTCACCTGGGTTGCCTGCCCCTAAATCTGGCCCTGAATGTGGCCCTTGGTGGGGCAGTACCCAAAGATTGTCTAAGAAATGTATCTTCCCACCAAAAGCAGGCACAGCAGCTGAGATCAGGTGGGGCTGTTGATTCATGGAGTTCTGCTTAGCACTGTGCAGCAGGCTTTCTTGGTTGATGGCCTGCCACTATTATTCCCCACAGCTGTCCAGAAGAGCCTGTGTTTGGCTAGCTTTACTGAGCAACGGAAGCATTATTTATTTTCTCAAGTGTCTGTTTAAGTGCGTGTTCTTTGCTGCTGGTTTCTCTCACCTAACAAGAAGTCTATTAATATGTGTGGGTAACAGTTGTGGCAGTGGTATTTATGCCACCATTTATCGTGCGTGGCACATGTACATTACATGGATTGGAAATGCTGGTGCTTACGGCATCTTGTTGCTACACAGAGATATGTGAAAGGAAACAATTACAATAGGTAGACAGGCCTTGCTCAAACAGAAGGCACAAGTTTCATAAGCCAGCAAAGATCTAGGTAGAGAAGATTCTGTACAATGAATTTAGGCCATAACATGATCTAAAAGTGCTTGAGGAAACAAGATTTTGAAGAAACCAGCCCGTGACTCGAAGAGGACAGGGATGTGCTGACACAGCATCTGTGATCTATCTTTTGAGGGAATGTTTCATCTCTGCTAATTTGCTGTCATCTGTTCTGTTTGCTGGCAGGCGTTTGATTCAGTCTCTCCGATTTGCTTACAGACATTCCTGCACCTGGGGTAATTTTGCAGGCTGAGGCAGTTATCTGTCTCATGACTCAGAGATCTGGCTTGGCCTCCCACCTTCAAGAATAATGGCTCAGGCTGGCACCTGACATATAACTTAGCCGATCAGAGGAGCAGCAGCCCATTCCTCCTACCTGTTATGTCCCTGCCTGTATCTTGGAGGGATCCCCAGATCCAGCCAAGTCTCTGCTGAGGCTCGTTTAAACTTCTTTTATGTGAGCAACTTAAAAACTTGATTCAAGTTCAGCAAGAAAGATTCCCAGTGAGAACAAAGCCACACAAGTCACCTGCTGCGCCCTGTGGACCCTGATATAACATGAACTGTTCGGTGTAATTTCCAAACAGTGTATATGGACTTATATTATGAATCAGAGTGGATTGTAGGAAGCATCCTGGGAGGAAGGATGGTTATTGGGGAAGACGGGGTGTACAGTAGCAGAGGAAAGACGAGCAGTGGTTATAAACTGAGCCACCCTCATACAAGGTATCTTCATAGGGGATACCTCTAAGATTTTGACAGTCACCCCCCCGAGATAAAGGTTGCAGTGGACTTTCCCCAAACTCTGCAGGGTTCCTGTCTGTGACAATGACATCTTCGCAGCAGTGTGTGATATCGCTATATGTCACCATGTCACCCTGTACAGAGAGAGAGCCATCGTGTTGTGGTATGATATGACTTTAGCCACTGCATTTTATACATGGACAATGCGTGCGTTGGGAGACCAGAGGGGAGGACGTAGCAGTAGTTGAGGCAAGATATACTGAGGGCTTGAACCTGGCTGTAGGAAAGGAATGAAAAGGGTGGATCCTGGAGATGTTCAGGAAGAAAAAGCAGCAGGATTTGGATATTGTTATTTTGTATTTATTTGTATTCCTGCGGTGCCTAGGAGCCTTAGTCATGGTCCAGGGCTCCATTGTGCTAGGTGCTCTACAAATACAGAACAAAAAGATGGCTTGGATATATGGGACAAGGGAGAGAGAGGAGTCAAAAATAACTTCCAGACTGTGTGCTTGAATGCCAGGGAGGATGGCTATATTAACAAGGCATCTTTCATCCAGACGAACCAGGCTCAGAGCACAGATTGGATGGAGAGCTGCTGCTTTTCTGACAGGAATCTGATTTGTTTATTTTTCTTTCTCTGGGTCACTGAATAGTTAAGTTGGCTTGGATACCACTCCAGTCATCACTGATATGTAGCCACATCTAGGGTGGAATGCAGCAGCTATGCTATGCAACGGACAGGAAGAGTAATAATGCCATCAGAAACTCGGAGGGGAAATTTAATTCAGCAGACTATAATCAAACAGGAAGGCAGCCAGGAATTGGGATTAGCACTCCAATCTTGCAGAAATTTTTGCCTGGGATGTTTAATAACCACAGGTGGTCAAAAGATGGGAAAGATGGATGCTCCAGGAGCACAGCGCCACCCAGCACCATGTTGGGTCACTGGCTTGTGTTGGCATCTAGGGAAACTTGTCCTCACACAACTCTGCTTCCTCCAGCACACGGATTTTCCTTGGATGTCTCCCATCCAATAACAAGCATGCCCCATTCTTTTAAAGAGAGTGCTAATGAAAGCACAGCTTGAGGCATTATGGCAGGGGATGATAGCACTGCCGAATAAATGGATTTCTTCACTGAAAGGCTGTCTGGGAAAAAGAACGGTGAACCCAGTGAAGAGCTGCCCAAATCTTAACAATGGGTTCTCTCCTCACCCCACGAGGGGGGTCTTGGCCCACCCCCACCCCCCGGGACTCCTGCCCCATCCAACTCCCTGCATTCCTTGACGCCCCCCCCCAGGACCCCTGCCCCATCCACCCCCACCCCTGTCTCCTGACTGCCCTCAGAACCGGGCAGGAGGGTCTTGTGTGCCACCATAGTGGTTGCCCACCCCATCCCTAAGAGCCAGAGGCACCTGCCAGGGGGTGAGGTGGGGAGTCCCGGTGGTGCTTACCTGGGGCAGCTCCCAGGAAGCATCCGGCAGGTCCCTCTGGCTCCTGGGCGGGGGAGTGTAGCTATGGGGGAGCAGGTCCCCACTGATCACATCAAAAGTGGTGCCTTAGGCGCCGACTCCCTGGGTGCTCCGGGGCTGGAGCACCCATGGGGAATATTTGGTGGGTGCAGAGCCCCCACCGGCAGCTCCCTGCCCCACGCCCGGCCCCAGTTCACCTCACCTCCGCTCCACCTCCTACCCTGAATGCACTGCCCCGCTCTGCTTCTCCGCCCAACCCCCCTGGCTTCCCGCAAATTAGCTGTTCGGCGGGAAGCTGGGGAGGGCTGAGAAGCAGGCGGCAGCTTCCTGCTCAGGCTGAGGGTGGCGGAGGTGAGCTGGGGCGGGGAGCGATTCCCCTGCGAGGCCCCCCCCGGGTTACCTGCTGCGGCGCAGGCGGCCCGCCTCGCGCCCCCCTCACCCGAGCTCACCTCCGCCTCCCTGGGCCTAAGTGCGAAGCCGCCGCTTGCTTCTCAGCCCGCCCCAGCTTCCCGCATGAACAGCTGATTCGCGGAAAGCCGGGAAGGGGGGTGGAGAAGCAGGGCAGGGCGGCGCGTTCAGGGGAAGAGGCGGAGCGGAGGTGAGCTGGGGCCGGAGGTGGGGCGGGGAGCTGCCGGTGGGTGCTCTGCACCCACCAAATTTTCTCCTTGGGTGATCCAGCCCTGGAGCACCCATGGTGTCAGCGCCTAAGGTGCCACTTTTGGCCAGTTAAATTTAGAAGCCCTTTTAGAACCGGTTGTCCCTCGCGGAACAACCGGTTCTAAAAGGGCTTCTAAATTTAACAACCAGTTCTAGCGAACTGGTGCGAACCAGTGCCAGCTCACCGCTGGGTGAACCCCTTTGATTTGTTATCAGGGGATTAACAGTGTTTAATAATTAGGATCAGTTTGTGGGAAAGTGAAGTTGTGGGTCTGCAATTCATCTCTCTCCACTGGTGCTGGGAAGTCCTTTGGGCTGTAACAGTTTGCAGTGCTGGTTTTGGGCGGGGCCTGTTACTTATTGTCATTTTTTAAATCATTGGCAGTCGCAAGGACTGAAGTCTGTCCAGAACAAATGTGTTCCATGGACAGCAGCTATGCACGCATCTATGCAGTGCACCTCCAGCCCGAAGGGGTCATCTCCGAGGGCAAGAAGAGAGGTCAATCGCCATGGTCCATTCAGTATTTAGCCGGTCTGCTGAGACTGCTGGTTGCGATAATGCTTTCCTTTTCGCTCTTTATGGGGAAGCGAGCATAGCCCACCAGCTCCCTTCACACCTGCTACTGAGCAGATGGGAATGGCTTTTGGTCACCGCGAGCCTGGTAGCGGAGCCAACTCCAGAGCCCCATTGCCAAACCCTGATGCAGACCTGTTTTCGTCTTTATAATGCAAAGGATGCGGCTTCCTCTCCCTCCCATTTGAAGCGGCGGTGCTGATGTCAGAAAAATGCCAATAATTCTCTGTGGCACTTTCCCTGGCGTAGATACACCTCTGAAGTGAACCTGTGACATCAGCCTGGCTTTTTTATCTGAATTATGCCTCCCTGTCTGAGTTGCAGATGCCATCATTCCTGTTTCATTATCTGCCTTGCGGAGCTGCAGCCAGAATGAGTAAGAAAGGGTTGAGTCACGGGGTTGGCTCAGTTCATTTTTTGCACGTGCTGTTGTCAAAGAAGAGATGGCCTGCTGAGAGATGCCAGGTGTCCGTCACCGCAGTGAATGATATGAGAGGGAAAGAGGAAACAAAACCTACTCTCCAGAGGAAACAATTCTGCCCCCTGACTAACACCAAGAACTGTGCTGGGGATGCATCAGTTAGAAGTAACGGAGGAGGAGAAGGACCTTGAAGTATTGGTTGATCATAGGATGACTATGAGCCGCCAATGTGATGTGGCCATGAAAAAAGCTAATGCAGTCTTGGGATGCATCAGGCAAGGTATTTCCAGTAGAGATAAGGAGGTTTTAGTACCATTATACAAGGCACTGATGAGACCTCACCTGGAATACTGTGAGCAGTTCTGGTCTCCCATGTTTAAGAAGGATGAATTCAAACTGGAACAGGTACAGAGAAGGGCTACTAGGATGATCTGAGGAATGGAAAAGTTGTCTTATGAAAGGAGACTCAAGGAGCTTGGCTTGTTAAGCCTAACCAAAAGAAGGCTGAGGGGAGATATGATTGCTCTCTATGATTATATCAGAGGGATAAATACTGGAGAGGGAGAGGAATTATTTAAGCTCAGTACCAATGTGTACAAAAGAACAAATGGATATAAACTGGTCATTCGGAAGTTTAGACTTGAAATTAGACAAAGGTTTCTAACCATCAGAGGAGTGAAGTTTTGGAGTAGCCTTTCAAGGGAAGCAGTGGGGGCAAAAGATCTATCTAGCTTTAAGATTAAACTCGATAAGTTTATGGAGGAGATGGTATGATGGGATAACATGATTTTGGTAATTAATTGATCTTTAAATATTCATGGTAAATAGGCCTAATGACCTGTGATGGGATGTTAGATGGGGTAGGATCTGAGTTACCCAGGAAAGAATTTTCTGTATCATCTGGCTGGTGAATCTTGCCCATATGCTCAGGGTTTAGCTGATTGCCACATTTGGGGTCGGAAAGGAATTTTCCTCGAGGGCAGATTGGAAGAGGCCTTGGAGGTTTTTCGCCTTCCTCTGTAGCATGGGGCATGGGTCACTTGCTGGAGGCTTCTCTGCTCCTTGAAGTCTTTAAACCTCAATTTGAGGACTTCAATAGCTCAGACATAGGTGGGAGGTTTATCGCATGAGTGGGTGGGTGAGATTCTGTGGCCTGTGTTGTGCAGGAGGTCAGACTAGATGATCATAATGGTCCCTTCTGACCTTAGTATCTATGAATCTATGGTCTGAAAGCTGCTGTAAATGTGAATGAACCTAGCAGCTCTGCAGCTTCACCGTGGGTTTGACACTGATTACAAATACCAAAGAGCTTGTTGTTTGTACATTTCAGTTTTAATATGATGATTTGTTAAGCACTGATCATGTGCTTGGTCTGGTATGAGGGCCTAGGATGCAGCCATGCCTGGCCACTGAGAGCACAGGACACAGAGTACAGTCGCAGAGGCTGCCCTGGACTGCTAATGGTCTAAATGGGGTGGCCACAGCGTAGTCACTCTGCACTGGGAATGTTTAGGATTTGTTTCCCTTTTAATTTATTATACCAATTATCATTGTCTTGCTTATTCCAGGTGATAAGATGCATAATCACAGTTACATTTCCTTGTTTGCTTAGTGCTGGTGTTTTAATACTCCCAGCTGTCCTGAGAATGTCTTTCTCCTCACAGGAACTCAATGTGATTCAATGGAATTCACCTTGTTGGATGAGTGGGACTTTAAGATGCCAGTACCGTGTCTGTACTACTCTTTTAGAAGCTTGAAAGGAAGCTAATCAAGTATTTCTCCCTGACTGGACAGTGCCAGCCTCCAACTAAGTTGGTTTCCTTTTTCCTTACACTTAAAAGAGCACAAGCAAGCAATGGAACAGCCAACTTAATGGAACAAAGCAGGTTGCCTCAAGACTCCCAAGTTATACTCTGCTATAACCGGAGCAAACAAGAGTGTTTAGATCTTGCTGATTTTCCAGAATTGTCCTTAGGTATGTGTGCAGTTGAGTACCAGAAGCATCCCCAGAGCCAGCAAAGAAGAAAGCAACTCAGTGACCGATTTGAGATGAGGCTGTGGTGACCCGAGTCTCTGCTTCTCATGACTAAACCTCTCAACCATTCTGCATGACTGTTTTGAGGAACCCAACACCCTTCATATCACCTCAGCCGTAGCTGGGAAGGAAATTGAAATTGACATAGATAGGCCCAAAACAGGGATAACACTTTGAGACACGACACGTTCCTCATGCCTGACTCTCCTTCTCCAAACCAGGACTAACTAAAGAATCCCATCAGTGAAGCCTAAGCAAACATCTGGGCGTAACAGGGAAAGAACAGGTACAGAAGCCACTTTGTTCCCGCCATTCAAGGTGAAATACAAGTCATTTGTACACCCCTGTTCCATCTGGTAATGTCTCTTTAAATGTCTCCCAGTCCACCAACTCAGATATGTCTGCCTGCTGTTAACCATGCCCTTGCATTCTGCCATTCCAGATACTGCTGTGATGGGAGCCTTCTAGATATCTAGATAGATATGGCCCTGCTCCAAGTTAAGGCTCCACAGGTTGGGCTTCTCTACTGTTTGATCCTATTGCTCAGCTGAGCAGAGCAAAACCTCTTTGCTCTATCCACTGCTCATCTCCCAGGCACATCAAACTTGCTCACATTCAGAATAAGCAGAAACTCTAACCTGGCAGAAGGAGCTGTCTTCTCTGCAGTGCTCCACTTCCTGGTGTAGACATGGTGTGTCACCTTTATGGACCTCTTCTCCTTTCTTGTGGATGCCCAAGTTCCCTGTTTTCTTCATTCCCTTAGCTTCTTAAATGGATGTCTTCTCAATATCATGGTCCTAGGGTCCTCTGCATAACCTTCACCCCCTTCTCAGGGTGGTGAAAATGAGCTAAGCTGAAAACCCCATATCATGTGTATTCAGATGCCTTTATTTCTGTAACCAGGCTCGTTTCAGCCCAGTGTCTCTTATCTCCCAACTTGTAAGTACTTCTCTTCATATTTGAATAAAGTGCAGTGGCATTTGTGCCGGGGAAGTTAACAAGAGTCTCTAGACACCCTGTTTAGGCAGTCAGCTTCTGCTACTGAAGTGGTCGCTTGTGTCCATCAAGGCTTGTTGTAAGTAAAACCCATCTAGTTGGAGGCTGACCTTATCCACTGGAGAAACACTATTTACAGGTAAGAAAAACTAAAACTGTTTATCTTCCACTTTCTTCTGGCAAACTTTGATC
Source organism: Dermochelys coriacea (assembly GCF_009764565.3). Taxonomy (NCBI): domain Eukaryota; kingdom Metazoa; phylum Chordata; order Testudines; family Dermochelyidae; genus Dermochelys; species Dermochelys coriacea. The sequence continues at coordinate 11,793,869 of NC_050069.1, forward strand.
CCTCTCTCGCTTCTGACATTGGGCCTCTGAGGAAGTTTGAACTTAAAAGGGACAGTGTCCCATTTTAAATTTTAGACCTACATTATTAAAACGTAAAGAACTTAACTGATACAATTTGCTTTTTGCTGATTTACAGTGTTTAAGGCTTGATTCTGCACCACTGAAGCACATGAGAATTTTGACTTTGCTTCATAAAGTTCAGAGCATTTCACTGTTAATCTCTGAGGCCAGTGCCACAGAGCTACGCATGCTCCAAGGCCTTGTCTGCACTAAAGAAATGTGCTTTGCGTAGCCCTCGTGTACCTGTTTTAAAGGTCTGATTCCATCTCAATAAAAAAGGCCTTGTCTGTCCTATGTGTTTGTGTTCAAACTGTGATATATCAGATTGTATAAACCTACATTGATGCAGTGAGTATGGTCTAATGGCTAAAGTTATATAGTAAGCGTTCTCTTTCTAGCTGAGTAACCTTGTGAGAAGTCACCATCTATCTGTGCTTCACTTTTCCCACCTGTAAAATGGTGCTACTAATGCTTATCTATCTCACAGGAGTATTGTAAGACAGAATTAATTACAGGGTCTGTAAAGTACTTTGAGAAACTCAGATGGAAGATGCTCTGTAAGTGCATAATATTAATTTATTATAATCTTTCCAAATTGTCCCTCAGCATCCTTAAGGAGTGGGATTGGACAATTTCAAAGGAAAACTTTTTTCATCCCTAACCATTTTCTTTAGAGCCCAAAGTGAAAGCTGTTTCTACCAACTGCCATCGCTGTCACCATCTGGAAAATCACATTTTCTGAAGCTTTCCTCCTCTTTATCAGCTGTAACTAAAGCTATAAAATGGGAAGATGTCCTTGCTTTAATTAACATCCCTGTAGTTCAAAAGCTGATCTTAGTAATGAGAGGCAATTATAGCCTTTATTGAGGGATAGTCAGGTGGAACAAATCCAGCATCCATCTATGGGAGGCATTTATTCCCCCAGGAAATTTGGAAGCTGCTCATTGTAAAGAGCTGAAAACAAGGTCTGGTACAACAGGTGAATCAATTTGTTCTTTTTGTAATCTTAAAAATAACTTGTTTCTATTTTTTCTTTTGCAGAGTTGTTTTTATATCACCATCCAGCTGCCAGCAAGTAGCAGTTGAGTTAAGAAAGGTTGTTACTGGCTCTTTGAAGATGTAGGTTTCAGAGTAGCAGCCGTGTTAGTCTGTATTCGCCAAAAGAAAAGGAGTACTGGTGGCACCTTAGAGACTAACAAATTTATTAGAGCATAAGCTTTCGTGAGCTACAGCTCACTTCATCCGAATGCATCCGATGAAGTGAGCTGTAGCTCACGAAAGCTTATGCTCTAATAAATTTGTTAGTCTCTAAGGTGCCACCAGTACTCCTTTTCTTTTTGAAGATGTAGTTTCTGGTTTTTTGTTTCTTTTTCTAGACCAGTGTTTCTTTCTACTTTGCATGGGATTCAGTACTGAGTTCTGGTGAAAGTGCATTAATAGATCATTGTATCCATAGCCAAGTGCAGGACAATTTACTACTGTTACCTGCAGCAGTGTACCTAATTGACTGCTAGTTGCAATTCATACTGTGCACATTGCAAATGGGTAGTTTTTGGGCCAAGAGGCTGGCTGAAAATCGAGTAGGGCTGCAATATTGACTGGGGAAATGTGAAAAGAAATTCACTCCTATGTGGGGGGCCAAGAGACCATCTACATTCCACTTTAAATCCTATTTCGAGGACTTAAGTGGAAAATAGGTGGTGAGTAAGACCTTGTGCAATCTCTCTGCATGGGAGTGAATTCCACACTGAGAGATTAAATTCAGTGTGGATAAGTATCTAAAAGTTGAGACCTTTATCCCACCCTCCTGTGTGTGTCTTGCACTGGCAAAGAGATGGATTAGATGGCTCACTAAGTCATGACCATCTATAGACCTGATTCTCCACTCCAGCTTTACACCTGTGTATCTCCATTGATTCTAGAAGAGTCATATTCCCCAAAATAATGGAGTGGGGAATAGGACACTTAGATTCTGTGAAACCTCTTAGGACTGCAAAACTGGACAAGAATTCTTGCAAGAACTTTCTCTCTTGAGGTATTTTTAGAGCCCTGCAAAACTGCGGATATCTGCTTTATATCCACGGATATCCGCGCACTTTGTTTGCAGATTGCAGATCGGGTGCAGATACAAATTTTGTATCCGCGCAGGGATCTAGGTATTTTCACACTCCCACTCCTAGCAGGTAGTACAGATTTGTACAACAATGTGGGGTGAAAAAGTTAGGTCACATTGGTTTGGGTGAAGGTTTGGGTAGGTTCTCACTCAATGCAAACCAGTTCTTATATCCCTACTAATATAACATGAATCATACCACATACCCGGTCCTGGACTACCTAAGTCACCTGATATAGTTAATAGTTCCAAGCATTTCTAGTAATTGTAGAAGGAGCTGAGTCAATTGTGCATTCCTCTGTAATTAAAAATAGTGTAAGCCTTAACCCTCCCCTCAAAACCCTACAATCTTCCAGCAATGAGTGTCTGTCACAAGGTCCCTAGGAGAAGCTTGTTAAAATTCCACCACCAAACTGGAGAGAGGTTTGGGATGGTATCTCTATCTCTGATGGTTCTCTGGATACTGCTGAATCACTCCTGCCAGAGAATACTTACCTTTGAGGTCATCAAAATCCCCTGCCTTTGCAATAGACCACATTCCAATGACAGGTATCAGGTGTGTTTTGGATTTTTTTAAATGCCCCAGTGAAGACATCCACTTCCAGTTATGGAGGTTGAATGTTATGCTATACAGCATAGTAAATCCTTCAGGAAGTAAGTGAAACTTCTCCAGCAAATGAACTCTGTATATAATTTTGTTTGCCATTAAGCAGTGTTGCCACCCTTCTTGCTTGCTTACAAGGACAAGGCTTTTATTTAAATTGGAACACAACAAAATAGATTCTTCACTTCCTCATCCCATCTTTTCCTCAGGCACATGCACATCTTAGGTTTTCGCTGGCTTTGGGAGCCCCCTGTTACAAGAGGGGCAGTTCATCATGGCAGTGTTCTCAGGAACTCCCAAGCTGAACTCTTCCACTGCTGCGGCAGCAAAGAAGTTCTTATTAAAGTAGGAGCCACTTGTGCCTTCCAAAGACTTTGAAAGAGGTGGCTTTGACTTCTCCATTGAGGAGAGTATTCTGCCTGGGGAAGACTTGGGGGGTGACAGGGTGTTTGAGTTATTTTTGTTGGTGATTTGCGCTGCTGGTATGATGAGGAAGTTTTAGGAATTACCCCTCCGTGCTGACTCTCCTGTCTTTTCCTTTCCTTCTCCAGGTTATGGACATGCTGCCCCAGGGACAGATGCCGGGAAAGCCTTTTGTATGTTCTATGCTGTCCTGGGGATCCCACTGACACTGGTCATGTTCCAGAGCCTCGGCGAGCGCATGAACACCTTTGTCAAGTACCTCCTGAAACGGATCAAAAAGTGCTGTGGGATGAGGAGCACTGATGTCTCCATGGAAAACATGGTCACTGTGGGTTTCTTCTCCTGCATGGGAACCCTCTGCATTGGAGCAGCAGCTTTTTCCCAATATGAGGAGTGGAGCTTTTTCCATGCTTACTATTACTGCTTTATAACATTGACTACGATAGGGTTTGGCGACTATGTGGCCCTGCAGACCAAAGGGGCCCTCCAAAAGAAGCCACTCTATGTGGCTTTTAGCTTTATGTACATTCTAGTGGGGTTGACAGTCATTGGGGCATTTCTAAATCTGGTTGTTCTCAGGTTCTTAACCATGAACAGTGAGGACGAGAGACGGGATGCCGAGGAGCGGGCATCCCTGGCAGGGAACCGCAACAGCATGATTATCCACATCCAAGAGGACAGCCAGCACGTTCGGCCACGGTACAAGGCCGAAGTAACAGACCTTCAGTCGGTTTGTTCCTGCATGTGTTACAGGTCCCATGAGTACACCAGCAGGATGGTGTCGCACCAAAATTCGTTCAGCTCCAAGCTGAATCCTCAGTACTTTCACTCCATCTCTTACAAGATAGAAGAGATCTCACCAAGCACATTAAAAAACAGCCTTTTCCCATCTCCGGTTAGCTCCATCTCACCTGGATTGCACAGCTTTACAGATAACCACAGGCTGATGAAAAGGCGAAAGTCCATTTAAAGTGATTTGTCTTCTTTTGCTTTACTTGTTTCCCCCAATTACCTTTTTTGTTTCTTGAGTGAGACGGAGTGAGGCCAAAGGGAATAGAAAAAGCCAGTCCTCCTCTGAGACTCAGCTCTTGAGCATGAAGCATGGATTATTACTGTTCCAGAAAAGTATGCCTTACATTACCCCCTCGGTGGATTTCAGAGAATTTGAGCTGACATGAAGTGGGTACCAAATCCAAAGTTGCACACAAAAGCTGGGAGCCTTCATGTGCCACTGGCACTCCTGACCTAATAAACTATTTTCCTCTCAAGCAGGTCGCTGTGTGTGTGTGCGCGTGTGTGTTGAGTGCGTGTATGTGCAATTCCACAATTAGTGCCATGTGACAAAATGCATCAGGTATTAATTTTTTTTCCCTTGAAGCAATTGTGTTGCAGCCTGCTTTTAACGTTTAGACTGCTTCCAAAAGAATAGGGGACGGGGGAGCCAATTTGTTTTGTTTTTGCCAACTCAAGCATGTGTCATAAGCAGTCAATATACCAGGTGTATCATGATAAATTTTTGAATGCTAGATTTTAGATTGTATTAACATAAAAAAAGAGACAGGAAAAGATGGATCATTTTAGCTTGCCAGTTCAAAATTAAAAATAAAATAAAATAAAAATAAAGCATGCACTTTGTAAAACTGGTATGCATTATAAAAAAACACAAGAAAAACTAGCAATGGAATTAATAATCAAAAGCAAATAATATCATTGATTTAACTACATTTACTTTCACCATTTGCTATTGATCCAACAATTTGTTGTGCAAGTAGAATTTTTTAAGAGAAATTGGGGAAATTGTTGGAACTATAGAGTTTCTTTTTGTTACTTTGCTCTAATTTATAAAATTTATTATTATTATGAAGGCGATTATTTTATTTTATTTTTTTGTGCAGCAACTACTTGCATGAATAGGAATTATATTTTTTGAACTGCTTGGATGAGGATGGGTATAAATAGGCGGATGTATATTTTTTCCTATATAATAGTGACAAGGCATTCCTTGTTTTAAATAAATAAAAACATAATGAAGATTGTCTCTAAATGCTTTTGATTTGTAAATAGTGGAAAGCCTTTGTTGGTCTCAGGAAGAATTCAAGGAACAGTATCTTGATGGTTTTTGGCCTACTGGGAACTTGCAGTAGTAGATATGGTCTTGCTTTTTGGCTAGTCTGAAAGGCATAAGTATGTGCCTGCATGTGGCAAGAACAATTGCACTCTGGTGTTTTGAAGGGTTAAACTGGGAACAGATTTCATTAGCCTGATGGAGTGAAGGCTGATGATATCACTAAGTGAAATTTTTCCTTTGGGATCATTTGCCACCCAGCTAATGATCTGAACCAAACTGACTTTACAGAACCATATTCTAGGTCCTGGTCCAACTCCCATTGATGGTAGTGGAAGTTTGTAATGATGAATGCAAGCAGGATCTGGTCCACTGGGAGTTTTGTCTTCGTGTTCAATGGAGGCAGGATCGGGACCCATATCAGGGTACAGTGGTGTGGCTGAATTAATAATCTTACTTTTTAAAATGCCTTCAGGGTTAAAGTACAAAAAAGCATTATCTATCTGGCACAAACCATCTCTCTTGCTTATTACACTCGTATATACTTTCCGTATAAAAGCAATAATCCCCCATATATAGTTCTAAGTGTACCTGGATAATACGTTTTCTCAAATTCATGCAAACCTCCATTTCAGATCTGACCTCAACAGCTGGGTGCACATATGGGATGTTGACTGCCTTCCTACGGTTTATTTGTCAGGGGCATTAATGGGCAGAAGATAGTAATGACCTCTACTTTCAACTCTCTTCTTCTGGCTTTTATCATTCAGCAAAGTCAAAGTCTGTAATTTCAGTATGCTATAACACACAAGTATCCACAACTTTGAAAGCTTTCTATGACTTCCTCTTCTGAGAATTTCTGCTAAATCTTGCTGGTATTCCACATTAAAACCTCCAATAACATGTGTGAAACATTAAACTAGAGTTCTGAGTGACCATGAACTGAAATGAACATTTTAGCCTAATTTATGGGAAATACGTTTTTATCTAGTGTTAATGGGTACTGTGGGTACATAATTAACATGCCTATTAGTGACATGCTCTATGCACCCAATAGACTCTAAGGCTTATGATGATGTTAGAAGCTTTGAAACCAGTGGACATTTGGAAAGCAGTCTTAACATTCTGTGACCCACCTCTATGATAACCAATTAGATATCTCTTTCAAGACATGTAATCTATTGGTCTTCTGAGACTCACTGTTACATATGTTTTTGTTTGTGATGCTATTCTAAGAGCCGCCCAAAAGTGAAAATGATTGTGGTCCTCTTCTGTTACTAAGGAATAATCTGTATGTACAAAATATGCATATCTGATAAATATAGGAATCCAAGAAAATCAACAAAAGGTTTGGTTTCACAAAGCTCTGAACATTCAAATTCTGCTTGCCTTTGGGGGGAGAATTTGGCTTGGAGAACTTTTTTCAAAAACTTGAAAAGCTTTTACAAATGTTGGATTTTTTTTATTAAGGGAAAAAATCTCTTTTCTCACCAAATGGAACTAAGTTGTCAAAAGTTCTTCAAGGTTTTGAATTATAGAAGTTCAATGTTGTAATGTGTTCTAACCGAGAAGTTATAGATTCTCCCATCTGAAGCTAGACAAATTCAGATGAGAAATAAAGTACACATTTTTAACAGTGAGGGGAATTAACCATTGGAACAGCTTACCTAGGGAAGTGATGCATTCTTCATCATTTGAAGTCTTTATATCAAGACTGTCTTTTTAAAAGACATGCTACAGCTCAACCAGAAGTTATTGTTTTGGTCCAGGAATTACTGGGTCAAATTCCTATGGCCTGTGTGATGAAAGAGGACGGACTAGATAATTATAACACTCCTTTTTAACCTTAGATCTCTGAATGTAAAGAGAGAGTGTGTTGTCTTGTGGGACACCATTTAGACAGAAGGTGTCTATGTGCCTTAGGATATGTTTTTCTGCCTGAAAGATCCGTAAATCTGTCCAAAATCTTTCTGGTATTCTTATCTTAAATATGATCTTCATGTCTCTTTGTTTACATTTTGAAACCAGTCCCTTATATAAAATCTTTCTAAGACCCCTTTTGTACGAGCACTCATAGTATAGTTAGCTGAATTCTCTTGTCTGTATGTTCATCCCCTTCTTGAACTAGATGAAAATGTAGGCATGTGTTTTGCGGTACACTCTCTGATACTGGGTGACAAAAAATGCTTTGGGTAGAGAAAGCAGGGGACAATTGAAGGAGGCAGTCCCAGAATCAAGCAGTAAATGTGAAGCCTTGGGGATATAGCTGCTCCTATGCCTCTTTCTGTGGGGGAAAGGGAGATATGGCTGGGGCATAAAAATGTCTAGGTGATTTTCTGGTTGTTGCTGGTAGCTGACACCACTTAGGGCAGTCCACACATGGCTAAGTCTGCCTAGAGACCAGGCCAGTGTATATTGGTGTAGACTAAAGGGATGCATGAAGGTAGTTTAAAGCTACCTTGGCACTATGCTTCCTTGATCTGTGGCAAATGCTCTTGAATTGCAGCTCAAATGCTGGGTCTTTTTGTAAACATATTTCAGCCCATGGGTTATAGTCACACGCTGTTTGTTGCACATCTATTTTTAATTCTTCACGATTAGTTATTTATGGAGATGGAGAGGTAATAATTGATGACTTGAAGAAGGCTGAGGTGTTTAATACCTATTCTGCTTCAGTCTTTGCTAAAAAAGGTTAACGATGGCCAGATACTCAGCACAATGAATATTGACAACAAGGGGGAAGGAGTGCAAGCCAAAATAGGGAACAACAGGTTACAGAATATTTAGATAAGTAGGATGTATTCAATCCAGCAGGGCCTGATGGAACTCATTTTAGGGCACTTAAGGAACTAGCTGAAGCAATCTCGGAACCATAGCAATTATCTTTGAGAACTCATGGAGGAGAGTGAGGTCCCAGAGGATTGGAGAAGGGCAAACATAGTACCTGTCTTTAAAAAGATAAACAAGGAGGACCTGGGGAATTATAGACCAGTCAGCCTAACTTCGATACCTGGAAAGGTACTGGAACAAATTATTAAACAATCAGTTTGTAAGCATCTAGAGGATAATAAGATTATAAGGAATGGCCAGCCTGGATTTGTCAAGAACAAATCAGGCCAAACCAACCCAATTTTCTTCTGTGACAGGGTTACTGGTCTGGTGGATGGGGGGAAGCAGTAGAAGTGATATATCTTGATTTTAGTAATGCATTTGATTCAGTCCACATGACATTCTCATAAGCAAACTAAGGAAATGTGGTCCAGATAAAATTACTGTAAGGTAGGTTTGCAAATGGTTGAAAGACCATATTCAAAGAGTAGTTATCAATGGTTTGTAATGGGCTTAATCTGCAGCAAGGGAGATTTAGGTTAGATATTAGGAAAACTTTTCTAACTATAAGGGAATAGATTTGCAAAGAAGGTGGTGGAATCCCAATTATTGGAGGTTTTTATGAACAGTTGGAGAAACACCTCTCAGGGATGGTCTAGGTTTACTTGGTCTTGTCTCAGGAGAGGAGGTTGGACTTAATGTTTTATTTAAGTCCCTTCCAGCCCTAGATTTCTATGATTCTATGGTACATGGTTGATCGCCCAAATGACATGGTGTCGTTTCTGTTCCTTGATTGGTTGACTGAACATTTTGTAAAGTGGATGGGGAAGAATCAAAGTGACGGCTGCCCAAACACTTCCAGCATAAATCATCTTGGACCATTTGCTTTGTGACCATTCTCACACAGAAAAACTCACTTGTACGAACATCTGCAGACAAACAATAATAACAATAAAACCATAACAATGAAATCTAATTAAAATACCCTTTGTAATGCTTTTTCCCATATTTGTCCAGCTTTGTATGTAGAATTTAGAAGTGGAATGAACAAAGCACTAGAGGAAACATTATATGGAACTCAATCATACACAAAAAAGCCAAATCCTGCTTGCCTGACTCCCAGGAGAATTCACATTGACTTCAGTGGGGGATTAATCATAACATTCACCCTGTAAAGGGGGATGGACAGATCTGATGTGTCTTTTCCATCTCTGGCTCTCTGGTTTCTATATAAACTCTTGCTTGTTTCTGTGTCACTCTATTTTTCATTGTACGGAATCTTTTGTTTGAGCTACATTTCTTGAGCTAAATCTTTTTTTTTTTGCTTCCTAGATTTTTGTTTTATTTTGAAAGAAACAAAACCAATAGTTTTATCCTCCCACCCTTGAAATCACTGTATGGAAAGCTCTGATTGGGTACAGGCATTCAGTAGTGGAGTTAATTATAACAAGAATTCATAATGCTCAAAGTAACTAAACATTGTCTTCACAATACATAGAGACTTGCAGGATCATTTTGCAATGCATTCTTATTTTCAGGTGCCTCTTTTCCCCCACTCCTCCACATTATTAAGCATTAGAAATAATAATAAATCAGATTAGTCTATTTATGTCACACCAATGTGATCTTTATCAAAACAACACCATTTTAGCTCCCCACAGTTGACTTTGATTTTTTTCTCTTTGATGATAATATGTAATATGAGAGGATAATAGAGTTGTTATATAATCTGTTTGATCAGTGCAGGCCTGAAATAGCTTTGACTGAGTATGCTGTGATATGGAAATGAGAGAGGAAACTTAACAGAACGGTGCAGGCATAACTCTCCGCTTAGTCTTTATTACTATGTAAGAATTGCACTGGCTGATCTAACCGGGGCTGCTTCGCTAGAACGTTGTTTGTGAGGTTTGCAGAGATGCCCACAGTGGAGTGTTTTTAAGGAGATGCCTATGGAAGGCAACTTTGGATGTAACTTCAAGACTCTGAAATAGCCTTTAGGTTATTAACAAATGGGAAAGATGAATATTAAACCTAAGGGAAGGACTTTCTTCTGCATGGACTCCTCTGCGACAGATAATTTAGAACTGAATACATTCAAATAAAAGGAAAGGGACCAAGTTAATCTACTATATTGTAGGTCATCTGGTTAGTTGTCCTAGTACTTCAATTGAAAGAACACTGAGATAGGAACCAACAACCCTAAGAATTAGGTCTCAGCCAGGGAATTCATCTTTGCTCTGAAAGATTTGAAAGGGTTTTGTCCCTGCCGGTATAAAAAAGGCATCATCAGGTGCTAAAAGCTGGAACGTGCCAATCAGTGGAGCTAGAGCCGGAGAAGGGAAATGATTTGGTCTGTGGAGGCCGGAGAGAGGAATGATGATGGAAATAGCCAATAATAGAGGTTTATGGCCTGATTTTACTTTGTGTAATATTCCTGTTAATATCAGAGTCTAATTAAAACATACCTTTAAAGCCTTTACTGGGGGAAGTCGGAACAGAGAGATGTGCTGGAATGTCTCCATTACTAATGGCCTTTTTAATGCATATTTTAATGAGAGGCTATTATTAACTGGAATAGTACCCAAATTACAATCAGAACCACAGTGTTACTAATTTTGCAACTAAGGGTGCATAATATTTCCAGAATCAGAAAAGAAAGGTTGCCCGTCATTACGTGCCTGCCATCCAACTTTAATATCCAACTTCATTTTAGAAAACTCAGCTAGATAAACTGTATGGAAAGCATTAGCCAACATCAGGATACATGAAGGGCAAAACAGATAGCATGACACTAGACAGAGAGATAGATTACAGTTGGCATGCACGCTGGGACCCTGTTCCTATTTAATCACAACTTAGAGGCTGAAGTAGAGCCCCCACAAACTGATCTTACTCCTTGCTGGACTGTAACCAGGATGGCAGAGGAATTTGCATCTGAATAAGTATCAACAAGGCAAAAATAAACAAAGATCTCAAGCATGCAACTTGAGCACAAATATAATTTCCATGTGAAATCCCAATGCAGTGGTTCTGAGGACAGCAGTTGTGTGTTTTGCCTCACATAAGGCCCAGTTCTGTGAGGTGTCCTCTATGCGGCACCTTCCAGAGCTAACCCCCATCCCTGGTATAATCTTTTTAACGTGACCAGGAAGGAATATAGCCCAGAGTTGGTCTGTTTCTGTTAGAACCAGATGTAACCTGGTTAACATTATCTTCCTCTCCACAATGACAGCCTCCTCACCCCAAATTGGGGATTGAATTCTGGGACAGAGGCCAGCCTGGAGGCTCAGGGTCTCCTTTAGGAACTGCACTGCTGTAGAGGGCCCAAGATGGTAGACAAGGAGCGTCATGGAAGATCAGGATCTCCGCATGGGATGGCCTGGACCATTTCAGATCTGTTGAGATGCTTGGGTTTTGATGGCCATACTTTTTGTCTACTTTGTGGGATGCAGACCCTACCCTACAATGAGCCATTTCAGTGGTAGCTCCTGAGGGGGGAATTTGCTGAGCTTCCTGTTCCCTATTGCGTTTTTTCCTGCATATAGAAGAATCTTTTCTATAGAAAGTAGGGATTGAACAGATACTGAATCATCTATTCCATCCCTTTACCACTGCAGCATTGTTCTTTCAAGTATATTATACTACTGTATATTGTTGTTCTGATCCTATATCCCTAACTGAGGCTGTAGCTCACTAAAGAACCTAAGTACACGAATTCAATGGGGCTTGAGTGCTTTGCTGAACTGGGGTCTGAAGCACTGTGACATCCCATTGAGGTCAGTGGGAGTTTTTCCTCTGCATGGTTTATCCCTGAAGGCCCTAATTGCCCTGGAAACATTGCTCTGTTGTTCCTTTCCAAAGATGTAAATACACATTTGTTTCTCCAAAATTGCTGAGAAATCTAATGAAAGTTGTATATTTATATAGACTTCTGAGTGACTCGTGTGTACAAGTCTGCACTTCTTTGGAGAAGTTGCGGTGTGAAATTTGAATTTAGCAAATTGAATATCTGATTCTGATTACACTTATACAGGTAACTCCACTTGTTTCAGCTAAATTACTCCTAATTGGCAAAGGAGTTAGAGAGGCCAGAATCAGTCCCTGAAATGTATAAGGTTTGGATTTGGACATGCTATAGTTGGTGCTGATGTTGCTAAGTAGACATTTGGGAAAGCAGGAGTAATTTCACTTAAGTAAATGGAGTTATACTGGTGTAAAAAAGAGAGGAATCTGACCCAATATCCCTAATTTTAATCTCACAATTGTTTTCCACTAGAGTAACCCAGATGATTTGAATACAATTCCGTTAATCCTGATTAACACCAGTGTTAGCAAGATCAGAATGTGGCTCAATCTCTATACACCATTGTATAATAATATATACAACTAATGCTTCACATTACACAGTCCTTCCTGACCACTATAATGATGGCAACAGCACTATAGAAAGTCCTAAAGAAAACTAAACAGTCCAATTGTACAACGTGTGCTGCAGTGTTTTTGCTTTATAATCCTGGAATCCTGGCAACAAATCTGTCTGGCTAATTTTAGGATGGCAAAATTATCCCTGGAGCCTCAATCTCCAGTCATCTCTCCTTCTGCAGATGTGACAGATGAATATTGTAATTAACAAAAATCCCAGTGTGTTTCATTTTTACTTAATTTTCTTGTCAGCCTTCTTCCACCTTGCATCCTGACCATGTATGGATCACCGCCACACATCAACACCCACAGCAAATTAAAAAAAATTAATGGTATCGTTGTGTTGATAATTAATATTCGCAGTTCCAAGCTGTGTTGTCTGGGCTCACTTTGAGAAATGCAGAACAAACAGCAGCGCGATAGAATTTATCATCGCTTGCTAATTCACAAGTGGATCTAAGCAAGCATAATAATTGAAACCATGCTCCTTAATGCATCTTTTTCATGCGCCAGTTCTGTTGCTGCTGGTCTGGCTTTGATAAATTGTTTATCCGGCATGTGACAAAGCTTGCAGTCATTCCTCCACCCAGACCATTGTATCTGGGGCTGAGGTGGGGAGGAACAACAAAGGGTCCATTTTACAGAAAGTGTCCCTCTTTGGCTTTCTCTGTGCACAGCATCCTTGTCTACCTCTGCACTAATTCATTAGCTTGCCATTTAACAGAAGCATATTAACAACCAGGATCATTGCATGCTGTACTTTCCCCCATTACGTATTAATGAAGAGTATTATATTACAGAAAAGCACACTGGGGAAGGAAATGTTCCACTCTAATTGTTACTGGCAAAAGAAATATATAGATTGATTAAAAACCAAAACAAGGGAATCAAACAGGAAATGCAGTTTGCACAAACCTGTCTGTGTGCCGCCTACTTACACTTTGATTAGATGCGATTTGTAGGCCCAGAGGACAAGATATTTTAGTCTGTGCCTTTGGTAGAGGAGCTTGTAGAGGGAGGGGAGTGAAAGCAGCAAATAGGTGGGTAGGAGGCGGATAGAACCTTGGCTCTATTCCTCCCCCGAAATGCAGGAGTTGGCATGGGGAGTGTTGGCATCTACAGTGCAGACAACCCTGGGAACAAGCAAGGTGGAAATTGTGTCTCAGAGAGAGACATTCCCTGCCCAGCCCTTGGGATGGTGCGGCTATACAGTGCTCCATTCACAGGCTTTGTGGCAAAGTCACAATCTACCCCGAGCCTAGAATATCTGTATTCCTCAAAAAGGGACAGATGCTGCTGGATGTGACCTCATGTGTTATGCCACTGGAGGGAGTAGGACTACTTATCCACTAAAGTGCTCCTCATCCTGAGTTTGGGGGAGGGGAGCTGCCCAGAATTCGGTACACAATGATCTTCATTTTTGATACATTTGGATTTTTCAACTGTACAACAATAATCAAAATTGACCTTTACAGAGGCTAATTAATCAGATAATGGCATTTAATTAGGTTAGCTGTAATAAAATGGGTGAGTGTATTGTGCCTCCCAGAGACTGATGTCCCAACTAGGCTAAATATTCTTCCAGGGCCTGCTTGAGAATAAGGAGGGCATAGTTGGAGATGGGATTGAACCCGGGCCGACCTGTTTTCAGGAATCATCCCATCGACTTCAATCCCACTGCTCATGGGAGTAAAGTGAGCAGGGTTTGGCCCCTGTCCTGTATCATGAACAGGAAAGAGAAAGAAGAGTTCTTCTAAAAAGTAGAACTCAAACCAGCATGTGTACTGGTCAGGGACAGGGCCTTCATTCCAGCTCTCTGGTTTTGCCTGTGTGTACGTTTCTTTTGAATTGTCCAATAGATTTCCTAAGTGAAGCACTCAGATACGAAAGTGATGAGGGTGGCATGAGAACCTATACAGAATGTAGCAGAATTGTTGGCGCATCAGAGGTTGCCATGAACCATACATCAAAATGCAGATGGATTAATGCTAGATTCTTATATTCTTAGCATATGAGTGACCCTAATGTGGGGTCCCACAGTATGGTGCTACTCATTGCAAATAAATCGACTTACAGGTACATTACTGACTGAATGTTACTGTTCCATATAAACAATTGCTGTGGTTGCTAGGTTGACGTTAGTTAGTTGTCAGTGTGAGTGGAGATGGTCTACACAATCATGAATGGGAGAGGTGAGCCAAGAGACAGACAGTTATTCAGAGGTGATCAATGCTATGAAACAGTTTGAGAACCCCTGCTCCCGTAGATGGCTTTACTGGAAATCCACTGCCAGTGTACAGGCACCACCCTGCAGACCTTAAGATTGGTTAGTCCCATTGAAGTTATTGGGGTTTTTAGGTGCATGAGGACTGCTGGATTGGACCGTATAAGAGAAAGATAATCATTATATAGAATGCATCCTATCTAGCACCATACTCCTCTTTACCAAATACCCAACAAACTCAAATAATTAGAGGCTTGCTGGTTCTTCAGAAAACAAACACAATTTGTTTTTGCTTTTTAGAATGTTCATAATTTGCTATTTAACCAATAATCCAGATGCTTCTCTTTGCGAGTGTGGGGTTAACTGTGGAAATGAACAATATAAGTTTATTCTTGTATAATCTTTTTCTTCTTGCCTCTTCCAGATGCTTTTTAAGATTCTTTTGTCTGGTTATTGTTATCAAGGAATATTTGATGAAAATGTTTGATCTTAGTGATATGAGTGCAAAGAAACTAATAATTTGGAGCCAAAATGGTCAATATGGGAGATAATGAGAAATCAAATTGTCAGATTGTTTCCAGCAGGCCAAAAAAATGTGGATACTGTCTCTTTAAGGTGCAATTTCTTACTTCAACAAACTGTTTATCTATGAGAAACAGGGATAAAAGTGTTCAATTTGTGACCCAAGGAGAAATTTTTGGATTTCTTCCAAACACACATACATGAAGAAATTGAATTGTGGACTCTACTTGGGAAACTGAGCTTTTGTGCTCAAACAGGAGCGCTTGTGTGTTTGTGTGTGTGTGTTGCCGCTGTGTCTCTTTTGGATCTCTAGACACTTTTTGGGTACATTTTAGTACTTTTTTGGAATGTGCATAGGAGGACTTAGTGATGGTATTTTGGCGGCATTCTAAAGGCTCTTGACAGTTTGAGATAGCATTTAAGATAAGTTTCTCCACTGGTTGGTAAACTTCATGTGCAGTGCACAGAGAATCAAGAGTAGAGTGTGGACACTAAGAAACAGGAGCACTCTTCTCAACTGGCTGTGTCTTGTACTGAACCTTTACCTCCAGGAAGCTGTCTTGTCTGAGTCAATGATCAGGCCTAATCTAAGACTTTTAATTTCACAATGGTTGTTGAGCTGGCCCTAGCGATGGAGATAGAGGAGGTCACAAGCATCAAGTAATGGAGTTAAGCCAGTGATAACCTGATTACAGAGAACCAAATTAAAGCATTTTAATCTTTTGTGGGTTTTTTTCTTTTCCTGTCCTCCTCCCTTACCAGAGAGGATGTCTTCACTCATGGCCTTAGAATGCCGTACTGGAGTTAGCAGAATGAAACAACAGTCAAATTAAACTGAGATTTATTGCAGCTTATGTCAAGAATGAAAACTGTATCACACAAATGTTTACAAGTCCAAGTAGACAGCGAACCGATGTACATTATGTAATTTATGCAAGGGATTGCATCTTTCTTTTGTAATGAATGCACTAAGCAACCCTGTATATATTTTACAATGTCTTTACAAAAAAAAAAGACTCATTTACTGTAGTATTGTAAAATAAATGCACTTTTCTAATTTTTTCATTAAAAATCCTATGGCACGTTTTCAAATGTATAGAGTTTCTTTTATATTGAATGTGGAAATGTTAACTTCCTGTAAAATTGCATTGCAGACGTAAAATACGCTGATGAGACCTATTTTGTTAAAGAAAAGTCCATCAGCAACCAGTAGATGTTCAGTGTATGTATATATGTTTATATATGTATATATACATATATATCTAGTACTACGTATAAATATATATATTATTTATATATGTTCAGATTTATATAATGAATGTATTGATATATTAATGGATTGATAGATATATATGTGTGTGTGTGTGTATATATATACACACACACAGAGACATATACACACACACACGAATCATAATATACAAAATAAGATTTAGTCAGTAAGTTTAAGGGGAAAATCAACAGAGATGTCCTATACAGAAGATATTTTGCATTGCAATAGAGGCTTTTTTGGACAAAAGTATATGCAGAGTGAAATATGAACCTTTATCAAATGTTTGCTCATGCTGTGACCAGGTGAATCAGATGTAGCCAGATTGAAAGGAAAGTTAATGGGAAAAGTGTAAAAGTCTAGCCAGACTGGAATTAGTTATGGGCAACTGAGCCTTTCACCTCTAGGCTGCCAGTGTATAGATCAAGTGTGAAATCTTGGCCCCATGAAAAGCAGTGGCAAAACTTCCACCGACATCACTGAAGACAGGATTTCACCCTCCAAATTATTGCCTGTGCAGTGGTCTGTGTGAAATGGGTTTTGGGATCTCAGTGCAATTCCTAGTGGGAAGTGTCCACACCAGGCACCCTTGTTGTCAGTCTCAGCAGTGAGGAAAGGACTGAATGGGCATTTTGAATAAATCACCCTTTAGCGGTGGTCCCTTCCAGGTGAGGCTTGGGGTATGCCAACTGGTCAGAGTCTCCCCTGCCCTCCTCTTCTGCCACATCCATCACGGTGGGATCCAAGCACTGTCACTTCTTGGGGTGCAGCAGTTCTGTGGCGACTGGAGAGTTTCATTTCCAGGGCTGTTACACTAATAGTAGGAAAAATAAATCATAGAAATGAACACACCCTTCTTTCTCATAGACACCACAACCCTAGAATCATAGAAGATTAGGGTTGGAAGGGACCTCAGGAGGTCATCTAGTCCAACCCCCTGCTCAAAGCAGGACCAACCCCAACTAAATGAGCCAGCCACAGTGGTATAGCAACTAGGAACAAAGACATTACCTTTGGCTCCAGTAATACAAGTCTCTACTTGGTCAGATAAAGAAATAGCTCCATAGTGAGGGTGATTATCAGTAGAACAACTTACCTGGGGCTATAGTGGATTTGCTATCACTGCCTTCTTTGAATCAAGCCTAGCTATCTTTGTAAAAGGCATGCTTGAGCTCAAACCGAAGCTGTGGGCTTGATGCAGAAAGTACTGGGCAAGATTCTGTGGTTTGTGCTATGCAGAAGGTCAGACTAGAGGATCATAGTGGTTCCTTCTGGCGTTAAAGGTGATGAATGGATTAAACTCACTTACAAACAAACACATGGATCTGGCAATCTCCCTCCAGTGAGCTAACAGCTGTTCAATATATATCTGCCATTCTGTCCTTGGCCTATAGCTAAACAATGGAATGGGCCTCATCTTTTGGGAGGCTAGACTGGCATCCTTGTGGTACAGAAAGGAGGAGGACCTCTTTAATAGTGGCAATAAACACCACCCACACAATCTTGTTTTAAGATGTGATTTTTGTGCCGTATCACACAGTGTCGTCATTTACAACTAGGGCCAAGAATTTTGTTCTCTTTGGGGTGATTGTCACTGGTAGGTTTGGGGGCATATTTTAGCACCTCTGTTTATCCAGGCTGAACAGAGAAGCCAAAATCAGCAGAGGAAATGGTTGTTGGACCTTATTCACTCCCATGTGCAGGCAAACACTTTTTAGTGTAATTATTCAATTCAGGAATAAAGAGTACTGGTTAGAGGGCCAGGTTGTTAAAGACCTTTAGGTGCCTGAAGATGCAGCTAAGTGCTTACTGCGATTTTCAAAAGCACCTAGGTGCCTGGCTCCCATGGGAATAAGGCACTCTTGAAAATCAAGGGAGTTAGGCACCTAAATACCTGTGAGGATCTGGCCTTAGTAGGATTTTCAAAAGTGCTTAGGTGCCTAATTCCCATTGAAATCAATGGGAGTGAGACAGCCAGGCCAGTAAAACCTCTCTGCCTCTTTAGGTACTGTGATGGGGTGGACTAGGTCCAAAGGCCCCCTACTAGAGGCCTCTGGGTTCTGCCACACCCATTCCAGGAAAGGAGCAGTGGAGAGGTCCTCCAAGCAGGCTAGAGTGGCTGCAGGGGACACAGCCAATCAGGGCCCAGGAGGGCCATATAAAAGGAGTTGCAGAAGAGAGCAGTAGATAGTTGTTGTATGGTGCAGGAGAAGGAAGGACTGTGGACAGCTAAATCTGCTTGCAGGGACCTGGGGAGCGAGAGGCTCCTGGCTGGCTGCTAGGGACTAAGTGAGGACTGAGCCTGGGGATACAGCCCCATACCAGGGCTGAACTACTTCAGGAGTAAAGCCCAAGGAGAGCTAGAGAGAGACACCAGTAGAAGGGTACTGAGATAGGCACCTATGGACTTTATATCCCGGAAGGGATTTATGCTGGCTAATGTGCAGACAGTGTGACTTGGCTGGAGGGCTGAGTCACTGAAAACCCACCTGAGAACCACAAGAGGGGTCTCTAGACCTAAAGAACTCAATCATGCCCAATCAGAAGGGGGTACTTGTGAGAGGTGGGTGCCAACCCCATTACAGGCACCCAAATACCTTTTAAAAATCTGGCCCAGAACCATTCAAACTTGACCTTTCCTGGCATCTCCATGGACAAATCTGCTGGCCCTATCTTTGAAAGACCCAGTGGAGGAATGCAACCATTCTGCACCACAATGAAGACATCCGCTCAGGGTGCAGTGGTAGTCACAATCCAAACAAACATTACCAGGTATGAAAAATAGAACCCAGAATACAATCGCTCCATATGCGCCTCACCTGGAATAGAGTGTTCAATTCTGGTCACTCCCTTGGGAAAGGCTTTCATTCAGCAGAGACAAATAAGCAGGGACATGCTAGATGTGTGCAGAATAATGAATGGGCCAGAGAAGGGAAAGGAGGTGCTCCCATTTACCTTTTTTCTATATTCAAGAATGAGGTGACATTCAATTTAACTGAAAGACTGTACATTTAAAACTGATACATGGAAACTTAAAAAAAAACCCATTACCCACAATAACCAGCAGATCTTGCTGGAACAAGATGGTACTGAGGCCAAGAGTTTAACAGAAGTCAGTGAGGGATTAGACACTTTTATGGATTAAGAAAACAACCACAGTTACATTAAAAAGGATAAAAATACATAAGGGATATAAAAGTCATGATTCAGGGCATAATCCTAATACTAAGTGCCTGGGGATAGGAAGAAATGTCTCCTTTACTCAAGATAATCCATTGGAACAAGGGTTTCCAAACTTTTTATGCAGGTGACCTGCCAACAGCATTTTGTCTTTTGTGACCCACAATTTCTGCACCCTCTGCCCCGATACTGCAACCCTAATCCCAGTCTGGTGTGGAAAGACTGGGAGTGGAAGTGTTTGGAGAGCAAGCCCACCTCACACACATCATAGAATCATAGAAGATTAGGGTTGAAAGAGCTCTCAGGAGGTCAGCGAGTCCAACCCCCTGCACAAATCAGGACCAACCCCAACTAAATGATCCCAGCCAGGGCTTTGTCAGGCTGAGCCTTAAAAATCTCTAAGGAAGGAGATTCTACTACCTCCCTAGGTAACCCATTTGAGTGCTTCACCACCCTCCTAGTGAAATAGTTTTTCCTAATATCCAACCTAGACCTCCCCCACTGCAACTTGGGACCATTGCTCCTTGTTCTGTCATCTTTCTGCAGCGGCTGCTCCTGTCCTGTGGGGGTGGGCCTGGCTATCCACTCTGGGCATAGTGACCTGGTGCACAGTATTGCAGCGCCACTCCAGTTTGACACAGGGCCCTCACTCCCACACCCGGTCATGATGGAGGGGCAGCTGTACCAAATTTGAGTCATTGTGACCTAGTGCAAACTTTCAGTTAGGCCAGATCTAATGGCACTGGTGACCGCACCCTCTCTCCAATCATGATGGAAAGGTAGCTGGGCCAGACCTGAGGGGTGCTGTAACCCCATGTGCCAGTTCACAATGATTGGAGTGGGGAGCCAGCCCATGGGACAGGAGCCACTGCTGTGGGGTTAGTGCTTGATCTCCAACCCATCCCCCACCCTCCCTTCCCCCAATGCCTTCCCTCTGCACTGGTCTGGGAGAGCTGTGTGCTTGCCTAGGCCGTGGCCAGTAATGGGTTAATCCAACCCTGGTTGTGATGACCCATCTAGAACTGACCCACTGTTTGGGACACACTGCAGTTTAGGATTTCTTGCATTTTCCTCTGAAGCTTCTATGAGTGACTGATGTTGGAACCATGATGCTAGTCCCCTGGTCTGATCTGTGAAGTCCGTTCCTATGTTTGTATAAATGTTTAACAGGCAAACACGGGGTTACAGTCACATGCCTTCAAACTGCATGACACTGTAAATTGTGCAAAAGGCAGGCAAGAAAGGCTCTGGAAGGCATGGCTCCAGCATTTTATTACAAGACCATTTTGGTTGGCTGAAGGGAAAAAAATGCAGTGTTCCCTCAGCAGGAGCCAACTGATTGCGATCCATATATACAGTATTAGCATGTCCTATTATTTCAGCCTCTTGGCTGACAGAGATTTGGATAAATTGCCTTTTTTTTCCTCTGTGTGTTCCCACTCTTGCTTGAATGCAAGTGATTTGCTTGTTTTCTGCGAGGACAGAAACTGAGGGGCAAATCCAGCCCTGGCACAACTCACACTGATTTTGTGGTTGAATTTTCCTCCTGAGGAACATACCCACGGAATGCCAAATCAGCATAAATTACACACCCTTGCTATTTACCCACCTTGTTTAGAAGTCACTTATACCTGCCATGTAAATTACACCATTCTTTTTGCGTCCGGGGCCGGATTCTCCTCTCACTTGCACTGGTTTTATACCCATTAAACTCCACTGCCCTCACTGGAATCAGCCTGATTGATACCAGGATAGGATCAGAATCAAGCCCGTGGCATTGTTTACTTGTAAGGTTAATAAGATTCACTTTTTTATCTTCCCTGGAGGCACACGGAACAGGTTCTTTCTCATGTACTGTAAACTCACCTGCCCGTGTGTTACAGCCAATGAGATCTGGTCACCGAGGAGGAAGCCTTTCACAGCTTCACAGTATGTAGAGGTGGTGGACGGGGAAGCTAATGGCCTCTGGTTCGTTAACATGAGCACAAGTGTCTGTGGGAGGTAATTGTAATGATAGTAATAACGCAGGAAACATCCAAATCATTGATCTCCGTCTCAGTGTGAATCGCAGGGTGCTAAATTACTTAAATTAATCACATACAGCTGCTATAGCCAATGATTAGCATGCTCTCCTGGGGGAGAGAGCAAATCACACCGCATTTACAGACCCATGTGAGTTCTCAGGCTTGTGTGGGCTCTTTCTTTGGACTGTTTGCAGGGCTAATATCACCTACCAGGCCATGTGACTTCCCAGGATTCAGCCGGTCAATTCTTGCATGAAAAATTGCAGAGCAGACCCAGGCTAGTGCAGGGAGGGAGATGGGGCTTTCAGCAAATGGCAGGCTTTGCAGGACTGGCGGGTGGCCAGGACTGACAGGCAGGTTGCCCTGTAGAGGAAACCCTACTCTCAGTTACATGGATGTAAGTTCCCATGGAAGCCAATGGCGGTTGCACCTGTGTAACTAAGAGCAGATTTTGACCCTAACTTGACTGTTTCAGTCCAGGTCAGATGGGTAGCTGTGACAAAGTGATTACCATTTCACAGCCGTTCCATCACCTATATGAATGGAATTAGTGGACAGGTGTCCACATAAAAAAATACCTTTGCATGTAGTGTCCTTGCTGACAGTCTCACAAAAGAGATCAAGGACTGAACAGGTTGTTGGGAGAAAACTATCCCCTCATCCCGATCATCGGTCCCCCAGGGCAGGGCTGTGGCACACCGGCAAGAAGCTGCACTGTGTTTGCCTCTGCTCAGCCTGATCTGTAGAGCAATGGAGGACTTCAGCCTCTGGGGACACCAGGCCAGCAGGGTTCACGAGCCCCAACAGTCTCGCCCAAGCAAATGGAGGAGACATTCCCTCCTCTGAGTTTATATAGTGTAGTGTTTGTTCTGGTAGCATTTGTACTGAGCACTATGTGGGGGAGGAGGTGATAAAGCCCTTGGATGGGGGCTGGGGATACTCACCCTGTGTTGTTTAAAATCTGTCTATCTATCTATCATCTGTATTTGCCACTTGGTGCAAGCCAATCATCCCTTGAGGTCAGAACGTGTAGGGATAAAGTGAGAAAGGCTAAAAGTCAAGTAGAGTTGGACCTTGCAAAGGGAATTAAACCAATAGTAAAAGGTTCTATAGTCATATAAATAAGAAGAAAACAAAGAAAGAAGAAGCGGGACCGCTAAACACTGAGGATGGAGTGGAGGTTAAGGATAATCTAGGCATGGCCCAGTATCTAAACAAATACTTTGCCTCAGTCTTTAATAAGGCTAATGAGGAGCTTAGGGATAATGGTAGCATGGCAAATGGAAATGAGGATATGGAGGTAGATATTACAATATCCGAGGTAGAAGTGAAACTCGAACAGCTTAATGGGACTAAATCAGGGGACCCGGATAATCTTCATCCAAGAATATTAAAGGAATTGGCACATGAAATTGCAAGCCCATTAGCAAGAATTTTTAATGAATCTGTAAATTCAGGGGTTGTACCGTATGACTGGGGAATTGCTAACATAGTTCCTATTTTTAAGAAAGGAGAAAAAAGTGATCCAGGTAACTACAGGCCTGTTAGTTTCATATCTGTAGTATGCAAGGTCTTTGAAAAAATTTTGAAGGAGAAACTAGTAAAGGACATTGAAGTCAATGGTAAATGGGACAAAATATAACATGGTTTTACAAAAGCTAGATCATGCCAAACCAACCTGATCTCCTTCTTTGAGAAAGTAACAGATTTTTTAGACAAAGGAAACACAGTGGATCTAATTTACCTAGATTTTAGTAAGGCGTTTGAGATGGTGCCACATGGGGAATTATTAGTTAAATTGGAAAAGACGGGGATCAGTATGAAAATTGAAAGGTGGATAAGGAATTGGTTAAAGGGGAGACTACAGTGGGTCATACTGAAAGGTGAACTGTCAGACTGGAGGGAGGTTACCAGTGGAGTTCCTCAGGGATCGGTTTTGGGACCAATCTTATTTAATCTTTTTATTACTGACCTCGGCACAAAAAGTGGGAGTCTGCTAATAAAGTTTGTGGATGACACAAAGCTGTGCGGTATTGCCAATTTAGAGAAGGACCGGGATATCATACAGGAGGATCTGGATGACCTTGTAAACTGGAGTAATAGTAATAGGATGAAATTTAATAGTGAGAAGTGTAAGGTCATGCATTTAGGGATTAGTAACAAGAACTTTAGTTATAAGCTGGGGACACATCAATTAGAAGTAACAGAAGAGGAGAAGGACCTTGGAGTATTGGTTGACCACAGGATGACTATGAGCTGCCAATGTGATATGGCCGTGAAAAAAGCTAATGCGTTCTTGGGATGCATCAGGCAAGGTATTTCCAGTAGAGATAAGGAGGTGTTAGTACCATTATACAAGGCACTGGTGAGACCTCATTTGGAATATTGTGTGCAGTTCTGGTCTCCTGTGTTTAAGAAGGATGAATTCAAATTGGAACAGGTATGGAGAAGGGCTACTAGGATGATCCGAGGAATGAAAAACCTGTCTGATGAAAGAAGACTCAGGGAGCTTGGCTTGTTTAGCCTAACCAAAAGAAGACTGAGGGGAGATATGATTGCTCTCTATAAATATATCAGAGGGATAAATACCAGAGAGAAGAGGAATTATTTAAGCTCAGTACCAATGTGGACAAAAGAACAAATGGATATAAACTGGCCATCAGGAAGTTTAGACTAGAAATTAGACTAGAAGGTTTCTAACCATCAGAGGAATGAAGTTCTGGAACAGCCTTCCAAGGGAGGTAGTGGGGGCAAAAGACCTATGTGGCTTCAAGATTAAGCTCGATAAGTTTATGGAGGAGATGGTATGATGGGATAACATGATTTTGGCAATTAATTGATCTTTGACTATTTATTGTAAAGAGGCCCAATGACCTGTGATGGGATGTTAGATGGGATGGAATCATAGAATCATAGAATATTAGGGTTGGAATGGACCTCAGGAGGTCATCTAGTCCAACCCCCTGCTCAAAGCAGGACCAAAGCAGGATCTGAGTTACTACAGAGAATTCTTTCCTGGGTATCTGGCTGGTGAGTCTTGCCCACATGCTCAGGGTTCAGCTGATCGCCATATTTGGGGTCAGGAAGGAATTTTCCTCCAGGGCAGATTGGAAGAGGCTCTGGGTTTTTTTTGTCTTTCTCTGCAGTGTGGGGCATGGGTCACTTGCTGGAGGATTCTCTGTACCCTGAAGTCTTTAAACCATGATTTGAGGACTTCAATAGCTCAGACATAGGTGAGATGTTTATTGCAGGAGTGGGTGGGTGAGATTCTGTGGCCTGCGTTATGCAGGAGGTTAGACTAGATGATCATAATGGTCCCTTCTGACCTAAATGTCTATGAGTCTATAGTCTCTGGGTAACAACACAGTTGCCTTTATCCCCCATCATTGCCATTAAGTAGCTATCTGGCCTGGTCTCCTCTCAAATTCAGTCTTTGTTGGAAGTCAACTTACCCCATATTCAGACAATGGTCATCACATGGTGAAGCCTGCCCAGCCTCCTGAATGAATGCATTGGGGAACTACCTATAGACCCTGTGAATTCTCTGTTGTCTCAGTCCCATGGCTGTAAAAGGCAGCAGTTGTGGGACTCGTGGGGAGGGGAAGTTTCCTGGTTCCACTGCTGCCTTATTATTTATTATATTTATTATGATAGTGCCTAGAGGCCAATGAAGAATGGGGCTCCATCATGCTAGGTGCTTTACAGACACAGAGAGACAGTCCCTGCCCCAAAGAGTTTACAGTCTAATAAGATGAGGGGTTAATACCTTCAGCCCCATAATAGAATTTAAGGGACAGATGAGCCTATTAACTGCTGCCCACAAAATGAGAGGCAACTGGCTGCTGCTTGCGTATCTGAGAAGGTAGTAGCCTCTCCGAGTTGATGAAGGGGAGGTTACCCCAAGAAGACAGTTCCAGGTAAGGAGATGACATAGGGAGGAGCACAAGTCCAGAAAAATTGAAAGGAGGAGGCTTATATTTGAATTAGGATAATACCTCGGGGATCCCCTGAATTTAGGAATATTTTCCTATTGGTACATGAGGTTAGAGGCTTATATTGCGATGGCTGGTGAAGTTGCTCCCACAGATGTCCAGCTCATACAGTGCTCTGTGATTCAGCTGGTCCATGGATGTAGGATATCATTAGTATTATCATATTCCAAGGAGCAGTGAGTCTGCGAGCCAGGAAATGCTTTGGTGTCAGCTTGAAAGCTTGTCTGTCACCAACAAAAGCTGGGCCAATAGAAGATATTCCCTAACCCACTTTGTCTCTCTTATTCCCAAATAGATATTTACATTGATGCCAATGGGAGATCTACTGATGAAAAGTGCTGTATAAGCGCTAGAGAGACAATGTGGGGGAGGTAATAGCTTTCAATGGACAAACCTCTGTTGGTGAGAGACACAGGCTTTCAAACAGAACTAGGTCCAATAAAAGATACTACCTTGCCCACCTTGTCTGTGTAATATCCAGGGACTGAAACGGCTACAACAGCACTGCATATAAGAGCTAGCTATTATTATTAATATTAGTATTAAATTGCCACTGACTTCAGTGACTCAGGGTATGTCTACACTACCCACTGGATCGACGGGCAGCGATTGATCCAGCGGGGATCGATTTATCGTGTCTAGTCTAGAAGCGATAAATCGACCCCCGAGCGCTTTCCCATTGACTCCTATCCTTCAGCTCTGCGAGAGGTGCAGGCGGAGTCAATGGGGGAGCAGCAGCAGTCTACTCACTTGGTTAAGACACCACGGTGAGTAGGTCTAAGTACGTCGACTACAGCTACATTATTCACATAGCTGAAGTTGTGTAACTTAGATTGATCCCCCCCCACCCCAGTGTAGACCAGGGTTCAGAAGCAGCCTATCGTAAGACTGTTCCTCCCCCCACCTCCAGCCATCAGCCCCAGGGGACCTTCTCCCAGCACACTGACGATCCATGGGAGAGTGTCGTGTTTGCTCATATAGGCACATATACCACTGGGATTCAAACCCTTGGCCTGCAGCATTGTGGCCTCCCAAGGCGGGCTCTACTCTGACTCTTGTAAATGCAGGCAGACATTAATCACTCAAGACTGTGATGTGACAGATGGGGGAGCACACGGGACACTATGCACTTTAATTCTCACAGCATAAGCTGTTGCTGGGGCTGGAAGAACATGATTATTAGTGTAGCTGTCTCATTACTAGAGAAACAGCAATATCAAATACAGTCTGTTTGCAACAGCCGCCCCTCTCTCCCCGCCCCCCCCCCCCCAACACAGCAAAAGCCTAGGAGCTGTGATAGACATATGCCCAACAGTACTCATGGGCCATCAGGGCCAGGCTGTCAAGGACACGTGGCAATATATTTTGAGCCAAGAAGAAAATATTTAGATCTGGATTCAGAGTAGCAGCCGTGTTAGTCTGTATTCGCAAAAAGAAAAGGAGTACTTGTGGCATCTTAGAGACTAACAAATTTATTTGAGCATAAGTTTTCGTGAGCTACAGCTCACTTCATCGAATGCATTTGGATCCGATGAAGTGAGCTGTAGCTCACGAAAGCTTATGCTCAAATAAATTTGTTAGTCTCTAAGGTGCCACAAGTACTTCTTTTCTTTTTAGGTCTGGATTGTCTTCTTTGGTTCCACAAGAGGTGGGAAGCCTGATCCAGCAGCACAGAGGGAGCTGCAGCTCCACAACGCTGACTTCCTACATCCCCTGGCCTCAAGGGATTCCCTCCGCTCCATATGTTTGAGGATCAACGTGTGCTGAAGGTGTGAAGAGAGCAGGGGCAGAGAGGCAACTTCTCTCTACAGCATCATCACCTGCTTCCCCCGATTCTAAGGAAGCCCCTCTAGGCAGGTCAGACTGCTGGGTCAAAGAAGTGGGCCCAGAGGAGCTGATGCTTCCCACGGTACCATTGCCTCGAGCCCCCCAGAGGGTCCCAGCTGAAGAGAATGCTGGCTTTGGTGATGAGAGTAGCAGACAAACAGATCGTTAGCAGACAAGGATCCATGTCATAAAAGTGCCATCCTAACTGAGGCTAAAAGGTTCCCTGTAAGGGCAGTGTCAGCACAGAGGCCCATGTATAGAACAGCTTTCTGATATACAGAGGGGCACACTGGTGGGGAAGCATGTGTTACCTGTTCCATGAACAGAGGACTTTAGCCTCCAGTACTGTCCACTAGGCACCTTCCAACAGCGCTAAATTCCACCGATAAAGAGAGAAAGTGAACACGTGGGAGAAGAGCGCCCACGTGTATGTGTGAAGACCCCCAAATGCAACAGTGTCTTTTACACAACAACTCTGATATAACATAGCTGTATAGGCAGCGCTGTATATAAATTATACATTCCAGCGTAGCCTTCCGACACCTAATTGCAGTGCCCTGATCATTTCCCATTTACAACTACCAGCCTTTTGGCTCAGTCTTTTCTTCAGCATATATCACCCACTGCTGTGTTTAGCTGATGGATGGCTCTTCATCTGATCTCTGTAATTGCTTAGCTAGAAGATGCATGCACTCATATACCATGTTCCAAGAACACTACTCCCAGGCATGTTGCCTGTGGCTGAAGTTTAGAGTTCTGGGGATGGGGGTGGAAGGAACTGTTGACTCATACATGCTGGCTACCATAGATCTCTCTCTATGTGTATGTCATCATATATCAAGTATCCACACTATATATTAGTTTGCATTAAGCACCAATAACATTAAGCACAAATATTGTAACAGTGATATAGCCTAAACTGGCCTATACCGTAATACTGTTCACTTATGCTGAGTATCCCATAACTCCTTGGATTTGCTGAAGTAAGCATTTGGCACAAGCAGGTAGGAAACTTGCAAAATCAAGATACATTTGCTCTATGTCTTAGTACCAGCTAGGGAAGTACCTTCACAAACTGGTATCTGGAATGCTAGTATCTGAAACAATGATAAGGAAGGAATAGAACAACAAAGTAAGGAACTAAAGAAGTATGGATTGGATGAATGGACTATAAGGTGGACAGAAAGCTGGCTAGATCATCGGGCTCAACAAGTAGTGATCAATGGCTTGATGTCTAGTTGGCAGCCGGTATCAAGTGGAGTGCCCCAGGGGTTGGTCCTGCAGCCAGTTTTGTTCAACATCTTAATTAATGATCTGGATAATGGGATGCATTGTACCCTCAGTAAGTTCGCAGATGACACTAAACTGGGGGAAGATGTAGATACGCTGGAGGGTAGGGATAGGGTCCAGAATGACCTAGACAAATTGGAGGATTGGGCCAAAAGAAATCTGATGAGGTTCAACAAAGAGAAGTGCAAAGTCCTTCACTTACGACGGAAGAATCCCATGCATCGCTACAGGCTGGGGACCGACTGGCTAAAAGAACCTGGGGATTACAGTGGACAAGAAGCTGGATATGAGTCAACAGTGTAGCCTTGTTGCCAAGAAGGCTAACGGCATATTTGGCTGCATTAGTAGGACCATTGCCAGCAGATCAGGGGAAGTGATTATTCCCCTCTATTTGGCATTGTTGAGGCCACATCTGGAGTATTGCGTCCAGGTATGGGCCCCCCACTACAGAAAGGAGAGGGCAACGAAAATGATTAGAGGACTGGGACACATGATTTATGAGGAGAGCCTGAGGGAACTGGGCTTATTTAGTCTGCAGAAGAGAAGAGTGAGGGGGATTTGATAACAACCTTCAACTACCTAAAGGGGGGTTCCAAAGAGGATGGAGCTAGACCAGGGGTGGGCAAACTGCGGCCCGGATCCAGCCTCTTAGGGCTTTGGATCCAGCCCATGGGATTGCCCCCCATGGTGCTGCAGGCCCCGCGCCGCTCTCAGAAGTGGTCGGCACCACATCCCGGGGGCTCCGGGGAGGCGGGGTTGGCAGAGGGCTCTGTGCGTTGCCCTTGCCTCCAGGCACTGCCCTCTGCAGCTCCCATTGGCAGGGAACGGGGAACTGCAGCCAATGAGAGCTTTGGGGGAGGTACATGGAGGCGTGGCAAGGGCAGCGCTCGGAGCCCTGTGCCCCCCCCCCCACGGGCGGTGCAGGAACGTGGTGCCAGCTGCTTCCCGGAGCAGCGCTGCGTGGGGCCAGGGCAGGTGTGCAAAGAGCCTGCCCTGGCCCTGGTGCACGCTGCTGCCACCCCGGAGCCGCTTTAGGTAAGTTGCACTGGGCTGGAGCCCAAACCCCTCCTGCACCCCACCCCCAACTCCCTGCCCTAAGCCCCCTGCCTGCACCTCGCACCCCTCCAGCACCCCAACTCCCTGCCCTGAGCCCCCTGTTGCACCCTGCACCCCAACCCCCTTCCCTGAGTCCCCTCATATACCCCACACCCCTCTTCTGACCCAATCCCTTGCCCTGAAACCATTCCTGCACACCGCACCCCCTACCACAGCCCGCACTCCAACCCCCTGTCCCAGCCCTGCATACAATATCCCCACCCAGATGTGGCCCTCGGCCCAAAAAGTTTGCCCACTCCTGAGCTAGGCTGTTCTCAGTGGTGGCAGATGACAGAACATGGAGCAATGGTCTCAAGTTGCAGTGAGGGCGGTCTAGGTTGGATATTAGGAAAACCTGTTTCACTAGGAGGGTGGTACACATCCTTTGGGTGAAATGTACACTCTAGCCACTAGCAGACTGTGATTGTGCCAATATGAGATTGTGGTGCTATAGGGCCTAAGCAAGCTAGTGTATTGTTACCCCCTTTGACCCAAGTGGTTAGCCAATATCCAGGGTCTTGGGGATTGTTTCTCTTAGGAGGAGAAATTGAGGATGAATCCAGGGTTTCTTTTTGATGCAATCCTGTTTATATAAAAAGAAAGTCCTGTTTCTCTTAACAGTGGGAACTGAACAGGAGGTGGTTTCTTTGCTTATAGTTCCAAACCTCTTTCCAGCCAGCATTCTTCCTCAAAAGCCTCCTCTTAGCTTTTGCTAAGAGTCAGGCTGCAAGTGCTCCTTTTGCTGTCTCATTGGGTTTCTGACTGCTTCTGCCCACAGACACACACCTCCATCAAGCACTACCCAGCAATACCCCTCTGCCCACCTACCTCAGTTTCTGACTGGCCTTGGAGGAGGCCTGTGTTCTGGCTGGCAGCTCCTATTGTTTCAGCTATCTTACTCCCAAAACCTTAACAGCTTTTTACATTTCTCATGAATGAAGGATGCCTGTCACACCCACCAGCTTCACTGAGGTCTGGTCTACACTACAGACCCATATCGTAGCTGGCTAGATCATCGGACTCAACAAGTAGTGATCAACGGCTTGATGTCTGGTTGGCAGCTAGTATCAAGCGAGTGCCCCAGGGGTTGGTCCTGAGGCCAGTTTTGTTCAACATCGTAATTAATGATCTGGATGATCACACAGCGGGCTGAAAAATCCGCCCCCCTGAGTGATGTAGTTATACAAACCTAACCCCTCATGTAGACAGCACTATGTTGGCAGGAAAGCTTCACCCGCCGACATACCTACTGCCCCTCAGGAAGAGGTGTTAACTAAGCTGATGAGAGTGTTCTCTCCTGACAATTTAGAGCATCTTCAATAAAGCACGACAGCAGCGCAAGTTGCATTGGTGCAGCTGCACCAATACACTGTTTTAAGTATAGGCATGCCCTGAAATTTCACCCAACCTCCATCATAACAGTGTAAAGGGCCTTTTGCAATGTGTTAATAGAAGAAGAGTGTACTGCCGCATGACCCTCTGTGAGAGGGGAAGCCCAACGCAGACAGTGACACCACGAGGGCTAACTGAATCTGAAAGAGGGTAAAATATCTTAAAACCACATGAATCAATTCTATAGTTGAATAGAGAAGGGAACCAGTAGCTCAATGGGCATAACCCAACTTGTAAACAATGTGGTGAATAATGCCCTCTTATGGAAGTCAAAAGAAAACAAGAAACACTCCCCTGGAGGGGGCTAGATGGCTGGCAGTATAAGCCGAATATGCCCATATAGTCCTGTTCCTTGAGATCACTAGTTCAAGACAAGCTGAGTTAGAGGAATAATCGAAGAAAAACGGTGTCGCTCGGCAGCCTCTGCTGACTCCCCTGGGAATCTGGCCAGGAAACTGGGATTTACCTGTGTTTTGGCGAAGCGTGCCATGGATCTTTGAGGACCACAGCTGGTCAGGACCAAAGTAATCTCATCTGAAAACTGACAGCCTAACAGCACAATGCTGTAAAGTCTAGGCTGAGGCACTGCTTTAATAATGACTCAGGAGGAAGAATGCTACCCACTGTATCATTAACACCACGTTTGGCAGCATCCTGCAGTGGCCCGAATTCCCCCCTCCCCCCACCACATACACACAATAATTTCTAAGGAAGTTTGTGCGAATTAGTGGTGTCCTGCAAAGGGAAGAGAAGGAAGAAAACTGGGCCCGAGTTCACAAAAAAGCATCGTCTAGCTCTCTGTCGCAGCTGTAAGGGAAGGATCGGAACTCTCACAGTGTCCCTGCAGAAATTAACCTCAGCCAGCAAAGCCAGTCCAATGAGATGGATGCAAGGCTCAGTGAATTGTTCTAAAAAAAGACAGGAAGTGGAAGGTGGCTTCTTTTCAAGGTTAATAGTTGGTAAATTTTTGTGGCATGTGGGGAATTAGGAAAGAGCTTGCAGAGAGCAGTGACGTATAAAGAGTACTGTGGGGAGAGAGAACGTGAGGGAGAGAGCGAGAAACAGAGACTCCCTCCTCATCCCTGGCTATAGATTTTCAGAGAACCAATACTAGTAATATTTATCCACACGGAGGCTGAACATAAAGGTCACATACTTGTCAATTGAATACAGAATAAAGGACTGTCACAGGATGGCTGGCTCCTTGCAAGGAAGCAGGTTTAGCTCCCCTGTGCTAGAACAGGTGATCCCAGTTGGGCCAATTCACAGGATCAGGCAGCACCTGGGGCTATCAAGAGCCCGGCAGTCAGTAAGGAAGGGGGATGCTTAGGGAGCAGGAACAGCAGGAAGTTCCCTGGGGGAGGTTGCCTGCTGGGAGGGGAGGCAGTGGGGAAAAAGGTCTTCAGGAAGATAGCGCCAGGAAGCAGTGCTTAATTAACAGAGTGAGGGAGAACCTGGCAATGAGCCCGAATCAGGAGGGACTGAGAGAGGCCAAGGGGAAAATCCCCTGGGAGCTGTAGCCCAGGGTAGGCTGAGCAACAGTGCAGATATTTTGCTTATGTCTGAGAAATAAAACTGCTTGGGTAAGAGACTCTGGGTGTGGCAGTGCGCTGGGGGCTAGCTAATTCCTCACACAGACAGGGAAGCAGTGCTATGAGCAGGTGGGGGAGATGTTTTTAGATCCTACCCGCATGACACCTAAGGGCTGACACATTATTAACCTCAGCAAATAAAATGTAATTAAAGCGACAATTCCTGACTGCTTGTGAAAGCGAGAAAGGACACCCAGACCTCAGGGAGAAAGAATAGGAGCGCCCTGAAGGGTGATGTTTATTAAGATGCCATAAATCTGCAAATCATCTCCATGAAAAGACTGGAGAGTTCAGGAGGTTGCTAATGGGGTCCAGAGCCTTTCATCTCTAGGTCACTGGTTCAGAGTTGAGTCATGTGCATATTAGCTGAAAGTTGTTAGCATCTGATGACTGCTTAGCGGCCTGTATGAAATGAGCTGAATGTTTCAGTGCGGTTCCCTGTGGGTGCATGTCCACATCACAGTTAGTTTCTCTGTTGGCAAGGACATTTCAGGAAAGATGTGGACAAATTGGAGAAAATCTAGAGGAGAGCAACAAGAATTATTAAAGGTCTAGAAAACATGACCTATGAGGGAAGATTGAAAAAATTGGATTTGTTTAGTCTGGAGAAGAGAAGACTGAGAGGGGACATGATAACAGTTTTCAAGTACATAAAAAGTTGTTACAAGAAGGAGGGTGAAAAAATGTTCTCCTTAATCTCCGAGGACACGACAAGAAGCAATGGGCTTAAATTGAAGCAAGGGCGATTTATGTTGGACATTAGGAAACACTTCCTAACTGTCAGGGTAGTTAAGTCCTGGAACAAATTGCCGAGGGAGGTTGTGGAATCTCTGCCATTGGAGATTTTTAAGAATAGGTTGGACAAGCACCTGTCAGGAATGGTCTAGTTTTTGTGTAGTCCTGCCTTGATTGCAGGGTCCTGGACTAAATGACCTATTTAGGTCTCTTCTAGTCCTACACTTCTATGATTCTAAGATTTTCAAAGTTATAAAGCAAAACTTACATATTTTCTTATAGCATGGAATACAGACATTACAAAATGATTAATGCATGTAGCAATTTACTAACATTCTATAGAGTCGAAACACTGAATATATTCCTATACTATATAATTTTATATTATTATAAAATACCCTATTTTGAGCAACACTGACATATATGTGAATTGGTCTGTTCTCCAGCTACAAGTTTGTCAGTTCTTAGCTAATGCCTGAGGCCTTGGCATGAGCTCGCACCTGGCCTGCCAGCATCACAGCTGGGATGATCTTTCCTCTGGCTAAATAAATGCCAAGCTGTTCATTGTTGGATGTGACAATAACCTGGTGTTGAAGTTCTATTTCCATGACTCTATTTCAGTGACGTCGTTTTATTACCAAGAGCTGAAACTTTTGATTGGATAGGTTTCAGTGTAGCAGCCGTGTTAGTCTGTATCCGCAAAAAAGAACAGGAGTACTTGTGGCACCTTAGAGACTAACAAATTTATTTGAGCTTAAGCTTTCGTGAACTACAGCTCACTTCATTGGATGCATGCAGTGGAAAATACAATGGAGAGATTTATATACACAGAACATGAAACAATGGGTGTAACGAGAGTAACAAGTGCATTAATGGTCTGTTACATTCTGATTGATCTACTGTGGGTTTCAGCCAATCAGATACCAGCTCAACCTTGAAAACACCATAATTTAAGGGAAAAATCTTGTCCCATTCTCCATGGTTGCAGAGGACCCTCTTGCCACTGAATTGGTGCAGCTCCAGTACAGGGGTGAGAGCATCCTGCATGACGTGTCATAAAGACCAATTCTCCAGTGACTCCCTATGCTGCCGAGGAATTTGACATTCCTGCATGTACCCCAGAACTTGACAGTACTGGAGTCAGCCGTTTTGTATGTACAGTCACTGCCGACTGAAAACCAAACATCACATAGCTAGTAATAATCTTACGCCTTTGTAAGACAAGGTCAGACAGCTGCATATTTGCAGTTTGTTCATTAGAAGGGGAGGATGGGATAGAAAGTTATGGAGGAAAGTGAGTGAATAGCTACCTGGGTTTTAGGTGCCCCTGACTTATTGTTGTTATGGCTAGAAATATTAGAACTGTTTTGAGGTAATGAGTAGTTTGCTGAAATTAGGAGAATTGGTGAGCCAGTAGAGGTTATTATGCTGATCCACATATAGGTCACTATAGGTTGTGTGTTTTGTTAGAGTAAGTTAGAAAAGATTAGGCAAAAGTAAATACCTCGGAGCCATCCGAGGGAGCTTTTCTTTGGGGAAGGAGCTGACATCTAAACTTCCCATCAGCTGGACAGAAAGAGGGCCCCTGGAAGCCTGGCTGGTGATTACACAAAACCACCTCAGACGGTAAGTAACGATATTTGGGATGTCCTAATCTTATTGCTTATCTCTGTGTGTGCTTAAACCTAAAAAACTTTAGTTTTAGATAAGAACACGCTTACTTGTATTAATCATTTATCAGACGGAAATTGCTGTGTTCCCATTGATTTATTCCTGGCACCACCTGGAGTGAAACCTTTAAGTTACCGCTGTTGTGGGTTCTGAAAACCCCAGATAACACCTCCACATCTGTGCACAGGGAGAGCTTAGATGTGGGGTGGATGTGACAGAACACACCCCTTTATTCACAACCTATGCACTATTGTAATAATCTTTGCACAAGGTATGCCTCATAAGGTATCAATTGAAAACTCTCATTTTGCTGGCCAGTATTGTCCTGATAACATATGATGGCAACACTGTATATGAAGTTATAAGATTTCCATATATGGTGTTATTAACACATATTCCAAACCCCACAGCAGAAATCAGGTCTGTCCTAAACAAAGGAGGGAATGTGTGCTTCCTTTAATTTGCATTTAAGCAGTAAACAGAGTCATCAATCAGGGAAGGAAAACAAAGGAAATTCAAACAGGTGAAAAAACCTAGCAGGGAACATCCTTCCACATAGACTCTTTGTCTCCTGGGTCTCAGCTGGAAATGTTTTTGAAGAGGTGCCTGAAACTACAAAAAGGAGGGACAAACACCCCAAGTAGCCCCACTGTCTCTTCCTGCCCATCACATTCACCCTGGAGAAAAGGAAAGGAAACAGCTGTTGGACTCTGAGGGGAGGTTTCTGACCTAAAGCTTGGTCAGTAATCTGAAGGAGCATGTAGTGAGAAAGTTTGCTTTGCAACTCAGATAGTTTCTTAAGTAGATACCAGTAAGTGTTTTACCTTTATTTTTCTTGCAGTCATTTCTGACTATTATGTCTCATTATCTATTACTCATTTAAAATTTCTCTCAAAGAGTTAATGTAGTTAATAAACTTGTTTTATTGTTTATCTAATCCAGTGTGTTTAAACTGAAGTGTCTGGGTAACTATTTAAGGTAATAAACTGGCACATTATTCCCTTAAAGGAATAACAGACTTAATATATTTGTACTGATCAGGAGAGTGCTGGGCAGTACAGGACATACATTTCTGGAGGAAGATCCAGACTGGGGGTGGGAGAGGGGAGTGTTAGGATCCTCTGTAGTATAACTAAGGCTGGTGAGAGCCAGGGTGTAGCTGGCAATCTGCAGTTAAACATAGAGCTCAGGTATGGATCTGGGTGTGCTGCATGCTGGAAGGCTGTTTGTGAGCAGCCCAGGTGGGAGCTACTACAGCAAGGCACCCAAGGTTGCAAGGCTGGGGTGACACAGCCATCCCCCCACCCCCACTAGTCTGGATTGTGCCCCGGTATATCACAGTGGGATCACTGTAAGTCATTTACTTCTGCATAGGGTGTGTAGAAACCACTGCCGAGACTAGCAGTGGAATAACAGCCACTGAAGCTCTTGGTCTGACACAGGAAATCCTGGCCCATCCTGCCCCAGAGGCAACTCCCATGCAGAGCCTGGCTATTTGGCTCAGCACTGGGGCGAGATAAGGACTTTAATGAATAAGATACACTTTGAGGGGGCTGAAGCTTATTTATTTCAGGCTGTGTGGGTGCCGCTAAGGGATTCCACATGTACAACACCTATACAATGGGGCCCCTGATCTGCACTGAGTGCTACCAAATACAAATGATAACTAATACCCTTAATACAATAAAATAGACATGCTATCTTAGGGTCTGATGGGGCTTTATGTTTTTTTATGTTCCCTGATCACTTCAGTGATTTCTGTGGTCCCAGGGTCTGTAGGCTTTTTCTGCGTAGATGGTATCAGAAGTAAATACATCCTTAGCCAATGGCAACATATCCACAGGGGAGAAAGGAGGTGGATCAGGCTCCCCGCACTGGAATGCAAAGAAGTAACCCTTGCAGAATAATAAAACATCTCCTGGGCACTCTCGGGGGCCATACAACTTCTTGTTCCTCAGACATAGGCTGACTATTAGAGGAAATCTTCGTAGCAGCCAGAGTAATTCTCTTGAGGAGCAGTCTCCCCAGGGAACTAAGTGCTTGAGATGTTAGAAACCAGACTGCATAAGGCCTTCCACGGCAATGCTGGGAAAGAGGAGACGGGGAGAGCAGTGAGTGCTGAGTGAGGATGAGATGGGAGAAGGAGGAGAGACTGGGGACTGGCAAGGTGAGAGCACAGGGACCGTCTTTTTGTTTGTACAGTGCTTAGCAGAATATGTTCCTGTGCTCTGAGGTGCTACCACAGTACAAGACATACTAATAATAACTAATAGGGACGTTGCGGGGAGGGCAGAAATACCAGAGAGTCTGAGAGCACTAGTGCGGCTTGGCACACAGGCCGGAGAGAGGCACTGGAGGGGCCCAAAGAGGCAGTGGAAGAGACCTGGGAAGTACACAGCTGGCCAGATGAGAGCTAGCAGCACCAGACTGAATGCTGGGATACACATGGGAGGGAGGAGGGACACTTGATGCTGCTGGGAAGTCATTTAATCTGAGAACATTTTTTGTGGGCAGTTAGTTAAGGTTCTTGGAGATCTCCAGCCAGGGTCCTCCTAGGATTCTAAACCCAGCTGCTTTTGAGCTTCACTCATCAAAATGGTCTTTTGCCCCTGCCAAACTGTCATGGATGAGGGGGAAACCCCACATAGAACCTTCAAGCAGCTTTTAAAGTAATCCCCATGCAGGGACAGGATCCTAAGGTCCATCCGGTGCTCTGAGCTCATGATGGGATAATATGCCGCAGCACCAGCGAGCGATCGCTTGGCATAATGTGTGTCATTGAAACAGTGCTCTCTCCTGCTTGGAGATTACTGCTCACTGCCACCGCATACATTATTTAAACTGTAATTCTGAGCCACTCTGAAAGTGCAAGAGATGTGGTTACAGTAGAAATTATTAGGCATAATTCTTTATAGAGCTTTGCTCTCTTAAAACAGCCCCTATTTGATTTCTGATATTTATAATCAGGACACAAGCTGCTGCTAAGCAGTAAAATGCCTGGAACAAACTCATTCGAAAATTCTGGGCCAAAGGAATAAATCCCACCCTTCGAGGCACAGTGTGTACCCATCAGAGAGCTTGTTTTTTTAACCACAACACTATATCAATGGCAAAATGTGAGGGGGAATCCCATGGAGAACTGATTCATGTCCTGCTTAGCTCTTCAGATATGAACCTGTATTGCTGAAATATGGGCCTGATTCTCCACTGCCCTGCCTGTGGGCAGTCTTGACACCAGTACAAAATGGGTGTGCACACACTTCCATTCTGAGCTGGTAGCACTTTACATGCACTTTGCAAAGGGGAAGTGTAAGCACAAGATGCAGGGCAATGGAGAATGATACTTGGTTTAACAGAGGCCCTTTTGCAGTAGCTTGGGTGCTGCAAAGGAGCGGCAGCGAACCAGCGGAGCAGCGGGGACAGCAGAGCAGCTCACAGCAGGAGTTTGCCTGGGACTGGTAAGTATCCGAGTGTGTGTGGTTGCTTGCTGAGGAAGTATCCGAGCGTGTGTTTGCTGGGAGGGCAGGGAGAGAGCCTGAGTGAGTGTCTGATTGGCTGCTAGCCTGCAGGGGGCGGGCATTAGGGTGTCTGTGTGTTTGCGTCAGGGAAGCCTGGCTGTTTAAAAATAGCCAGAGCCTCGCGAACCAGCTGAGCAGCGGGGACAGCAGAGCAGCTCACAGCAGGAGTTTGCCTGGG
Organism: Dermochelys coriacea; assembly: GCF_009764565.3. Taxonomy (NCBI): domain Eukaryota; kingdom Metazoa; phylum Chordata; order Testudines; family Dermochelyidae; genus Dermochelys; species Dermochelys coriacea. The sequence goes on from NC_050069.1 coordinate 11,832,895, forward strand.
AGTTCGCCTGGAGTGAGCCCAGTGAGGCTTACATCTTGCCAACGTCTCTGAGGAAGCTCATAGTAGGTAGGTGATATGGAAGGGGGGGGTTCAGCTGTTGTGACCTGCACTGGATGTGCCATGTTTGTCTTTCTTCCACAGGACAGAAGCGACTTTGTCTGTACAAAGTGCAAGCTGGTCTCCATATTGGAAGAGAAGATTGAAGGTCTGGAGCAACAGGTAACGACCCTGCGTTGTATACGAGAGACTGAGGATTTTCTGGACCAAACTCAGGATAGCCTTCTAGGGGCACAAAGCTCTAAAGATATAGAGCAGGTTGCACAGAGGAGCCAAGAGGCCAGTGAAGAAGCTTGGCAACATGTGACCTCCAGAAGAGGTAAGCGGAATGTCCGGGTTCCAGTAACACAGACACAGGTAACTAACCGCTTTCATGTTCTCTCCACAGGTACCAATGCGGAGAGTGGACCAGATGATATGTCTGGGGGGAGAAAGCAGAAGGAGACTCCGCTGGTTGGGAGGCATGAGATGCGATGTCCTGAGGTTGGGGGTTCCACGACCACCACTCCCAAGAGGAGAAGGCGGGTGGTGGTGGTCGGGGACTCTCTCCTCCGGGGGACTGAGTCATCTATCTGCCGCCCTGACCGGGAAAACCGAGAAGTCTGCTGCTTGCCAGGGGCTAAGATTCGTGATGTGACGGAGAGACTGCCGAGACTCATCAAGCCCTCGGATCGCTACCCCTTCCTGCTTCTCCACGTGGGCACCAATGATACTGCCAAGAATGACCTTGAGCGGATCACTGCGGACTACGTGGCTCTGGGAAGAAGGATAAAGGAGTTGGAGGCGCAAGTGGTGTTCTCGTCCATCCTCCCCGTGGAAGGAAAAGGCCTGGGTAGGGACCGTCGAATCGTGGAGGTCAACGAATGGCTACGCAGGTGGTGTCGGAGAGAAGGCTTTGGATTCTTTGACCATGGGATGGTGTTCCATGAAGGAGGAGTGCTGGGCAGAGACGGGCTCCATCTTACGAAGAGAGGGAAGAACATCTTTGCCAGCAGGCTGGCTAACCTAGTGAGGAGGGCTTTAAACTAGGTTCACCGGGGGAAGGAGACCAAAGCCCTGAGGTAAGTGGGAAAGCGGGATACCGGGAGGAAGCACAGGCAGGAAGGTCTGTGAGGGGAGGGCTCCTGCCTCATACTGGGAATGAGGGGCGATCAACAGGTTATCTCAAGTGCTTATATACAAATGCACAAAGCCTTGGAAACAAGCAGGGAGAACTGGAGGTCCTGGTGATGTCAAGGAATTATGACGTGATTGGAATAACAGAGACTTGGTGGGATAACTCACATGACTGGAGTACAGTCATGGATGGTTATAAACTGTTCAGGAAGGACAGGCAGGGCAGAAAAGGTGGGGGAGTAGCACTGTATGTAAGGGAGCAGTATGACTGCTCAGAGCTCCGGTACGAAACTGTGGAAAAACCTGAGTGTCTCTGGATTAAGTTTAGAAGTGTGTGCAACAAGAGTGATGTCATGGTGGGAGTCTGCTATAGACCACCGGACCAGGGGGATGAGGTGGATGAGGCTTTCTTCCGGCAACTCACGGAAGCTACTAGATCGCATGCCCTGATTCTCATGGGTGACTTTAATTTTCCTGATATCTGCTGGGAGAGCAATACAGCGGTGCATAGACAATCCAGGAAGTTTTTGGAAAGCGTAGGGGACAATTTCCTGGTGCAAGTGCTAGGGGAGCCAACTAGGGGGAGCGCTTTCTTGACCTGCTGCTCACAAACCGGGTAGAATTAGTGGGGGAAGCAAAAGTGGATGGGAATCTGGGAGGCAGTGACCATGAGTTGGTTGAGTTCAGGATCCTGACGCAGGGAAGAAAGGTAAGCAGCAGGATACGGACCCTGGACTTCAGGAAAGCAGACTTTGACTCCCTCAGGGAACAGATGGCCAGGATCCCCTGGGGGACTAACATGAAAGGGAAGGGAGTCCAGGAGAGCTGGCTGTATTTCAAGGAATCCCTGTTGAGGTTACAGGGACAAACCATCCCGATGAGTCGGAAGAATAGTAAATATGGCAGGCGACCAGCTTGGCTTAATGGTGAAATCCTAGCGGATCTTAAACATAAAAAAGAAGCTTACAAGAAGTGGAAGGTTGGACATATGACCAGGGAAGAGTATAAAATATTGCTCGGGCATGTAGGAAAGATATCAGGAGGGCCAAATCGCACCTGGAGCTGCAGCTAGCAAGAGATGTCAAGAGTAACAAGAAGGGTTTCTTCAGGTATGTTGGCAACAAGAAGAAAGCCAAGGAAGTGTGGGCCCCTTACTGAATGAGGGAGGCAAGCTAGTGACAGAGGATGTGGAAAAAGCTAATGTACTCAATGCTTTTTTTGCCTCTGTTTTCACTAACAAGGTCAGCTCCCAGACTGCTGTGCTGGGCATCACAAAATGGGGAGAGATGGCCAGCCCTCTGTAGAGATAGAGGTGGTTAGGGACTATTTAGAAAAGCTGGACGTGCACAAGTCCATGGGGCCGGACGAATTGCATCCGAGAGTGCTGAAGGAATTGGCGGCTGTGATTGCAGAGCCCTTGGCCATTATCTTTGAAAACTCGTGGCGAACGGGGGAAGTCCCGGATGACTGGAAAAAGGCTAATGTAGTGCCCATCTTTAAAAAAGGGAAGAAGGAGGATCCTGGGAACTACAGGCCGGTCAGCCTCACCTCAGTCCCTGGAAAAATCATGGAGCAGGTCCTCAAAGAATCAATCCTGAAGCACTTAGAGGAGAGGAAAGTGATCAGGAACAGTCAGCATGGATTCACCAAGGGAAGGTCATGCCTGACTAATCTAATCGCCTTTTATGATGAGATTACTGGTTCTGTGGATGAAGGGAAAGCAGTGGATGTATTGTTTCTTGACTTTAGCAAAGCTTTGGACACGGTCTCCCACAGCATTCTTGTCAGCAAGTTAAGGAAGTATGGGCTGGATGAATGCACTATAAGGTGGGTAGAAAGCTGGCTAGATTGTCGGGCTCAACGGGTAGTGATCAATGGCTCCATGTCTAGTTGGCAGCCGGTGTCAAGTGGAGTGCCCCAGGGGTCGTTCCTGGGGCCCGTTTTGTTCAATATCTTCATAAATGATCTGGAGGATGGTGTGGATTGCACTCTCAGCAAATTTGCGGATGATACTAAACTGGGAGGAGTGGTAGATACGCTGGAGGGGAGGGATAGGATACAGAAGGACCTAGACAAATTGGAAGATTGGGCCAAAAGAAATCTAATGAGGTTCAATAAGGATAAGTGCAGGGTCCTGCACTTAGGATGGAAGAATCCAATGCACCGCTACAGACTAGGGACCGAATGGCTCGGCAGCAGTTCTGCGGAAAAGGACCTAGGGGTGACAGTGGACGAGAAGCTGGATATGAGTCAGCAGTGTGCCCTTGTTGCCAAGAAGGCCAATGGCATTTTGGGATGTATAAGTAGGGGCATAGCGAGCAGATCGAGGGACGTGATCGTTCCCCTCTATTCGACACTGGTGAGGCCTCATCTGGAGTACTGTGTCCAGTTTTGGGCCCCACACTACAAGAAGGATGTGGATAAATTGGAAAGAGTACAGCGAAGGGCAACAAAAATGATTAGGGGTCTAGAGCACATGACTTATGAGGAGAGGCTGAGGGAGCTGGATTGTTTAGTCTGCAGAAGAGAAGAATGAGGGGGGATTTGATAGCTGCTTTCAACTACCTGAAAGGGGGTTTCAAAGAGGATGGCTCTAGACTGTTCTCAATGGTAGCAGATGACAGAACGAGGAGTAATGGTCTCAAGTTGCAATGGGGGAGGTTTAGATTGGATATTAGGAAAAACTTTTTCACTAAGAGGGTGGTGAAACACTGGAATGCGTTACCTAGGGAGGTGGTAGAAATCTCCTTCCTTAGAGGTTTTTAAGGTCAGGCTTGACAAAGCCCTGGCTAGGATGATTTAACTGGGACTTGGTCCTGCTTTGAGCAGGGGGTTGGACTAGATGACCTTCTGGGGTCCCTTCCAACCCTGATATTCTATGATTCTATGATTCTATGATTCTAAAGCACATATCAACTCTTCTGGGGCCTGTAGGCCAGTTCTCAGACAGGCAGGGGTGAGAAGAGAGCAGCCTGTAGGAGTAGGAGGAAAAATAGCTGCGACAATCCTACACCTGGGTTTTTCTGTGCACTAGAGGCCCTAATCTGTGCCTTGGGCTGCAGAGGTCCCTGGCAGATGAATAAACACAGAACAACCACCTTCCCTCGGGCTTTGCACCAGCCCAAGGATGACTCTCCCACAGAGTACCTGGAATGCCCTTCAGCTGGGAGCTTTAATCATAATGCTACTTAATACAGGAAATTGCCTGTTGGATTACACTTAAAAGGAAGCCAGGTGAGTGAAAAGTGAAGCTTGGGTGGATTGCTAGCAGCACACCCCAGGCTCCTTGCCTTTCCTTACAAAAGGATGTAACTCCTTTGTACGTTTCTATGCAATAGGCAGTATGTGTACCCTGAGCAGCTCCTCCCTTGCTGGTCTGCTTTTTTAACACCTCCAGATTTCCTTCTCCTGTTCACCTGCTTTCCCATTTATTTTACTTATCATTTTCAGAGCTTCTCAAAACCCAACAGAGCCCTAGCGTGGCAAACAAAGGGAAATTCAGTCATTGGTCAGAAGCTCCATTATTGGGTTCGAGGGGGATTGAGACTAGAGGATTTTCAGATCAAGCCTGGGAGGCAGTCTGTGTAAGCCTATGGTGTTCTGGGAATAGTCAGAATTATGCACACACTGATCAGTATAGACCAGTGGTGGGCAACTTATGGCTCACGGGCTGCATGTGGCCTATCAGGGTAATCCGCTGGCGGGCTGCGTGACAGTGTTTACAGCGACCGTATGCAGGCACGGCCGCCCACAGCTCCCGTTGGCCAGGAATGGCAAACTGAGGCCACTGGGAGCTTCTGCCGGCTGTGCCTGCGGATGGTCAATGTAAACAAACTGTCTCGTGGCCTGCCAGTGGGCCCGCGGGCCATAGGTTGCCCACCACTGGTATAGATTGTACCTCCCGTTCACTTATTAAAAACTGCCTCCTACCATTCCAAGCACTGCCCTCAGAGACGCTCATGTAACCCACACATCTCCTGGGTGTGGTGCTCTGTTCCCTCTACTGTCACTGACTGACCCGCCCCCCTTCAGAGGTGGGAGCTGAATCCACCTGAATGCACCCCTGAATCTGGGCATTCCCTGACTTCAGACAATCAACTGTGAGTGGAATGCAGCAGAGGGGAAGAGCAGTGGGGTGTTAAAGGGATTTATGTCTAACAGACTTTCATACTGCAAGGTGGGGAAACTGAGGCAAAGGATACTGCCCAAGATACTGTGCGGTGGGTGTTTGCTTAGGGTTTGCATATTTTTAAACCATTGTTGTAGTGTTTGCTCACATTAATGCTGAGTTCCATTCCCCTTTTAAAAATAGTTTTCATTTGTTATACTCACTGCCTGTGAGTGGGGAAGTATTGTCTCTTAGAGGTGCCCAAGGGTCATGTTTAGTTTTCCCAGATTTCTGAGTGGGGCATGAGCTGGTTCTGTTTTATAATGTTAAGAGGAGCCAGTCGCTAATTAACTCTTCCCTTGTTGCTGCTGACACCCCCTGGCAGAAGGGTTACATGAAAAAAGCTCAATACACACGAAGCAACAATATCCAGGTGTATGTTTGAGTCCCAGTTCTGTTCCCTGCTAAGAACAGCAAGAAGAACAGGATATTAGCCAATTTTAATATTGTCTTGGTAGCAATTCTTAAGACATTTGGGGGCTATTGTTAAATAACCGTCTGCAGATTTCACACTAGTAGGTAAAGCCTGGTCTCAGTTGGCCTACTCACAAGCTCTTGGTACAGTCCTGGTTTATAGCTCTCTACATGCTGTATTACCCTTTCAAATATAAGACCACTAGCCCTTTGACTAAATCAGATGCACCAGCGCTAATGGACCTTAATGCATCGAGGAACGAGGCCCTTTGAGCTCTCCCTGACTCTGGATTTTTGAATTCTTGGGGTTGACCAATGAGGACCAGAAATTAGTTCTCTACAGATTTCCATTTTAGTGTGCTAATCTCCATGCTAATCTCCCATGCCATCTGGGGTTTATATGAAAGAGACCAATCTAGCTGTACCACCTGAGCTGAGTGAAATGCACAACATAAATAAATAGCACAAACGATGAAAGTAAATTAGTTTAATAATCCAATATGTAGTTAGTAGAGATGAGCACCTCAAATCCAAGCCCTTCAGATTTCTGGTTCTGAGGGGAGAGATTTGAATATAGAGATCTGTTCCATATTGAATCTAATCATTGTAGTGTCTTTGCGTTCTGTATATGGTACCTTTACATTGGTAAACATTTCCCGTATGTGCATAGTCCAGCAACTATTTTGTTCTCCGAGCTCAGTAGAGGGTGTCCAAGGAGTCACACACACTGAGCTTTCTCTTTACTTTTGTACGTTCTTGTTTTGTTACTCTTACATTTCATCAGAACAGGCTTTATTTCAAATCCTCTGTTTTTGTGTTGTGATGTGACTAAACACACTCTGAGATGCAAACCTGAATCTATGCATTTTCAGCACGCATAGCATTTTGATCTAGTGAATAGGGAACTGGTGTGGGAGTCAGTGAATAAGACTGCTTGACTTTGGGCAAGTAAATTCATCTCTCTGTGCTTTGGTTTCCTCTGCAACCTTTTGTCCATGTTGTTTTATCTAGTGTAACAGGCTGGCTAGCAGGAGTCGATCTTAGTTTTGCCTGTGATGCAGGAGCTATCTCCCAGCTGATCCTGATTTTGGTGGCTTAACTGCAGTTTTTGGACAGACCTGAGAAAGGGCAGGAAGGTGTGCAGAGAGAGAGCTCATTGGTGAAGGGGAAAGCTCCAGGAGAGAGGAAGGAGGTTGGGAGTGCTGCTCCAGTGAAGGGCTTGTTAGGACTGAGGTGGAAAGAGAGCTAGAGAAAGCCACAGATAAAGCCTTCAAGCTGACCAGCAAGTGGGACGCCAGCAACCACTTCCTCGCCGGGGGCGGCTTCACCCGTTTCACTGACTGGTGGTTCATCCACCATGCCCGGCTCAATTGCGTCCCGCTCAATGGAGCTGTCTGCCAGGGGAACCAAGACAAGTGTTGCAGGAAGTGCGGCTACTCCAACGAGACCCTGCCCCATGTCCTGTGCAGCTGCAAACCCTACTCCAGAGCCTGGCAGCTGTGCCACAACACCATCCAGAACTGCTTGGTGAAAGCCATTGCACCGCACCTGGGGGAGGTTGTCATGAACTGCGCCATCCCCAGTACCGACAGCCAGCTGTGACTTGACATGGTCGTCACCAACAAGGCCCAGAAAAAGATCATCCTCGTCGACATCATGGTCTCCTTTGAGAACAGGACCCCGGCTTTTCACGAAGCCTGAACTTGTAAGCTGGAAAAGTATGCCCCCCTGGTCGACACCCTGAGAGCTAAGGGCTACGAGGTGCAGATGGACGCCCTGATCGTCGGAGCTTTGGGTGCCTGGGACTCCTGCAACGAGTGTGTGCTGCGGACCTGAGGGATCAGTGGACGCTATGCACGACTCATGTGGTGCCTCAAGGTCTCGGACACCATCTGACAGTCCAGGGACATCTAAATCGAACATATCACCGGCCACTGAAGTACCAGGAGGGGTAAGCCGGAGCAAGATCATGCATCAACTACGAGGAAGGGACCAAGAAACTTTTTCCATTGGACCATATGAACTGGAACCATAAACTCACTGAACATTAAATCTCACCAAATGAGGGTAAATCCATCCTCATCATCGTATCCACTCATTATACTTCAAACCTCACCATAGCCATTATATGAACAACATACCCTCATATCTCAATGTCTGTACTTTGACCCATTAACCTTTTACCCCCCCCCATTGGGGATATTGCAGATTATGTATTCCTTACGCCATCCGATCCTAAACCGAACTTCGCACCCTTGGATAATCTATATGTTATTCTCTGATCACCAGAAACTTCTATGCTTAAACTCTGTACCATTTTCTTTTTATTTTAACATCATCTTAATAAAAGCCCTGAAATAAGGGCAAGACTCCAGGTGAGGCAGCCCTGGGAGTTGGCATTCAACTGAGGAATGGAGCACAGGGGAAATTTAAGAGTGATGAAATTTCAAGCCTGAGGAAGGCAGAAGTGGTTTAAGTTTATATTTTCAGTGGGGATTTGTGGGGGACTCCGCCGAGGAGCCTTATGAGCCTCTGTCCTGAAAGAAGAGTGAACCTTGAGAGGGTTTGAGGCCTGGGAAGGTAGAGAGATCCTGGAGCTTTAGGAAAAGGGGTGGAAGGACCCCCAATCCCAGAGTCAGGGGCTGAAGACCTGATACAAGGTCAAAGAGCTATTTGTGGGTGGGACTTTCTGTTCTCCCAGAAGCGATCTGAGGGGGAACTTTAAGTGACCTGGCCAGAAGGCTGAGTCATGAGAAGAAACAGTCTGCTGCAGGTCTGGAGTAGCAGTCATCAGGGGGTGCCAGGGAAGGAGCTTGCTATGCCCAGCCACAAGGGGACATGTTGGCCCATGAGTTGTTGTTCTACAGTGAGATTGTATTTGCACAATGGGACTCAGATCTAGGTCTCTACTTGCTGCTGTGTAGCTGAAATAATAATAATACAGAGCAACAGTGAGCACTATCTTTTATAAGTAGCATCACTGAAATTTAGATGCACACTAGAGTAAGTGAGATCAGAATCTGATCCAAGGTCCAGTGACAAGACAAAATAACCACACCCACAAAAGCACAGATTTCTCCAGGTTCTGAATTTTTCTAAATGTTAAAATGAGGTTTGGATGAAAATAATTATTGCTGAAAAAGTTCAACAGGTTTTTTAAAAAGGAGTAGGTTGGCAATATGATCTCCCTGCAGATAACCATCCAGGACTTATATCTGGGACAGAGGAGATAACACATAATTCACAGAAAACAAAGGGTGCAGGGGAGAAACTTGTGAAAAGCTTTCATCGAAGAAAATTGAATTTAGGGGCTGAATTTGACCTATAAATCTGGGAGTAAAAATAGCCAAGGCTGGCTGATAGTGGTCTGAAAAATGAGTTCAGTAAGAGTGGTCACAGCTTTGATGGATAGGGGAGTGGCTTCTTCTCAGGTCAGGCCAGTAATGGGAAGGCAATGGGATCATCATCAAATAATTCTTTTTACTACCTATCTGTTGCACATAAATGGCTGCTGTACAAAACCAGTTAACTGGTGACAGTAAATCTAAGTTCGGCTTGTACACATGAAAAGAGGATCTTGTTACGCTCCTTCCTTCTTCATGCAGTTTTATTTTGTTTTTCTATCTCTGTTTCTATCACTTGTGGGGTATTTTTGTAGCCAGCTTTCCTTAGGTCAGTGCATATGGACAGGCCTGGTTACAGATGGGTTCATGGTTCCCTCTGAAATTGCACAGGGTGGTATTGGGTGGCCTAGGGGATTGTTAATGAAATACACTTACTTGTCACTTTCAGGTCATTGGGTTAAATGCAGCTACCTAGGTTGTCTGTGACCGAGTGTCACTTAGTCTGATGATATCTTCGTAGCTTTTGTGAAATGAGTTTGCAGTGTCAGTCTAGCTTAATGCAGGCAGGTCTGTCAATGTCACAAATTCTGCCCAAACTGGCAATTCTATTGATGGTCTCAGCAGAGAGGGAAAGGACTATATGAGAAGGGGGGACGTCTTTTGGATGAGAGGTAAAATTCAAGTCATCCTGACCACTCAGGATCTTTACAGGTCCCATGGCACTTCTTGCAAGACGAGGAATACTAGCCCTGATCTGACTTTGGATATTTAACTTGGTATATTAACATTTTACCTATGTAGAATTTGCCTGTAGCTGCATTTGGATACAGTGTTCTTCACTTCCTTTTGTAAACTCTAACATAGTTCTGGTGCGCACATCAGAGATGGTTACATTTTGATGGTGGGCGAAAGAATGCCTATCATGGCATAGTAAATCTCTTTGAGATGCTTCTGACCTATGTCCTTAGTCCTGCTCCCATTGAAGTCAATGGTAACACACCCTCTGAGTCCAGGCTGGGGCCCTGTAATGATGTTGGCACTTTAAGGCCACATGGGGATGTCTTTGGGATCAGGCTATTCCATTCCAGTTCTGCAGAAGACCCAGGGAATGACAGAGAGAAATAGCTATTGAGAGGGAGAGAAGAAGTGGTTAACAGTTGGTTTCCAGAAATCCACCCATATGCTGTTCTCCTTAGGGCCCAGGACCACTAGCCTTGTAGAACCGGGTGGGGCAGAGCTCTTAGCCAATCGGCAAATTCTGGAAAGGAGGCCAGCATATAATCTGCCTCTTCCCTCCGGTACGAAACTGTGGAAAAACCTGAGTGTCTCTGGATTAAGTTTAGAAGTGTGTGCAACAAGAGTGATGTCATGGTGGGAGTCTGCTATAGACCACCGGACCAGGGGGATGAGGTGGATGAGGCTTTCTTCCGGCAACTCACGGAAGCTACTAGATCGCATGCCCTGATTCTCATGGGTGACTTTAATTTTCCTGATATCTGCTGGGAGAGCAATACAGCGGTGCATAGACAATCCAGGAAGTTTTTGGAAAGCGTAGGGGACAATTTCCTGGTGCAAGTGCTAGGGGAGCCAACTAGGGGGAGCGCTTTTCTTGACCTGCTGCTCACAAACCGGGTAGAATTAGTGGGGGAAGCAAAAGTGGATGGGAATCTGGGAGGCAGTGACCATGAGTTGGTTGAGTTCAGGATCCTGACGCAGGGAAGAAAGGTAAGCAGCAGGATACGGACCCTGGACTTCAGGAAAGCAGACTTTGACTCCCTCAGGGAACAGATGGCCAGGATCCCCTGGGGGACTAACATGAAAGGGAAGGGAGTCCAGGAGTGCTGGCTGTATTTCAAGGAATCCCTGTTGAGGTTACAGGGACAAACCATCCCGATGAGTCGAAAGAATAGTAAATATGGCAGGCGACCAGCTTGGCTTAATGGTGAAATCCTAGCGGATCTTAAACATAAAAAAGAAGCTTACAAGAAGTGGAAGGTTGGACATATGACCAGGAAGAGTATAAAAATATTGCTCGGGCATGTAGGAAAGAATCAGGAGGGCCAAATCGCACCTGGAGCTGCAGCTAGCAAGAGATGTCAAGAGTAACAAGAAGGGTTTCTTCAGGTATGTTGGCAACAAGAAGAAAGCCAAGGAAAGTGTGGGCCCCTTACTGAATGAGGGAGGCAAGCTAGTGACAGAGGATGTGGAAAAAGCTAATGTACTCAATGCTTTTTTTGCTTCTGTTTTCACTAACAGGTCAGCTCCCAGACTGCTGTGCTGGGCAACACAAAATGGGGAAGAGATGGCCAGCCCTCTGTAGAGATAGAGGTGGTTAGGGACTATTTAGAAAAGCTGGACGTGCACAAGTCCATGGGGCCGGACGAATTGCATCCGAGAGTGCTGAAGGAATTGGCGGCTGTGATTGCAGAGCCCTTGGCCATTATCTTTGAAAACTCATGGCGAACGGGGGAAGTCCCGGATGACTGGAAAAAGGCTAATGTAGTGCCCATCTTTAAAAAGGGAAGAAGGAGGATCCTGGGAACTACAGGCCGGTCAGCCTCACCTCAGTCCCTGGAAAAATCATGGAGCAGGTCCTCAAAGAATCAATCCTGAAGCACTTAGAGGAGAGGAAAGTGATCAGGAACAGTCAGCATGGATTCACCAAGGGAAGGTCATGCCTGACTAATCTAATCGCCTTTTATGATGAGATTACTGGTTCTGTGGATGAAGGGAAAGCAGTGGATGTATTGTTTCTTGACTTTAGCAAAGCTTTGGACACGGTCTCCCACAGCATTCTTGTCAGCAAGTTAAGGAAGTATGGGCTGGATGAATGCACTATAAGGTGGGTAGAAAGCTGGCTAGATTGTCGGGCTCAACGGGTAGTGATCAATGGCTCCATGTCTAGTTGGCAGCCGGTGTCAAGTGGAGTGCCCCAGGGGTCGGTCCTGGGGCCCGTTTTGTTCAATATCTTCATAAATGATCTGGAGGATGGTGTGGATTGCACTCTCAGCAAATTTGCGGATGATACTAAACTGGGAGGAGTGGTAGATACGCTGGAGGGGAGGGATAGGATACAGAAGGACCTAGACAAATTGGAGGATTGGGCCAAAAGAAATCTAATGAGGTTCAATAAGGATAAGTGCAGGGTCCTGCACTTAGGATGGAAGAATCCAATGCACCGCTACAGACTAGGGACCGAATGGCTCGGCAGCAGTTCTGCGGAAAAGGACCTAGGGTGACAGTGGACGAGAAGCTGGATATGAGTCAGCAGTGTGCCCTTGTTGCCAAGAAGGCCAATGGCATTTTGGGATGTATAAGTAGGGGCATAGCGAGCAGATCGAGGGACGTGATCGTTCCCCTCTATTCGACACTGGTGAGGCCTCATCTGGAGTACTGTGTCCAGTTTTGGGCCCCACACTACAGGAAGGATGTGGATAAATTGGAAAGAGTACAACGAAGGGCAACGAAAATGATTAGGGGTCTAGAGCACATGACTTATGAGGAGAGGCTGAGGGAGCTGGGATTGTTTAGTCTGCAGAAGAGAAGAATGAGGGGGGATTTGATAGCTGCTTTCAACTACCTGAAAGGGGGTTTCAAAGAGGATGGCTCTAGACTGTTCTCAATGGTAGCAGATGACAGAACGAGGAGTAATGGTCTCAAGTTGCAATGGGGGAGGTTTAGATTGGATATTAGGAAAAACTTTTTCACTAAGAGGGTGGTGAAACACTGGAATGCGTTACCTAGGGAGGTGGTAGAATCTCCTTCCTTAGAGGTTTTTAAGGTCAGGCTTGACAAAGCCCTGGCTGGGATGATTTAACTGGGACTTGGTCCTGCTTTGAGCAGGGGGTTGGACTAGATGACCTTCTGGGGTCCCTTCCAACCCTGATATTCTATGATTCTATGATTCTATGATTCCCTCATAGCAGAGGAGATGCTTGATAGAAGAGGCCTGCTGGTATGTGAGTGAGCCTGAATTACTTGGATTCTACCTCCAGATTGCAGAGAAGAGTATGTGTGAACTCCACCCCGGGGGGAAGGCGGGGGGGAGGTGTGCCAGGGGAGAAAGACAGTTTGGTTGCTGAACATGTCATTTAACGTTTCTGGGGGTAATTTAAAGGGCCTGCTGGGAGAGGCTGGTTCAGGGTTGTTGCCTGCTATAGGCCCTATCTAACTATGTTATAAAAATCCTTTGGTAAGATTATAATGCCTAACTACCTCTCACCAGGAGACGGGTTGATCTCCTGGCTTCAGTGCTGTGATGAGTCTCTTTAGTTCTTGAGCACTGACAAGATAATTGGCGCTGTGCCGAGAAGAGTTACTGTGGTGATCGGTATTATATAAATATGGTCGTTAGATGAGAGAGAGGGTGCATGGTTCATGCCAATAGGTGCTTCCCATCTAAGAAGAGAAACCTAGAATTAAACAGGAAGAGCTAATGCTGGCATGGCACAGTAAGTTTGGCTCTTGTTTCTTTAAATATTGTATAATCTTCATGGTAGAGCGTCTCTGGCTCTGCTCATATAGCACTCGGTATAATGGAGACCTGACATGAGTAGGCCCTCTGGCTGCTACCTTAATCCAGAAGCAATAACTGTCAAAAGGCAATATACATCCTCTCCCCACCTCTCTGCCCCATATGCACCCCTCTCCACTTGCCCACCCCTACCTGCGCATACAAACAATCTGTGGAAAGATATGTAGTGCTTGATTGGTAGCTATATCCTTCATTCGAAAATCCTATACCTATGCACAATGTCCTTTAGCAAAGCAAAATGCTTTGTGCTCTTCATTGCAAAGCATCGTGCTGTTCAGTGGCACCGTAGCCAGCTGTGATTTTAATTAGTTATGTGACTTTGTTTCTCTACACCAGAGACTTAAAGGAAAAAATGGTTCCAGTTTCCCAAGTGCCATGTCACACTGCACATCTGTCAAAGAGGCTGTGGGAGTTTTCCAAGAATGGTTTGTCTTGTTTTCCAGATAGGCAGAGTCTTTTGTTCCCTTCAGGGGCAGCCTGACTTAATAATTAATACTTAGCACTCTATAAACATTAGCTAACTAAGCCTCCTCACAGCACCCCTGAAAATAAAGATTAGTGTCTCCATGATGGAGACAGGGAGCATGGACCATCCTGGGACATCCTGTCCCCTTATGGTAAAGGACAGAGGAAACCCAGGAAACTCTGTCAGGTGACCCTCCTGGACTGTTGCTTCCCACAGCAGACAGAGGTCTTGGGAAATCATGGAGGAGGCAGAGGGTGTTGTGTCCACATCTCATGGTACCCAGGATGTGTAGAGAAAAGAATCAATGACTCAGCAGTGGTGGTGGTGCCCAGCTTTTCCCTTCTTGCTGGGGCAGGGAGCAAACCTAACCTCTTCAGGGGCAAGTGGGGGTTAATGCTGGTATTAATTTCTCCAACGCATCATCAAGGATCTACAACCTCTCCTGAAGGACGACCCATCACTCTCACAGATCTTGGGAGACAGGCCAGTCCTTGCTTACAGACAGCCCCCCAACCTGAAGCAAATACTCACCAGCAACCACACAACAGAACCACTAACCCAGGAACCTATCCTTGCAACAAAGCCCGTTGCCAACTCTGTCCACATATCTATTCAGGGGATACCATCATAGGGCCTAATCACATCAGCCACACTATCAGAGGCTCGTTCACCTGCGCATCTACCAATGTGATACATGCCATCATGTGCCAGCAATGCCCCTCAGCAATTGGTCAAACTGGACAGTCTCTACGTAAAAGAATAATAGACACAAATCAGACGTCAAGAATTATAACATTCAAAAACCAGTTGGAGAACACTTCAATCTCTCCGGTCACTCGATTACAGACCTAAGAGTGGCTATCCTTCAACAAAAAACTTCAAAACAGACTCCAACGAGAGACTGCTGAATTGGAATTAATTTGCAAACTGGATACAATTAACTTAGGCTTGAATAGAGACTGGGAATGGATGAGTCATTACACAAAGTAAAACTATTTCCCCATGGTATTTCTCCCCCCTACCTCACCCCCCACTGTTCCTCAGATGTTCTTGTTAACTGCTGGAAATGGCCTACCTTGCTTGTCACCATGAAAGGTTTTCCTCCTTTCCCCCCCTGCTGCTGGTGATGGCTCATCTTAAGTGATCACTCTCCTTACAGTGTGTATGATAAAACCCATTGTTTCATGTTCTCTGTGTTGTATATAAATCTCCCCACTGTATTTCCACCAAATGCATCCGATGAAGTGAGCTGTAGCTCACGAAAGCTTATGCTCAAATAAATTTGTTAGTCTCTAAGGTGCCACAAGTATTCCTTTTCTGATCAAGATGCTGTCTGATGTAGTGGTGAATTCTGGAAGTCTCCCTGTCTTAGGAGACATCAGCATCCACTGGGGTAATACAATAGCCTGAACTCTACATGTTATGTTTCTCATAAACAATCTCTGGACTTGTGAAAACACTGTTGGCCATATTTTGGACTGGATTTAGGCGTAATTAACAGAAGAACCACCTTCCAATTCTTGTCAGATGCTCTCTCCTGCAGGTGAAAATGAAAACTTCTCTTTGCAGAGTTGGACTGTTGACTGTCTCTCACAAGAGAAATGATGATTGGTCTACGTGCATGCAGATCTAAATGAATAACTCTAGTTTTAAAACATAATTTCCCTCAATAACGTTGTGCGCTCATCCCCCCCTCCAATCACACTCACTCTCTGACACAGCCATAAAGGAGCAAATCAACAAATATAAAAATCCTGTACATGCTGGAAAGAGAAGCATATGGTTATTACTGTACTCCTGCAGGCCCTGAGCCAGGGTCTGGGTCCCATCATGGTAGGAGCTGTACACACAGCTGCCCTGAAGAGCTTACAATCTTAAAATAAACAGACATAGGTGGAATAAAGAAATTACCGCTATTTTCATTTTACAGATAGGGAACCAAGGCACAGAGAGGTTAAGTCAGTAGTTTTCAGCCTTTCCAGACTACTGTACCCCTTTCAAGAGGTGAATTTGTCTTGTGTACCCCAAGTTCCACCTAACTTGAAAACTACCTGCTTACAAAATCAGACATAAAAATACAAAAGTGTCCCAGCCACACTATTACTGGAAATTTGCTTACATTCTTATTTTTACCATATAATTATAAAATAAATTGCAACCCCCCAGACTGAGTTATATTTAGAGCAGTATAACCAAGTCATTGTCTCTATGCAATTTTAGTTTGTACTGACTTGGCTAATGCTTTTCATATAGCCTGTTGTAAAACTAGGCAACTATCAAGATCAGTTGATGTATCCCCTGGAAGACCTCTGCGTACCCCCAGGAGGATGCATACTCCTGGTTGAGAACCACTGGGTTAAGTTACTTGCCCAAGGTCTCACACAAAGTCTGTGGCAGAGTTGGGACTTGAACCCAGTGCGTTTGATCTGTTGCCTGCAATAGGAGGGGACTGGACTTGATGACCTGGGAAGTCTTTGTGTTCTTATAACATCCAAGTGATACACTTTGTGCTATAGGTCATCAGTCAGTCTCAAGATGAGAGATTGTCACTAACATGTCCTTGTGTGTATGCAGTCTTTGTCTGAGATGCGTAAGCATTGTGGCTGATGTCCCCTGAACAGTCTGGGTGTTGCCATTCAGACAAAGGGCACAGATGGAAGAGAGAGAGAGGATGAGCAGCGAAGGGATGCCTGAGAGGGGAGAGTACCACTCCTTTGGATAGGGCTTTCACTAGCTCCTGGAATAACACAGCCTTGGTTTAACTCAGGGGGAAATGACACTTTCTCTCCTCCCATCCCCAGCGACAAGCTCATTAGGAGTTTCTTGGTGTCATCGCTTCTCCTTGTGCTGCTACCCTTGGTTGACTGCAAGGATGTTGCAGCAGCAGCTTGTGGCTGGCTCACCCTGTCGATGTATCTGTGATGAACCACATGCAGGAGGGGCTCAGAATAGATTTCTGTTTCCCTATCTTAAATTCCGGCTTCTCTGTGAAGCTAGCGAGATGCTCTTAGCAATGGTGAGTGAGTGTCCTGTTCAGGGGAACCTTTGGGCCCACTCACTACAGATAGTTGTTTGTGATATCCACAGATCCCTAGCAGCCTGCTTTTTTTGATTGGAGATGTACAGTACCCAAAGGACGATTAAAAAGCCAGAAGGATGGTTCCTGGCAGAGAGGTGAATGCAGTAGCCTTTCACCCATTGCAAGGAAGTGGGAGATATTTTCAGGATCTGAATGAGAGCAGCAGAAAGGTAGATGATCAGATCTGAGCCAGAAAGCCACAAGCAACCGGGAACAGTTGCCTGTCGCACAAACATCCCTGTCTGTCTGTGGCATCATCTTGGGACATCTGATAAATCTCCTCTTTGTCTGAGCCTGAATTAAAAAGCATAACTCCCCTTTGTCACCGGTGTCCTTTACACTCATGCTTGTTCTTCGACCCTGGCTCCTCCCCAGAGCTAATGCACGGTGGAGTCTCTTTGAATCTTTATCTTGCAGTCTGACACGGTCTTACCCTGAACATTGTGTGACTGCAAAGTATAATCCGATTTGAAAGCGATACTTATCAAAAGCAGTGTAAGTTACTTACATTATAAATCCCCCAGTTCAATAAAAATAGTCTAGGCATCAGACACACACAAAAATTCTCTGTCCAAAATTAAATGTTATAATCTGCCAAGGGCTCTTGTTTGGTGCTAGGGATCAAATTTTTGTGTGTAATGCAGGAATCGGCACCATTTAGATGAGCTAGATTTTGAGTCGTTAGACTACTGATCGCTCTGTTTCCCAAGCTGCTTCACCTTCTGTTCCTTATGCCAAGAGTCTTATTTCCCTGGGTCACAGAGCATCACATCACCTCATCAGCAAACAGTTTGTGACATCAGCATTGAGGAGTTCAAAGCCTGACCCAGCTAATGTCGCCTCTCTTCTTGTCTTCTCAAGGACAGCAACAGTCATTAGATGCAACATCTGGCAGGAAGGGAAAAACCAATGAGAATGATAAGCCTGAAGATCTCTTCTTCTTAAAAAAAATAGGAATGAAAATCTAGTGTTTATGAAAAGGTGGGGTTCTTTTGCCATGGACTTGTTCAATGCCGAGCCCTATGAGATCCTTGGCCATGACTGGGGTTTGTAGGTTCTACAGTAATAAAAATAATTAATAACCATCACACTGGCTAGAGTCCGGTATAACACAGGTGGGCAGTGTGTATGCCCTCCTCCATAGTGCTGCCATGGCATTGCTTTTCCAGTGTGCAACGCTCTGGATATTTTAGCTCTGGCTTGCCTCTGATCAGTGATGTGAAAAGATCTGTGATACAAAAAATACAATGTCATCTAGGGACCAGGACCAGCCCATCAAACTCATTCCCCATTTGGTTTAAACAATCCTGGAAGTTAGAAGCAAGAGGCTAGGACAGTGGTTTTTAACTCTTTTATAGCAAGACACCCTCTTCCAAATCAGGATCACCTTGACTCTACCCTCCCCATCTAGCCAGAGCCCTCTTACCAGTAGCAAGGACAAGATGGTTGTGACTCTCTAACACCTGTTTGTGAATCCCATAGAGAGACTCTAGGTTCCTACACTAAGTCATTGTACCACCAATCTGAAGCGTCCAAAGAGCTTCAGAGCCTGAAGAATCTATTCAGGTTTAGGAACGCTGAACCATCAACTGCCTTTAACCGTGCAGGACCTGAAGAGCACCACATGGATGGCAGGAATGGAAGAGGGAATCCCTCATCCAACAGGTTCTCCTCTGCTAGTGCTGCTACAGGTGGCAGCTAATCACAAGACATTCCTAAAAGAAATAGTGCAATTTAGGAATTGCCATACTGATGTTCAGACTCATGATCCATATAGTCCTGTCTGCTGTGTCTGATGGTGGTCCGTGCCAGATGCGTCTGAGGCAGGTGCACGAAATCCCAAAGTAGGCAGATAGGGAGTAATCTGTCTCCGTGAGGGTCTTGGCTTAGACCCTGAAACATGAGGTTTTAGATCTCTTCCAAAACTCTTCTTTTAGCATTAGCTATTATAAATCTGGTTATTTGTTCATATAATTATCCACTGCATTTTTGAATCACATGGAAGTCTTGTCCCCAGCGGTATCTGGTGGCAGTGAATTCCACAGTTTTATTATCCAACTGAGTGGGAAAGTGTTTCCTCTTCCATTTTGAATTTGCCACCTTTCAATTTAATTGAATGTCCCCTTTCTTCCATGTTAGGAGACAGGAAGAACAATAGTAGTTTCAACCCTTCCTGTAAGCCAGGGCTGAAGATATTAAGGCAGACCCAGGTGAACTCAAAGGATGTCTTGCAGTTCCAAAAGAGGGCATTGTATGCGAGACTGCACCTGCCTTTTCACACTTCATTGGGTTTAATGTTATGAATATATTCTAACTGCTGCAGCTTTCATGGAAGAAAGGCTTGTAATGCTGCCTGGCCCTTACATGGGAAATCTGGACAGCAGGAAGACCCCTTCCTGTGGAAAATGACCTTCAATTACCCCTGCCTGTGGAAAATGGTGGCAATTTGCAATATTGTCCCTAGTCGCTTGCAGTAGTCTCCTTAAAAAAACTGCCTAGACCCTTTGCCCCATCTTGAGTGTGCCCTCCATCAGCCGAATTCAGCATGTTTAGGGCATTCGCTGAGCTGTGTGCTAGCTAAGGGACAGTGAGAAACTGATTTGTATTTTAAATGAGGTGTATTTTACTATCATGATTTGATGCTGTGAGTGCACGAAATATCATGCTTTTGTTTGTTTCTTGTGCTTCAGCAGAAGTGGCCTTCAGGGGAACCCCCTACACACCAGTGGAGCACCTCTGCCAGATAAGGAAGTCACTGAGGAGAAGCAAGGAGGACATGTTTAGAGAGGTGCTCCAATCCTCAGATGCAGAAAAACAAGAAGACAGGGCGTGGAGAGAGACTGTAAATGAAAATCAGACTAGACAGGCAGGACAGGAAGGAGAGTCAGGAGCATATTTTAAAGGGCCAGGGGTTGATGATAAAAGTGATGGAGGAGCAAACAAAGATGTTGAAGTGCCTTATCGTGCTGCAGGCAGAATACATACGGCTTCTCCCTCCTCTGCAGCCGATACTGCTTGGCGTGCTCTCCCCAAACTCCTCCCATGCATTCCTTGCATCTTCCCAGCTTATCTCAGTACCCCATTCACTCCACCACAGCTTCCAAAATGATAGCTGGAGTTACACCCAGCTATGAGAGCCTACATCAAGACACTGCCCTGCACTCTTATCTCCCTTTCCACCAAACGTTTTCTGTGTGTGGTTAATTGGTATTTAATAAAAACATACTCTCTGAAAGATAATCAATCTTTGTCTCCTACATACAGTGGTTGCAGCTGGAATTAATACACAGTGGCAGTTGGAACTATTGAGGATTACAAATCACGGTTGGGAAGCTATCATCAAAATTTTCATGCGAAGTGGCAAGTTAACAAAGCATGGCAGAGTGATGTATAGAAAGACACATTACTGGAGCTCATTGTCAAAAAGGTACCTCAAAGCGTCCCTGATTTGAATACCACCTCCCCACAACCTCCTGTTGTGCCCCTCTAATGGCCCTGTTATCTGGCTGCTCAAAATCATCAGCCAGGTGATCCACCTCCACACTCCACCCCGGGGGGAAATTTTCACCCTTAGCCTCACAAATATTATGCAGCACACAGCAGGCCTCTATGACCATGGAAATATTTTCCTAATTTAAGTCTAACCTGCCATAAAGGCAGCATCAGTGCGCGTTTAATCTGCCAAACACACATTCAATGGTCATTCTGCACCTGCTCACCCTATTGTTGAAGAGCTCCTTGCTGCTGAGGGTAAGTAGAGGCATCTCTTGCATTCTTGTGGCTTCAGATTGGGTACCTATGCTCCTCGGCTGTGTGCCACTTTGGTTCCTGCACAAATGATTGCTGATTGGTGTGGGAAAGTGTTCTACAATAGGGGAAGGTACAAAGCAGTTCTGCCAAGGAACCCTCAGCAGAGGATTGGCGAGTACCTCCAGGAAAGTTTCCTAGAGATCTCTCGGGAGGACTCCCATGAAATCTCCGTGTGTATTAACACACTATTCTGCCCCACTGCATAGCTGCACAGGGGAACGTGAAGCACATGCAGATACAGCTAGTTTTGTACATTTCTAACTCTTAACCCACTTCTAGCATATAACAAAGCGAAGGACACCTCTACCTCTCATAACTGAGCAGCATCAACTCAGAAAGATCACTTAACAGAGCTCCCTTCTCCTGCATCATGCACACCAGAGACGGAGTGCAGGGACTGGCTTGAATCCTTCTGGGTCGAGAAAAGGTCCTGGCTTGGCATGGTACCAGATGACCATGTTGCCAGTCCCAGCTCATCCATCACTCCATCCTTGGGGTTGAGTCCGCTGTTGGCTATCTTCAGCCTTCCCACCCCCAAGTATCCACAGGGCTCTTGGTGGTGGAGGTGGGGTCGCTGCTGATTACTGCATCTAGCTCCTTATAAGAGTGGCAGGTCTTCAGCACCAGAGCAATGGTTTTGACTCCCTTGACTTCTGGTATACATGCCTCAGCTCCTTTATCTTCGCATAGCACTGATGCGTGTCCCATTCATAGCCCTTATCCAACATGCCACAAGAAATCAGACTGTAGGTATCAAAGATCCTATGGCTGGAGTGGACCTGGGACTGTACAGCCTCCTCTCCCCACAGAGCCAACAGATCCACAACTCAGTTGTGCTCCAAGCGGGAGAGCATTTGCTGCATGGAGCCGCCATGGTCAGCTGGAAAGATGCGATGTGAGCTCTTGACAATGAGCAAACAGGAAGTGGAATTTCAAAAATTCGCAGGCCTTTAAAAAGAGAGATGGGCAGATGCTTGTGTACCTGGATGCAGGGCAGTGGATTTAGAACTGCTGACCAGAGCAGTCAGAATGGGCATTGTGGGACACCTCCTGGAGGCCATTTACAGCAACATAACCAAGCACGGTGTCTACGCTGATACTTCGTTCATACAACATTGCTGCAAAAAGCACTACACCTCTTGTCAAGGTGGTTTTATTTTGTCAGCAAAGCAGGAGAGTTTTGTCGGTGGAAGGAGTATTGTAATGTATAGCCCCACTGTTTTGTCAACAAAAGCTGACTTTTGTCGACAAAACGCTGTCATGTAGACAAGGCCTTAGACAAAGGAACAAAGAGAGAAAGGAAAGCAAGATGGTTCCTACAGCAGCATAGAGCCCTGGCTTTAGCCAGTATGGACTATGTCTTAACCTTTGCTGCCCTATGCTAAGCTAAGGACTTCCTGGTGTTGTATTCCAGTTGACTAATAAACCCTACTCTGTTTTGAAAAGGCTGCAATGGAGTTGCTGCAGTTACTTGCTGATATGCATTGGTCCCTGTAGAGGATAAAAGTCTCTGAACAGGAATCTATCTCAATGGGACTTGCTGGGCAGAGCTCATGGCGAGAAACAGGAGTGCTGGAGCTCATGTCTCAGCCGAGGAGGTGCTGGGGCCATGTGGCCTATCCTTATGGAAAAGTGTGACCCGTGTGGGGTCTTGCACACTGCAGGAATTCAAGGGGGAACAGGCTGAGGGGAAAGTGTTGTGGGGGAGAGGAACATTAGCGTCTGGGGCAATAGGCTCAAGGGGTGACTGGGACACAGCGGGGAACTTTTCCATCTTTCCTTTGAGCTCTACTTTTCAGTCTGTTCTTCTCTGAGCCCCTGGGCTGTCCTTTCTTACCTTCCTGCCAGCATGGGCATGAGAAGCTGGCTGCTGCCAATGCCACCTCCTCCACTTAGTGATTCCATACTGTCTGCAGGGAGGTGGGGATTGTATGTGGTGTGAAGCAGAGATGTACTCTCTGACCTGAATGTCCAAGCTATAGCTGTCATTGGTGGCTTGGAGTCTCTGCAGGGTTACCCCTACTTGGTCCCTGCAGCCCTGAGGGGAAGTTGTAGCTGGAGCTGGAACAAACTCACAAGTAGAGATGCATGAAATTCAGAATTTCTGTCCAAGGGAATATGCCAACATTTCAACACTTGCTTTTGTCTCATCTCCCATCATGCACCCAGAGTCATGTGTAGCCCTTTAGGGAGTCTGTTCCCTATGAGAGAATGGGGGCCTGAACTACAACTCCCATAAGGCAATGTACTAATAAGCCATGCAGTCTAATGTTTTACTGAACTTATTCAAAACAAAATATTTAAGGTCAGGTCAATAAAGCCAGATATTTTGATTTGGTTTTATCTACCTGACATGAATTACTTCTTTTGTTTTTTTTTCCCTTCCCTGATGGAAAATCAAATATTTCTGGCAAAATCAAAAATTTCCCATGGACAAACTTTAGTTTTGCAGAATCTTGATATTCCCTGGGAAAATCATTCTAACAGAATTCAGAGTAGCAGCCATGTTAGTCTGTATTCGCAAAAAAGAAAAGGAGTACTTGTGGCACCTTAGAGACTAGCAAATTTATTTGAGCATAAGCTTTCATGAGCTACAGCTCACTTTGTCTGATGAAGCGAGCTATAGCTCACAAAAGCTTAAGCTCAAATAAATTGTTAGTCTCTAAGGTGCCACAAGTACTCCTTTTCTTTTATTCTAACGAAAACTCCCAACCAGCTCTACTCATAAGGGAATCCTCGTGTTGATTATAGATAGCTACTTGCTATCTCTTATTTTATTTCAATTAAAAACATGATAAATATTTCAGGCTCTAACTGGACAATGCTGAGCCCATAGACCCAGACATCCAGCTCAGCCTCTTTTTATATTTCTCTCTAGTTGTGGCATAGAAAACCCACATGAAAAATTAATTATAAAAGGCTGAAGTTTCTCACCTGAGAAGAATTGAGCAGGATGGGACTTCTGTCTGAATTCCTGAAACTAACTTAACCCACCAGCCTGCTGTCAGATGGCCTCCTTTATTCCTTAACATGTACCCCCTACGTGCCCTATGTCCTCAGCGCCATTGGAAAAACTTTCATTTCCTAGCATTGCAGGGTTGTGGAGATATTGGACTTCAAACTAGTTGGTGCATGATTGAATCTTGCTCATCCTAGGCTCAATGAAATTTTAATGGGGCAATTCCACGCTGTGAAAGAAGCATTTTTATAGCAGGCTGATTTTTTTTTTCATGTGGGACATTGTTTGAAGCTGCAAGTTTGGAAATTTAGAATGATCTTGGTGGAGATTAGTTAGTGGTCAGAGTGGAGGTGAGGAGAATTACCACCAGGCTATCATCACCAAATATGTGGGATAAGAGGAGCTCTGTATGTGTGTGTCTAGAGGTGGTAGGTTTTCTTTCAGACCATTACAATGTCATTGACATTTTGGAAGACCCCATTACTCAGAAGCAGCCCTTACCCTCGTACTTTGCATATGCCATCCATCTTGCAGAAGACCTATTCTAAAATTGAATGAAAAGTTAGAAAATATTTCATGGGTACAGCACTTATGTGAATCCTGGTTACCTTAATTACCATCTGTCCAGCTATATCAGTGATAGGAGAGAAAATTAGTAATAATTAGAACTTTTTTAAAATATTGGTAAGATCCTCCTTGAGTTATAGTGCTGTGATATTACAGACCAGTATCTTGCATTTTACCTGACTAGAAGACTAGAGGCAGAGAGTAGGAATCACTGCTCTCAACAGGAGACATCATCTATTTATAGCCTTACTGGTTCAGAAAATACTGGACTTTACATTAGTCTAAGGCTAAATATTGTTAGTTCTAGATCTTGTGCCCATAGAATACTGTGTTCCTGCTTTGGAACCCATTTCATGTTTGGGTGGAGGGAGAAGAGATTTTTTGAGGCAGGTTCTTTTAATTTTTAAAGGGTGGGGCGCTTGAACACATAGGTATGGGATGTTATCCTGGTAAACATGATAGTACATTGTTGCTAACTCGCACAACCTGATCACAAGTCAAGTGATTTTTGATTTTCTGGAAAACCTCAAAAGCTGGACTCAATAGCAGATCCATGAGACTCTTAGCATGCATTAAAAAAAAAGTAAGTTGTTGGCCTTTATGGTGGCAGAGAAAAGCTTGGAGAGGTGAAATAAGTGTACCCTAAAGGCTCAGAAACCAGAAGGTAAATAAAACAATTCAAAAACTGTTCTTTTGAAAGACATCTAAGATTTTCTGGAACCCCAGATTCTGGATTCTTGTGGTCAACAAGGTCCCACACCAAAGGCTCTCAAGCAAAATAAGCAGTCATGGGACAAAGGGTAGAGTCCTTTCATAGATCACTAATTGGTTAAAAGATAGAAGACAAAGGGTATGAATAAATGAACAGTTTGCACAGTGGAGAGAGGTAAATAACTGGGTCCCCAAGAAACTGCATTGGGACCTCTGCTGTTCAACATATTCATAAATTATATATGATCTGGAAAAGGTGGTTAACAGGTAGGTGGTAAAATTTGCAGATGATGCAAAATTACTCTAGATAGTTAAGTCCAAAGCTCAGTGTGAAAAGTTATAAAGGGATCTCACTGAACTGGATGACTGAGCAACAAAATTGCAGATGAAATTCAATGTTGATAAGTGCAAAGTAATGCACATTGGAAAACATAGCATCAGTTATACATACAAAATGATGAGGTTTAAGTTAGCTATTACCATTCAAGAGATCTTGGAGTCATCATGGGTAGTTCTCTGAAAACATCTGCTCAGGGTGTAGTGGCAGTTAAAAAAGTTAACAATGTTAGAACTACTAGTAAAGGGATAGATAATAGGACAGAAAATATCATGATGCCACTATATAAATCCATGGTATGCCCACACCTTGAATACTTTGTGCAGTTCTGGTCACCTCATCTCAAAAAAGATATATTAGAATTACAAAAGGTACAGAAAAATCATTAAGGGGTATGGAACAGCTTCTATATGGGGAGAGATTAAAAAGAGATTCTACATCTTAGAACAGATGACTAAAGGGAGATATAATAAAGGTCTATAAAATCATGACTGTGTGGAGAAAGTGAAGAAGGAAGTGTTATTCCCCCATCACATAACAATTGAACTAGGGTTCACCCAATGAAATTAATAGGCAGCAGGTTTAAAATAAACATAAGGAAGTATTTCTTCCCACAATGCATAGTTAACCTGTGGAATTCATTGCCAGGAAATGTTGTGAAGGCCCAAAGTATTACTGAGTTTAAAAAAGAATTAGAGAAGTTAATGAAGGATAGCCATTGATGAACCTATTAGCCATGATGGTCAGGGACGCAAGCCCGTGCTCCGGGTGTCCCTACACCTCTGACTGCCAGAAGCTGGGCTTGGACAACAGGGGATGGATCACTCAATAATTACCCTTTTCTGTTCACTGCCGCTGAAGGAGCTGGCAGCACTGGTTACAGGTGGAAATCAGGATGCTGGGAACAGATGGTTGTTCTTATATCTTATGACAA
The DNA here is from genome assembly GCF_009764565.3 of Dermochelys coriacea. Taxonomy (NCBI): domain Eukaryota; kingdom Metazoa; phylum Chordata; order Testudines; family Dermochelyidae; genus Dermochelys; species Dermochelys coriacea. Next base: position 11,859,391 of record NC_050069.1, read on the forward strand.
TACTGATAGTGCACTAAATGCAAGCCTATCCTATTAGTTATTAATCTCACCACAATATGTATCCATCTAGGCTTTGGTTTCTACCTCCTTCAGGCAGTAAAAGACATCCGACTTTAAAGGGGCATTACAAATAAAAACACACAGCTCAATAGTACAGTGTGTGCGTGCGTGTGTTTCGTTCGTTCGTTCGTTCATTCCATGGAAGAGCCAAAGAATTCTAGGTACTGAAGTAATGATTTGCCCTCGGATGGATGTACAATATTATCCTAAAAGTTATATGTGTATATAAATCTCCCCATTGTATTTTCCACCAAATGCATCCGATGAAGTGAGCTGTAGCTCACGAAAGCTTATGCTCAAATAAATGTTAGTCTCTAAGGTGCCACAAGTACTCCTTTTCTTTTTATCCTAAAAGTTGTGTTCATTGAGAGAGTTTTCAGTAATATATCCTGAAATTCTCAGAAGATTTTATTTTTCCATGCACAAAAAGTAAACTGACACTGTTTTTAGACTAAGAACAGCTGAATAATACAGAACAAAGGCAAAGTCTCCCAAGGAGCAGAGACAGTGTGTGACAATTGTGACAGGGTCAGGCCAGATGGCTACAGGAGAGTAATAGAAGGCAGATGTATATTAGCCCCAGGTTAAGTAGGTCCCTTTTCCCTGGGTAAGGTAACAGGGAAGGTTCCAGAACAATCAGGAACCTTCTGGAGATAATTAAGACAGACAGGCTGATTAGAACACCTGCAGCCAATCAAGAAGATGCTAGAATCAATTAAGGCAGGCTAATCAGGGCACCTGGGTTTAAAAAGGAGCTCACTTCAGTTTGTGGTGCGTGTGTAAGGAGCTGAGAGTGAGAATGCATACTGTTGGAGGACTGAGGAGTACAAGCATTATCAGACACCAGGAGGAAGGTCCTATGGTGTTTTTATACAGTCAATTGTGTGTGTCCCCACACAAATGCTCTAAGTGCATGTAGTCTGCGGAGTATGTCCACAGTACCGAGGCAACCATCGACTTACGGAGCATTGCACTGTGGGTAGCTATCCCACAGTTCCCACAGTCTCCGCTGCCCATTTGAATTCTGGGTAGAAATCCCAATGCCTGATGGGGCTAAAACATTGTCGCAGGTGGTTCTGGGTACATATCATCACCCCCTTCCTTCCATCTCTCCGTGAAAGTAACAGCAGGCAATCGTTTCATGCCTTTTTTCCTGGGTTACCCGTTCAGACGCTATACCACGGCAAGCATGGAGCCCGCTCAGCTAACTGATACTGTATGTCTCCTGGGTGCTGGCAGACATGATACGGCATTGCTACACAGCAGCAGTTTATTGCCTTTTGGCAGCAGACAGTGCAGTATGACTGATAGCCGTCGTCGACGTAGTCCAGGGTGCTCTTTTAACTGACCTCAATGATGTCAGGGGTGCCTGGGCAAACATGGGAATGACTCAGCCACGTCATTTCCCTTTTAAGTTTTGTCTCATGGTGATTCAGTCCTACCAGCAGTGCACTGTCTTTTAATCAGCAGCCAGGAGAAGATGATGGCCAGCAGTCATACTGCACCGTCTTCTGCCGAGCACCCAGGAGATGACGATGGCTAGCGGTCGTACTGCACAGTCTGCTGCCAACAAGATGTATAAAGATAGATGAAGTGGATCAAAACTAGAAATAGACCAGATTTGTTTTGTATTCGTTTTCTCCTCCCTCCCTCCGTGATATCAACAGCCTGCTAAACCCAGTTTTGAGTTCTATCCTTGAGGTTTTGAATTCTTGAGGGGGCCATTCTGTTTCTTGCAAAACCACCCCCTTTGTTGATCTTAATTCCCTGTAAGCCAACCCTGTAAGCCATGTTGTCAGTCACCCCTCCCTCCGTCAGAGCAATGGCAAACAATCATTTCGCACCCTTTTCCCTGGATTGCCCAAGCAGGAGCAGACGCCATAGCACAGCAAGCATGGGGCCCGTTCAGCTCACCGCAGCAGTTATGACCATTGTAAACACCTCGCGCATTATCGTGCAGTGTATGCAGAACCAGCACCTGAAAACCAGGTGAGGAGGTGATGGCAGCGCGGTGATGAGGACATGAACACACTTTTCTCTAAAACTGCATTCCCCCGCAATTTGGAGATCATGGTGTTAATGGGGCAGGCTCATGCCGTGGAATGCCGGTTCTGGGCCCGGGAAACAAGTACAGAGTGGTGGGATCACATAATGTTGCAGGTCTGGGATTATTCCCAGTGGCTCCGGAACTTTCGCATGCGTAAGGGCACTTTCATGGAACTTTGTGACTTGCTTTCCCCTGCCCGGAAGCGCAAGAATACCAAGATGAGAGCAGCCCTCACAGTTCACAAGCGAGTGGCAATAGCCCTATGGAAGCTTGCAACGCCAGACAGCTACCGGTCAGTCGGTAATCAATTTGGAGTGGGCAAATCTACTGTGGGGGTTGCTGTGATGCAAGTAGCCGACGCAATCATTGAGCGGCTGCTATCAGAGGTAGTGACTCTGGGAAATGTGCAAGTCATACTAGATGGCTTTGCTGCAATGGGATTCCCTAACTGTGATGAGGCTATAGACGGAACGCATATCCCTATCTTGGGACCAGACCACCAGGGCAGCCAGTACATAAACCGCAAGGGGCACTTTTCAATGGTGCTATAAGCACTGGTGTATCACAAGGGACGTTTCACCAACATCAGTGTGGGATGGCCGGGAAAAGTTCATGATGCTCATGTCTTCTGGAATTCTGGTCTGTTTAAACGGCTGAAGGAAGGGATTTACTTCCCAGACCAAAAAATAACTGTTGGGGATGTTGAAATGCCTATAGTTATCCTTGGGGACGCAGCCTACCCTTAATGCCCTGGCTCATGAAGCCGTACACAGGCACCCTGGACAGTAGTAAGGAGCTGTTCAACTATAGGCTGAGCAAGTGCAGAATGGTGGTAGAGTGTGCATTTGGATGTTTAAAGGGTCACTGGCGCAGTTTACTGACTCACTCAGACCTCAGCGAAACCAATATTCCCATTGTTATTGCTGCTTGCTGTGTACTCCACAATCTCTGTGAGAGTAAGGGGGAGACATTTATGGCGGGGTGGGAGGTTGAGGGAAATCACCTGGCAGCTGCTGAATACGCGCAGCCAGACACCAGGGCAGTTAGAAGAGCACAGCAGGAAGCAGTGTGCATAAGAGAAGCTTTGAAAACCAGTTTCATGACTGGCCAGGGTACTGTGAGACACTTCTGTTTGTTTATCCTTGATGAAAACCCACCCCCTTGGTTGCCTCTAAATTCCCTGTAAGCCTCCCGCCCTCCCCGCCTTCAATCACAGATTACTTGCAAAGGAAATAAAGTCACTATCATTTAAAAAACATGTATTCTTTATTAGTTGATTATAAAAATAGGGAGATAACTGACAAGGTAGCCCGTGTGGGGTGTGGGAGGAGGGTAGGAGCGAAGGAAAAGGCCACTTTAAAACTTGTTGAATGCCAGCCTTCTGTTGCTTGGGCTGTCCACTGGGCTGGAGTGGTTGGGTGCCCGGAGCCTCCCACCCCGCATTCTTGGGCATCTGGGTGAGGAGGCTATGGAACTTGGGGAGGACAGAGGGAAATTAAGCAGGGGCTGCAGCGGCAGTCTGTGATCCTGCTGCCGTTCATGAACCTCCACCAGACTCCGGAGCATGTCCATTTGATCCCGCAGTAGCCCTAGCGTTGCCTCATGCCTCCTCTGATCTTCCTGCCACTACTTCTCCTCACGTTCATTGGCCACCATCCTGTACTCTGCTATTGTGTCCCTCCACACAGCTCTGTCAGTGCTGGACGACTGCATGAGCTCAGAGAACATGTCATCGCGCGTGCGTTTTTTTTTTGCTGCCTTATCTGAGATAGCCTTTGGGATAGAGCGGGGAGGCTTGAAACATTTGCAGCTGCTGGAGGAAAAAAAGGGAGTGAAGTATTTAAAAAGATACATTTTACAGAACAATGGCTATACTCTTTCACGGTGAACAACGCTAGTCACATTACATAGCACATGTGATTTTGGCAAGGTCGCATTTTGCATTTCATATTGAGTGCCTGCGGCTTTGGTGTTAGAAATCACACACGCAGGGCCAGGCAACAGAATTCGGCTTGCAGGCAGCCATGGTAAGCCATAGTCTTTCGGCTTCTGCAACCTTCATAACAGCAGCCACCTCCTTTCCCATACCAAGCAAAGCCCGTTGAGTTGGCCATTTACTGCTGCAGTTTTCCTGTTAACATGTAGCAGCAGAAACCAAACTAACCCCCTCCCCTAATCCAATTCTCTGGGATGACAGGTTTCAGAGTAGCAGCCGTGTTAGTCTGTATTCGCAAAAAGAAAAGGAGTACTTGTGGCACCTTAGAGACTAACAAATTTATTAGAGCATAAGCTTTCGTGAGCTACAGCTCACTTCATCGGATGCATTTGGTGGTGATGGCTAATCTTAAGTGATCACTCTCCTTACAGTGTGTATGATAAACCCATTGTTTCATGTTCTCTGTGTGTGTGTATATAAATCTCTCCTCTGTTTTTTCCACCAAATGCATCCGATGAAGTGAGCTGTAGCTCACGAAAGCTTATGCTCTAATAAATTTGTTAGTCGCTAAGGTGCCACAAGTACTCCTTTTCTTTTTGCAAATACAGACTAACACGGCTGCTACTCTGAAACCTGTCATTATACAAGGCACTGAATTTAGCCGTATAGAGTGGAAATCTGTCAACTTCATGAAAAAACTCGCACAGATACAGACAGACATCATCTTCCTCTCCAAATGCAAACAGATGGACATCATACCGAAAGGACTGAAGGTAAAAAATCCATTACAATCTACATACCACACAGACTATGCTGACAGCTTGTGCCACACAGTCTCAAAGAAACTGCGGAACCACCTGATCAACATCCTCTACAGCAAACAGGGAAAGATTAAGAATGAGCTCTCAAAACTGGATAACTGCTGGAATTAGCCTACCTTGCTTGTCACCATGAAAGGTTTTCCTCCTTTCCCCCCCCCTGCTGCTGGTGATGGCTTATCTTAAGTTATCACTCTCCTTACAGTGTGTATGATAAACCCATTGTTTCATGTTCTCTGTGTGTGTGTATATAAATCTCTCCTCTGTTTTTTCCACCAAATGCATCCGATGAAGTGAGCTGTAGCTCACGAAAGCTTATGCTCTAATAAATTTGTTAGTCTCTAAGGTGCCACAAGTACTCCTTTTCTTTCTCTGGGATGATCGCTTTTCCCCTTCCCCCACCGCCTGGCTGCTATCAGGGAAGATCCTTGCTAGCCAAACGCAAACAGCTCAGCGCCAATGCCCCCTTCCCCACTCCCCCAACTGCGGGGAGGATTTCTTTTCAGCCACAGGCAAACAGCCCAGTAGGAATGGGCACCTCTGAATGTCCCCTTAATTAAATTCCCCTATTTCAACCAGGTTACCATGAACGATATCACTCTCCTGAGGATAACACAGAGAGATAAAGAACGGATGTTGCTTGAATGCCAGCAAACACCGGGACCATATGCTGCCAGGCTTTGTCATGCAATGATACCAGATTACTTGCTACTAGCATGGCGTGGTAAACTGTCCTACCATGGAGGATGGAATAAGACTGCTCTTCCCAGAAACCTTCTGCAAAGGCTTTTAGAGTACCTCCAGGAGAGCTTCATGGAGATGTCCCTGGAGGATTTCCATTCCATTCCTAGACACGTTAACAGACTTTTCCAGTAGGAGTACTGGCCACAAATGCATCCCAAGTCCTCAGGGCTACTTAATCATTAAAAAACGTTTGCTTTTATAACGTATTATATTTTAAAAGGTACTCACCAGAGGTCCCTTCTCCGGCTTCATTGGGTTGGGAGGGTATTTCAGTCAGGGTGATAAAAAGATCCTGGCTGTTGGGGAGAAGGGTATGCTGTGTGCTCTCCCCAAGCTCATCCTCCTCCTCATCTTTCCCATCTGCAAAATCCTCAGCCATGGCGGAGAGTACCTCATCATCGGAGTCCATGGACAGGGGTGGAGTAGTGGTGGCAGCCTCCCCTAGAATTGCATGCAGCTCAGCATAGAAGCAGCATGTCTGGGGCTCTCTTCCGGAGTGTCCGTTTGATTCTTTGGTTTTCTGGTACGCTTGTCTAATTCACGTGGCACTGTGTTGTGTCCCTGGTGTAGCCTCTGTCCCTCATGGCCTCTGAGATTTTTTTTTGAAATGTTTTTGCATTTCGGCGTTTGGAGTGTAGTTCTGATAGCATGGATTCCTCTCCCCATACAGTGATCAGATCCAGTACCTCCCTTCGGTCCATGTGGAGCTCTTTTTTGATTCTGGGACTGCATGGTCACCTGTGCTGATGAGCTCTGCATGGTCACCTGTGCTGATGAGCTCGTCTGGCCAAACAGGAAATGAGATTCAAAAGTTCCCGGGGCTTTTCCTGTACACCTGGCCCGTGCATCTGAGTTCAGAGTGCTGTCCAGAGTGGTCACAAAGGTGCACTTTGGGATAGCTCCCGGAGGCTAATACCTTCGAATTGTGTCCACACTAACCCCTAATTTGAAAGGGCTATGTCGATTTCAGCGCTAATCCCCTTGTTGGGGAGGAGTACAGAAATCGGTTTTAAGAGCTCTTTATGTCAAAAAAAATGGCTTCGTTGTGTGGATGGGTGCAGAGTTAATTCGTATTTAACCCTGCTAAATCCAACAAACTCGTAGTGTAGACCAGGCCTTAGTCTCAGATCCTACCTCATTTTCAATGATTTTCGTTATGTTAGACGTCCAATTGCTACTAACCTTTTTGGTGAAAACTGAAACAAAAAGGTAATTTAGAACTTCTGCCGTTTCCACATTCTCTGTTATTGTTTCCCCCTCCCTCCTGATTGGATAATGGGCCTACCTTGCCCTTAATCTTCCTCTTGCTTCTAATGTATTTCTCATTACCTCTTATGTCTCTAGCTAGTTTAATCTTGTTTTGTGCCTTGACCTTTTTAATTTTGCCCCTACATACTTGTGTTATTTGTTTATATTCATCCTTTGTAATTTGACATTTCCACTTTTTAAAGGATTATTTTTTGAGTTTCAGATAATTGAAGATCTCCTGGGTAATCCAGGGTGGTCTCCTGCCAAACTTCCTATCTTTTCTATGCAGTGGGATAGTTTTCTCTTGTGTCCTTAATAATTTCTCTTTGAAAAATATTCTGATTGCTTGTCCTGTCATATGTAAGGCAGAGCTGTTCATAGCATTTTCTCTTGCCAGATCTGTGAAGTGTTTTGCCACCTAGATAAGGATGTTGTGATATTACAGGCTAATATCTTGTTTCCTACCAGACTTTTAGACAGGTCATGTTCTGCTGATATTGCAAAGTATTTGTCGACTCACAGAAGAGCTCAAATAATGTAAGTCTTGAATAAAGTTACAGAAAAAGTATATTCTGCAGAAATCACAGTATAAAATATCTACAATCAATAAAATATGCAGTCTGGGTAGATGTGGTGGTCAGGAATGGAATCGGAATCCTATGTTCATCTGAAAGTGGAAGGGGAATTTAGATAGGCATAATCTAACTCCCCAATTAGCAAATGACCGTGCCCTGCAACGTGCATTAATTCTGGAATGCTCTTCACAGTTGTAATAATCTCAGTATCGCTTCCTTTTGGCAACAGCGCTCCAAGAGGTGCAGTGGACTAGTCAGAGCAGGAGAGAGGAATCTGGGACACCTGGGTATCATTTCCAGCTCTAAGAAAAGGAGTACTTGTGGCACCTTACAGACTAACAAATTTATTAGAGCATAAGCTTTCGTGAGCTGTAGCTCACGAAAGCTTATGCTCTAATAAATTTGTTAGTCTGTAAGGTGCCACAAGTACTCCTTTTCTTTTTGCGAATACAGACTAACACAGCTGCTACTCTGAAACATTTCCAGCTCTGTCGCTGAAGTGCTTTGTAGAAACTCATTTGACTTCTCTGTGCTTTACCTACCTATGTAATGGATGTAACAATACTTACCTGCCTTATAGGGGTGTGGAGACTTTTGGTTTTTGTAAAATCCTTTGAATCCTAAAAAAAGATGCTGTATAAATAGGGGGTGGGAGGATTCGATTTTTGTCTGTAAATGTTGGTAAAGGTTGATTTAATCATATACACGCACAAACCAATGAAAAACTATTTTCAACAATAGTAGCAGAGATTAACAGATAGGCACAGTAAGAAAATGCAGGTTGAGAACTTGTTAGAGTTTGATTTCAGGTTATTTATTTTGACACGTGAGGTTGACAATTTATGTTTTTAATAGTTATAAAGTGCTACTCTTTGAATCTCAACATCTGTCATCATTAAATAAGTATTGTCTGGTCCCCATAAGTTCCTGCAACTATGAAAATTTAAATTGACAGGAAAAAAAAAGCTTAAGTCCCATAATATGGCACAACCGTGAAAAATTAAATCAATAACAATTGAAAATAATGTTTAAAATAAATATTTATATTATCCAGTGAAATTATAAAAAGAATTATTGAATTCCACCAATAAATGCTATTATTGATAGTATGTATTTTCACTGTTTCCAGTTTGACTCAATTGGAACTACATATGCAAATATAGGACTGGAACCTTAATCCAAGTGCAGAATACCAAACTGTAGACAACCCATAGATTGTAGATCCCAGGTTCTCTTGTGGCCTGAGACATATTGGATAGATATTTTTTCTCTAGCAGCATTAAACATAGATGAGTAATTCTTATAGATTTTAAAAATAGCCCAGGCAAAGAACTACCATCTGCACAACGAATATTGTTATAACCATCATATCTTGAAATTGCCTAGCCTCCTTTAAAGTGTTCCTTGTTCCAGCAATTTGAGCTTACTGTAATGATAATTATGGCAACATTGCCACCCCCTGCTGGGGTGAGGAGATCAGAACGGGCGAGTATTAAATTACTCCTTGAGGTGACTTGAATCTTGACAAAAATATGTTTTCCATAGCTATTTTAGTTGCTGGCTGAGCATTTCTCTGAATGCGCACTGCCTCTGCTCAGCAGCATGGTGGCTTTTTGTCGCCACTCTCTCCCAGCACAAGATTGTTTTCTTTATCAATGATGGAGATGCCTCAGCTTGCCCGCTCAAGAGCTTCATTTGCAACTTGCTAGGAGACCTCTGACTTGATCTATGAGTGCAGTAGGCCCTCCTCTTTAGATGGAGAGGGAGGATCAGATTCATCCCTGTGCTGGGGCAGAGATAGGAGAGAGACAGCTTGGTGCTTCCCCATCCAGCTCCCCAGCATATGGACGGGCTGCCCTGACATGCCCCCATTGCAATGGTCCCCATATTGGTAAGATGCAAGGAGGCTGAGAGTGAAGGAATTTGTGGGTTCAATTCCAGATGCTGATGAGGGCTGATGCTGCTGCCTCTGACTCCTCTAGCCTGCCCCTTTCCCAGTCCTGTCTCACTTGCTCTTCTTCCCTCCGGGCTTCTCATCCCAGTCCTAATTCCCCCCTCCGTCCCGGCTCTTCATCAGAGTCCTAGACTCCTCCTTCCTCCCCCCCCCCCCCCCGCTTCTGGTCTCCTGGGCTTTCCTGTCATGCTATTGCCTGGGCTCTGTGCTAATGCCACAGTGGCCCCAGACAGCCAGAAGGAACAATTTCAGGGAATGTTCTGCTCAGCCCCTTTGGACATGGTTTGGAGCATGCTAAGTGCATACAGAAGCTTAGCACAATTTAGCTGCCAAATGTAATATACTTTTGCTGAGTGTATGTGAATAGCAATTTTTTCAATGCTTATAACAGCCAAATGTGTCTGCAAAAGGCACATCTCTGCCATGCAAGCCACCCCTTGCAAAATTTCAGGTCCCTGCTTCAAAGCTTCGAGGTGCTGGAGCTTGGCAATTAAAAGGCCACTAGAATGTTTTAGGCAAAATGTGTTGCCTCATTCCCTGAAACAGCTAAACTGTTTTTGCTGAAACTTTCCACAAGAAGACTTAGCTTAAGGCAGATGCTCAGTATGGAAACTTTCAGCCCAAACACTTAAAATTTGGTAAAGTTTCATAAGCAACTAAAAACAGGGTCTTAGAAGGGGAAATGCCAGACAATCTTTAACTATGGGCGGTGCTCCCAGTTCTGCGTATAATACACGAATCAGCCCTTAAGAGCAGAAAGCAAAGGCAAATACGTTTGAAATAGCAGTCCAGACCGATCATTTTTAAAAGAGATAGGCAGTGAACTCCTTAATCAAAGCATGTAATTAAAAAAAAAAAGTTCTAGCTCCCATTGTCTGTTGATAACTAAGTCAAGTAACTTAGTACTGATCTTAATGGAAGGTTGGGAGCACAGGACAGCAAAAGACGTCTGAGACAGGCAAAATATGCTCAGGCAAAATATGTCAGAACCGTGAACACATTCACTTTCTGCCTGCACAGCTTTGCTTGTTTTCCTCTGGCAAAAACTGCCTTTTTGCTCCAAGCGCAGCTTGTGGGTCATTGAAGATGATTGAAAGCCAGGGAAGGGATGAAGACTGAAGGGCAAATTCTGCTGCTTGTGATTCACATTTATGTGTGGAAACTGAATTTAACGGTTGTAACCACAGTTGCAGGGATACAATCAGATCTGGGGAGAGTTTACAAAGGTTTGCTGTTTAGGAGCCTAAAGATGCAGGAAGGCATCTAGTGGGGCTTTCATAGGCACAGGTTTGGTTCCTAATTCCCATTGACTTCCTGCTGATCCCACCCGCCTTCTGTGTTGCATCTTTTGTCCCTCTAATACTTTGGTAAATCTTGTCCCCTGGTTACACTAACTCTTAACCATGTAGTCACAGATCCACAAAGGGACTTAGGCACCTAAACCCCAGTTTTAGGCACCACTGTGATCCACAAAACCCCCGCTCAGCCGAATTGTGCTTGGTACCTACATTTTCCCTGTAAAAATTCCCTAAGCACCTAAGTTTATGCCTCTGGCTTTGCACACTGCTCACTCACTCTTGGTGTCCATATGTGTACCTCCCACCTATGCTCCATGCACCGAGGGAAGATAGATTGAGACGTGACTGTCTCATCATGGGGCCCAATCTGGTGGGCGTTCTCATAGGCCACCTACCTGACTGGGTCTCATGTGACATATGGGAGCAGGAATGGTGCCCACCTTGTAACTTTTAGCCCAGTGGTTAGAACACTCACCTGGGATCCCCAGCTTTCATTCCCTCTTCTGCCTGAGAGGGAGACAGGACTTGAACAGGGATCTCCCATGAGAGTGCTCTAACCACTGAGCTAAGGGAAATTATGATGTGGGGCTCCCTCATTCTGTCCCGTTGAAGCTGTTTCACTTTGGATAAATACTTAGCCACTGGAGCAGGCTGACTGGGCCCTAAGTCTCCCACCTCCCATGTGGGTACCAAGCTACTGAGGCATTTCCAGCCTTTATCTCTCTGGCCCAATGACTCTTTCATTATTTAATCCAAAAAGGAGCAGCCTCCACAGGACCCCACACCACTCTATCCCATAGCCCAGTGGTTAGAGCACTCTTCTGTGGGAAGCCTCTGTTCAAATCCTTTCTCCCCCTCAGGTAGAGGGGGGAATTGAACCTGGATCTCCCACATCCCAGGTGAATGCTGTAACCAGTTGGCTAAAAGTTTTATGCGGGGGCAAGTGGTGATGGCACCATGGTAATGATGAGAAGGAGAAAGAGGCAAAATGAGGCCTAAGCCACCTGACTCCAAGATAAGGGTTCCTGGCTATGAATTGCAAGCAGAGATAGGCCTAAACCCAAGCTTCAGGAAAGCATCTATCTTTGTGAGGGTCCTGGTTTAGGACATACCAATGAGGGGTATCTTCCAGTGGCCAACTTAGGCAGCTCCTCACCTAGGGTGTTGGTTTTTGTGGATTGGAGTCTAAGCTGCCCATCTTTCCCCATGCATTGTATAGGGACTCCTAGCCCCTAACTCAGGGTTCATGGATCCAAGTGATGTTTCTAGGCACCTAAAAGTTAGATACTGTGATGCTGAGCGTTGCAACACCTAAGTCCCTTTGTGGATCTGGGCCCAGGTTCCTGGGCTTGGATATAGTTACAGTGCAAATTCAGACACTGTTACTTGTGGTCACTTCCTCAGCACAGCCCACTTCCCAGAACAGCTCATGTTAACTCCTCCTAGACACTCATTCTCCTGAGCTGCTCATTCGTCCCTTTTTTGTCACGTCACACCTGGATTACTACAACACCCTTCTCTGTGTCCCCTCAACGTCTGCTGTCCTCTCCTCTTACACCCCGCACAAGGAGTTGGAACCTCAGATACAAATACTCCCAGAGTTTGGCAAACTTTGAATCTGAGTCCAGATATAAACTTTACAACCTGGACCGATCTTTTGTTGTTACCGCTGAGTGTGGTGTGATATTTATTGGGAACAGTGCGTTATCAAATTGAACTGTTGTTTTTCAGGTGTTTCTCCCCTTCTGCAGCATCCATAAGGTACAATTCAATGAATTGATTCTAAACAATATATTTTATGGTTACTTAGAAAAGTTAAGAGATCACTTACAAATATTAATTCCAAGCCAGCTGGGTTTTGTTTTTTAAAAAAGTAATTTCATAAAGGAAAGTAAATATCCAGAAAAGAAGTCAGAAACATTTTGGGTGAATAATTTTATATAACCTTGTCTTAGATTTAGTTGCTGATTTGCCAAACAGTACAGGAAATATTGTGCAGGTACTGCAGTATGAATAAGTGATGTGAATTCCATACATTTACACACACACGATACATCAGACAAACTCAGATATGCACAATAAAGATCCTACTGTATGAGACTCTCTGTGTGCCTTACACACAGTGAGCTTAAATATCAGTTTTGTGTCTCACCCAATTGCATATTAAAAGAAACAGTTTTCTAATTCTGTCTCTGTTGTGACCAGATGACATCCTCCATCCCCATAATAAAAGCAGCCATTCCACTCATTAAGCACCAGGAAGCAATCCTATACAGCACTTAATTGAGTGCTTCTTAAAGAAAAAGTTGAGTCAGCAGCTCTGAACTGTAAAGATTTATAACTTGGTTTCACCTATTAGTTTACCACCGAGAGATGCTAGAGCCAGTGAAGAGAGATGAAAGGGTAACCTTGAATATTGTAATGAAGACATTGATTATCTCGGTGGTGGTTGGGACTACATATGGTTTCTACAAAGAATTGTCTTCAAATCTAGTATTTAAGTTCTTCTTGCATGTGTAGCAGTCATCAGTTCTTGCAGTATTATCTCACATGCTCTCTCACAAGGATATTGCATTGACCACTGATTTATCATGAGCTACACTCTTGCTATGAAATCATTTGCATCGACTTTTGAGAACAGAAGGGACCATTAAAATCCTCTAATCCAACCTCTACCATTACACAGGTTATCCACTGTCATCCAGTAATTTCTGCATTGAACTCAGTAAACTGTGGTTGAGTTACATCACCCCTCTTGGAAAGAAATCTGGGTCTAAATAGAGATTCCAAGTGATGGGGACCCTGCCACTTTCATTGGTAATCTATTCTGGTAATTAATTACCCTCATTCTTGAAAATTGTGAACCTTATTTCCAGTATGCCTTCCTAACTTCTCTTACCGGGTGTTGGTTCTTCTTATGCCCTTCTCTATTAGATTAACGAACCCTGTATCAGATACCCTCTTCCTGTTCAGGGACTTATTGACCATGATCAAGTGGCCTCTTACCCTTCTCTTCAATAAGCTAGATCAAACTCCTGCAGTATTTCATTGTAAGGCATATTTTCCAGACCATAAACCCTTCTTGTCGCTCTCTACTGAATCATTTCGAATTTCTTCAAAGCATGAACACCAGAACTGAGCATAGTATTCCAGTAATAGTCTCACTAATGTCTTATACAAAATGCAGTATTGCCTCCTTCCTATTTCTACTCAGTATTCCTCTGTTTATAAATTTTGCCTGGTTGGGAGAGTGTATAATGAGATGCACTAATGTTATTGGTTTAACAAAGGTATTAAATTTTGCCACTTGCAAAGACATAAATAGGAAGACACATTCTTCCCCTATTCTCCTCTGCAACTTGCCCGGAACAATTTTGCTGTAAATATGCATGTCAATATGAAGCTGTATTTTCTGTTTGAAAATGCTTCCTTTACAGACAAGAACTGGAAATAGAGGATTGGTGTGTTTATTTAAACTCCTCACAGCAAGGTTCCTGCCATCGTTGGGACCCAGCAGAAAATTCATAGCACTTGTCTCATGACAAAAATAAAATTAATAAGAAACAATAACACCCTATTTCATAAGAATGAGAGATCAAACAGAATTTGTTTTAAATACCTTCATTGTTATTTAGTAGAATTCCACACCTTGACTGTACACTCTTTCTTGACAGCATAAAAAACTACTGAATGCATTTATGTCCAGTCCCTTTTTACTCTTCATCTCTTGTTCTTATTATAAAGAATTGTCAGGTGTGCTGTCTTCCAGGTACTAAGATACGGGATGTGGACCTGAGGTTGAAAAGGGTCCCAAAGGGAGCAGGAAAGAATCCACTGATCATCCTTCATGTGGGAACAAATGATACCGGTAGATTCTCACTGGAACATATCAAGGGAGATTATGCCAGGCTGGGGAAGACACTTAAGGAAACTGAGGCTCAGGTGGGATTCTGTCTGTTCCTAGAGAAGGGCAACAAAGGTGTGACAAGATTATGACTATCAACAGATGGCTCAGGCATTGGTGCTATCAGGAGGGCTTTGGGATGTATGGCCACTGGGAGGCATTCATGGACAGAGGACAGTTCTCTCGGAATGGACTTCATCTGAGTAGGGAAGGAAATAGACTTCTAGGATGGAGGCTGGCACAACTGATTAAGAGAGCTTTAAACTAGGAATTTGGGGGAGATGGTTGGGAGATGTCCAGGTAATCTCCATGCTGGATTTTAGCATTAAGAGGGAAGAATCCTTTCAATAGGAGTTAGGCACCTAACTCACTTAGGCATCTAGTGGGACTTACAAAAGCACCTAGCTGTAGCTTTAGGCACCTAAATCCCTTTATCAGTCTGGCTCACTGTATAAATTTCTCCTCTTGGAATTTTGTTCCAAAAGTTTCTTGGAGAAATGCCTCTGTTTTCCCATCAGCTCTTCCCTTCGAGATTTTCTCTGTATCCATTTTTATTTTGAGTGTCTTGTTTGTCTGCACCAATGGGTCCTGTCTGGGTTTCATGACTGTTGTAATTTTGCACAGCATCCCCACATCCCTGGAAACGGGCACAACTGACTAGCTAAATGAAAAGCTGGTAAGTTAGCATTTGCTCTTTCATATCAATGGCCAAAGAGGGAGAGGTATGTGAGTGGATCATCTCACACTGCAGCATTGAGCTCTCTATCCCATAATATAGCAGTCCACTGGGTAATAATCTGGATCACAGGCTCTTTGCTGACTTTGATGCTTGTGCCCTACACATTTTCATATTAGAAGTGAATACACAGACATCTGAATAAAGATGGTGAACCATGGCCCAGATTGGGAATTTAGGTTACTAGGCGTGGTTGGAGGCAATGCTGAGATGGTTCCAGGTGCAACTCATGTACAAAGCATCTAGGAATGTGGGCCACGGTGGCCACTACCCTCCCCGTCCTCTCATACCAACCCAGTTTTTCTAGCTACATTCTTCTTGTGCCCCATCCATTCCCTCTTGCACAAGGCTCATCGCAGTCTAGCCCAATGACTACTAAGTTTTCTGGAGTTAATACTGAACTGGATAACGTTAAAATATTACCAGCTGTTTTAGCAATAGCGAATGAGACTCTGAATAGGAAAAGACAGACTGTGGTATATGAAATTATAACCTGTAATTTAAAACTACTCAGTATAAAGGGGGACCAGAGATTCAAATTGATAGGCAGGTTAATTGAGACCCTTTTGGACACTAAATTTGACCCAAATATAGAAATATATATGTACATAAGCTCCATGGCATGGCTGTTGAAAATCTCGTGAACAGGTCAGAGCAACCCCAGGGCTGTTCCCAATTATTCTTCAGACATTCTGGCTCCCACAACAGCCCAGAGTACATGTGGTGCAAAGGTGATTTAAAGCCATCTTTGTTCCCGGTTACAGGGTCAGCTTACCCAGTCCTTCACCAGACATGTGGCCCAGTTTCTCCCACTCTTCTGTGGGAAAATAATCTCCCCTCCAGGTGTCTGGTTTATTAATAGACAAACTGCATTCTAATACTTATACAGGAAACTCTCTCCCATCCAGCTTCTACAGCCCTCTCCCTGAAGTCTGTGTATAACCCTCCATCTCGCAGGGTCCTAGATCCTGGGCTTCAGACTAATCCCGAACGTTTATACAGCAATTAAACAGCCTCTTAGCCGAGCCGGAGTCAGCTGGTGTGGGCCAGCTGTTAGTTTTTAATTGCAGTGTAGAGATACCCTCATCAATCTTTCTGCCCCTTGGCTCCAGGATTCTCTCCCACTAGAAGAGAAGGAGGACTTATGGCACCTTAAAAACTGACAAATTTATTAGAATATAAGCTTTCGTAGCTACAGCTCACTTCATCAGATGCATCCGATGAAGTGAGCTGTAGCTCATGAAAGCTTATGCTCAAATAAATTTGTTAGTCTCTAAGGTGCCACAAGTCCTCCTTTTCTTTCTGCGGATACAGGCTAACATGGCTGCTGCTCTGAAATCTCCCACTAGAGTCTATGATAATCCTTTTACCCTGTCAGGGGCCCACCAGAGCTGAAGGCAGTTGCCTACTACTTTCATCAGTTTCCTTCTCTAGACCCTTACCAGCAGTGAGCAAACAGCTGCAGACATTCCCCTTCAGGCATTCCAATGAAAGAGTCCATACGCTTTCCTCTGCTGAAACACAAACAGGCTGTCTTTGTTTCCTGTCTCTTCTCCAGATGGCATTGCTCTTGGCCCAGTCACATGCTCTGTAGGGGGCACAAGTAACAGAATGCCTTGCCTTCAAGGAGCTGAGACTCTGTGAAGGGGTTCTGGCTGGGCTCCTTCCTCCGGGCTGTGTCTTTTGTGATATACCCCTTCATCTCTACTTCAAGCTAGGAAGCAGCTGCAACTTTGGCATCATTCTAGGATCATGCATTTGGAAATGGGATTTCAGGGCCTGTCTGTGTAGAGACACAGCATAGCTAGAGGGTCCTAGGTACCCCTGTGATTTGGAATTATGCTCTTCACAGGGTTACTCGTGTCGTGTCCAGTTTGGCAAGCAGCTTACCACATGCTCCAATGGCTGTATTGTCAACTGCTCTGTCATTTTGCTGTGACACTTGTGATTTGAGAGGTAAGGAAACTCAGACAAATACTCGCAAGGAGCCAAGAACAACAACAACAAAATACATAAATCTTCCCACCAAGGTAGAGATCTCAGAGCTCATTTATTTAGAGCTCAAACTTGAGCTGAGATTTTCCAATTTGCCAACATCCAAAAGTACATCAAAGCTTGGCTGGAATACATGATCTACAACAATGTTTTTAAAAAATCCGAATTCATATCTAAGGATACAGAGAAGATGCATAAAAAAGTGGCTGAGGATCAAGCCATACTAATCCCAGGGTCAGGGATTTGCACAGCACATTGCAAACAGAGTGCTAGAGTTGTTTTCTGTGTGTTCCAGTAGCACTGAAAGGCATTAAAGATAATTTCCTTGTTCACAGAACTGTTAGAAATGGAAGTGACTGTGGTAGATTTAGTCCATCTCCTGCTTTCTCTCCCATGCCGCAGACTCTATTATCTTTGACTTCTTGGAACTATCTCCAGCTTGTCAAGGTGTGATGTGAGTGGGCCCAGGGATCCTGATTCAACCAGCTCTTTTGGAAGCTGGTGCCTGCTCACAAGGAGGGCCATTGAGCTGTTGTGATTATCACTGTGGTTTCTTTCCTCCCTATCCTAGGGCTAATTCAGCACCTTGCTGTTTGTTTGGAGTAAAGAGCAGCACATAGTTGTGCTGCCTCGAGCACAGAGTGGGGACCAAATTGTGACTCAGTCAAACTCAGCCTCTGCTTCCCTTTTGCTTTCTGGCAGAATAAGCTGTAACAGCCCATTTCCTGGCACAGCTTACTTCCCATACAACAGCAGATCAACGGTGCTGGCCGCCACAATAGAGTTAGGGGAGTCAGGGCCCTGTGAATTCCCTGCTCTTGCTCACCCACCCCTTGTCCATCTGGCAGAAGTGGTTCCCCTCTCACCCCAGTTGTGAGCTGTAATGTGGCCAGCCTGTACTGCTGGCACATAGGCTGGCTCATAGCTGAGCTCAGAATTCAAAATCTCTCTGCTAGGCCAGGGGTTACAGTGGACGAGAAGCTGGATATGAGTCAACAATGTGCCATTGTTGCCAAGAAGGCCAATGGCATTTTGGGATGTATAAGTAGGGGCATTGCCAGCAGATCGAGGGATGTGATAGTTCCCCTCTATTCGACATTGGTGAGGCCTCATCTGGAGTACTGTGTCCAGTTTTGGGCCTCATACTACAAGAAGGATGTGGAAAAATTGGAAAGCATCCAGCGGAGGGCAACAAAAATGATTAGAGGATTGGAACACATGACTTATGAGGAGAGGCTGAGGGAACTGGGATTGTTTAATCTGCGGAAGAGAAGAATGAGGGGGGATTTGATAGCTGCTTTCAACTACCTGAAAGGGGGTTCCAAAGAGGATGGATCTAGACTTCTCAGTGGTAGCAGATGACAGAATGAGGAGTAATGGTCTCAAGTTGCAGTGGGGGAGGTTTAGGTTGGATATTAGGAAAAACTTTTTCACTATTTGGGTGGTGAAACACTGGAATGCATTACCTAGGGAGGTGGTGGAATCTCCTTCCTTAGAAGTCTTTAAGGTCAGGCTTGACAAAGCCCTGGCTGGGATGATTTAGTTGGGGATTGGTCCTGCTTTGAGTAGGGGGTTGGACTAGATGATCTCCTGAGATCCCTTCCAATCCTGATATTCTATGATTCATGGCTTGTGCTGTCCTCCTCCCACTCCTGGGTAAACAGTTTAATCTCAGTGGAACCTGAGCTGTTCCAGACCTAGTTGGTATGATTCTTATGAACCTCCATGCAGACTGCACAAGAAAATGGGAGACAATAGGCACTGGCTTATGGAGGCTGCAGCTGAGTCTGGAAAATAGGAACAGTTGCTGGAAAAGGCAAGACGTTGCTGCTCTAGGTGACCTTACTACTAACCCATCAGTCTCTGGAGCGTATCTACCTACCCACTTTCTTCCCCCACTATTTGAAGAGCTGAGATGTGACCTGTCCAATAGCCCAGAGATCAAATGTTTCGAAGTGTGAGTCTCCTGGTTAGAAGTGTGCAGTTCCATCAAAATACACTTCCTTCTAAGCCCTGATTTGGCTTTGCAGACTAGAACATATAATTAGTCAGTGAGTTAAAATGTCGGTTTGAGGTTTTTAATGCTCCTTAAACTAAAAGACTCTTGTCCCAGTTTAAATCCATTCTTTTCATTGCTAACAGATGAGACGATCTTCCCCCAGTGCCACTTTATGTATTTCCTTGCAGACTTCATTCCTTTAGGCAGTGCATATAAACTTCTAGCAATCATTCCTCATTGTCCACTCAGCTTGGTGGCTGGAAAAGACACTGAGTCTAATTCATCTTTGATGCCAGTTCACTCAGTTCAAATGAAGAATTCTTCCAGGTCAGGTTCAAGACATTGGCAGGAGGAGCGTGAGGGGAAATGTGCATTCTCATTGCCTGTGCTGTCTTTGTTGCATGGATAAACAGACACTTAGCGTCCACTAGGGTTGTCAATCCTATGCCTTTCACGAATGCCCTCTGTCATGCTGTCTTGAGTGGCTTATGACAGTGAGTGCCTACCTCACAGCAGACTGTCAAAACCCACACAGACACTTCAAATTGGTGATATGTTCTATAATTAGATTTCACCAGCCAGTAAAAAAATGTGAACTCCATGTTCATTATAATAATTTTACCATGGAGGCACAGACACTCCTCTTAGACTCTCCTGTGTATCTTAGGAAAGAGGGACTTAGTGATAGATGGTCACTTACACCAGAAATCACAAAATATTCAGATGGCTGCCAGTCCCAAAAGGCCAGTCACCTTTGCCAGATAAATTTGTATCTTAGATCTCACACCAAAGCCAAACCTTTTTGCCAATCCTGTCATAAATTAACTTAAATGTTTATTAACTAGGAAAAAGAAATGAGCTATTTACACATAAAAACAAGCAAGCATGTACACAAATGAGTTGCAATCTAAATCCTAAGAGTTGTAGTGATCTTTCAAGTCAAATTATCTTGCAGGGTGGGGAAATGGGATAAACCCTGGGGAACCCTGCGGGGGGCTTCAGTTTAGTGGCTCTGGCCCTGTGAGAGTTCAAATAGGAAAGAGATGAAAAATCTTCATGTCAACTATTTATATTTTCCTCTTCCAGCCATCAAACCGATGACATGAGGCATTCTGCACGTGCTTCTCCAAGGGTGGATGGGGCAATTAACAACATTTCATCTTATAATGGCCACTTAAATTTTGGTAGTCCTCCTCAATGGGTGGCAGGGGAGCAGGAGAGAGGGTGAATGACTCCTGAGCCTGGGTTCACAAGTTCAGATCAAACTTTTTCAAAGTTATAAAGCAAAATGTACATACTTCTTTATAGCTTGGAATACAGACACTGCAAGTGAGATAGACACATGCGGCAATTTACAAACATTGCATAGAGTCCAAACACTTCTTATAAGACTATTTTTAACAAAACTAAAATATGAGTGAATTGGTCTGGTCTCCAGCTATGAGTTTGTCAGCTCTTAGCTAATGCCTGCAGTCTTGGAAAGAACTGGCACTTAGCCTGCCAGCATCACACCCTCCTCCCAAGAGTTTGTACGGCTGGTATGAAGACTCTGACCTTGAGACACTTCATCTCTGGGCTGCTGTAGAAGAAAAAGTCTCAGCTCTTCAAACAGCGGGTGAGATTGTATGACCAGTGTCCCTTTTGCCATCACTGTTACTGGGGAGCTTTGAAACCCTGTATATAGTTTTCCAAATTCCTCTTCATAATAATAATCCTGAAGGGAGAGCATAATTATCATCATTAAAGGGCCTCTCCGAGGAAAGAAATAGGTAATTGCCTTGATGAGCTCTTTGTAGTCTGGGATCACAGTCTCTCTCTGCCTGACTGGTCTCATTTCAAGATCAAGCAACCACATTTTCAGGTTGAAGCATTATATGCATTGGCAGCTGGTCAGTCTAGCTCTTCCCTACACACCAAACAGGGAGCAGTAATTTTTTGAGAGTTTCTTCAAGTGAGCCTGGAAAGTGCACTGATGAGTAGTTGGAAGTCCAGAGCAGTGGTTCTGTTCTCTACCTCTTCCACACTGGTATCTCCAGAAGCCTCACTCCTATCCAGTTGGAATATCCCTTCACCCCCCCTCCCAATTTAGCAATAAAGAATGGGCGAGGTGGTTGAGAACCTGTGCTCCTAACTATAGAATGAGTTCCATTTTTACCTGAGACATGGAATTGGGATTCATGACAAGTGAGAATGAAGAGATAGAAACAACCTCAGTCATACCAGTTTAAATTTCTTGGTATAAAACACCCCAGTCAGGATGCTAAGCATTAAACACAGCTACACTGTAGTCAGATGCCTGGCACAAGTGGGGTTCAACCAGCAAAGAAACAAAGGATGGTCTCCCAGAGACTTACTGAACGTTAGTGCCACAATCCTATGGTGCTACTCCTTTCCATCGCTACTAATCAGAGATGGGAGAGTGGGAAAAAGGAATAGCTACCTGCTGCTTTCCTAAGAGATTGGTTGACACTAATCACCAACTTAACAAATCTCCTAATGGTCCTACTAATGATTCATCAGAAATATCTGCACCATATCAAAATTGGTCCCTTTCTTGGGGTCTGAGCTGAATGGCTGGAATCTGATTGGATTGTAAGCTCCTTGGTGAATGGACTATATCTTTGTCTTGACAAAGCTGAGCATGCTGTCCACACTCAATAAATTATTAAGATAAACAATATTGCATTTTGGAATGGTCTCCTAAAGGAAGCAATTGGAAAACTCCATTGCCTAAGTCACTTAGAACTAGGCTAGCTAGCGAACCAGAGTGTATACTGTAGGTTCCTGAATCCTAGTCTGTGGATCATGTTGCTGTAGGGTCCTTAATGGTGTTTTGCAGCGAGCTGGCTGATGAAATGGTGCTGGCTGCTTCTTGTTTCTAGCTGCTGCCCAAAGAAAAGTTTGGCGGCCTGTAAAAGCAACTGAAGCTAAAAGAGGAGGATCTATCCCAGCTGTAACTCTTATGGGATTTCTCTACATAAAGAGAGGAAACAGGAGCTACCAGTGGAACTGGAGTTGGCAGACACCAGCAGGAGAGAGATGCTAGGGAAGCAGAAGACAAGGCAGCTGAGCACCAAGTCCAGGGAAGCAGATGAGAAGGGAAGAGGGTTGGAAAAAGAACCAGAGAAGCATTGGTAGGGGAGCAAAGGGATGAAGAATACTGGGACAGATTGGGAGGGAGAAATGGAATAGAGCAGTGAGGCAGTGTGGTCTCGTGGATAAGGGGCTGGGAATGGGGTCAGGAGCCCTGGGTTCTATTGATGGCTCTTTCACTATTTGACCTTGGGTAAGTCACTTCCCTTCTCTCTGCTTCTGATTCCCCTCACACCATTTGTCTAATAGATACAGATTTAAAAGTCTTCAGGATAGGCAGCAGGATAGGTTCGAGCGGCAGCGAACCAGCGGAGCTGAGCGGCAGCGAACCAGCGGAGCAGCGGGGACAGCAGAGCAGCTCACAGCAGGAGTTTGCCTGGGACTGGTAAGTATCCGAGTGTGTGTGTTTGCTTGCTGAGGAAGTATCCGAGCGTGTGTTTGCTGGGAGGGAGCCTGAGTGAGTGTCTGATTGGCTGCTAGCCTGCAGGGGGCGGGCATTAGGGTGTCTGTGTGTTTGCGTCAGGGAAGCCTGGCTGTTTAAAAATAGCCAGAGCCTCGCGAACCAGCTGAGCAGCGGGGACAGCAGAGCAGCTCACAGCAGGAGTTTGCCTGGGAGTTCGCCTGGAGTGAGCCCAGTGAGGCTTACATCTTGCCAACGTCTCTGAGGAAGCTCATAGTAGGTAGGTGATATGGAAGGGGGGGGTTCAGCTGCTGTGACCTGCACTGGATGTGCCATGTTTGTCTTTCTTCCACAGGACAGAAGCGACTTTGTCTGTACAAAGTGCAAGCTGGTCTCCATATTGGAAGAGAAGATTGAAGGTCTGGAGCAACAGGTAATGACCCTGCGTTGTATACGAGAGACTGAGGATTTTCTGGACCAAACTCAGGATAGCCTTCTAGGGGCACAAAGCTCTAAAGATGTAGAGCAGGTTGCACAGAGGAGCCAAGAGGCCAGTGAAGAAGCTTGGCAACATGTGACCTCCAGAAGAGGTAAGCGGAATGTCCGGGTTCCAGTAACACAGACACAGGTAACTAACCGCTTTCATGTTCTCTCCACAGGTACCAATGCGGAGAGTGGACCAGATGATATGTCTGGGGGGAGAAAGCAGAAGGAGACTCCGCTGGTTGGGAGGCATGAGATGCGATGTCCTGAGGTTGGGGGTTCCACGACCACCACTCCCAAGAGGAGAAGGCGGGTGGTGGTGGTCGGGGACTCTCTCCTCCGGGGGACTGAGTCATCTATCTGCCGCCCTGACCGGGAAAACCGAGAAGTCTGCTGCTTGCCAGGGGCTAAGATTCGTGATGTGACGGAGAGACTGCCGAGACTCATCAAGCCCTCGGATCGCTACCCCTTCCTGCTTCTCCACGTGGGCACCAATGATACTGCCAAGAATGACCTTGAGCGGATCACTGCGGACTACGTGGCTCTGGGAAGAAGGATAAAGGAGTTGGAGGCGCAAGTGGTGTTCTCGTCCATCCTCCCCGTGGAAGGAAAAGGCCTGGGTAGGGACCGTCGAATCGTGGAGGTCAACGAATGGCTACGCAGGTGGTGTCGGAGAGAAGGCTTTGGATTCTTTGACCATGGGATGGTGTTCCATGAAGGAGGAGTGCTGGGCAGAGACGGGCTCCATCTTACGAAGAGAGGGAAGAACATCTTTGCCAGCAGGCTGGCTAACCTAGTGAGGAGGGCTTTAAACTAGGTTCACCGGGGGAAGGAGACCAAAGCCCTGAGGTAAGTGGGAAAGCGGGATACCGGGAGGAAGCACAGGCAGGAATGTCTGTGAGGGGAGGGCTCCTGCCTCATACTGGGAATGAGGGGCGATCAACAGGTTATCTCAAGTGCTTATATACAAATGCACA
Source organism: Dermochelys coriacea (assembly GCF_009764565.3). Taxonomy (NCBI): domain Eukaryota; kingdom Metazoa; phylum Chordata; order Testudines; family Dermochelyidae; genus Dermochelys; species Dermochelys coriacea. Next base: position 11,883,658 of record NC_050069.1, read on the forward strand.
AAGCCTTGGAAACAAGCAGGGAGAACTGGAGGTCCTGGTGATGTCAAGGAATTATGACGTGATTGGAATAACAGAGACTTGGTGGGATAACTCACATGACTGGAGTACAGTCATGGATGGTTATAAACTGTTCAGGAAGGACAGGCAGGGCAGAAAAGGTGGGGGAGTAGCACTATATGTAAGGGAGCAGTATGACTGCTCAGAGCTCCGGTACGAAACTGTGGAAAAACCTGAGTGTCTCTGGATTAAGTTTAGAAGTGTGTGCAACAAGAGTGATGTCATGGTGGGAGTCTGCTATAGACCACCGGACCAGGGGGATGAGGTGGATGAGGCTTTCTTCCGGCAACTCACGGAAGCTACTAGATCGCATGCCCTGATTCTCATGGGTGACTTTAATTTTCCTGATATCTGCTGGGAGAGCAATACAGCGGTGCATAGACAATCCAGGAAGTTTTTGGAAAGCGTAGGGGACAATTTCCTGGTGCAAGTGCTAGGGGAGCCAACTAGGGGGAGCGCTTTTCTTGACCTGCTGCTCACAAACCGGGTAGAATTAGTGGGGGAAGCAAAAGTGGATGGGAATCTGGGAGGCAGTGACCATGAGTTGGTTGAGTTCAGGATCCTGACGCAGGGAAGAAAGGTAAGCAGCAGGATACGGACCCTGGACTTCAGGAAAGCAGACTTTGACTCCCTCAGGGAACAGATGGCCAGGATCCCCTGGGGGACTAACATGAAAGGGAAGGGAGTCCAGGAGAGCTGGCTGTATTTCAAGGAATCCCTGTTGAGGTTACAGGGACAAACCATCCCGATGAGTCGAAAGAATAGTAAATATGGCAGGCGACCAGCTTGGCTTAATGGTGAAATCTTAGCGGATCTTAAACATAAAAAGAAGCTTACAAGAAGTGGAAGGTTGGACATATGACCAGGGAAGAGTATAAAAATATTGCTCGGGCATGTAGGAAAGATATCAGGAGGGCCAAATCGCACCTGGAGCTGCAGCTAGCAAGAGATGTCAAGAGTAACAAGAAGGGTTTCTTCAGGTATGTTGGCAACAAGAAGAAAGCCAAGGAAAGTGTGGGCCCCTTACTGAATGAGGGAGGCAAGCTAGTGACAGAGGATGTGGAAAAAGCTAATGTACTCAATGCTATTTTTGCCTCTGTTTTCACTAACAAGGTCAGCTCCCAGACTGCTGTGCTGGGCATCACAAAATGGGGAAGAGATGGCCAGCCCTCTGTAGAGATAGAGGTGGTTAGGGACTATTTAGAAAAGCTGGACGTGCACAAGTCCATGGGGCCGGACGAATTGCATCCGAGAGTGCTGAGGGAATTGGCGGCTGTGATTGCAGAGCCCTTGGCCATTATCTTTGAAAACTCGTGGCGAACGGGGGAAGTCCCGGATGACTGGAAAAAGGCTAATGTAGTGCCCATCTTTAAAAAAGGGAAGAAGGAGGATCCTGGGAACTACAGGCCGGTCAGCCTCACCTCAGTCCCTGGAAAAATCATGGAGCAGGTCCTCAAAGAATCAATCCTGAAGCACTTAGAGGAGAGGAAAGTGATCAGGAACAGTCAGCATGGATTCACCAAGGGAAGGTCATGCCTGACTAATCTAATCGCCTTTTATGATGAGATTACTGGTTCTGTGGATGAAGGGAAAGCAGCGGATGTATTGTTTCTTGACTTTAGCAAAGCTTTTGACACGGTCTCCCACAGCATTCTTGTCAGCAAGTTAAGGAAGTATGGGCTGGATGAATGCACTATAAGGTGGGTAGAAACCTGGCTAGATTGTCGGGCTCAACGGGTAGTGATCAATGGCTCCATGTCTAGTTGGCAGCCGGTGTCAAGTGGAGTGCCCCAGGGGTCGGTCCTGGGGCCCGTTTTGTTCAATATCTTCATAAATGATCTGGAGGATGGTGTGGATTGCACTCTCAGCAAATTTGCGGATGATACTAAACTGGGAGGAGTGGTAGATACGCTGGAGGGGAGGGATAGGATACAGAAGGACCTAGACAAATTGGAAGATTGGGCCAAAAGAAATCTAATGAGGTTCAATAAGGATAAGTGCAGGGTCCTGCACTTAGGATGGAAGAATCCAATGCACCGCTACAGACTAGGGACCGAATGGCTCGGCAGCAGTTCTGCGGAAAAGGACCTAGGGGTGACAGTGGACGAGAAGCTGGATATGAGTCAGCAGTGTGCCCTTGTTGCCAAGAAGGCCAATGGCATTTTGGGATGTATAAGTAGGGGCATAGCGAGCAGATCGAGGGACGTGATCGTTCCCCTCTATTCGACACTGGTGAGGCCTCATCTGGAGTACTGTGTCCAGTTTTGGGCCCCACACTACAAGAAGGATGTGGATAAATTGGAAAGAGTACAGCGAAGGGCAACAAAAATGATTAGGGGTCTAGAGCACATGACTTACGAGGAGAGGCTGAGGGAGCTGGGATTGTTTAGTCTGCAGAAGAGAAGAATGAGGGGGGATTTGATAGCTGCTTTCAACTACCTGAAAGGGGGTTTCAAAGAGGATGGCTCTAGACTGTTCTCAATGGTAGCAGATGACAGAACGAGGAGTAATGGTCTCAAGTTGCAATGGGGGAGGTTTAGATTGGATATTAGGAAAAACTTTTTCACTAAGAGGGTGGTGAAACACTGGAATGCGTTACCTAGGGAGGTGGTAGAATCTCCTTCCTTAGAGGTTTTTAAGGTCAGGCTTGACAAAGCCCTGGCTAGGATGATTTAACTGGGACTTGGTCCTGCTTTGAGCAGGGGGTTGGACTAGATGACCTTCTGGGGTCCCTTCCAACCCTGATATTCTATGATTCTATGATTCTATGACTCTCTTACTACATGTCCGTACAGCACCTAATGCAATAGTGCCCCGATTTCAGCTGGGACCTGTATGTGCTACTGTAATACAAACAACTGATGAGCAAAATTTGATCGCCATAGTTGGGGTCAGGAAGGAATTTTCCCCAGGGCAGATTGGCAGAGGCCCTGGGAGTTTTTCGCCTTCCTCTTCAGCAAGGGGCATGGATCACTTGCTGGAGGGTTCTCTACACCTTGAAGTCTTTAAACCACGCTTTGAGGACTTCAGTAGTTCAGACATAAGTTAGGGGTTTGTTACAGGAGTTGGTGGGTGAGATTCCATGACCTGAGTTGTGCAGGAGGTCAGACTAGATGATCATAATGGTCCCTTCTGATCTTAAAGTCTATGATTCTATAAAAAGGAAACTGCATGATTAACTCTTTCAAAATGGACAAAACAGGCCTTTTCTCAAAGGCAGTCCGTATGTAAGATACTTTCCTGATACTTTTCCCTGGCATCTATTGCTACAGTTGCCACAGGGACATCATATAGTCACAAAAGGAGGCAATACATCCACAAGACAATTGCTCCATTGAGGTGTGAGCCACATTTCGGGAAAAGTCTGAGACACCCCAGCATTGATGATATAAGAGAGCTCTCCTATGCTCATTCTCTGATTCTCTGACACTAAAGTTCATTGCCCACACATATTCTAGGATCGCTCCAGCTGCCTGGTTTATGGCTATCTGAAAAGCTTCTGCTGCAGAGTAATAATATACACATGAAAGAGGTTATTGAAAACATTACAGATCATAATTTTAATAAATGCTGGCTCCTGTCATCAAGTTCTTCAGTATTTATAGTTTTATATACTGCCAACAGATCGAAGTGTTTTGTCTTTTTGACAAACATTTCATGCACTCATAAATTAACTCATTTTTCAACAAAATCTGACATCAGCGGTTAAGTTGTCAGTACATAGATGTACCAGGGATGACAGGTTCTCTCCCATAATGAAAACAAAGAGGTTTAAACGAGTACCAGCCAGTAAGCTAAGTGCACTGATGTCCAGTTTGCTATCGCAGGCCCCATTGGTCACATTTTGACAGGAGGTGCCAATGTTGCAGCATGCACATCAGCCCAGACAACTGCATGAAATATTGGATGATTTTGAGTACGTACTGCACAGATGTGCCAAAAGGGGCCAGGTGAAACCCACTAGCTCCGGTCATTTTGATGCATCCAGAAAAGCCAAGGCTCTTGACCCTGCTTGCTGCTCGTGACAGTCTGCAGATGAATGGCCGTGTCATAAACATACAGTTAAGGGTAGCATAAAATCCCTTCTTTACCTGTAAGGGGTTAAGAAGCTCAAATAACCTGGTTGGCACCTGACCAAAAGGACCAATAAGGGAAGAAGATCCTTTCAAATCTGTGGGGAGAGGTTTTTTGTTTGTGTCTTTTGTTCTCTTCAGGACAGAGTGGGACCAGGGCAGGAAAAACCAACTCCTAAAACCCTACCTGAAATACGCATCCAATATTACAAAAATTGTAAGTAATAGCAAGAAAATGCGTTAGCTTATCTTTTGTTTTAGCTTGTGAATTTTCCCTATCCTAAGAGGGAGGTTTATTCCTGTTTTTGTAACTTTGAAGTTTTGCTTAGAGGGGAATCCTCTGTGTTTTTAAAACTTATTACCCTGTAAAATTACCTTCCATTCTGATTTTACAGAGATGTTTCTTTTACTTTTTTCTTTATAATAAAATTCTGTTTTTAAGAACTTGATTGCTTTTTAGTGTCCTAAATACCCAAGAGTCTGGTCTGTGCTCACCTTGTTTACCTATTTGGTTATTATTCTCAAGCCTCCCTAGGAAAGAGGATGAAGGGGCTTGGGGGAATATTTTGGGGAAACAGGAACTCCAAGTGGTCCTTTTCCTGAATCTTTGTCTAACTCACTTGGTGGTGACAGCAGTACCCATCCAAGGACAAGAAAGAAATTGTGCCTTGGGGAACTTTTTAACTTAAGCTGGTAGAAATAAGCTTAGGGGGTCTTTCATGCAGGTCCCCACATCTGTACCCCAAAGTTCAGAGTGGGGAGGGAACCCTGACAGGACGGGATTCTAAAAGCTATGCCACACCAAGTGAGTTTTCAGATGCAGTTGTAATAAAAAACGGCCTCATTCTTTTATGCAAGTAGTCCCATCTACCCAGCACCTGACCCTGGGAGACCCCATTTCAGCAAGACATGAAGCAAATGCCTAATTTAAAGTTAACCTTGCTGAATCAAGGCTGCTTGTGCAGGTCTGATTGCCACACTGAGGGCTTGGAGAGATTTTGCCCAGTTATGTAAAAGGACATGGGGGCGGGGAAGCTATTTTTGTAGGAAATGTGGCATTAGCTTTAATTCATAACCACCCTTCCCTCTGCACAAAAGGCTTGTCACTTGAACCAGTGCCATTACTCTCCTTACTTGCTCACTTCCCCAAATCATAGCAGCAGACTAACTCTGGAAGCTCCTGCCACTTTAGAGAGGTTGTAGCCAATTATTTCATTTCATCATTTAATAGAGGATTTATTGTTGTGCTTAAGTATAATTAATTAGTGCATGGTAGGTAGGTTTAAATAGGATAGGATCATAGAAGTATAAGACTGTCAAGCATTTATGAGTGATGAATGTGAATTAAATATAAGCAAAGTAAGGCTCTAATGCAAGGCCTATAGGCTGAGGCCTGTAAGATGTCAGCTTAGCCAGGCTAGGCCTAAGAAACTTTGACATCAGTAGGAATAGCCTTGTACCAGTAAAGTTACAAGATTACTGTAAAGAAGGTGCCAATGGGTGATGTTCTGGAAATTATTCCACAATGTATCTCTCTAGACTGCAAGACACCCGATTGTAAATCATGAGAAATTCTGCTGTCACCACAAGTTACCATGGGGCCGTGTGTTTGTAGATGCTAATGAGAATAAGGGGCACTAAGAGGACAACCTATAAAAAATTGGGGCACATCAAAGTTTATGGGAGGTGGAAGTACAGGTAAGGAAAAAAGGGTTAGAACTGTAATGCATCTATATGTAAGGTAGTAGGCGTGGTCAGAACACAGGACAGGGAGGGAAGACTCCATCAGGAGATATCCCCCCTTCCACTGATGACAACCTGACTTTGATATCTTTGGAAATTTGAGTATGAAGACAGTACAGGCTATTGCCAGCCAGCACCGTTGATCTACTGTTGTATGGGAAGTAGCTTGTATAAGGTTACACAGGAAATTTATAGTACATCAGAGATCTTGGGACTCCTGCTTCCCTGTCCCCTGTTGTAAGCAAGATTATACTTCCATATTTCAGAAGCTTCAGGAGATGGTAAATATATTTAGCCTAGAAAAGGACTGATGAAATGCAAATCACAGATCTAACAAGAAACCAATACGGTAAGTGGTGCTGAAGAAATCAGTGAGAGACTCAAGGGCTTAGAATTCTTGAAGATCTGTTCAACAAAGGTATTTCAGTGCAGAAACACTGCTCAGTACATCAGCTACTGCAGGGAAATAGTAAAAAAGTCTGCATGAGTCAGTATTGGAACAGAGATAAGAAAGGAAATAACCTCACTGCACTGGAGTTCTGCTCCAAAGTCATTCCCATAGCTTGTACAATGTGTGTATATATTGTACGCATGTGTATAGACCGGGGGTGGGCAAACGTTTTGGCCTGAGGGCCACATCTGGGTATGGAAATTGTATGGCAGGCCATGAATGCTCACAAAATTGGGGGTTGGGGTGCGGGAGGGCTCCAGCTGGGGATGCGGGCTCTGGGGTGGGGCTGGGGATGAGGGGTTGGGAGTGCAGGAGGGTGTTCCGGACTGGGACCAAGGGGTTCAGAAGGCAGGAGGGAGATCAGGGCTGGGGCATGGGAGAGGGTCAGGGGTGCAGGCTCCGGGTGGCAGTTACCTCAATCGGCTCCCAGAAACAGCAGCATGGCTACGTGGTGGTGCAGCCAGGCATCACTGCTTGCTGCCTTGTCCTCAGATGCCACCCATGCAGCTCCCATTGGCTGTGGTTCCCAGCCAATGGGAGCTTGAGCGGGGATGCGGGGGGGGGGGGATGTAAGGATGGAACAAGCTCGAGCCAGGGAGAGGGAGGGAGGAAGGAAGGGAAGAGTGAGCTTGAGCTGAGACGTGGGGAGTAGCTGGGTTGCCAACTTTCTACTTGCACAAAACCGAACACCCTTGCCCAGCCCCTCCTCTGAGGCCCCGGACCTTCCCCAAGGCCCCGCCCCCGCTCACTCCATCCCCTCCTCACCCTCCCCACACTCACTAGCTCATTTGGACCGGGCTGTGGCAGGGGGTTGGAGTGCATGTGTGTGGGGGGGTGAGGGCTCCAGCTGGGGGCACAGACTCTGGGGTGGGGCCAGAGATGAGGGATTTGGGGTGCAGGAGGGGGCTCTGGGCTGTGGATGGAGGGGTTTGGAGGACAAGAAGAGGATCAGGGCTGGGGTAGGGAGTTGGGGTGTGTGGGGAGGGTGAGGGCTCTGGCTGGGGGTGAAGACTCTGGGGTGGGGGTGCAGGAGGATGCTCTGGGCTGGGACTAAGGAGTTGGGAGAGTGGGAGGTGGATCAGGGCTGGGGCTGGGAGCTGGCGCTTGAGCCAGGGTTTGGGATGCAGGCTCCAGGCAGCGCTTACCTCAAGCAGCTCCCGGAAGCAGTGGCATGTCCCCCTTCCGGCTCCTACGCAGAGGCGCAGTCAGGCGGCTGTCTGCACTGCCCTGTCCAAAGGCAACGCCCCTCACAGCTCCCATTGGCTGTGGCTCCCGGCCAATGGGACTTGCAGAGCGAGGGATTGGGGTGTGGGCAGTGTGCATAGCCCCTACACTTATGAGTCAGAGAGGGGATATGCTGCTCTTCCTGGGATCCATGCAGAGCCACAGCAGGCAGGGAACCTGCCTGAGTCCCTCTGCGCCAATGATCGGAGCTGCCAGGGTCCCTTTTCGAGTGGGTGTGCCAGTCAAAAACTGGACACCTGACAACTCTACTGGGGAGGGAGGAATGGAGGGAAGAGCGAGCTGGAGCTGGGACATGGGGAGGGAGAAAAGGTAGGCTTGCCAACCCTCACGGTTTCGCCAGGAGTCTCCCGGAATCAGGCCTTATCTCCTGAAGGCTACTGAAACCAAACCGGGAGATTTTAGGCCGCTGAAAGTCTGGTGGCACAGCAGGGCTAAGGTAGGCTCCCTATTTGCTCTGGCCCTGCTCCGCTCCTGGCAGCAGCCAGCACATCCCTGTGGCCCCTGGGCGGGGTAGGGGATCTCTGCGCACTGCCCTGCCTCCGGTGACAATCCTGCAGCTCCCATTTCCTGGGAACTGCGGCCAATGGGAGCTGTTGGGATCGTGCCTGCAGGCAGGGGCAGTGTGTGGAGCCCCCGGGGCTGCAGGGATGTGCTGGCTGCTTCCAGGAGTGGCACGGGGCCAGGGCAGGCAGGGAGCCTCCCTTAGCTCCACTGTGCCACTGAGCAGGAGCCACTCGGGGTAAGCACCACTTGGCAGAGCCTGCACCCCCTCAACCCTCCTGCACCCCAACCCTTTCCCCAGCCCAGAGCCCCCTCCCACACCCAAGCTCCCTCCCAGAGCTCGCACCCTGCAACCCCTCCTGCACCCTAACCCCCTACCCCAGCCCTGAGCCCCCTCCTGCACCTGAATCCCCTGCCCCCGCCCTGAGCCCCCTCCTGCACCTGAATCCTCTGCCCAGCCCTGAGCCCCCTCCCACACCCAAACTCCCTCCCAGAGCCTGCACCCTGCACCCCCTCCTGCATCACAATCCCCTACTCCGCTCCTGCACCCGAATCCCCTGCCCCAGCCCTTAGCCCCCTCCAATACCCAAACTCCCTCCTGGAGCTTGCACCCCGCACCCTCTTCTGCACCCTAATCCCCTGCTCCAGGTCTGAGCCCCCTCCTGCACCCAAACTCCCAGAGTTTGCACTCCACACCCCCTCCTGCACCTCAACCTCATGCTCCAGGCTCAGCCCAGAGCCACCTTCCACACTCTGAACCCCTCAGCCCTAGCCCGATGAAAATGAGTGAGGGTAGGGGAGAGTAACTGATGGAGGGAGGGAGAATGGAGTGAGTGGGGTGGAGCCTCAGATAAGGGGTGGGGCAGGGGAGGGGCCTTGGGGGAAGGGGCGGGGCAAGGGTGTTTGGGTTTGTGTGATTAGACAATTGGCAACCCTAGAGGAAGAGTGTTCCGGTCAAAAACTGGACACCAGACAACTCTACTGGGGAGGGAGTAATGGAGGGAAGAGCGAGCTTGAGCCAGGATGTAGGGAGAGAGGGAAGAGCGAGCTTGAGTTGGGACACGGGGAGAGAGGGACTGAGGGAAGAGCAAGCTCCTGCTGGAGTGGGGAGAGGGCACAGAATGTGCCCCCCCTAAAAGGGTCAAAGTTAAATTTCTGTGCAGGCCCCCTGCTACCATCTCATTAGCTGATGCTCAGCTGGTGAATAGGTCAGCTGAGTTTGCATTTCTGCTTTGGAAACAGGGCACCTGGGCCCGCTGGATTTGAAGAACTTCTACAGCTACCAAAGCAAAGGGCCGTGTAGCAGTGAAAATGGGAACACTGAGGAGGAGTGTGTGAGGTGGACAGTGAATGAAAGTTGCTAGATACTGCAGGCATTCACTCACCAGCTGTACACCGTAGCGGTGCTCTGGGCCCTCATGAATGAGCACCGAGTGGTGGGATTGGTTTGTGATGTGGATCTGTGATGATCAGCAGTGGGCTGTAGAACTTCTGAATGTGGAAAGCCACATTCCTGGAGTTGTGCGTCAAGTTCATGCCAGCCCGCCATAGCCAAGACACCAGAATGAGAGCTGTTTTGACAGTGGAGCAATGGGTGGCAGTTGTGCTGTGGAAGCTTGCAACCCTGGATTGCTCTCAGTCAGTGGGCAATCAGTTTGGTGTTGATGAATCTAAGGTGGAGACAGTGGTCACTGAGGTGTGCAAGGGTATTGATCGTGTCTTGCTGTGCAGGATTGTGATTCTGGCCAATGTGCAGGGAATAATAGATGGGCTTGATGCAGTGGGCTTCCCAGTTCTTCCCCCTCCTCTCCCACCTTACTCGGTACATTCCCATGGTTATGCAAGTGTTGGTAGGTCAGTGGGGACATTTCACTGACATTAACGTTGGCTGGTCAGGGAAGGTGCATGATGCACACCCCTGTATGAATAGAGCACTTTTTGAAAAACTGCAAACAGGGACATTTCCCCCAGACTGGCATTTTCATATTTGTGGCATTGCAAATGCCACTGCGACTCCCAGGAACCCAGCCTCCTCTCTGCTTCCATGGGCCAGGAAGCCCTACACCGACACCAAGACAGCAGCAAGGAAAGATTTTGCTCTCGTCTGGGCAGGTGCAGGCTGACTGGAATGTGCATTGGATAGCTTGAAAGGACGCTGGAGGCCCCTCAGGACTAGGCTGGGTCTCAGTGAGCCACATATTCCCATTGTTGTTGCTGCATGTTGTGTTTTATATCATATTTTCGAAGCAAAGGGGGACGTGTTACTGGCAGGTTGGAAAGGGAATGGAAAGTTGTCTTTTTTGAACAGCCTGACACAAAGGTAATTACAAAAGAACATCACAGTGCTGTACAGCTGAGAAGGCCTCAAGAGCACACTTGATCGTGTGCCATAGTCAGTGTGCTGCTTTGTGTTCATTTGTGTCACTTTGTGAATAAACTGTGCTTGGCTTGCACAGGAATATTAAATGAATTAACACATACTATGAATCTGGTGAGTGCGCACGGATTTTGAAGGGGGAGTCTTGTGGCTGTTTTGCAAGACAAAATAAGTAACAATTTTCACAAAAAGAAAAGGAGTACTTGTGGCACCTTAGAGACTAACACATTTATTAGAGCATAAGCTTTCGTGAGCTACAGCTCACTTCATCGGATGCATCTGATGAAGTGAGCTGTAGCTCACGAAAGCTTATGCTCTAATAAATTTGTTAGTCTCTAAGGTGCCACAAGTACTCCTTTTCTTTTTGCGAATACAGACTAACACGGCTGCTACTCTGAAAATTTTCACAAACTAAAACTAGACTGAGCAGGAAGGAACAACTAAAACACTTCTAAAATAATTTAAAACTGACTTTGAACAGTGCAAGGTGCTGACCTTTCCTGCATGAATCACAAGGGTCACAGTCATAGCAATTCTCCTGTGTCCTAATGGAGAGGACTGGACTGGGATTCAGGAGACCCAGGCTCTTCCACTGGCCTGTTGGGTAACCTTGGGCAAGTCACTTCACCTCTCAGTATGTCAGTTTCTTCCAAATGGAGATAATGATGACACAGATCTCCTTTGTACAGTACTTTGAGATCTACATATGGAAAGGGCTATACAAGAATTAGGATTTGTTATTTTCACCTGGGGTTGAGTAAAACAGATATTGTGGCATGCTAGGCTGGCTCTGTGTGTGTGTGTGTGCGTGCATACAACCCAGACCCCAGAAACATACACATGTCCATGCAGTACAATAGCTTCTAAGCTGTAAGTCATCGTGTGTTTTGTCCCATAATGTTTATAGCATAGTCATTTGATGTCTGAGGAGCTGCATGATGCATAATGGTGCACTTCCCAGTCCTTCTGCCTTTCCTCCTACATGCGATTATTTTAAATTTTCTATTTGTATTTGATTTGAATGCTCAGGTACTGGGTTTCAGTGTCCTTTTTTTCTGGTTGTGATGAAGTGATTTATGTTGCTAGCAACTCGAGCTGCCTTCTGTGCCAAAACCATGCATTTGGGAGTGTGCTTATAATATTCTGTTTCTTTTTCTCATGACTGCCAGTGCATGATGTTAATATAAACTGGCGACATCACAATGCAGCTCCCTTGTTCTCTGCACATCTGTGCTCAAGCTCAATCTTGAGGGGGGAGGCTGGAGGAATTTTGGGTCCTACAAAGAAAGTAAAAGGAGACAAGACCCAATGCACCTCTCTGAGCTCCCTTCCCCTTCCTCAGTGGGCTCTGTCTCTGGGCTCTTCCTTGTTAGGTTCAGCTGGGTCTCAAATTGTTCCCGACTCTCTGTGGGGTCGGTGTCCTCCCTCAGTGACAGTGTGCACTTCTGGGGTTCCTCAGGGTGTCATGAGGTTCCCAGTGTCACACAAGGGATGGTGGTGGGGGTTACTCCCCATGATGGAATCCAGTTCCTTGTGGTGGGTAGTGGCAGGTATGGGGGGCAGTCCCAGGTTTTCTGTTAGGTTCCTTTGTCTTTTGCTAGGATTGCCACCATTCCTTCTCCATAACCCCATATTGCCAAGGAGATGCAGAAGCTGAGGTACAACACAGACAAGCAACAATGTCCCAGTAAACATCTGTATTCCTGCTTGAATTCCATAGCTGAGCATGAACTGTCCTGTTCCCTCACAGGCTGAAGAAATCCAGGAAGTCTTCTGGACCAAGCAACAGTACGAAGCTTAGCTGGAGTTTTTAGCTATAGCTTTGCATAGAGCCATAGCTCTGTGCTAGCACAGGTGTGCTCACAGGAAGAAATTCATTTCAGGAACATTCTGGGGTTTTTTAAGGAGGGGGATGATCTTCTGGTCACTGTGACCCCTGTGCAGCAGAGTTCAAAATTGTAATCAGAGTGGTCACTGAGAACAGGGGCACAGTGGGATTGTTACATAAGAACAGCCATACTGGGTCAGACCAGTGGTCCATCTAGCTCATTATCCTGTCTTCTGACAGTGGTCAGTGCCAGGTGCTTCAGAGGGAAAGAACAGAACAGGGCAATTATTGAGTGATCCATCACACCCAATCCCAGCTTCTGGCAGTCAGAGGACTAGGGGCACTGGAGCATGGGTTGCCTCTCTGACCATCTTGGCTAATAGCTATTGATGGACCTATCCTCCATGAACTTATTGAATTCATTTTTGAACCCCATTATAGTCTTGGCCTTCACAACACCTCTGGCAATGAGTTCCACAGGTTGACTATGTGTTGTGGGAAGAAGTACTTCCTTTAATTTCTTTTAAACCTGCTGCTTATTAATTTCATTGGGTTACCCCTGGTTCAGGTGTTATGTGAAAGGGTAAATAACAATTCCATATTCATTTTCTCCAGCCTATTGAAGATATTATAGACCTCTATCATATCCCTTCTTAGTCATCTCTTTTTCAAGCTGAAAATCCCCATTTTTCTAATCTCTTCTCATATGGAAGCTGTTCCATACCCTTAGCCATATTTGTTGCCTTTCTCTATACCTTGTCTAATTCTAATATATCTTTTTTGAGATGGGGTGACTAGAACTGTATGCAATATTCAGGGTATGGGCGTACCATGGATTTATATAGTGGCATTATGTTATTTTCTGTCTTCTTGTCTATCCCTTTCTTAATGGTTCCTAACATTTTGGTAGCTTTTTTGACTGCCACAGCATATTGAGCAGATGTTTTCAGAGAACTCTCCACAGTGACTCCAAGATCTCGTTCTTGAGTGGTAATAGCTAATTTAGACCCCATCATTTTTTATGTATAATTGGGATTATCTTTTACAATATATATTACTTTGCATTTATCAGCATTGAATTTCATCTGCCATTTTGTTGCCCAGTCACCTAGTTTAGTGAGATCCCTTTGTAACTCTTCGCAGTCAGCTTTTGACTTAACTATCTTGGGTAATTTAGTATCTATTGCAAATTTTACCACCTCATTGTTTACCCGTTTTTCCAGATCATTTATGACTATGTTGAATAGGACTGGTCCCATTACAGACTGCTGGGGGACACCATTATTTAGCTCTCTCCTACCCTTAGTTTCCTGTCTTTTAATCTTTTATTGATCAATGAGAGGACCTTCCTTCTTATCTTAGTTTACTTAAGTGCCTTTGGTGAGGGACCTCATCAAACCCTTTCTGGAAGTCCGTGTACATTATATCCACTGGATCTCCCTTGTCCACATGTTTGTTGACCCCCTCAAAGAATTCTAATAGATTGGTGAGGCATGATTTCCCTTTACAAAAGCCATGTTGACTTTTCCGCAACAAATCATGTTGATCTGTGTTTGATAATTCTGTTCTTTACGATAGTTTCAACCCATTTGCCTGGTACTGAAGTGAGGCTTACTGGCCTCTAATTGCCAGGATCGCCTCTGGAGCCTTTTTTAAAAATGGTGTCACATTAGCTATCCTCCAGTCATCTGGTACAGAGCCTGATTTAAAATGATAGGTTACATACCACAGTTATAATTCTGCAATTTCATATTTGAGTTCCTTCAGAACTCCCGGGTGAATACTATCTCGTCGTGGTGACTTATTACTGTTTAATTTATTACTTTGTTCCAAAGCTTCCTCTATTGACACCTCAATCTGGGACAGTTCCTCAGATTTGTCACCTAAAAAGAATGGCTCAGGTATGAGACTCTCCCTCACACCCTCTGCCGTGAAGACCAATGCAAAGAATTCATTGTTGCTGGAGGACTGTTTGTAACAATACACGTAATGCAGTGTCAAATGTTGGAAGGCATTATGAATGCAATTTAGCATTGTAAAGAGCCTAAAAGTGCATTAGTCACTTCATAAAATAACACACTAAGATGTGTTGCCTGCCTCAAATACCTGTTTTATTAAGCATTGCTTGTTTTAAATTACAAGAGCCTTTGTTGGTGCAGTCAAATGCTACATTCCTAGCCTCAGTTAAAGTGCAGCCTGATGAGACTGAAATCTAGCTCAGAGGAGCTGATGAAGTTGCCACATGCATCTTTTTGAATCCCCCATCCACAGCACAAATCACACTTGCCATGATGTATTTGATCCTTAGCATTTCTTTGGTCTGCTTGTTGATATAATGTAATCCTTTTCCTCTGTGCTTAGAGCTGCCAAATAGACACACTTGGTCTACAAAGCACCCAAGCCTTGTTTGCAGTCAGACTGCTAGAGTCATTTGACCAGGTTTTAAGCTAAACAGGGTTCAGTTACGTCTGTATTTGGGTGAGAGAATGCTAGGGAAAAATAAAGACCCTTGAAGGAACTACTGTTGCTGATTCATTAGGCAGCTCTCATCTCTATGAGTCAGACCTAACCCAATGTCCCAGCCTGGGGACCGAGCTCCTCAAATTACCATAATGTGTGGTTATATAAAACTGGGGTCATGCCAGCTAAATCCCCTGGCACTTTTTGCAGGAATAGTGGTGTTAACCTTGATGTTCTGACTAAATTCCAGTGCTTCATAACAGGAAAAGAAACCAAACAAATACAAAGTGTCTTTCCCAGCTAACTAGCACTGAAGCCCTATCATGTCCCCAGTCTGACTTTCCCTGGGTGCAGGCATGCCTTATTTCTGGTGCAGTAAACTATGCATTATTAAAGGGCTACTCGTCTGACCTCATTATTAAGTTATACTTTTCGCTTGCAGGGACTAAAAATAACAATGCAGGATTTAAATAAGATATGGAGACAACTGTTTAAAAATACACCACCAATACATGTGTAGTGCCAAGCAGTTAAAAGAATCAGATTTAATTAGGTTTCCTTGCAGCCCTGAAAATTCCATTTATGAACATTGATGAAAATAATCTTCTGCATTAAAACTAATTTGCATCATCAAAATAGCACATCATCTATTATTCATGTGCTATTACAATCTCTCCTGACCAAGGGGGTGAAGTGTAGTGAGAAGGTTTCATGTCTAAGAGGTGTACAGATATTAAAATGCTATCAATGTTTAGATTTTTCAGCTACATTAGATATGCCACACAGTGTTCTCTCTGCTCCTGCTATTCAAAATGACCACCGAAGAGATAGTAATAATAATCTCATATTTAGCAACTTCCATATCAAAGGTCTCCCTCCCAGAAACCCTTTACAGACATTAATATATTTAATATGGCTTGCCCACTACTGAAGTGCTGCTTCTTCTGGGGTGGAGTGCAGCAACTGTTTAAGTGCACATCAACATGACTCAACTGCTTAAAACAGGCAGTGAAGAAAAATCCCTTTTCCTATTGGAACTGAAGGGTGGGATTTTGATAGGCAGAAAGTAATTAGTGGGGTTGGAATTTCAGAGAATCATAGACACTGAGGATGGAGACAGTTTACACTCTCGACAGAAACTAATGATTTATAGTGACTTACACACATTTTTTGTGTAGTTTATTTGGACCTGATTCTGCAACCATTTCAATGAGTAGCACAGACTCATGCGAATAGCAGGACTATTCAAGTCCATGGGCCTAGTTGTCATTTACACCAAGTCTTCTTTACACCATTCTGGTGGTATGAAGGAGTCTTTGAGTGGATTCAAATTTAATGTAAGTGAAGTTACTCCTTTTCAGGACTCTGTTGGTATTGGTGCTGAGCCTTCTGTCACTTACATGTGTTTTGAAACAAAAGTAGGAAGATTTGAGCCAAATATTGAGAAGAAAATTCCTGACTGTGAGATCTATGAGGATGAGACTATAGAACAGCCTCCTGCAGGAAGAGGGAGAATTTTGGGACATTTAAAATTAGGCTTCACTGAACACTAGCTTACATATCCTGCCCTAGAAGAGAGAGGAGGCTAGGTGATTGAAGAGAGGGGCTAGGTGATTGAAGATGCCTTTTTTCCACCAAATGCATCTGATGAAGTGAGCTGTAGTTCACGAAAGCTTATGCTCTAATAAATTTGTTAGTCTCTAAGGTGCCACAAGTACTCCTTTTCTTTTTGCGAATACAGACTAACACGGCTGCTACTCTGAAATCTTTTCCAACTTTGGCATTCTATGACTCAGTGAATCACCCCATTCTTAGTGATTAATACCAAGGGAGAAATAATCGTCTGGCACATGACTGGTATTAATCACTGATTGAACAGTGGGGGAAGAGGTGAGTGGGAGGTAATTTTACTTTTGACAAGGATGAGGGGATAAACAAGAATTGGAAGTGTGAGTTAAAGGGGGGAAATCCCATATGCTATTTTCTGTTTGAGGAATACCAAATGGACTTCTTATTGTCTTTGGCACTAAGAGAGTCTGGAGTAGAGGGATGTATGACACTGGGCTGTTAAAACGGCAATAATCGTATAGACTTAGAAATCAAGGGCTAATGTAAATCCCATTCACTTCCAGCAAGCCTAAATATCACAAATCTTATATAAAGGGATAAAATGTTTTACCTGAGATGGAAGGACCTGCTTTATTACCACTTCCGTGTGAATAACCTCGTATAAAGCTATTTTAACTCCCGTGCTGTAGGCTAATAACTACTGTTAATCTCACCTTTGGCTGCCTGGAACATACTCAGCGCGACAGGGAACAGATCTATTAACAGTATGGCTAAACTAGAGCAATAGGTTTGAAACTGTCTTTATGAAGGGTACTGCTTAGGAGGCTTATCAGGCCTTTGGTCTGAAGTTTTGAGGAGTCAGATGGAAGCAGGTTGGGTTTTTATGGGTTTGGTTAAATAGTTTCCACCTATGCTGTTTATGCCGCATACTCAACACCAAATAGCAAGATAAAGTCACCAACGCAGAGGTTCTTCCAAGGGCAAATTTGCCAAGTGTGACAGCCCTGCTCAAGCAAAGATGACCGTGCTGGCTGGGCCCTCTGAGTAGGTTGGAAGACGGACATGTACCCAAGGACATGCTATGCGGGGAGCTATCAGAGGGAACAAGAACAGGATGTCCCAAGCTTCGCTATAAAGACACATGCAAGCAAGATATAAAGGAATTTGGAATTGATCCAGACCAATGGGAAGTCTTGGCAAGTGATCCTAACAAGTGGCACCACCATCTCCATCAGGGTGTCAAAGTCCATGTCAGGAGCTGGCTCCAACAGCTTGAAGAGAAAAGAGTCCGTAGGAAGCAAGCAGCTCCCAGTCAAGATACATATATTTTCAACAACTGCCAAAGATCTTACAAATCTCAGATTGGACTATTCAGTCACCTGACACATTGCAAACCATCTACATCATAGCGTGCAATTCCCACCGTCTCTCACAGACGAAAGAATGCCAACAAACATTCACTTGGAGACCAATTTGTCAAATGTACACGGGACTTATCATAGATCATATAATAACCATAATAGGTATATTCATGGGAAGTGAACAAAAAAGGATAAGAGTGAATTTGTACAAATTTAAATGGATACGAGGAAAAATGCTTCCAATATATAGACAACTCTACTTCTTAACCCGGGGGGCACTAGTTCTGCAGTCTCCATGTTAACTTGAGACAATATATATTGTTATAAAAGTTATTGTATATCAGAGTTATTGATGACTTGTGTTAGAGTAGTGCTTAGAAGCCTCAACCAAAATCAGGGTCCCATTGTGCACCATGCACCCCCTCCCACACCCCAACCCCCTGCCCCAAGCCCCCTCCCACACCCAAACTCCCTCCCTCTTAGTTAACCAGAATTTTTTATTTGCCAGAAACCCTCTTTCCCCCAACATGCCAGATAACAAAACTTTTACTATACTTTTATGTTATGATGAGTAATACTATATGGATAATACTGAACTTTAGATGATTGGTAGATAATAGATATTAAGTTATTCTTAAATTATTCAAGTGTTTTTGATTTCAAGGATTGTGTATGATGGTATGAGTAAGAATAAATTATTAAAGGTTTAAAAGATATATAATGAATGTTTTGTTTAATCTAAACTTTTTCTGAGTGTTTTGGTATAAGGGCAGAGTTAAGGTGGTTTAGGTGTTGGTCAGTTTTTTCTCTATTTAATATTTTGTATGTGTGAGCTGGCTTGACGTTAGCATCAGCTTCTACATGTAAATGTAGCTTGGTTTTAGTTTTAAAGTTTGGGTTTTATTTTAATAGATGTGTTCAGTGATACATCTTCTCTTCAATTGCATTTAACACCGTTGGGCCAAAGCATCACCTGGCATAAGCTCCATTGACTTCAACAACTAATTTACAACAGGTGAGGATCTAGCCCTTAACTGTAACATAACACATTTGGGAGTTGGTTTTGAATATCCATAGTGCTTGAGAAGAATGAATTGTCATATACTGAAGAAGACGTAGGTTACAGTGTCTCTATGATTTTAATCATCACCATTATACTGTAAAATAATATTATAGAGATATTAAAGGCTCATGAACTGGAGCTATAGTGCTGATATTTTAGATTAAAAAGGACATATTTTCCCATCTGTTCTTTTGGCTCCACTAGTGAAACAGATACATGTTTTCAGCCCATTAGGGACTGATTTGCATGAATTTTTTTTGTTTGCATTATTGAAGGGCTGTAATGAAGGCTGCAGTGTTTTTAAAATTAGAAGGACTAACCTTTAAACTCTTGAGAACTAGTTTCAAACCTGACTTAAATTACAAGGGCTTAGTTGTCTTTAATTATGTCCCTGGTTGACATTTAGCAACTTCGCAGAATTACAAGATGAGCTGTTACACAGATCCTCTCACATTGTAGTGTCTCTGTGTCCCCCCACACAGTGTCTCTCTGTCAGTGCAATCTGTCACTACTCTTCAGGAGATCCTGATGACTAGAGTAAGGCAGAATATGGCAGGTCAGGAGATAAACACAGAAGTCTTGGCTTGCTAACCATAGCTTTCTCCCAGTGCTATGAGCCAACTGAAGAACAACGCTAAATACTTAACATTACCAAACTGCATTAGACACTAAGCTGTTAACTTTCAAAACACCAAACCCAGACCTCTTTTACAGATGGAGAAACTGAAATACAAGTAATTGGTGGTGAAGGTAGGCTTAGAACTCAGGGGTTCTTGTCCCTTGTTGAAAACAGGGTGTTGTAATCTTATCCTTTGTTTAGTTTTCTATTACTTGATAACTCAAAGGTACGGTTGATTTTTCAACTACTAGACGGCCCATAAAGATTAACGGGGGAGGGAAGGGAATAACTTGTGTAGTCAGTAAAATCAAAACATATATCTCAGTCCATTCCATTAAACAAGAAACAAATGGAATCCAGACACTGAGGAGGAAATCTTCAGACAGCACAGTTGTCAGGGGAAGAACAAGTCTAATTAGTATCAATTGCCAGTATATTGAAAAAATCAAATGTGGAGGAATCAAAGATGGAGGGAGAGGAGGAACCAGACAAATGGGCCTGGACAAAAATCACCTTGTACAAGATAGTGTAGGGTGAAAGCATGGAATTTGCCATAGCAGCCCACATGTTTTTACCTCTCTCTAACTTCTCCTGTATTAGCAAGTAATCTTTACTTGATTATTTTTTCTCCTTCCTATCTGTGCTGTTAGAAGATACTCCCTGAACCTCCCTTGGTGGAAAGGATCAACAGGTTATGGGAAACCAGATGATTGGAGGTACATGAAACTAAAGCTAACCCCCACCTGTAGTCATGCCACCTCCAGGCTGTGTTTTTTGTCCGCTCTCCCAAGCGAAGCAAGGTCAGGCTAGGTCATTATACCACGGATGCTCAGCATGGCATTGTGCTGTTAGGTGTGTTATTTTTTGGATGAGAAACCACTGGGAAATCATGGCCTTATTGTCAACTTTCTATTGGTTATAGTCATCTGTGTTTGGCAGAACTGAATGTAATCCAGTGGGAAGAAGACTTGTTTTTACTAGCTCAGTGAAAAGTCAGGAGCTGCTTTAATTGATGCCAAATTTGGTTACTGCATGGTCATCACTCATATACATCAGCTGGCTTGTTCCCTGTAACACCAAAATGGGGGGTTTACATTAAAAGTAACTCTCCATACAGGCCATCCCATATTTCCAGCCTCTCAGTGACTCCCTCTAAAATGGGATGAGTTTATAACTAGAAGGTCTTGTGAGCCTGCAAAACCAACCAGAGAACTGAGAGTCAAGTTTGGGTTTTTTCTTCTTGTGTGCCAGCAGCAGTGATCCTGACTAGAGCTGGGCAAGGCGCTTCAGATGAATAGCTTATTCAATGAACATTGCAGTCTTAGTTGACTTGAAACTATTCATGAATTTGACATGAGTAGTTTCAGCCATTCACAAAACAGCAGCAGGAGGTGGTAGTGGTGCTGTTCTCCCCATATTGCCTTTAGCTCAGTGGTCAGGGCAGTCCCCTGGGATGTGGAAGACCCAACTTCAATCCCCCACCCTTTGAAACACACCCAAAACAGATTTCTATGGT
The DNA here is from genome assembly GCF_009764565.3 of Dermochelys coriacea. Taxonomy (NCBI): domain Eukaryota; kingdom Metazoa; phylum Chordata; order Testudines; family Dermochelyidae; genus Dermochelys; species Dermochelys coriacea. The sequence continues at coordinate 11,904,521 of NC_050069.1, forward strand.
TCACCAACCATTTCAAACTTGGTTCAAACTGAACCAATTTCTCCCCCCTCTCCGCCCCGATTTTTGAGAACTAAACCAAAAAATCAATTATTGGCCCAGCTCTAAACCTGACCCAGCTGAGGGCTAGTTAAGGTGCAACTTCATTGTATACCTCACTGAGCAGAGTGAGGATGCAAAGGAAAAGAAAATCCAGCACTGATGACCTACATCTACACAGGAACTCTCTCTTCCTAAAGTAGAGAACGAGGCAGCTCCAGTGTCGAGGGCTTCTGTAAAGCCCCAGTGAAGTCAATGGGAAGCTTTTCATTGACACTGGTGGTCATTGGACCAGGCCCTCAGACCACGATATCATCCAAACACTTCTGCAGGCTTTGGAATGAGCTGGCAGGGTCAGCCACTCAGGAGCTGCACAATTCCCACTCTTCTTTTATCTGAAAAGTTAAAACCCTAACCTGAGACCAAATGGGTAGATATTTAAATACTGCAGTGAGGGAAAGCACCACCTCCTCCACTTATTGTAGCTACTCCTGGGGAAACTTTGCTAATAGGATTTAACAGTCTGTTGCACAAGGAAGCCAGTGGCATTTGCAAAACCTTCCTTCCTTGCCTATCTCTCCTTTGTTCAAAGCTGCCAGACACTGGTTTACTTGGTAAACATGCAGAGGCTTTAAATTAGCTTTCAATTAGCGGGGGCTGAAATGGGAGATATCCCCCCTCCCCCTGCATAACTTAATTTACTGCCTGAATCCTTGCATAAATGGAAAAGAATCAGCAATATGACTTTCCATCAATATGGAGAATAGTTCATTTCTACACTTCCAAGGTGGTTCAGATGTAACCACAGATGTTGCTCAGGTCCCATAATTAAGCTGAAGCATTTTTTGAATGGCATTATCTCTTACATATTTTATTTTCAAAGTGCCTCCCTCTGATGCTGTATTTTACTGATATACTGGGGCACCGGAGAGCTGACATGGGACTGATGATGACGCATCACCGAAATGTGCCATCAGAAGGAGGTGATGAGGTGATATATCACCCCAAAGATGGCTCTATTCAAGCCAAGGAGCAAATTGCAATTTGGAACAAGACAACATAGAGGCAGGCTTTCTTGAGGCTGGGGCATTCTAATACTAGATTTGCAAATGTGTCAGTCCCTCTCTCCTTCCCTGCCTCCCTCGCTCTGTGTTTAGTTAACGGCATTTAACTTCAACAGCACTGCAACTGCAGGAATAAACTGTGAGAACCATAGCTGAAAGAGGAGTGATAATACAACATAGCCTTATTCTGTATAACATGGCCATTGGCTCCCCATCCAGTAGTGCATCAAATGTAAGCTTCTTGTTTCCACCTTCAATGCTCTAGATAACTCTTCCCATCCCTACTTATCCTCCACATGCCAACCTCCACATCGCCTCTCCATGACCCCTCTACTCTGCGTGTGTTCCTAGTCTGGTCCACTTGTTCATCAGCTGCTGGCACAATCACCTCTCTGCTTTCACCCATGATGCCCTCTATTCCGGGTACCACTTCCCTGAGCTTGTCTGTAGCTGGACGCTATCCTGCCCACAATCTTACAGGCTTACTTCTGCTGTGTTACATACAGTGAGCTGAGTGGATTTGGATATAAATTGCCTATTGTGGTTTCCCTGCCTCAAACCTCGGTCTTTTTGTCTGTCTGTCTTTAGATTACTTGTGGCACCTTAGAGACTAACAGATTTGTTAGAGCATAAGCTTTCATGAGCTACAGCTCACTTCATCTGATGCATTTGGTGGAAAAAATGTTTTTTTTTTCCACCAAATGCATCCGATGAAGTGAGCTGTAGCTCACGAAAGCTTATGCTCTAATAAATTTGTTAGTCTCTAAGGTGACACAAGTACTCCTTTTCTTTTTGTGAATACAGACTAACACGTCTGCTACTCTGAAACCTGTCTTTAGATTGTGAGTTCCAAGGAGCAGGGATTGTCCCTTCTTGAATTTTAGCAAAGTGTCTTTCACCTGCTGGTCACTACTGTGAATCCATAGTAATCATTGACACAGGCTGTATCCAAAGTGCTTTATGAAGTTAATTTAAAATGACTGGTGATAAAGAAGAAATAGCAAAAGAGGGCAATGGAGAGCATCAGGGGAGGGAGCAAAGATATTTTCACTTGAGGTTTAATGTAATCGCTGGAGAGTCAACATGGCAAAGGGGCAAAGTAAGGCGGGGATTCCAGGGGGGAGGAGCTCCAGTGGGACATGCTGTCACACCGACTGTGCTAGACAGGAGTGGAGTGTGGGAAGAGGAGGACAGCGTCTATGAGGCAGCCTGGGGAAATACATGGGACATTTTAAAGGCAAGAAGGGAGCAGTTTTGAACTGGGTCCTGAAATAGATGCGGAACTGATGTGGGAGAGCTAGGGTGATGTGATCTCAACTTCTTTTCCTGTGTGAGAAGGCAGGCAGTGGCATCCCATGTAGAGCTGGGATGGCAGTAAACACAAAGAAGGGAGCTGCTATCGTCCTGGTGCAAAGAGCCTGAGGTAGGGATAAGAATTTTTATGGAGACGAAGCTGAGGCAGACACATGTATGGACAAAGCTAGGGAAAGGTGTGGTAGATTTCCAGACAGAGTTGATGGTGGAAAAGAAGGGGAATTCAAAGTCCAGGGAATGTGTGATTAATGTCCCAAGAGGCTAAACTCTGCAGCAGTAATTCTAGCTGATTACTGATAATGATTCTGTCTATAGTCTTTCTATACAGTTGATTCAGATTGTGCTGGCAAAGTTGGCAATTGTCCATTCACATGAAGAGACCCATCTAGGCTACTATTAAAGGCACAGGTGGTTGTGTCATGTTAACCTAGCATGTTTGATTTGTGTGTTGTTCCTTTCATAGTGACTTATTATTAGAGCTGATCCATGACTTCCCTGAAAACTAATGGAACAAATTCTAGAATGGCACTAGAATGGTCAATCTTTAGGTTTTTGGGCTGTTACTCTGAAAGTGGGTTTTTTCATGCTGTCTGTCCACTGATTTTAGTGAATTTTGGATCAGTCCCTCCAAGCGGATCAGAAAGGACTTTGGTTCATGTTCTTTGCTTGAGCAAGCAAGCTGGCTGCTAGGGTGACAGCTTTCTCACTTCCCGCCAAGATGCTGGATGATAGTAGCACTTGCTGTACAGAGCTAAATGCCTTTTTCAATATTTCTGTTTTCTAGCCTTTATCATAGCTGGCTTGGAGCAGGCTGCTGGAAATTTGAAAGAACTCATTAAAAATGAAACGACTCATCCGATGAAACAGTAAAGTTATTAATTGGACCCCAAAATAAACAACTCAAGCGTGTCCATAGAAGTGTAGAACAGGTGTCAAGCATGACAGATTTCTTAGTGAGGATGTGAAGCCCAGTCTGTTAATCCAGAGCAGCACAGGGGTGCCAAACTGCCTGCCTTTGTATCTAAAGTATGACACAGGAAATGCAAGGCAGGAGTCTCATCAACATGATCTGCAGCTCTCTCTTTTGTTGTGATCCTTGAAGCGGAGACTCAGCATAGGAGTCCCAGTGTGCAATGCACAGTGGGATTCTGTTGTAGGGTTAGTAGTTGTTTATTCTCTCTCTCTGAGTCGACCAGGAGGAAAAGAAATGAGAAATTTTAATTCAATGACAAGTGGAAAATTCTGTAAACCCAAACAAGAAGATGCCTGTCAAATACTATTTCTAAATAATTTAATAAACTGTGATCAGATGCTTTGCATTTAACTCCTAGGGCCCGATCCAAAGTGAATTCAAATTAATGGAAAGACCCTTACTGACTTCAGTTCAGGCCTGTAGTCCAGACTGTGAATTTAGTTTAAACCTACAATAATACAGTAACATTCCATTCTAGTCTTAGATGCTGCAAACAGGTCTACCTTGTAGTTTGACTAAGGTTTCTTGGGATACTGCTACATTGATATCAGATTGTCCCAAAGCTACCTGACATCAATGCATCAGTTTCTCCAGGAAAAGACTGACACACACACAGGACTAAATTCACCCTTGGATTTACACTAGGGAGGAATTGCTTCACTCCATGCAAGTGGGTTAACTCCATTTGTGATGGTCACCAACTAAGGCAAGTCAAATCATTTGTGTCTGTTGATTTAGCTCCGATTGTCCTCTTTATTTAACATTTGAGGCCTGTTTAATGGTTACGATATTGTCATTGCAGGAGCAGAGCACCCTTTTGCTTTCTTCAAGAATTGCTACCAGTTAAAATGAAATATTGATCCCATACCATGTCTCTGCCTTTAATATTTAGTCATTTTAAGTTTGCAACTCCTTCCAAAAATAAATCCAAAAGGATTTCAGGCTTGTTCAGTATAGCTCCAAACATTATTCTTTATTGTTTTATGCATAATGGTCTCTCTCTGATGATGAAAAGGTGGATCGATATCAACTCACTGCAAATCAATCCTAGTTTCTGGTTATTATCGTCCTCGAAAAGCTTTAAATGTGCACCACTGTAACCATTTATATTAATGACTTGAGCATCCACATCCCAATAATGATATGTTGTAGTTCTGCTCTTCTCATTCTACAAAGGTTCCTCTCTACCAGTTATAACTATTAGAAAGCAAAGGACGGATAAATGTTATTTAGTAAGGGGCACGATAGGCCCCCGGAATCCACAGATATTGTCATTGGAATCTTCCCAGACAGAAAATATCTCACCCCATAAGTTCACAAGAAACAACAACAACAAAACACACACACACACCCCTACATCTCATAACAACCAACTAACGTTGCAGAGAAGTAGGGGAAATAATGGTAGAAGAGGACAGTTAGAGAAACTGATGAGTAGGGAAGCATCACCATATTTTGAATCTAAAGCACAACAATTTGGGACTGCCGATTTTTGTAGAAAAACCAAAAAACAAACAAACAAGGTCCCTTTCCATTGGTTCAGTTTTGGTTGTTAGCACCAGGACTAATGAAAAGGGATTTCTGGTAAAAAACACTTTTTACTGAATGCAGATGAAACATTGGCAACCGGAGAGAGTTGGTGACTGAGCTTCTCAGGATTCGGTGACTATATAGGACGTCCAGGATCATCGTTCACACTGCATAATGTAGCGATGGGAGTTTCATGGTAATCAGTGGGGACAGATATCAGAACTTTCTACTGTGAAAACTACAGCATCTTCTCTTTGAGTTAATGAAGAATTCTTAGCTGAATGAGTAATAGGACTTGCAGTCATTGTAGGCAGCAATCACTAGAAGAGGAATCAAGATGACTAAGACACCAAGTCAATCTAGTGTCACATCTGGCTATGTATGTGTAACTGTGCTAGTTACAGAGTAGCAGCCATGTTAGTCTGTATTCACAAAAAGAAAAGGAGTACTTGTGGCACCTTAGAGACTAACAAATTTATTTGAGCATAAGCTTTCGTGAGCTGTAGCTCACGAAAGCTTATGCTCAAATAAATTTGTTAGTCTCTAAGGTGCCACAAGTACTCCTTTTCTTTGTGCTAGTTATGTTAGAAGGTGATCTCTGTAGTAGGAAGAGAGCCTAAGACATAAACCCTTGTATCGTTAGCCCTCTTCTTGCCACATTCTGTGAGCAGGTCCTGCCTTATACCAGGCCTCTAAAACAAGGGCTTATGTCTTAGACTCTCTTCCTACTGCAATCTCCTCTTGGCAATGGATGAACTTGAAGTGTTGTGTTGATCCTTTAAGATCTACCCACTTGTTTGAAGTATCTGATAGAGGAGCCATAAACTCCCTATGACTGAGAAGATTTTAACTTAATTGTGGAGACCACCTTGGAAACTGATCACACAGTGTTAGTTTAATTTGAGGAGGCAGCGTACTTGTGTGGGGGAGCGGGCTGACGTACAACTAGAAGTCCAAGTCACCAGTCTAGAAGGGCGCAATCTTGGTAAACAGTGTCTAGAAATGCTTGATGAAGAATAAAACCCAAAGGGCTTCATCTAACAATGGCATATCAAAGCTACTGCTTCAATCAGAGTGTCCTAGAGATTTCTCTTCCATAGATTTTGGTTTAAAAAACTGGAAGAAAAAATGGAGGGAAGTTGAGATAAAATTGTCTCACTTGCTGACAGTTCTGGTAGAAGTAACAACATCAGCAGCAGTGTAACAAATCATTAAAAACAATCACCAGCATTTAAAGTAATGTAACAATTTTCTTTTAAAAGGACACACTTTTGTTTAATCTTTGACACTTAGGGGAAGATGAATCTATGCCATTGTCACAGTAGTTTCTGTAAGGAAAATAATTCTGGTCTGTATTATCTCTAAGGAGTAAAAGAGATTTCAAGTCTGCCACTGAAAACTGGGGCCAGATGTCTTTAATGGGAGGAATGGAAACTGGCTGGGGTTGTTTCTTTTGGGGATTTTGATCTGGAGAATTAACCCGTACTTTTGCATTCTTGCAAAATTGCTGCAAATTGAGAAACAAACAACAATAGAGCCGTAGGGCTAGATCCACCAAGGGATTTAGGCACTTCATGGGCAGTTTAGGTGCCTAAGTCCAAAGTCCAGATCCTCAGAACTGCTGCTCAGCTGTTTCCTATCTCTGTAGCTCCGAAGTTGCCATGGGTAAAGTCCCATAAATTTCTGCTAGCGGGCAAGCATCAAAGCTGCCTAAGCTCTGATACCTCTGAGCAGCTTGGTGCCTAAGCCCCAGTGGGATCCTCACACTGGGCATTTCCCTGTCTAGCTCTTCTGCAGGGCCCGATCTGGTAGGCATGCTCAGAGGCTTCCTAAGAGCATATCTGCCCAACTGGGCCTCGTACAAAATGGTGGTGGTGGTGCCCCCTTATCTCGCACCCTTTAGGGCGCGGGATCTCTGTCTCTCCTGCTGAAGCTGTTTCACTTTGTATGAAATACTTAGCCACTGGGCCAGAGAGACAGTGAGAATGACCCTATAGCCCAGTGCCCAGTTAGGGCACTCACCAGGAGATCCAGGCTCCAGTCTCTGCTCTAATGGCTATGTGAATATTTCAGACAAAGTGGAACATCTTCAACAGGAGAGATTGAGAGACCCACTCCAGAATACACCCACAGTTCCGTGGTTTGGGCGTATACCAGCAAACATGGCTTCAAGTCCCTGCTCCAAATTGGGCAGAGTGGGGACATGACTCTGAGTCCTCCACATCCCTGGTGAGTGCTCTAATCCATGGGATCTATGGCATAATTGGTGGTGGTAAAGGGAGAGCCTCCTCCCGGTGTTTTGCTAGAAAAGACTGACTTGGTTTAGGCACCTAACTCTGGAAAAGAGTTCATGGCTGTGACTCCCAAGTGGAGACAGGCATCTCCCTCCTGCTCAGAGTTAGGTGCCTAACTCCCTGAGGCCCCACCCTCTTGCTCAGCATTTACTATTGGCTAGCTGAGGCAGCCCCCTGCTCAATGTGCTAGCTTCTTTGAATCCTATATTTAGGCTCCTGAGTCTCCTCATGCATCAAGCTGATGTCTTCTTTTGAGCGATAGGATATATTTTTAAAAAGATATCCAGTTGATATAAGACTCCAAATAATGGAAGATCCACCATATCTCTACATAAATTGTTGCTATGGTTTATTAAACATGTACCTTATTTCTAGTTGAGATAATGTAGTTTCAACTTCCAGAGATTGGATCTTGTTATACATTTGTCTGCTAGATTGAAGAGTTATCTACGGCCAGAAACCTTCTCCCCATGCAGGTGCTCATAGACTGTGATCAAATCATAGAATCATAGAATATCAGGGTTGGAAGGGACCTCAGGAGGTCATCTAGTCCAACCCTCTGCTCAAGGCAGGACCAATCCCCAACTAAATCATCCCCGCCAAGGCTTTGTCAAGCCTGACCTTAAAGACTTCTAAGGAAGGAGATTCCACCACCTCCCTAGGTAATGCATTCCAGTATTTCACCACCCTCCTAGTGAAAAGTTTTTCTTAATATCCAACCTAAACATCCCCCACTGCAACTTCAGAACATTACTCCTTGTTCTGTCATCTGCTACCACTGAGAACAGTCTAGATCCATCCTATTTGGAACCCCCTTTCAGGTGGTTGAAAGCAGCTATCAAATCCCCCCTCATTCTTCTCTTCTGCAGACTAAACAATCCCAGTTCCCTCAGCCTCTCCTCATAAGTCATGTGTTCCAGTCCCCTAATCATTTTTGTTGCCCTCCGCTGGACTCTTTCCAATTTTTCCACATCCTTCTTGTAGTGTGGGGCCCAAAACTGGACACAGTACTCCAGATGAGGCCTCACCAATGTCGAATAGAGGGGATCACATCCCTCGATCTGCTGGCAATGTCCCTACTTATGCATCCCAAAATGCCATTGGCCTTCTTGGCAACAACGGCACACTGTTGACTCATATTCAGCTTCTCATCCACTGTAACCCCTAGGTCCTTTTCTGCAAAACTGCTGCCTAGCCATTCGGTCCCTAGTCTGTAGCGGTGCATGGGATTCTTCCGTCCTAAGTGCAGGACTCGGCACTTGTCCTTGTTGAACCTCATCAGATTTCTTTTGGCCCAATCCTCTAATTTGTTTAGGGCCCTCTGTATCCTATCCCTACCCTCCAGCGTATCTACCTCTCCTCCCAGTTTAGTGTCATCTGCAAACTTGCTGAGGGTGCAATTCACACCATCCTCCAGATCATTTATGAAGATATTGAACAAAACTGGCCTGAGGACCGACCCTTGGGGCACTCCACTTGATACCGGCTGCCAACTAGACATGGAGCCATTGATCACTACCTGTTGAGCCTGACAATCTAGCCAACTTTCTATCCACCTTATAGTCCATTCATCCAGCCCATATGTCTTTAACTTGCTGGCAAGAATACTGTGGGAGACCGTGTCAAAAGCTTTGCTAAAGTCAAGGAACAACAAGTCCACTGCTTTCCCCTCATCCACAGAGCCAGTTATCTTGTCATAGAAGGCAATTAGATTAGTCAGGCATGACTTGCCCTTGGTGAATCCCTTGGTGCCCTTGGTGAATCCCTTTTTCCAGTCATCCGGGACTTCCCCCGATTGCCATGAGTTTTCAAAGATAATGGCCAATGGCTGTGCAATCACATCCACCAACTCCTTTAGCACTCTCGGATGCAGCGCATCCGGCCCCATGGAATTGTGCTCTTCCAGCTTTTCTAAATAGTCCTGAACCACTTCTTTCTCCACAGAGGGCTGGTCACCTCCTCCCAATGCTGTGCTGCCCAGTGCAGTAGTCTGGGAGCGGACCTTGTTCCTAAAGACAGAGGCAAAAAAAGCATTGAGTACATTAGCTTTTTCCACATCCTCTGTCACTAGGTTGCCTCCCTTGTTCAGTAAGGGTCCCACACTTTCCTTGACTTTCTTCTTGTTGCTAACATACCTGAAGAAACCCTTTTTGTTACTCTTAACATTTCTTGCTAGCTGCAACTCCAGGTGTGATTTGGCCTTCCTGATTTCACTCCAGCATGCCCGAGCAATATTTTTATGCTCTTCCCTGGTCATATGTCCAATCTTCCACTTCTTGTAAGCTTCTTTTTTGTGTTTAAGATCAGCAAGGATTTCACTGTTAAGGCAAGCTGGTCACCTGCCGTATTTACTATTCTTTCTACACATCGGGATGGTTTGTCCCTGTAACCTCAATAAGGATTCTTTAAAATACAGCCAGCTCTCCTTTACTCCTTTCCCCCTCATGTTATTCTCCCAGAGGATCCAGCCCATCAGTTCCCTGAGGGAGTCAAAGTCTGCTTTTCTGAAATCCAGGGTCCGTATTCTGCTGCTCTCCTTTCTTCTCTGTGTCAGGATCCTGAACTCGACCATCTCATGGTCACTGCCTCCCAGCTTCCCATCCACTTTTGCTTCCCCTACTAATTCTTCCCGGTTTGTGAGCAGCAGGTCAAGAAGAGCTCTGCCCCTAGTTGGTTCCTCCTGCACTTGCACCAAGAAATTGTCCCCTACACTTTCCAAAACTTCCTGGATTGTCTGTGCACCGCTGTATTGCTCTCCCAGCAGATATCAGGGTGATTGAAGTCTCCCATGAGAACCAGGGCCTGTGATCTAGTCCTTCTGTGAGTTGCTGGAAGAAAGCCTCATCCACCTCATCCCCCTGGTCCAGTGGTCTATAGCAGACTCCCACCACGACATCATCCTTGTTGCTCATGCTTCTAAACTTAATCCAGAGACTCTCAGGTTTTTCTGCAGTTTCATACTTAAGCTCTGAGCAGTCATACTGCACCCTTAAATACAATGCAACTCCCCCACCTTTTCTGCCCTGCCTGTCCTTCCTGAACAGTTTATATCCATCCATGACAGTACTCCAGTCATGTGAGTTGTCCACCGAGTCTCTGTTATTCCAATCACATGATAATTCCTTGACTGTGCCAGGACTTCCAGTTCTCCCTGCTTGTTTCCCAGGCTTCTTGCATTTGTGTATAGGCACTTGAGATAACTCGCTGATTGTCCTTTCTCAGTATGAGGCAGGAGCCTGCCCCACTCGCGTGCTCCTGCTCGTGCTTCCTCTGGTATCCCACTTCCCCACTTACCTCAGGGCTTTGGTCTCCTTCCCCCGGTGAACCTAGTTTAAAGCCCTCCTTACTAGGTTAGCCAACCTGCTTGCGAAGATGCTCTTCCCTCTCTTCATTAGGGGGAGCCCGTCTCTGCCTAGCACTCCTCCTTCTTGGAACACCATCCCATGGTCAAAGAATCCAAAGCCTTCTCTCCGACACCACCTGCGTAGTCATTTGTTGACTTCTATGATTCGAGGGTCTCTACCCAGGCCTTTTTCCTTCCACGGTGAGGATGGACGAGAACACCACTTGCGCCTCAAACTTCTTTATCCTTCTTCCCAGAGCCACGTAGTCTGCAGTGATCCGCTCAAGGTCATTCTTGGTAGTATCATTGGTGCCCACGTGGAGAAGCAGGAAGGGGTAGCGATCCGAGGGCTTGATGAGTCTCGGCATCTCTCCGTCACATCATGAATCCTAGCTCCTGGCAAGCAGCAGACTTCTTGGTTTTCCCGGTTGGGGTGGCAGATAGATGACTCAGTCCCCCTGAGGAGAGAGTCCCCGACTACCACTACCCACCTCCTTCTCTTGGGAGCGGTGGTCGTGGAACCCCCAGCTCTAGGACAGTGCATCTCATGCCTTCCAATCGGTGGAGTCTCCTTCTGTTCCCTTCCCTCAGATGTATCATCTAGTCCACTCTCCACATTAGTACCTGTGGAGAGAACATGAAAACAGTTATTTACCTATATCTGCGTTGCTGGTACATGGATGCTCCCGTTTCTTCTTCTGGAGGTCACATGCTGCCAAATTTCTTCACCATCCTCCTGTCCCCACTGCGCAGCCTGCTCTGAATTTTCAGAATGTTGTGTCCGTAGAAGCATATCCTGATGTCTGTCCAGGAAGTTTTCAGTTTCTCTTATGCAACGCAGGGTCGATACCTGTTGCTCCAGACCTTGAAACTTCTCTTCCAACATGGAGACCAGGTTGCACTTTGTACAGACATTGACCTGGGGTAAGTGACTGGTCCTTTGGGACTGGAAGTAACCTGAATATTGTTGTGATTTTTGGTGTAAGGGACCATCTATCATAAAGGCAAGTTTGCCTGGGTGGCAAGATAGACTGGAGTATCCAGGGGACTGTCTCTGACTCCAAGTTAAGGCTCTTATAGAGATAGAGGAGTTCACACTTGATAAGCAAAATCTAAGTGTAGGACTCACAACCAATTTCGGGTTTGTACCCAGGTTTGTAACAGTCTGCCCTGAGGCTGGACTCACATTTGTGAGCGACTCCAGGCAGCTAAACAGGCCAATACACCATACGTAGTGTCACTGAATAGTGAATAGGAATACCTGTGGAATAAAATACAACCCATTGTGTGTATGGGTATCACAAACTGGTCCTGTATGATTTTTTTCAGTCCATGGGACTGCAGTACAGAGTGTCCTTTCAAATGGGTTGCCCTGGGCCGTACGAACAGACTGTTTCTTGGAAGACAGAGATTCTATTGCATCCCTGAGGCATAAAGTGCTTCATTTGCACGTCTTGGGAAGTTTGGTGGCCTGATTGTCAAAGAGATGCTGAGCCCCTGCAGCTCCCCTTGACTTCAAGTGGAGTTTGAAGTGCTCAGCGCGGGCAAAAAATCAGGCCCTCAGCTCTGACCCAGAGGAGAACACAGATGGGCAATTGAGAGGCAAGTGGGATTGTGGTACAGGATCACACAGGAGCTGTGCTGGGGTGAGGGGGGAAGTCCAAGCCTTTGTCACTGAGAAGGGTTTGCTTGACTCTTGTTGCCTGTGTGGCTTTGATGTTCTTAATTTTTTATTTTGTAAAACTGCTTTAAAATCAACTGGCATTTAAACCAGAGAATTCAAAGGGGGGTTAACAGAAACCCCATGGGAAAAAAGCAAGGGAAAGAGGGGGGCTGTCAGGAGGACGAAACTCTGTACGGTTCCCCCCAATCCATCCATCATGGGGCAGGTTTTGTCCCCAACAGTACAAGCCATGTGGTGTCTCTTCCACCTGCTCCCCAGAACCTACCCCCTGCCTTCACACTGGCTCAGTCCCTTTCTGCTTTCTGAGGCAGAGCTTCTCTGCTGGTGGATTCCTCTGTGAGGGGAATGCAAAAATTAATATAGACTTATGCATTTGATCAGCAGTCCCCCTCTGGGCCTGCCCTTTCCCCCTCATTCCCTTCACATGTGCTGATTTTCCATGGGGGCAAAGGCAGCCAGGGAGAGTAGCATGAAAACAGCTGACTTCCATCCCTTCCTCTTCAGAAGGGGGAGAGATGTAGGCGAAGGCCTGAGGGAGTTACTGGGCCCTGGTTCATATGCCTGTGCTTTAATTGCTAGGCCGTATTTCCTCTCGAAACAGAGACAGCGCTGACTGAGCCACAGCCCTTTTCTGTATCAAAAGAGAAAAGAATCGTGGGGTTCTACATAACACACTCAATTGCACATTTCATGTCATGATCCATTTTGCCAACATTCATTAAACTTTAAAAGGCGGGGTAACTTTCGTAGCATCCAAAAGAATGAAAATTTCCCCAGGCTCAGGCTCTTAGCTTTGATCTTGTGCCAACAAGCAACTTGAAGGTTTTATTGCCATTTAAAGGGAACTTAGTATTAAAAAAAGCAAACTGAAGCAAACCCCACAACCCAGATGTGCTTACAGTACAAACTCTCAGGGTAAGAAGCTCGTCACGTCCTGTACTGCTGGAGTTGCACAACTCAGCAAGGCATTCTCTGCAGACATATGGATTTTCAGATTTGGAAAAGGTCATAAAAAGAACAATGAAGAGTAATTGTAAATAATGACAAGCCCAGACTGGGTCTTTGAGTTAATAGAGGAAGATGCTCACAGCTGAGCCAACCTGCGTGAACCTATGAATCCAGCCCTATGAAATCATCCAGCCATAGATCTAATGCAATGCAGGGATTATAACTTGGAAGGGGTAAATTGTCTTTCCTACAAAGAATACAAAATAAAAGTAACAATACTTTGCTCTTCTACAGCACTGTTCATCCCCAAGTCTCAAAGTATTTAATAGAGGAAGTAAGTATCATAATGCCCATTTCCCAGATGGGGAAATGAAGGGACAGAAAGGCAAAGTGGCTTGGCCAGTGTCTCCCAGCAAGCCAGTGGCAGAGCCATGAATATTCTGTACAGTTATTAAGAAGTTTTCCTCAATGGACATTGCACATACTGCAGTGCCAGTGAACAAACCAATATATTGTAACAGAGATTTCAATACCCTATGATGCAGCAAATGTAGTCTCACAACTCACTTATGCTACATTCAGATAAGGACCAATGTTCAAATTCAAGGATATCCATGTACCACATTTAGATGCTCAGACTGGCACTTAAGCAAGTAACATAGAAGGTTTGGACAGACATGCCAAACCCGTGAAAAAACACAGAAATTGGGCTTGTCTTTGGCTTAATTGGCTTGTTAGTCGCTCGTTGGCTAGTTTTTGGCTTGTAGCTTGTTGCTTGTTGTAGCTTGTTGCTTCTTTTTTTTTGATCAGCTCCTAGCAAGCAGGGGGAGGGGGGCAAGCAGGAGCAAGGGGGGGAGAGAATCAGGGGTGCACAGCGGCCCACCGCAGTCCCAGACTGCACGCAGGGGGGATCTAGTCACATAGAGTGTTGGGGTTCTTAGGGACTGGCTTGTTTTGGCCTTGTTTGGAAATGGGATTAGCTTGATTTTTGGCTGATTGTGAAAGTTGGGGTGCTTATTTACCACGTGAAAGTTGGCAACTGTGGGTTTGGATGTTCACATTTAAAAACTGAGTTCAATAATAGCAACGTGAAAGAGGAAATTGAGAGGTCTGGCCGAAATAGAAAGGATGGGATAAAAAAAGTAAAAGTGCTGATGAGTTAGAAAGACACAGGAAGGCTCTTCCACAGGGCAGGAGGTGCCAAGGGGAAACGTTTTATCCTAGTCATGGTGAGATTGTGAGAAGGGACAGAAAGAATTGCTGGAAATGGGCACAGATTAGGTATAGAATAGCCATCCATCCCACTGCAGTGTGTTGCTTTCAGTGCTGTGGTATGCTGGTCCCCAGGTGTGTGGTAGTATGCTCGGTGTACCAGGACCCGGAGCAAATGCTGTGGTTGCTCTTAGCAGTAGGCTGTAACCCCGTGTGGGCTCCCAGGAACAATCACACACTTTGCGTAATGGAAAGAATTCCTGCACTAAGAATGGCAGAAACAAAAGGTGCAAATGCCCTCGACACAATTGCTTTAGGACTTATAGCCCCCAAATGAAAGAGCCCATCAGTGTGCGATGGAGTAAATTCTTCCAGGAAGTGAAGTGATGTCACACTTCCTGTACACTCTTTACGCTGTCTTTGGTTTCCTGGGACACTTCCTGCCAGGGACAAAACCAAGGAAGCCCAGAACAGGGCAGCCATGGGATGCAGCTATGCAGAATCCTAGAAAGCAGGGGGTTTATCCACCCCATTTCTGTACACAGATCCTGTTCATAATAAAAGGTTTATCTTTAAACTGGTCTGCTTGGCAGAGACACTACAATCAATTCTCAATCCAGCCCCTAGGGTATGAAATTAAGAGTGCCAATGTAACCCCTCCATGTTCCTCTCCTGCTGCAGTATGTTGCAGGTTCTCTCACCCCATTTAACAGAAAAGCTCCACACACTATCTTCCTGTTTATGGAAACTGAGGCTGCAGATCCTTGCCCTTCCCATCGTAGGGGTTGCATCTTCCACTTCGTTCTCAAAAAACAGCCTTGCATAGGATTTGGGGTGAAGGAGATGGCCCAGAGAGCCCTTGCATCCAAGTGGCTCAGATTTGCTTGAAGAGGCTGTAACTATCTTGGGGTTCATCAAATAATAAACCAATGAATGAGAAAGGAATAAAACTTTAATAAAACAAACTAGAGAGCTTCTGTAGTGAGCTGCTACACATAGCCCTGTGGTGTTTCCAACCCCGGCCTCCAGGCCACATCTTCAAATGTCTATGTTCTTAATACTCTCCCTTATGAGGGAGCTGCTCTAAATTATAATCTTCTACAAACATATCTCTAAAGTGGCTTTTTCATGAAATTTCTAGTTTTTCAACTTCTGGAAATGTCACTGGAATGAAATATCAGCACTCGCCCCAGAATTAAAAAAATGAGAAATACTGAAAATTAAAAAAACCCAAATCCTGCATTTTCCAAACAGCCCAGAACTTTTTTCAGAGTAGCAGCCGTGTTAGTCTGTATTCGCAAAAAGAAAAGGAGTACTTGTGGCACCTTAGAGACTAACAAATTTATTAGAGCATAAGCTTTCGTGAGCTACAGCTTTGGAAAAGCAAGAGTCTGTTGATGTTAGGGTTGAAGGTCCAGGGCGAAGTTATTAATGTGTTGGAACTGGTGTGGCCATCCCTCAGCAGGATGCACATTGCTATGATTACCTGAAGACTTTCATGGCATTGCTTTCTAATTAGATGTGTGCACTGGCTGAGATTTTCTGAGCTTGGTTCTTCTCTCAGTGCGGGAATCACACCACTGTTGTTACACCAAGTTATTGCTGGTGTAAATAAGAGGAGAATCTGGCCCTCTCTAATGAGTTCAAGGTGGTGAACTGCTCAAATACAATCTGGAAATGCTTAAAAATGAAACGATTTTTACAGCAGGACTTTTTTGCCTCTTGAAACAACCGGCAGCAAAACTGGGTGGGACTCTCTGCTAATTACCTTACCATGCAGACTAAACTCACCTCCAACTGGGTGCTCTCCAGAAACCAACAACCCTTTAGGAGCCTCATTAGAGGAAATCTGATAGAACACAGGCTGTGATCACGGTGATGGTCAGAAAATGGATAAGCCAAGAATATCTTGGCTCAGTTAGAGGGTCTTTCATAAGACCAAATTATGTAGCAGCCTTTATGCAGGAGGATAAACAGTTACAGTTCCATGCAGAATTGCTAGAGGAATCAGATGTAAGCTCCCAAGGAGAGAACTCAGCGGTCCCTTTGAAATGGTTGGTTTTGTCCCTACCAGAAATTCATTACAAACACTGCAGGCAGAGACAGATAGGTAGCAAAAGTACTAAAGGTTTCAATCATATGGTTGTTGCTATCTGTCTGTCTGTCTGTCATATTTGTAATGCACCCATAACTGGAGTCTCTAGGCACTTGTTTTTCAGGTGAGGTGGCGACCACTGAAGAGCTTAACAGCCATTGAAAATATACACAGCTCAGCATTAAATGGTGTTAATGGAATCCTGGAGGGGAACATTTTGGCTTTCATTAATACCACATTCAGTCCCCTGCAAGCAACTTTGCTGCACTGTGATGGGGTATACTAACCCCACACTGACCAGAAATGGGCTAATGAGCCACCATGGGCTCAATCAGCCCCACCCAACTACAGGGGTCAGGCAGGCATGGAGGGAGGGGCTAACAGGGGAGAGCACCCCACAGTTGTGGGCTATGAAGGAGAGCTGATCTCCAGCTCCACAGAGGCCTGGAATAGGATTTGGGGTGGAGGAGATGGCCCAGTGCACCTCAGCCAGGGCCCAGGAACTGCTTGAGAGTCGGCTGCTTGTCAGGGACTCCCTGAGGGAAGGTAGGCCTGATGTGGGACTATATTTTTTCTTTTTTCTTGCTACCGGCGGCTTGCCTGTGGTTGTAGAAGCAGGTGGTACCCTGCTTGAAGGGGGTGACAGCCAATAAAAGCTCTTTTATTTCTTGACGCTCAAATGAGGACGCTCTGCAGTGGTTTTTTGTTAACCAAGGAGCAACCTAGATCAGAAGCACCCATTGTCTCAAAGACAGCGATTTCCTTGCAAACCCAAGAACTCTGAGTGGGAATGCTTTAGAGCAGCAAATAGCATCCACTAGGATCTCCACTTCCAAAACGCTGGAGAGTCTTTGCAGAGGCCTTATGCTACAAAGTGTGCACAGTTAGTCCCCTTCCTTGCCCTTGGCCTCAGCAGAAAAGCAGCGTTTGTGCTACACGTGGACCTTACGTGGTTGTAGAAGGGCACTCGGTACTTGAGCCAATAGCAGTAGTATTTACATTTACTTCACCCAGTGTCTTTGATCCAGAATGCTCTAAATGTGCCTTTTTAACAAACTGATATGTAAAAATATACTTGGACTGATTCTGCTTTGCCCGGCGCCTTGTGCAGTCGTTTATCCCCCCAGGGCAAAGTGTGTGTAAAATGCAACCAAATCAGAATGGCAGCCCTAGTAAAAATAAGGACAGTCGGTGCAGGGCAGTGGAGAATCAAGATAGGCCTGAACGGCTGCTTTTGAGTCTGAACTGATCTGATTTTTCCCAATGCCTCTGGTTGTTCGGTTCTGAAGCTTTGGTTTGGGCCCATCTCCAGTATAGGGTTTAACTTTGTCCTCCATGGAAGCAAAACACATTGTAAAATAAGACAGCTGTTTTTAGCACATGGCAACACTACATACTTGAAGGTAGTCTCTCTAGTGATTGGAAAAGAGCAATGGTAGTCAAGATATATGGAACCCACTGCTCCTGGCTCACTATATGTCTGCAATGGTGGAAGGGGCACCTGCTGAATCCAGAACTGGGGTCTAAGATGATAGCAGCTGCATTTCTGGCTAAAATGAAGTGGGGAGAGTTGCAAAATCAAGAGGTCCAAGAGGAGAGATGGAATGCAAAGGGTGGACTTGATGACCTTTCGAGGTCCCTGCCAGCCCCACATTTCTGTGATTCTTTTGAAGAAGATGTGAAAAGATTAGCAGTGGGAAAAGGAGGGCTTTGGGGAAGGGGAAGAAGAAAAATTACTTCTCTGTCCTCCCTTGCATTTATTTTTCCAACCCACATAGATGCATCTTCTTCCAATTTAGTATCATTAGTAAATTACATTAACACGTGGGCTTCTTCTTCCTTTTGTTGTTAAATCCTTGCTTCTCTCATTAAAATTGACCTCAGCAAGAGCAGTTTAGGTGGATGTTAGACGATGGAAAAAAATAGGAAAGGATCAAGAAGGGACCATGTAGGAACTGAAGTCTGGACATCAGGAGTAGACAGGGTGTTGAAGTACAGAAGACATTAGGGATGCAGCATAATTTACTACAAGCAAAACAGTGTGACTGCTGTATAGACAAGAAGATGTGGAGACCATGTGGTCTGCTGATTGCAGCCAAAAGATTGGTAAAAGGAAGTATCATGGGTTCTGATCTCTGTTGACTCACATAGTCAACAAGCTACATGAACTCTTTGTGACTCTTCCAGCTCAGATGGAAAACCTTTTGAAAAGCAGCTGCACTTTCTTGGAATCATAAAGGACTCACTATAGCCAGAAAGAGGTGGAGTCAGCAGAAAAATATTTAGCCTGTTCATAGCTGGAAATCAGGAATGGATCTGCCAACTTGTATATTGTTAGCCCAGATTTACACTGGCTTCTGCCAGTTTAACAAACTCATATGCTGCAAACAACAGATACAATTGCAACATAAACTACCTATGGTTTGGCAGCTGGAATTAGAACCCTGGTTCTTCAGCTCCATTATACAGCCCTCTTCCTTCTGAGCTAAGAGTCTGCAGTTCATTACTTTCTAAGCATCCTTGGTAAATTCTCACTGGGTAAAGAGCAAAGCTGTCCCGGACAGTCATTGTAAGAATAGATTTTCTTTCATTGTTGACATGAGTTAGGTGTTCAAAACCACAGTGTTAAATTGGATTTTCTAGACACAAAAGCCTATAGACATTGGTTTTAGTAATATAGATCTTGTTCCTGAAAACACTGCTGAACCTAATGCTTACTACTTTGAGTAGTCCCATAGAGTCCAGTTCTTTAAGGAGTGCAAGATGCAAACCATCAAGTACTTTAGGGAGTATTTTAATGGTCTAACAACATTTTGGTGTTTTGTATCAGTTAAGAGAAAACTTGAATTTTTACCCATTTTACCTTGGCTTTCTTGTATTTACAATTAGATCTACTCTACTAATACACAATGATTTGTGAATAAAAGCCACGTTTGGCTCACAATGATTCATGGGGCGATATTATTTATTATTTGGACAACGGCCAGTATTCATGAAAGCATTCCTAAATGCAAATAAGCATCATAATTTTAGCACAAAAGGAAAATTTGTCTGACAATTCATATTGGATGTGCACTATCCATCATTTGTTATTTGTCATTCATTTAAAAGTTTCAGTAATCCAGTCAGGGGGCAGTCCCAAACTCATGACTTTTATGTAAACAATCAACATGATACAATAAACAAATTTGATTGAAGAGTGCTTCATGAATCGAAAAAAGGATTAGGTCGGTCTGATACCTTAATCACAATGAGTGATTTGACCAGCCTTTTAACATGTATGTGTAATCGTGTTAAACGTATAATGCCATTCTTAATAGCGGCTCCCAATTTTGTTTGCCCAGGAAATTGCTTTTGTTTCCTACTCTTTTAATAAAAAGGGAAGGGGATGTATTTTCTCACTTGACTCCTCTTCCCACTTCATGTATGTGACACTGTTGGTATGTGACACTCCCTAAAAAAGGGATTGTGCTACGGTCTATAGCTAGATGACAATGTTTATTAAATATAAAGGATATTCCTCTATCAGTTGTTGCCACAGAGGATGTTGCTGGCTTGCTATATTGTATGGTAAAATTATTACTGTGGAATTGAAAGGGAAAAGATCACAGACAATTGCAGGTAGTGTCCTATTTCTTTTTTTCCTGCGAGCGACTTAGCCACCCTTACCTTTGCAAATTTCACCTGCTGCTCTCTGAGACTGAAATGGGTAATGATGCCTAGTATGTGGCAGCAAATTCTTAAATGATTTTGAACCCAAAAAACATGCAGTGTAGGCCTCAGGAGAGAAACTGTCTGAATTTAATAAAAAAAAAAGTCCTGTCTTGAAAATTAGCCAGATGATAATGTGACAATGAAATAACACAATCAATCTCTAGTAAATCCTGGGCAATGCCTGTCTCTGTTGACATGGATTTCATTGCCTGAGGTCAGCCTTGGTTTGTTCAATTGCAGATCCATCTGACTAGCAAGTTTGCTAGCTACAATCCATAAATCATTAAAAAAGTATTCTGTTATTCCAGGCACTGCTGCTCCACTTTGTTGTTGCTTGTTTCATTCAGGGTTGTAGCACAGTAAAACCGGTCATTGTTTGGCTTATGCAGCACTTCTAAGAGAAATTTGGTAAAATGTTCAGAATCACTAGTGCCCATTATCTAGCCACTGGCAATGATCTTTCTATGAAATACCCACAAAAACACAGAAGGCCTATAATAATGATCTGCCGATAGCAGAAGCTGGCTATTATGGATAGCTGTTGTATTGGAGTCTTAATAAAGGAGGGGAAGTTGTAGACCAACATCCTTGTGAAGCTATAAATTCCCCACTACACCTCTTGGATGTGAGTGTTAGAATTTCCCCTAGGTATGCTCTGTGCTTTCAGCTCAAATAAATCTGTTTCCCTTTGTGATGATTTGGGAAAAGCGTCTGTACAATTGATGAATTCTCTGTGAGATTATGAACTCTCAGTATGTATCTCTACCAAGCTGCAAACTCTCCATTTTGAATTGGCAGCTCCTTTGTCTTCTCTGTCCTCTCTATTGAATGAAATTCTAGCAGGAATATTGCCCAAGGCCTAATAATAGAGAGTCGTTAAGTCATGATGGTCCTCTATTCAAAATGGAAGTACCATATACAAAAGGTTTCAGAGTAGCAGCCCTGTTAGTCTGTATCCGCAAAAAGAAAAGGAGGACCTGTGGCACCTTATAGACTAACAAATTTATTTGAGCATAAGCTTTTGTGAGCTACAGCTCACTTCATCGGATGCATTCAGTGGCTGGCTTCTGCCCAGGAGACCAGGTTTGTTAGGGGAGAAGTCACCTGGTAATGAAGTCACATGGTAGGACTCTGTGGTCACCGTTTGAGGCTTACCAGGCAGTCACCTGAGAGAGGAGACTGGAAGGTTATAAAGCGCAGAAGATGCTCTGTTTGCACTGCAGTCACAGTGTGCCAGCTGCCTAACCAGATTTACTTTATCTGAAGGACCCTGCTTGGTGTTCTCACCCTATGGTTGAGTTTCATCAAGACAGCTGCTGACTTGAGAGTGTTGGGGGGAATGACTTGGAAAACCCTTCTGTTCACTCTGATATGTAAACCCATTAGACCTTCCTATGAGTCATAAGTTCGCTTGTTTTATTTGTGTGAGAAGAAAGAGCTGCCTAACATACTAGACATTTAATATCAGGTGCGGATTTACCAGTGAAGTGATGTTTCTAGAGACAGATAGGTGGCATTTAGATCAGGATTCAGAATACGATTAGGGCTTGGGGTCAGGGTTTGAAGAAGCATCCCAATGTGTTTAAGATGTGCATGTCACAAAACTCGTTCCACCCACACAGTGCATCTAACCTTCAGGACCAACTCTTTAACAGGGCTGACAGTGAAGAGTTGTTTCGTATGAAGGAGTTGTGGCAAGCACTGGAGACTCTGCCATAGACAGCTATTGTTTGTAGCCTGCTGTGTGTTTCAAAGGGGATTTAATTCATTGAGGAGTGGGCTCTCCAGGTGTGGTGGATGGAGCAAAGCCAATGAGTGACTTAACTTGTGTCTGCTGACTTAGATGTGTCCCTGACCTGTCAACAGCCTCCTGGAGACCCCAAATGAGCAGCTCTGCCCTTCACCATACTTCTGAGCCCTGGACCACTCAACCTATCCCCCAAGCACTCAGGGGACTTGGATTCAAATTGCAAGCTTTATCTGAAAATGTCATGAGCCATAAAAGAGGCATGTTTCCCTGAGCATCCTTTTGAAAATTCTGGAACACAAAACTTTCTCAAGCCATTTCCTGTTCTGCCTTTCTTCCAACAGACCACAAGACAACTTTATTTTGTATACCATCTTTCATACCAATTGCATCCTAAGATGCTGTCCAGAGTTAAATAATAAGTAATGTCAAAGAGAGAGAAATCAAGGGTCTAGGCGTGGGAAGATTTGGTTGCATAGGTGACTTCCAAATGAATGGAGAAGTAAGTTGATGAGATGGAGAGATCTGTATCTCTGGACATTGTGCACTTGCAGCAGCTTTAAACTGCAGGTCACTGGCCAGAAATGAAGTAGGTCAGGTTGAAGATATAATGGTATGAGTTTGAGCTATGTACTCTTATTCATATTTTTTAATAGTAAATCACAGTAAATAAAGCTGACTCCACCATTAAATCAAGAGTCAGATAATCTGGTTATTCAGCTTGAAGGAAACTTCATTGTTAATTAACATAAATAAAACCTTGGGGGCTGAAAGGTGTCAAAGCCAAGGAGCAAGAGAGAAAGTGAAAAAGACAGACAATTGAGAATGGCAAAACGCAAGGACCTTTTAAAAGAATTTGAAAATAAGCCTTTGGTTCAATATTTGGTTGTGCTGATAATTTGATAATTTAAAAAAATCAAATAAAATCTGAAGTCTAGGAGAATAAACAGTTCATTTTACAAGATTGGAAGGGAATTTTCTAACACAGAGGAGGGAGCTCTGGACTCCAGTATATCATATTTACCTCCAGTTCAGTGAGCTGGAGGAAAAGCCATCCCACCCGCCAATGGAGTGAGGTTCATTAATTTTGATCTTTGGAAGAGGAATATTGTCTTATCTTTCTTTTCCATTTGTTCCCCACACACACACTTCACTGCCTTAAAAGAGAAGCCATCAAGCAACACGGAAGTTCCCTGCTTAGACATTTGATTGGACCTGCTTGTTATAGGCCATGTTATGGGAGTTAAACTATGGCCCATGTTGTGGGTGACAGAGGGTTGTAGAGATATGAGCCCTAGGGGGAACTGAGAGGAAGACTGGTTCAGTCCTTAGGGTGCCAGCTTGGGACTCAGGAGCCCCAAGTTTAATTCTGTGCTCTACTATAGACTTACTGTGTGACCTTGGGCAAGTTGCTTAGCCTCTCTGTCCCTCAGCACTTCCCTACCTCACAGGGGTGTTGAGGATAAATATGTAACCCACACATCTCCCGGGAGTGGTGTTCTGTCCCCTCTAGTGGCACTGAGACCAGTTAGAGATTAATGAGTCTGCTACCGCCTTAGCTAAGAGCCATGTGCTTTTTGGCTCATGCAGTGGAGGCTCGTGCATTGAGTTCCACAGGTTCCCAGGTTCCATCCCGCTTGCTGACGCGTGGGGTCTTCAGCATTACAAGTGGGGGCTCGTCTGGGATATCAACTGGGAAGTCTCTGAAGTTCGGGACGCGCTTCCTCAACTAGGGGAAGTATGTAACCCACACACCTCCTGGGTGTGGTGTTGTGTCCTCTCCAGTAGCACTGAGACCACTTAGAGATTAATGAGTCTGCTACAGCCTTACCTAAGAGCCATGTGGCTTTTAGCTCATGCAGTAGAGGCTCATGCATTTAGCTCCAGAGGTCCCAGGTTCAATCCTGCTCTCCAACAACTGGGGTCTCTCAGTGTTACAAATATATTCAAGATTGTGAGGTGCTCAGATATGACAATAATGGGGGCCATATAAGTACCATAGATAGACGGGGGAATCCTGACTAATTTCTGAATTCCTTCTGAGGCTACAGAGGAGTGTACATGGCAGCAGCCCCAATACCCTCTTGAAACAGGTGCTTGTCTCTTGTCTAAAAGCCCTTTGGAATTTAATAAGGCTGAAATATTATTTTTTTTCTAGTGTCATTCAGTTGCACAATCCAAGCAGCGGCTGGCCAAAAGTGCCCACTCACGTAGCTGGGAGCAGCTTACATGCCAGAGGCTGTGTGTGAACATCCTGGGAGTGAGGGTTCTCACAGAAAAGCAAGGTAAGGCTGGCTCCCTGAGTCGAGGATTGGAGTGACCTAGCAGATTACTGGTCCAGATAATACTGGAGGAACGTCACACATGTTCTGACCATCTCCCATTGGTCCACGTTGCCTCTGAAGCAAGGATGCTTCTGCTGTTTTAGCCCATCAAGCAGTCTATGCCAATAACATCAGGAATTTCAGTTAATTCCAAAGCTGACCAAACTTGGAATTAATAGGAAGACAAAACAAGATAGATCCTAGAAATAGTGACAACCCCAAGACAGAGCCTCCTTACTTGATCTTCCTCCATCATGTGGTTGGCCAGTAACTCTCATCTATAAATTCTGCTGACATATTTGACTCTGGTTTTGAGGAGGTGAGTACCCAGCCTCCCACCCTTTTGCTAGGGATAAAATGGGATCTTCCCTTCCCACCAGCTTTAAACACCTCATTCAGTACTTTGTTTTCAGTAGATGCCTGGGTCTGGTCAAAGGCATCAGCAAGAGATGCCATCTCATCCACAGACTTTACATCTTTGTTCCATAGACACTGCTTTACATCCACCTTACATATGCCTAGGAAATGCTCTTGAGCCACAAGATCAAACATTCCCTCAAAGCTTGTAACACCTTTGCCCCTCACCTATTTTCCTATCAAATCTTTCATTTTGTTCACATATTCCCCATTACTCATACCAGTATCCCTCTTAAGATTCCTAAATTTAACTCTATATATTTCAGGGGTAATCTGAAAACTTCGCAAAACAGTATCTCTAAATTTACCATAGTCTAAAGTATCTTCAATTGGCATTCCACTGAATACATTTCAAGCTTTACCAGTTAATTTCACAATCAGGGTAGGAACTCTCTTATCATCAGGGATTTCATGTATTACCCCAGCCTTTCAAAGATAGTCATATATTCAGCAATATCATCCCCCTCACTGTATACAGGACATAAGTGTTCCCACTTGTGGATTTTTGGAGTGATGGGAGTCATTGTGGTCAGGGGGTTCTGGTTCTGCTTCTCTAGAAGGTCCCGTTGGTGTTTTCACCCTCTCTTTCTTCCCATTCTCTTTCTCTTTCTTCCTGCTCTCTCTCTCTCTCTCTTTCTTTCTCTCTCTTTTTCTTCCATGGACCTT
Organism: Dermochelys coriacea; assembly: GCF_009764565.3. Taxonomy (NCBI): domain Eukaryota; kingdom Metazoa; phylum Chordata; order Testudines; family Dermochelyidae; genus Dermochelys; species Dermochelys coriacea. The sequence continues at coordinate 11,929,882 of NC_050069.1, forward strand.
CTGTGTGCAGCCTCTTCCCTGGCTGCCTCTGTCTCCATAGTTTCCCTGGCCACAGCTGCTTCTTTGAGCCTTATTTCTGCCTGCCACATTTGAAACTTGTGGTTCTTTTCCTTCTCTGCTGCTTCCAGTCTGGCCAGCTGTAGTTTTGTAGCTGCCTCACTGGTAGTCATTTTTTCTGCTTTCTTGTGCTTATTTTCCTCATCCAAAATAAACAAACAGAAAATAATGAAACTGTGACCTCCTCCTGACTGTTCTTAGCCACTGCACTTAGGACTCACTTAAAATCACAAATATCACTCCTTAAAGTGTGATCTCCACTTGGAGTAGCAAGCTGCACATACACCCTGCTTGCTGCACCACTGTGACATTCCCCTGGTGTTATCTGGATTGGAAATCTCCAATCTTTGACTCGGTGAACCAGCCTTACCCTGCTGTGCTGTGAGAACCCCCACTCCTGGGATGTTCACACACAGCCTCTAGCACGTAAGCTGCTCCCAGCTACATGAGTGAGCACTCTTGTCCGAGCCGCTGCTTGGATTGTGCAACTGAATGACACTAGCCAATATCTCTGGTCCCAGAAACAACCCTAGGAACCTCCGTTTTGCAGTGTCCAGTTATGCCTGCTGGATGCTGCAAGTTTATGTGAGTTCGTCAATTTAACAAAGAAATTGATATGCACCAGACTTATTATCCCAAGGGGAGTCTCTGACCCGCTTCAAACCAACATTTTAAGTGATTATAAGTCAAAGCACAACAAACAATATTTGGTCAAATGAAATAAAAGCAAAACACATTCTAAGCTGATCTTAACACTTTCAGTGCCCTTAAAAACTTAGATGCTTCTCACCACAGGCTGGCTGGTTGCCCTTCAGCCAGGCTCTCCCCTTTGATCAGTGCTTCAGGCGCTTGATGGTGATGTCTGCAGATAGAGGTGGAAAAGAGAGGAAGGGCATGGCAAACATCTCTCCCTTTTATCATGTTCTTTCTTCCCTCTTTGCTCCCCACCTCCCCCTTCAGGGTCAGGTGAGCCTTACCTCATTGTAGTCCCAAACTGACCAAAGGAAGGGGGGTGACTCACTCGAGAGTCCAACAGATCCTTGTTGATGCCTAGGCCAGTGTCCTTTGTTCCTGTGAGGCTGGGCTGGGTTTGTCCCTTACATGCCCTGATGTCGTGTTAACTGCTCCTCTCCTCTTGAAGAGTTTTTGCCTGGGCTTGTTTTAAGCCATGAGGATACATTTTCAGTTGCATAACTATATTCATGAAATTACAACCTATAACCTTACTATAAACTTACTATAACAACAATGCTCAGTGCATCATGAGTCTTCTGAAGACACCCGACATGACAAACTTTGCATTTGGTACCACAATCATATTATAAGGATGAACATGGGGGTATAGGGTGTTCCCCCAAGATATAGAATGTCGCACCATGACAGTCAGATGTCATCCTAAAGTGGAGAAGAGCTGAGGACCATAGGCTACTGAACTTGTCTGTGTCCAGTATCCTGCCTGCAGCGGGTGAATAAAATGACTATTGGTGAGACTGAAGTTAATGTTGCTTTTCTATTCTTCTGCTCTTGTGCATTCATCAGAAGAACATCGAGGAATAATTTTAACAACTGTTGACCTAAAAGCCAAGAGTGGATTGATTTTTGTCTTCCCAAAGGTAAGACTCCTGGTACCAGAAAGTGACAATTCAAGCAATGGTTTTCTTCTGTAAAACTCCCCTGAATGTGAAAGAAATAAAAGATAGCTTTCCAAAAAGATAAGTCATTAAAAAGATTATCAGGCCAGAAAGGACCATTGTCATCACCTAGTTTGACCTCCTGTATAACACAGGACATAGAACTTTCCTGAATTAATTACTGTTTGAACCAAGCATATCTTTTAGGACAGCATATCTTCTAGGACAGCATTTAATTTGATTTAAAAATTGTCAGTGATGGAGAATCCACCACAACCCTTTGTAAGTTGTGCCAGTGATTCATTACCCTCCCTGTTAAATTTTTTGACTTTTATATTCCAAGCTTTGTCAATTTCCTCTATTTGTTTTTTCTTGTGTATTTAAAAAATATGTTTTAAATGATTTCTGTGAAGTGGTTGCTAAGGGAAAAGTTAGTCAGATTCCTTTTTCACTAATCACAATTCCTTAATGTTTTAACAGTGAAAAGAGGGTTTTAGTGACTTTCTTATGCCTGAATGCACTAGCCGATCTCAACGGAGGATGAACAAACCTTGAACATATGAACTGGGGTTGCAAATGAGTGCAAGTACTGCTGTTTTTTCCAGGGTGAAATTTGTTCACTTCTTGCCCCACCCACATGATGGAAATCAGTGGAAAAGGTGTAATTTTGCTTGTGATCCAACGTAGTTAATTCTCAATAAGAGCTTCACAGAGCTGTAGATTGAACTGTTTTCTTAATGGACTCCCAATGACCCCTCCTTTCATAAAATTGAAGCTACTTTGAGTGGAGACCTGTCAAGCTGTCCTTCTTTATTCAGGAACTAAGATCCAGGATTGTCTCTCATTACTGTCTGCGGTGTGTGAACTGACACTTTAATTACAGAGCAGCCATAACCACTAGGTAACCTAGACAGGAAAGGCCAGTTCATTGATCCTGTGATAATAGTGACAAACCTTATATAAGAACATCTCAAACAGAGCTTTCATCCCAAAGCCTTTGTGAACTGTTCTCACAGTCCTGTGAAACTCATGCAGCCTGGCAGAAATCCCTTTCAGGACAAGAGGAATTTTAAAGCTCTGGACTGGATAACTGCAAAGATGTAAGATAAAGATAGCTTTGATGAACTGAAGGGAATGTAAAATAACAGTATGGAAAAAGCCTATGGTATCATGGAAATCATCTAATGCATTTTGGATGCTATCATGATCTAAGTAATAGGCCATTGCTAAGAAATTAGCTCTGGAATACCACAATACTGGATTTAGAGGTTCTTAAGTAGAATTTGAGTAGCACAGGGTGTAATATGCAAAGTAACTAAAACAAGTGTAATGAACACATTGGCGCACTATTGCCCTCTGACCCTCAAAGTGAGCTGTCGGGGAAAAATTAGGCCATGGGTCATCTTCAGGGATAAGGACGCTATTCATTAATTAGCTCATAGATGGCTCCAGGGTGTCTAGGGAAGAGGAAAAGAAAATGTCATTCAGGGGGCTGAGGAAGAAAGCCAGAAGCCTGTGTGGGAAGGGCAGCAGAAGACAGGCAGGAGCAGCAGCCTGGGAGCTGGCCGTGGAAGGAAAGCCAAGGAGAAGGCAGTCTGGAGGATAAGAGTCAAGCAGGGGGCCAGCAGGGGGGGGCAGGGTGTGTCTCACAAAAGCAGGAGGCGGCCTAGGGAAGCCTGCAGGCATGGGGTGAAAATATTGGTTGGCAGGGGGCTAAGTGACCAGGCTCCCAGCTCTGTGGGGAAGGGCTCGCTAGGTCTGTAGGATGGGCAGGTCCCACTCCCCAGCCCCGGTACATGGGTGGCAGGAGTCCACTCTATTGGGTTGGTTTCACTGTGCAGTCTTCATCCTGGCCTGGTGTGTAAGGCAGGTCAGGGTGTGTGTGTGGGGGGTGTTGGATAGCGAGCCCACCCCGCTCCTATATGGGGCAGAGGTGGCTCTATCCCACAGGGCTGTGGTCTGTTGGCTCTCATTGCTAGCCCACTATAGTGTGATGCATGTCTGTGTGTAGGTGGGATTCATCCCAAATGCCCCCCTCCCCTTTTCCTGGCCCTGGCCCTGGCCCTGGCCCTTGTCCTGCTAGAGGCAAGGCTTTGTCTGCCCCATGCCCCCAGGGGGCAGTTGGTAAGGTGGTACGTAGATAGGGGGTGTCTGAGACCCCTCCGGCCCTAGATGCCTTTGCCTGCCCTCAGGAGCAAAGAGCTAGCGTCCCTCCAATGGTCTAAAAGGGGCAGTAACCTGAAATCAGCTGTGTCAGCCATGTTGCCCCAGACATAGGAGATGAGCCTGGGGAAGGGACCAGTCATGTGGTTTGAGTAAGTTAGGCTCATAAAGAAGGGGTGGGGGATCTGTTCATAAAGGTAAAGGGTATGACATATATAAACAGTGACTTTAGGTTGGGGCTGGGAGTCTGATTTCCCCCAAAGGGCAGCAGCATGCAAGTGGTAGAGGAGAATGTAGCTTTGGCTATAAAGGGACAGCAATGCAGAGGCATTTCCTGTGAGACAGAGAACTGAGGCTGAACCCCAGCTAGTTGGACCTGCCAACAGATGCCTAATTGCCTGCAACAGAGGAATGGACTAGCAAGGACACCTCAAGTACGAGGCCTGAGGAGCCTCATGGGGCAAGGATACCCTTGTACCCTCAACTGGACTGGCACCCATAGGCCAAAAATGGAACTACTGTGGCCTCTTTTGTGGTAACTCACCTAGCAATTATGTTGGAGGTATTTGCAGCCTCTCTTTTCTGCCACCACTAGCAGGGGTTCCTTTTGTTTGAGCGGTATGTGATGATGTCCATTGGGCACCTACTACAGCCTGTGGAGGCTAGTGGCTGAAACTCCTACAACATTTGCATCTGAGTAGTGGTACCCCTGACACACTACTGGATATCACTAGAGTCCCACAGCACTCTAGTGACCCAATCAGTGTGGACAATTACGGAAGCTTCCTGTTGGAGAAATACCACCATAACAAAGCATGTCAGACCTGCTCATTATTGTTCTGATGCAGGCTACACAGAGCGGGACTCACACAGACCAGAGGCCACCCGGAGAGTTTTGTATGGTGGCCAACAACTGTCATCTTTCATGTAGATGGAGAGACTGTGCTATGAAGAGTTAAGCTTCAGCAGGGAGCTGGAAGTTGCCCACATGCTGCAGGATTCTATGTAGCATCGTACTACATGGACTCTTTCACATATATGCACACAGTTGTACAATTGTACAAGAAAATACAATTGCAGAGACTGAAATGGTGAACACAGCCAGGTTAGATTATGGCAGCATCAGTAATGTGCTGATTACAGCTGAATCAGTCCTTAGTTCTTCTTATCCTGCCTCACTCGTCACTAAAATACATCAGAAACTACAGATCCTCCAACCAGCTGAGGAAGGAGGTGAAACAGGTCAAGATGGATCACAGCATACGAAGACTGATAGCCTCTGCAAGCGTCATCTCCATGTAAAAATGAAGGTAATTGTAATCTACTACATATATACAAATTAAGTATGATCTCTCGCTTCCTGGAAGATTTTATGTACAGCTCCTCAATGGGCAAAGTCAAGGTAATGCCATAGTAACTGGATTAAGGAAACACTTCATAACAGCTCCTTAGAAGCCTAAATGAAGACTTGACTTTTGTGATTTCACACATTATGGCCGTTCTTAACCAGTTAAAATAGAATCACTGCTAGTAGAAGGTCTATTGCATACAGTTGAACTCCATCCAATAGAGGGCAGTGGTGACACATAGTGACACTCTATAGTTATTTACACTCTAGAGATGGGCCTGTATTATATAGAGATTTGGGTTCACATCCAAAATTTGGAGTAGACATTTTGGTTTGGACCCATTTTTAAATAAAGAGAGGCTTTTACAAGGCATTTTAAAAAGGGGGTAGAGCAGGGGAAAGCAAATAAATATTGATGAAAAATAAAATTGAGCATATACTTTTGCATTCATCAGCCTTCCATGTGATGTTTTATGCATTTTAAATTAGCCAGTTTACCAGAGGCCAGGTTAATTTCTAGCACCTGAAAATTCATATATATTTTAAATGCATTTTTAGAAGCAGAAGGTATTCATCTAAGTGTATGATTTGTTCTGCAAATTTTCATTTTAAATTGAAGAATGTCTCATAAATAATGATTAGCAGCCTCAAGAACATTAGGTCAAAGAAATAGGAAAAAATATGAAGGAAAACAAACATATTTGCATACACAGAGAGAGAAGAGAACAACTGGATCCAAAGAACACATTAAGGTAATTTCATGAAAGCCCTTTTGCACTGCTTTCACCCAATGCTGATTGGAAACAACTCCATTCAAAGCCCTGTAGAGCACTGATATTATTTTTGTTTATTTGAAGTTGATGTTTTAAAACATGCCTAGCAGTCTAAGCAGAGACTGGGGTGCTCTTGTGTTCTAATCCCAGGTCTAGCACCAACTCCTTCTCTGGACTTAGGTAAGTCACATACCTAGCTTCAAACTTTTCAAACTTCAAAACTTTGTTTTAGGGAAGGGTGTGAAGAAGATATAGCAGCTCTAGTCTTGTCTGGAGCCCACCAACTCTCTGTCAGCTGGGTTTAGACAGAGGTATAGATGGGAATGGTACTGCCATTTTATTCATCTACTCCTGCTGTAGCAATGGTGACTGGAAAGGAATGCCTTCTTTTAGCTGAAAGCAGAGGGAACATTTAGGAAGGCAGAATAGGGCAGCTAGAGCCTTGACTGTGCTGAAGTTTTGGCCTTTTCAGGGCTGACCATATCTTTCCAGTCTCTGTACACATGTCGCTGACTTAGGCGCTGTTGTTTTGTATTTTGTGGGGAGACAATGTGTTTCCTCCTCCTCCTGCCTAAAATGTTCACTGGAGGTGGATGAGAATTGAATTCTTGATTACTGGCCCCATTTTGAATGAGACGCAGCAGGAAGTGACACTGACTTCATACACTGGGAAGAACCAGACTCACTGTTTACACATTTACACAAACCTCCATCACCTCACCCAGCTCAAATGTTTGTGTCACTGTCCAGTTGTTGGTCCTACAAGAGTGAGCTATACCATACACCTAAAGATTCTTCTTCTGGAGGTAATTCCAGGGTATTGAAATATGCCAGTGGCCATTTATATTTCCTTTTACGCTCAAAGCTATGTGAAATCACTCTGGATTTTCTGACCAGTCTTTGAGTTGGAAATATACTGGGGGCTCTGACCACCCTCCTCGATAGAAGATCCAATGAGTATGGAGGTTCTTGTCTGCTTGTTGAGACAGAAGCATGTTTTTGTCTCTGTTTTTACTTCTAGAGTTCTCTGTCATCAAATCATTCCCCAGCTCTCCCTGTGACAAAATCCAGGTCAATTACTTTAGTCCCCACTTTGTTATCTTCACCTTGGAATGAAAGTCAAGTTGGCAAAGTGTTGAAAGTAGCTTCTCACTGCAGCATTAAGACAAGTGCTCTGGCACTTGGTTTTGGTGCCTGATTGCTTCTTTTCACATCCCCAAGGGTGTAATCAGGCTAGTCATTTCACTGTGTTTCCCCAACGCTGGCTCTGCTAAGGAGGCACCAGAGTTAAAAGCAAAGTATAATGGGCCTTCTGGTCTGTGTTTTCCCAGGCTTACTTATTTTTTCCAGACCATATACTTTCACTCTGAATTATCTATTTCAAATTAAGGGGAAAAAACCCATAAAAATAAGGATCAAAAGTAAAGTTTCCATGAGAGACCACAGAGGGTGTGGTGAGAGTGGCATAGCCAGAACATTTTTGCTCCTTCAGCAATTCACAGCTTGTTAGGATGGCCCATTGGGGCCACTGCAGCTGGCACAACTTAGAGCAGCCCAGAAGCTGTTCTAAGTTCATCCTTGGAACAGGACTGAAGCCCAGTTTACAGCTACTATTGTCCCAAAAGCTTCACTTAAGCTCAGAAAAGCCAGTCCCCAGACTCTGACCCATTATATATGTTGTCCTTTCCCCCTGTGGTGTTGCACTCCATAATGTTTTATGGAAATATGCTTATGAGTGTTAATATGATGTAACTGGAATATGCTTCATGCAAAAGGTCTCTTGTAAGGTATCATTACAAAGCTTATAACCTACTGAATATATTCCTCTTATTTGTATGCATGTATCATCCTTCTATCTGAAGCTAGAAATATGAAATATAACTCTGAGGTCCTATTGTAATTGTGCAAAGTGTAGGCCATTAATGGTGGTTTAGAATCTTGATGGCTCCCATTGACTAGGACAATTGGTTGTAAATGGCTTATTTATCTGCAAGCCTTCCTGTATATGTGCCAGCCACCCCTGGGAGAATGGAGGGGGTTTCACAATGACATGTGACCATGTCACCTGATATTGGAATCCATCTTAAACCTGGTGATTTTCCATTTAGAGGGAAGGGTGGGGACCCAGAGAAGCAAAAGATTCCCACCTTGTCGCAAAGATATAAAAGGGGGTGGAACAGAACAAAGGGAGCTTCAAGTCATGAGAAAACCCCTAGTTTCCACCTAAGATGTCTGCTGGAACTAACAAGGACTGTACCAGGGGAAAGGATTGGGCCCATCTAGGAAGGAGTCTAGTCCGTGAAAGAAGCTTATTGGAACAGCTCTGAGGGTGAGATTTAACTGTAATCAGTTTCTTAATGTATTAGGCTTAGACTTGCGTGTTTTCTTTTATTTTGCTTGGTAACTTACTTTGTTCTTTCTATTATTACTTGGAACCACTTAAATCCTACATTTTATACTTAATGAAATCACTTTTGTTTATTGATAAACCCAGAGTAAGTGATTAATCCCTGGGGGAGCAAATAGCTGTGCATATCTCTCTATCAGATTATAGAGGGTGAACAATTTATGAGTGTAACGCTGTATAAGCTTTATAGAGAGTAAATCGTACTTATTTGGGGTTTGGATCCCATTGGGAACTGGGTGTCTGGGTGCTGGAGGTATGTGGCCTGCTGAGGTAGTTTTTGGTTAAAGTCTGCAGCTTTGGAGGCATGGACCAGACTTGAATCTGTGTTGCAGCAGGCTAGCATGTCTGGCTCAACAAGGCAGGGTTCTGGAATCCCAAGCTGGCAGGGAAAACAAAATTCAGCACATCAGGTGACAGTCCTAAGGGGGTCTCTGTGACCGAACTTGTCACATTCCCTATTTGCATTTTCCCCATCTTCTCTGTAATTTAAAAAGAATCTCATAATACGTATGCCATTACCTAGGTGTAAGGATCATGGCTGTTTCCATGGGTTAACAAGTATCCCAAAGGTACTGTGCCTTGTCGATTTCTGCAATGTATTATATAACAATAGTCATGAAAAGGAGTTCTGTTCTGAATTCTTTGGCCTGAATTTACTTATTATAGAAAGCCCCATCTACACAACCCCCCATCCTGAGAAACATGACTGTCTAATACAACATTTAGTTTTATTGGCTTAAAAGTACAGCGAAATGAAGTAATATTTGTCAAACCAAAAATGTTGATGTATTTAAGCCTGGTTTTGGTTCACAAATTATTTGCAAAGCATTCCAAATTTTTGTGAATATATTTGTCATTTGTAAGCCTTTCCTTAGTAGTTTAAATGAATGATTTCCAGTCTGCGGTTGTTTGGGAACCGTTCATTTCAACTATTCACATTTATCATGTGTGGTAGGCAACATGGCATGTTTCCTGCTTCCTGGTTGGATGACAGACCTTTTTAATAGGAAAATAATGAATGGCACACTTCCACAACAAGTTTGTGAAATGCTTGCTACTCAGAAATATTTCCTGAATAATAAGTAGTTCTCCTATTCACAAGTTATGAAGAATGTGGCCTAACTAATAGCAATAAATTGATTTTAGAGTCAATTTCTCAGAAATATATTCATGAATCTGTTATTTCACTATTCAAACAGCTGTATGTAGTCAAATATTTATAAATTCAAATATGCCCAAAATTAGAAATAGCCGCACTATGATTAATTTCAAACACTTATTCAAACAATGGAATTCCTTTCCACATCCACATAATGGACATGTTAGAATCCTAAAAGTTTTCATTATTGTAATAATGAAAACCACAGGAATTTATAATGCTTACAAGACATACATATAAGTGTTTGCAGGATTGGGGCCTTAAATTGTGAGTATCTTTACTCATGTGAGTAAAGTTAAACACATACGTAATTATTGGCTGGATCAGGCCCTACTTTTTTATGCAGCCTTTCCCAGAAACTGTAACCCAAAATACTGGAATAGATAGTTAAACGTAACCATATTTCATGGCTTTCAAATGTTAATGTTTGGAATTATTGTGGAATGTTCTAATGTGATTTTTCAAAGTTATTCAGATAGGTTGGAAAACTGTTTGAGAATTTCCTTAGTTTTTAAACTTTGCTGGACTATAAAGGTCAAAACTTAACTATTTCTTCAATAAATCATGTGAAAATGTCTGACATTACAATCAGTTAGAGATGGCATGCTGTAACTGGAAATTCCAATTCTCCTCTAAAACATCTTTGATGCATAATCCTTTTTTGGAAGACTGACATATAAACAAATCTTTTTAGACCTTCTGACTTAGAACAAGCATTTCTCTATGGAATTTCCATTGCACAAAATGTTAAGAGGTCTGTAATTTATAGGTGAGGGAGGAAAAGTATTTGTTTATCTGTGTGGTTTATTTGGAGGGGGCGGGGGTGAGGGAGGTAAGGGCTATGAGGCCAGAGGTGCAGAGAAGTAGGTTCTCAAACAAACAGTGACAAGGTTGTGTGAAGAGAATGTTGCTAGATGGAAGAAGAAGCCAGGAAGGGTAGTAGAGACAAGAAAGATAAACTGGAACAAGTCCCCAAAAAAGAATCAGAACTTTATTTTAATCTGATGCAAATGACTTATATGGTTCCCCCATCTACTCTTCAGAAACATAAGCGAATCAACATTTTTCATCGCCTGACATGATCAACTTCACCTTAGATATCTGCTGTGAAAGTTTAATGATCTTCCAGTCTTATCTTTAGGTGCAAAATTATTACAGCAACTACCAGAATCTTTTTTAGCTAGACTTTTAAAGTCATACAGCAGCCCTTTTTATTTGTTATGCTTTGTGGCTTTTGCAAGTAAAGTACACTGTCAGCACTGTTTTGAAGTTATATGTCCTGCACTTTCTTCAATGGCAGTAAATTTTATCTAATCTAATCTATCTATCTATGTAAAATAAGAAATACCCGTGTAAAGGGAGATTCTGATCTGTGCAGCCTTCTTAGAAATACCCCAATTTTAACTTGAGTGGTTCTGAAATATTGCACATTATTTCATTATCCTTGTTTTTAGAACTTTCATGTATACTCTTAATAATATGATAAATTTTTACAGTATATAAAACATTTCAGCCTGAAGGATCTCAAAGCTGTTACAAACTACATATCTCTTTCATTCTTCGTGTCTACACAGATGTCATTTCACGCACCAGAAGATGCAGCCACCTCTGGGGACAAATGCGGTGTCCACTTAACTGCTCACAATGACGCCATGGAGCAGCTTAGGATAGGAAGTGAACAATACCATATCCACTCAAAAGTATAGAAAACATTTTGGCTAGGCAGAATGTGGTTAACTACATTGACATTTATCCAGGTTACTAGGACTACACTTGGAAAAAGCATCATGGAATTTTTAATAACAGTTGATCAGGCCCTTGGTTTCAGTGTCAGGCAAAAGATGGCATCTCTCACATGTGGTGTTGCACTGCTTTATTAATGACTCAGACAGAGTTTATCTACTGATCCACCATCACCACACTTAGTTTTCCCTGGAGATTTCCCATTCAGTATCTGAGTAGGCCCAAACCTGCTTAGTTTCTGAAATTCCAGAAGATGAACAGCTAATTTTAAATATTCCTGATCCCAGACAGTGAAGGTGTCATGTCTCAGTCAGTTTCAGCTTACCCAGCCTGTATACAGAAGCTGTTCTAAGAATATATATTTTTCAGATATACCAGCTGTGTAACTCCCCTGAGAGCCAATGCCCAGTGTCCTTCCATTAATCAGCTGATGTTGTGAGGTGGTCAGCCACAGCCCTAGCTTCCCCAAACCTTGAAAATGGAACCAGTGTCTGCCACTTTAAGTTACATCCTGAAGCCCAACCTTCTATGTTGCAACTTGATGATATACTCCAGTGCTTGGAGACCAATTCACACTGCAACATTTTGGTAGTACCACATGGCAGTGGAGAATCCGGCATGGTGGAACTTCACACCACCATCCCCTATTCCTTCTCATCCCCTGACATGACTTCTTCCTTCCCTACTCCTTACTTTCTTCACACTAGGTGGCAAAGTTAAGATTCCCCATATACAGGGAGCAAAGTGAACCTGAGAATTCATCTGCAAGTGTTTATGCACTAAATTCCATCCTTTGTTTCGGGGCTGAAATATCAAGAAATAATATGATCTGTGAATTATAATAAACTTTGGAGGATCAACTGGAATCTGAGCAAGAGGAGACCAAATAAGTTTAGGGATACAGGAGATATAGCCTGTCCCTTCCGGGATGCTGGGATGAATCTATTCTGAGTTAGGAAAGCCTAACCATCATTACCATCAAATGGCTGTTCAATAGTCAGTGCAAAATGAGTATCATGGTCTGTCCAGTTCCAATGGACATTAAAAAACTGATCCCACAGTGAAGTAGATTCAGCAGAGAGGCCAAAGACTGAAAAGGCAAGGAGGCTGAATTACTGTCACGCGTACAGGAGAGCCTTCTCTGCAAGTCATATGGAAGAAGTTTGCCCTGCTTCATTGTGTCCTGTGGATAAATAGTTTCCAGGGGTCATAACCTGGAACTTTTCATTCATACATCAATTCCCTTAAAATTTTAAAAATATCTTAGGACCTTAGCTTTAATAAACTTGAACAAAGGCAAGCCATGCAATACGTTCACTGTTTTCTTCAGAATGCTGCTACAAAAGGGATATGTCTTTTTTCATTGTGAATAGAGCCATAGTCCTGTGCGAGCAAGCATGATTCATCAGGGATGTAATTCAATTCTTTCTTTCATGGCTGGCTGATAAAAGGGCACATGATTATTTATATAACTGCATAGCAGAAGGGTGGTTCAGAAGGGTTTTGGTACCTTGTTTGCTGGATTTTCACTCTCTCTGCTCCAGCAACAGCAACATAAAAGATCAAACTTAAAACCGGTAGCTGAATTTACAGGGCAGATCCAAGTAATAATTTGGATTGCCTGAGTAAACGTGACAGGGCCTGAGCCTATAAGCAGCATGGCTGCAGGTGTCACTGGTTAAATAATCCAGGGTCTTGAGCAGCTACAGCATTTGACAAGGGCCAGTGTTCTACCCTCGTGTTGTCCTTCGTGCCGCTCTAGGAGTTTGCGTGGCTTTTAGTCCATGTTGGTGGCTTTGATCTCCACTTACAGCACAAACACACAGGTGCGGGGATGGGAAAACTTTCACTGTAAAATGCTGAATTTATCAGCCTGGTAAATACTGTTCATTCCAACTGCTATGATTAGAAATATGCAGCAGGGATTCGGGGAGCATTATTTTGAAAAGCGTTGAGTGTTGTTTAGATTTTTTTAAGGTAGAGAATGGTTCAATAATTACATCACAGAATAAACTACACATTAATTACAAACAAACCACACCATGCAGCTAACAAGGCGGGTGCTTAATGAACGGTGATGTTCAATCATTTGCTTTTGTTTGCATCTCATTCCCCATCTCTCGTCTGATTGTTTGTTGAGACTATAAGCTCCTCCAGGCAAGGATCTTGACTCTTTGTCTGTGAAATGTGTTGCACACTTTGCATAAATAATAACTGGCCTGATTTTCATCCCCAATGGAAGAGGAGACTCAATCCCACAATTTAGTAATAGATAAATTATAATATAGTAGCCTTCATCAAAGGGAGTCAAAACACTTTACACTCATTAATTCAATCTCACATCCACCTTGTGTGAGTTTGGTGGATACTGTTTGCACAATACGTCCAGTGTTAGAGATACATACGGATGGTTTAATGGGAGCACAGAGAAAGTGAGCCAGAATTACCTAATGCTGAATGCACATCATGTGTACTTGATTTGCAAACAGAGTTATCTGTATGACCAGGGCAATTGCATGTGCAACAGAGCTTGGAGATATAATTGATCATTGGCACAAATATTATTATTTTATTATTTGCATTCCCATTGTGCCTAGGAGCCCGAGTCATGGACCAGGATCCATTGTGCTCAACTCTGTACAAACACACCACAAAAAGATGGCAGTCGCAGTGACTGTGCATGGCCTAATTAGGCATACAAATATGTGCACAGTACTGAATGTCTAGCTGCGAATACCCTGCCCAACTGGAAACATCAAGTCTGCGGCAGACGTACAAGCAAAACCCAGGTGTTCTTGCTTCCAGTCTTTTGCTCTCACCACTTTTACCCACTCATCCTTGGTATCATTGCACAAAAGAGGAAGGCTTTACACATTTTTAAATGGATAAAAATGATTATTAAACATTTAAAAATATTGAATCCATACCATAAAGACATGTGTGTGAGAGAGTATTTGAAATGTAAATCTGACCCCAAATTTTATATGTTAAAAAAAAAACATTTCAGCCACATGTTATTTGTATAAAAATGGAAATGTTGGGAAAGTACTAAACGTTTAAGGGCGAAGTGAATGAGTCTCAGTTAGGGCTAACTTGGTTCTCTGCTCCTAAGTCCACATTAGGAAGATCTGAATTGTGGAGGAAAGACAAAGGCCTATTTGTATCTTGTTTGACTTGATACTTATAATGAGTGGACTCCATTTCTAGACAACAAATCAGACTTTTAAACAGTGCACTTTCTGTTAAATGGGTACTTCTATGTTATTAGCAATGGGCTTTGGCCATTCAAGATAACAAGGCTGAAGTAACCATATATCATACTTCAGGGCATATGGTAATGATTCTATTCCACTCACCTAGTCAATGTATTATATTGCACAAGTTGTTTGGGTGCATTATGAAAGCATTTCATCTTCTATGACACAGCAACTGTTGGCCAAGCATGTTAGTAGATTAGGTGGAGCACTGCTCTGCTTCACTAGGACAAACCCTGATGCATGCATGATTTCAACTAGAGCTACTAGCAGTCACACCCTGTTATTACCATGCAGCTGGGAGGCAGGAGGGAGAGTGGTAATGTAGAAATCACATATCTTCATCTGATAGTAAAAGAACCCCCAGACTGATTAGCTGGTAAAGCAAGAAATAAAACATTTTTCTATATCAACTAGTAAATCCACTTCCAGGTAGCTTTTTCATCATTTTGCTTATGTAGGTGGGTGAATGTGTCCGTGCTTGCTGTTTTGCTCTTACTACATTGTCAGTGTGAGTTTCTGTGTACCTTTTTTTTTATTGGTGTAGGACTACAATGATCACTGTTTTTTATTTCTTTTTTGGAAACCAAATCTCCAGAACTATTTCTGGCACTTTTTTTGTCTTTTCCCCCATAAAATAACTTCTGTTGACAGGTTTCTAAGCCTACCTTCTCTTATGTGCATAAAACATAGGGAAGGGGCTTGGTATATTTTTTTGTTGGACTTATAGAAGATGTACAGAGAGCAAATTCCAGATGAGTGTAGCACAGCTCTTGCCAACACAGAAGGTTGACCTTGGCGTACGTGGCAGAGGAAATGCCTTTGTGAACAGCATGATAGTTATCTTTAAGGTTGGGTTCAATCCCCAGGTTTTTCAAGAAGCATCAGCAAGTCTTTAGGTTACAGGTATTTTATTTGTAGGTAAACAGGTCTTGTCACATATGAAAAGTGACCATACATCACAGTTTTACTGGTAGAGTCCTGGTTTTATATATGTGCTGAGAACTTCTTTTGGGATACCTGAAATGTCCCAAAGTTTAATTTAATCAGTCAAAATGGTAGGATTCTTTGTAACCATGAGACATTTGTTGAAGAATTATTGGTACACCAAGTAGAATTAGCTATGTGTTTAATGGGAATAAACAGGCCAGTGGGATGACAAAGGTCTGGAGTGAAAAGTTGAAAGAATACTATCAAAACTATTCTTTTGTTCAAAGTGAACATGAATAATGTTTAGTGTTTAGTGTAAAACTCATTCAGAACACTAACTTACCAGAAAAAACCCTTCTCGCTGAGAAATGTGAACATGCTGCTGTTGAGCCAGAAGCTGGCAATAGTGACATTTTTGTGAAAAATTCTCCCATTTTTTGACTCACTCTTGTGACAGGTGACTTGCTGAGAAGATAAGGGGGTGGCCAGTGCAAAGATTAACAAACACTTTCGTGAGAACATTCAGGAAAGAGTCACAGCTGTTTTAATTAACCATGCCAGCCCACAGCTCAGTCTTAGTCAAAATTATGATGGCAGTGGAAAGTGATCAGTCTCTCCTTTGTACCATGTCCAGCTAGAAAAGAAAATAGGGACACTCCCTTAAAGTACATTTAGACCCATAAACACTGTTTTATGAAATGTGGAGT
Source organism: Dermochelys coriacea (assembly GCF_009764565.3). NCBI lineage: Eukaryota > Metazoa > Chordata > Testudines > Dermochelyidae > Dermochelys > Dermochelys coriacea. The sequence continues at coordinate 11,946,054 of NC_050069.1, forward strand.
TAATCTCTGAGATTCTCCACTTTAAATTATGGAGGCAAATATTGTGGCTGGATATTTTTAAAAAAAGCACTGGATTTTTTATGACCATTCATCTCCAGACAGGAATGCTTAGTGAACTCCCAGAGTAGAGTGCCCTGGGTCACAAAGTCAAACAAAGTCAAGTGAGCTGTAGCTCATGAAAGCTTATGCTCAAATAAATTTGTTAGTCTCTAAGGTGCCACAAGTCCTCCTTTTCTTTTTTGCAAATACAGACTAACACGGCTGCTACTGTGAAACTAAGCATTGTATCGATCCTCCTGCCTTGAGCTTTGTAGCCCAATTTTTGCTCATGTCAAGATGTAGATGAGCTTTCAAAGAAGAGCAGTTTAAGAAAATAATTAGATGGAAGGCTCAATTTCAAGCCTTTGCAAAGGGCTACAAACCTGTAAGGTATTTAAAACCAGCTTTGCAGTGCAGAGGCCTCAGTAATTTCCCCACAGCTTATTCTTAATGCCTACAAATAAAACCTTTACACAAATTCCAAATTGCTACTCCTGAAAGTGAAATATTAATTCTAATGAAGCTTGTTTCTGGGCAAGCACCTTCGACCAGCCAGTCATTTATTTGTTTGAAATCTTAGACTATAGAAACACTGTACTAAAATAAACATGGACATTATATTACAATGAAAGCTAAAGCTTCCTCCCATTCCTGAGCTGGAAATGTTGCCATACAAATACAATGCTTTCTGATAAGGCACATTTCATAATGTTCAATTACATGTGTAAAATGAAGACTTAAGGGATTTTCTGACCTATCTTTTTATTCAGTGCAGAGAGATTGACAGCTCAGATGTGTGTGGGATTAGAAGAAGGTTTTCATGGAATAGTTGCCTTAATTGGTCCAAATGGGTTTGGTGATGGGACACCAAGCTTTTCCCTACATCTAGCCCAAGGTGGTACTGGCTAGTTTTGTTACTGTCTCTTGGTAGCTCCTATGTGAAATGTCTTTAGTCAGCTCATTTTGGATCCCAGTAGGTAAGTGTTTAGCACCATGGCCACAACTGGCACTAACTGGCTCCCTTGTTCACATCACATCAGAGGCCAAGGAAGGACTGGACTTGGAGGCTGAACTGTTCTCACCCCTAGTGGTGGTCTCTCCGGGGCAGATATTGGGTAGTTTGGAAGGGCCATATCAAGAAGCTTGTACTACCATTGGAAATTTACATTTCTTGTTCTCCCCTTTTCCTCCAGGGACCGTCATGGCTCTGGCTCCTTCTACTCATCTGTTTTTGTCTGTTGTTGCACCTGCAAACGTTCATAGCTTTGAGCACCCACGGGTCTGCATCTGCCACAGCCATCTTCATGATTCATTCCAAGCTACCATTGAGCACCCTCCGTGGCCTGATCTGCAAGGCTCCAGTCATCCTTCCTCTTCCAATTTTGTGACAGCTATGAGAGATTGGCTTGTAGGTTTGAGGGGTTGTTACTGTCACATATCTGGTCAGCCTCCCTGCTGTGCGGGGAATACTGCTTTTGGATCCCCAGGTTTTTTAGGCTTCTCTGGGTCTGAGAAGACTGCAGCCCTGGTTCTTCTCTTGCACATTTCCCGGGCACCATCTCTTTCTGTTGCCCCTTTACAGAAATGAAGCCCCTCAGCCCTTCTGCCATAGGTCTCCAGGTCCAGTGCTAACTCCCAACCTACCTCATTAACTTAAACACACTGGGATTCTCCCAGAATCCCACCAAAGATATGAGCCTACTGGGTTTCAGTTTAACACTTTCAGGAGGCATATGCTAGTTATGACATAACAGATACTTTGTACAGATAAAGCATAGGAGCATATCAGTAATTTAGCAAATAACAATGCAATGCCCCTGTCAAGGTTCCTTCTCCACTCTGAACTCTAGGGTACAGATGTGGGAACCTGCATGACAGACCTCCTAAGCTTATTCTTACCAGCTTAGGTTAAAAACTTCCCCAAGGTACAAACTTTGCCTTGTCCTTGGACCTTATGCTGCCACCACCAAGCGTGTTAAACAAAGAACAGGGAAAGAGCCCACTTGGAGATGTCTTCCCCCAAAATATCCCTCCAAGCCCTACACCCCCTTTCCTGGGGAAGGCTTGATAAAAATCGTCACCAATTGGTACAGGTGAACACAGACTCAAACCCTTGGATCTTAAGAACAATGAAAAAGCAATCAGGTTCTTAAAAGAAGAATTTTAATTAAAGAGTAGGTAAAAGAATCACGTCTGTAAAATCAGGATGGTAAATATCTTACAGGGCAATCAGATTCAAAACACAGAGAACCCCTCTAGGTAAAACCTTAAGTTACAAAAAGACACAAAAACAGGAATATACATTCCATTCAGCGCAGCGTATTTTACCAGCCATTAAACAAAAGGAAATCTAACACATTTCTAGCTAGATTACTTACTAACTTCACAGAAGTTCTTAGTCTGCATTCCTAATCTGTTCCCGGCAAAAGCATCACACAGACAGTGTTCCCCCCCTCCAGATTTGAAAGTATCTTGTCTCCTCATTGGTCATTTTGGTCAGGTGCCAGCGAGGTTATCTTAGCTTCTTAACCCTTTACAGGTGAAAGGGTTTTGCCTCTGGCCAGGAGGGATTTTATAGCACTGTATACAGACAGGTGGTTACCCTTCCCTTTATTTTTATGATAGCCCCTCACTAGCTCACCTTCCCTTGGGAGTCCATAGGGTCCATCTGTGTTGAGGTAAGAAGGATTCCCCTTGCCTCATCAGACTTCTGTGAGCCTGAGCTAGTAAACAGTGGCTTGGGGTGGAGCAAATAGATCAGCTCCTGCCCTTTCATAACCTTCCAGCCCCACCATTTGGTAACTTCCTGATTGGCCTCCTAAGGTGACCAGAGGGTCCTAGCCGGTGACCTCTCCCTGATAAACCAGTTCTCCTGGTTGGGAACCTGTCTAATGTTTACAGTGGTTCTATTTCAATGGGAGAGCCCTTTAAGTTGTTGACTCGCTTTAAAAAAACCCTATTTATTAAGGCAACGTTACAATAAAATGTTAAAACACTACATCATACATCGTTTATTACATATTCAGGGTCAGTTTAATATTCAAAGAACCTGGTTAAAGATTCTTGTTGCCTGGGAGCCCTCCTCCATTGAGTACTCTAAAAGGGGTGACCAAATTTCTAAATACCCATCCTCTTTTTTTGTGCTTCTCTTATGTATGTACTTGGTGCAAAAGCTTTTCCTTTACAAGGATAGTCCATATTTTGCTCTACCAAAATTCCATAAGAGAAGTTATGATTTTCCAATAATATGCAACACTAAATCTAACAATGAAAAAGAAATTAAGTTTTCATTCTGTTCAAAATGTACACCTTGTACTGGAACATTAAGAAAGGTCAGGGTATCTCTAGTAATCTGGCATTTTGTCATAAAATGAATTTCTCTAATTTCCTCTCAAAACAGTCTAGTTCCTGGACACAACCACCAAATGTGTATGTATGTTTCTTTTTCCTCACAATCCCTCCAGCACAGCACTTCCCTTGTAGAAAAATGATGATGGCGCTTAACTGGAGTCAAATGCCATCTCTACAATAATTTGTAAAAAAATTCTTTGCCCTACTCAAAGTGAAAAATGTATATCTCCTTTCCCATATAGAGGCCCACTCAATCAGATTGATTTCTGTGCCCAAATCCCTCTTCCATCTTTTCATCTGGGTTGTTTTCTTAACATTTTTTTATGTCAAAATTGTATATATTTTAATAATTAAACCTTTTGTTCCAGCTTGTTCCTGGCTCAACTCCTTCAATGTTGTTAAAGGTCTAGATACAGCTGCCTTGTATTCAGATTTCAAAATAAAATATTTGACTTGTAAATATGGGATCATCATACATTGCCAACTACATGTTTAGGTTGAGGTTAATATTCAATAATATTCATATGCTTTACATTCTTACATATCTCTTGGTATGATTTCAAATCAAGACCAACCAACACCTGTCCAAACTGAGTAAATCTCAGCTTTTCCCCACAATGTTGTCCCTTTGTCTTTGGACTTTCAGTTCGGCGTGGAGGCAAACACAATAAAGGAAGCAAAGTGTTGCACCGTCAAAATGATGTTTACAGCTCAGAAAAGATACATACAGAGACTTCATAATCTGACACAGAATTCATAAATTCTAGAGACAGATCTCTCAAAGAGTCACAGTTGGGTATAGTTGATGTGTATTTATTTAATAGAAAATAAAGTCTATCTATAAAATCGTTGCATCTATTTTGATGAACTTCTCTCCCACTCTTCATATATGAGTTTGTCTTCTTACTTTGCAAACTGCTTGGGACAATGACTCTGTGTGTGTGTGTGTGTGTGTGTGTGTGTGTGAAAGAGAGAGAGAGAGTTTTTTAGGCCAGTGGCAATGCTATTGCTTGGAATTCAGGGGCTAAGTGGCTAGGACAGCTATCTGGCTTTTGTAGGGTTGCCAACTTTCTACTCGCAGAAAACTGAACACCCTTGCCCTGCCTACTAACCCGCCCTCCTCCAAGGGCCTTCCTCTGCCCCACCCCTTCTATGAGGCCCCACCCCCATTCATTCAATCCCCCCCCCATCACTCACTCTCCCCACCCTCACTCACTTGCTCATTTTCTCTGGGTTGGCTCAGGAGGGCGGGGTGTGTGTGTGAGGGCTCTGGGTAGGGGTGCAGACTCTGGAGTGGGGCTGGGGATGAGTGGTTTGGGGTGTAGGAGGGTGCTCTGTGCTGGAACCAAAGGGTTTGGAGGGCAAGAGAGGGATCAGGGCTGGGGCATGGGAGGGGGTCAGGAATGCAGGCTCTGGGTTGCGTTTACCTCAAGTAGCTCCCGGAAGCAGGAGCATGTCCCACCTCTGGCTCCTACACAGAGACATGGCCAGAAGGCTCTCTGCGCTGCCCCATCCACAGGTGCTGGCCCCGCAGCTCCCATTGGCTGGGAACCACGGCCAATGGGAACTACAGAGCCGGTGCATGGGGCCAGGGCAGAGTGTGAAGCCCCCTAGCTGCCCCTATGCGGATTAGCCAGAGTGGAGACATGCTGCTGCTTTCAGGGGCTGTGCATAGCCACAGCAGGCAGGAAGCCTGCTTAGCCCCGCTGCATCGCCAACTGGACTTTTAACGGCCCAGTCAGCAGTGCTGACCGGAGCCACCAGGGTCCCTTTTCAACCCAGTGTTCTCATTGAAAACGGTATACCTGGCAACCCTAGGCTTTCGTGATTAGGACAGATGACAGACTTTTCTAGATCTATAAAGCCAGATTTAGATCTGGTGTAAAACCATTGACTTCAGTGAAGAGGTTTTCCCTTATGGTAGGGTTGAATTTGGCTCATGGAATCTGGGGGAGAATAACTCACTAGCTTTTACCCTCAAAGATGAGGATAAGAAAGTGTTGGATATTGCACTACAGAATAGATTGGAATACATTTACCTCAGTGGAAATAATGCCTAGTTAACAGGAGACAAGTGAGGCCATGTCTACACTTCAGAGACTATACTGGCATAGCTAGGCTGGTATACCCCATAGTGTACGTGCAACCTACGCTGATGAAGGTGCATTTCTTTTGGACACCAGTTCCCTAAGAGGTGGAATCATTCATCCATCAACCTAGCTGCATCTACTCTGGGATTTAGATCAGCATAGCTAAAGTGCTGAAAGGAGTGGAGTTTTGAAACCGATAACTGATGTAGCTATGTTGATCTAAATTTTAAGGATAGACCAGGCCTCAGTCTTGGACGTATTCAGTAGCTGAGATAGCCGCAGGTTGACTGAGCTAAGCCAGTGGGTAGAAGGCTAAGGGAATGAATCAAGGGGTATGTAGTGCTGGGTATTGAGTATAACAGGGATGTCCCGCTTTGAAGGAAGAAATGAGGAAGAAGAGAAAGCCATGGATAGAGACTTGAGGAATTCTGCATTAGAAATAAAAATGGAACTGTGATTTATTTTAGTTCCTGGAGTTTTAGAAAACCCTCAGTAAATATTTAGCATTTAAATTCTCTTTGCACATGATTCCCTTGGCAGTGGAAAGGGGTTGTCCATGACTGTGTGTCTGACTGTGAGTGTGCTGAGGAGTTAAAAGGTGGGTATTTCACCTGAGCCTAAGAAAACAATTTTCTTCTCAAATCCCACCAATGCTGCTGAAAGTTACATAGCTGTGCCGGCCCTAGCTCTCGTTAAATTTGATTTCAGGTAAAGCAGAAGTTGATGCGCTCCTCTGAATTTTCAGAAATGTGTCTAATTGATTTTTGGACCAAGTGATTGACTTTTTTATCAAATATGGTGCAGACTGCAAGTTATTCTTATACACATCTTTGATGCTTTGATGCTTACTCATTCCCACAACTGAGAAATGCGGGCCTGGATAGTTTCCTTTAATATTACCATTTGCTATATTAGAGGCTATTACCATAATACAGAAAATGCACTTAGGGCTGCAATTTGAAATGTCCCCAAACCTGTGCCGACATCAAAGCTTGTGAGACACATGAATGAACAATTTTAAATGCATGCCAAATTGGACTAAAAGAAAAGGGCACGATCAATAGCAAATACCACAGCAAATGAAAACACTGCTTTCTTATGTAAGGAAACACTAATGCTCAGGAAAGATCATTAAAGTGAGCATTGTATTGTGTGGTTAAAGCTTTTCATTTTGTTTTTGTAGAATTTGCTTTTGTGAGTGTAAGTTGTTTCACCGGGCCCTGACCAAAAGGACATTTAAAAACATCCAAAAGATTCCTTCCATACATACTCCTTGCTGGCCTTCCATTGCAGGGGTCATGTTCCTCCTTTGGGAAACATAACCTCTATCCTTTTCCCATCTGGACCTGATCTAAAGCCAATTGAAGTCAGTGGAAAGCCTCCCATTGATATTAATGGGCTTTGGGTCAGACCCTAAAAGCAGCCATTATCTCCTGGCCAAGAGAAGGAGCAGAAAGTCTTCTTCCAGGGCAGATGCCAGTACCAGTGCTGCTGCATGCATTGTCTGGTGGCAGGTGATCATGGAGGAATAGCTGCCTGTACCTGTCTGGGGCTCAGTTCTCCCCATTGCAGGATACAGGTGGCTCCAATTCAAATGCAAATGTCAAATGCTTTGACGGACCTGAGCTCTGCTGGCCAGAGGTATGAAAGACCCAAAGCTCCTGGTCTCTGATACCTCCCTATTGTCTCCAAGTTGATCATTGGGGAGGATTTCTCTTCTCGTTTCTTCCCACTCATTCAAAGACAAGACAAAGAACTTGAATATCAGGCGTAATGCACAAAATCTCTCTGTTATCCCAGCTCATGCAGTTATTCCCATGTCCCTCTGTGCAGGTCAAACCTTGATAGTGGGACCAATCACATGCCTAAAGTACTCAAGTGAGACTAGGCAAAGCTGAATGCCACCTGAGCAAGAAAGCGAGTCAGTTGTCTCTAAAGCATGAGCACAGGGGAAGCAGGGAGCCCAACTGGCTTCCTGAAACTGTCATCCCATAATTTACTAGTCTGAGGGGACGTTAATCAGAAATGAATTTGCATAGTACAGATGAAGTCAGCCTGGTGGGGTTAGTTTGCTGGCATGTGTTCACTCTGTAGCAGATACAGATTTGTTTAAATTACTTAGAAGTGTCTCGTGCACACAAATCATTAGCAGCCATTTACTTGTAATGCAGGGACACTTGGGAAAAGCCGTCTACGAGGTGAAAATGACATAGCCACAGGTTGTCTGTGTTCTCTTTCCTGTTACCAAAGACACCTCAAGAGCTGTTTTGTTTCGCTTTCCCCATTCCAGCATGATTTCCATTTGTGCCTGAGATAATAATCTGACACAACAATCCTCAATAGATCCATGTGTGGAGAGGGCCTTCTGGGTGCAGATTTCCCCCTCTCCTGACACTCAGAGCAGACAGCTGCCTGTGCAACTTTATCCCTCTTCCCTCTAACAGACTCTGCTGTGGTGTTGGAGATTGTGCCTTTAAGGGCTGAGCTTCCCAGATAGACTTCCTAGGCAGGGTGCTGTAAAGACCTTGTTGTGCTGGAGCGCAGCACAATTGCAGTTGGAACCCGGCACTAGAGGTGGGAGAAATGTTTTGGGTGAATGGTTTATTTGTTAAAAAATGCAGTTTCAGTTTCCCTGAAACTATTCACAACTTCATGTAGAGTTTGCTGAATAATTTGAATCAAATTAAGAAATAGAAGTGTTTCGGTAATGATGAAACAAAACTGATAGAAAACTGTTCCATCAATTGTTTTTTGACCAGCTCTAACATTTATTTACTCCATGGACATATTAAGCTTGTGAGGCTTAATGAAGCTGTCTACACAAGGGCAATCAAAGGAGGCACTAGAATAGGTAGGAGCAGAACTCAAGCTTCTTATATCCTGCTCTGTTTTCAGTTCTCTAAGCCACATCTTATATAGTGAGAAATGCAAACTATTCTTCATGAGCAAAATGCTGTGCAAAAGGGTTGCTGTTCATTTCTTTGGGTTTGGTTTTAGTTTTTACACACTGCAAATATATATATATATATAATCTTTTGTCTCCCAAAAGTGTGGTAAAAAAATCTATGTTTCAATGAGAGTAAAACCACCCAGCATAAACTGGTGAAGACGAAGAAAGTCTTGTGGTTAAGGTACTAGATTTGCCCTCAGGTGCCCTGAGTTCAGTCACTAGCTCTGCCACATGCTCCCTGTGTAAATTTGGGTGCATCACTTGATCTCCCTCTGCCTGAGTTCCTCATCCCTAGAATGAGGATAATAGTGCCTTTCTCCTACATCTTGTATGTCTTGTCTATTTAGATTGCAAGCTTTTTGGGGCAGGGACTGTCTCTTGCTATGTGTTTGTAGAGTGCCTAGCACAGTGGGGCCCTGACCTTGGTTAAGACCTCCAGGGGCTATTGTAAAACACATAATACATGATTATACTAATTGAAAATGTTTCACCCAGAACACCAGCTGGCATATATCAATATTTAGAAATTTGGCCATTCCCCATAGTGCACCAAGGACACTTCTCCCATCCTCTCTTTCTGCATGATACTCACAGCGTGTCGACTGCTGCTAGTTTCAGATCTTTATTCATTAGAGGGCTTCTCTTCCCCATTCATAACTTAACACTTTTTCTCCTCTTTGTCCCAGCTACTTGCTCTGATGTGACAGGCATGAAAGCTCTTGATTAACTTTAAAGAAATGTTGTAACAGTCCTTCCACTAATTCTAATTAAAATGCAAATCACCATTCAGAACTCCATTGCATGGTTAAATATGAAAAAGGGAGGACAGATCTTTTGCTTTAAAAAGTGAGAGTGAAAATAAGGATTCATAATGCTGATAGGACATTTAAACTAAATGGTACCTGCTCTAAAGCTTAGGCAGCACATTTTTGTTGTGGTGTCATCTTTAAGTAGGACAGGAAAGTCAGGCTTCAGGGGTATAATGAAGTCAGGCTTCATTATAGAGGTGTTAGAACTCAAAGTAAATCAGGGAGAGTAATAAAATACTGACCTAGTTTGTTAGTGGTCGGTACATACCAAAATATGAGCAAATACTTGAGTAACCCAGGGCCTAAAAGAAACGTGTGTTCATTTCTTGAAGAACACAATAAGGCTTAAAGAGTCTTAGCCCTGGTCTACACTGGGGGAAGGGAGGAGGGGGCAGGATCGATCTAAGTTATGCAACTTCAGCTACATGAATGACATAGCTGAAGTCGACGTACTTAGATCGACTTACCATGGTGTCTTCACCGTGGCGAGTCGACTGCTGCCGCTCCCCTGTTGACTCTGCCTGCTCCTCTTGCAGCGCTCAAGTACAGGAGTTGATGGGAGAGTGCTAGGGGGTTGATTTATCGCGTCTAGACTAGACGCGATAAATCGATCCCCGATGGATTGATCGCTGCCTGCCGATCCAGCGGGTAGTGAAGACATACCCTTAGATTTAGAGAGAGATGGAAAGCATGTGGGACCCAGTTCAGCAAACCACTTCAATAGGTGCTGATTTTTAAATGCACACTTTAGTTCCATTGACGTTCATGGTACTTAAACACATGTTTAAAGTCACGGGTGTGCTTGAATGGTGTGCTGAATTGGGGCCTTCGTAGGCACATCCTAGAGAAGTGATGACAAAGGCACGAGATGAAAAACTGCACTACTGAGAGCCAAGGCCTACAAGGTACAGAAAACTCAGCTCCTATTGAAGTTAATGAGAATTGAAAGGGCTTCAATACCTAAAGATATCAGGCCAAGCTATCCATGAAGAAGTGCAAGGGATACTTAAGATAGATATGTGCATTATAACAAGGAGTCAGACACTTAAACTAAAATTAAGTTAGTCCTAGGAAACATTTCTAAAAAACACACTTGATCAGAAAACAAGAACTTGCCAAAAGAGATACAGGTAAATAGTAAGTAACAATGGAGGGAGACAAAGCAGAGCTGATTAGATGGATCTCATGAACAGTGCAGGTGGTGAATTAGATGACTTTGCTGGTGCTTTCTACCGCTCATCTATTGGTCCATCTTCTGAGTCCAGAGTTGTGAAAATATGTGGTGTCTTATACCAGGAAAAACCCAACCCTCTGAGTGTGTGTGTGTGTGTTTCCAGCTACACCATTTCTGTTTCTCTCTGTAGTATTTAAATGGACACAACATGAATACTCAACTTAGAAACATCAACATCTAATTTCAACCTGTAAATGTAAACTGTTCTGAAAAGTGAAATGATGAGAACATCAAGGTTTTTGTAATGCTTATTAGGCCTATTACGAAATACTAAGGCAGTTACAGAACTCCCTGGAAGCCATTTGGAAGAAAGGCAATGAATAGAGTAATTGTTGATTGGAGGGGGCTTTGTCCAGTGGATGGGACTGTCTGCCATTGGATGTTGAAGAGAGGGGAATGGATAGAGTTGTGAATTGTCAGAGGGACATGGTTGACTAGAATCTAGTAACTTCTGGAAGGTGGGCAAGGCAGCTGATAACATGATTCTAGAGAAGACTGGCTAGATTATCTTATTTTACGGTCTTCACAGTTTCTAAGCATCATTGTAGGAATTTTTCTGACGCTATATGCCTCACATTGAAGGAAGTGGTAGGGAATAAGCACTTGAATTGATGCATTTGAATTTTAAAAACAGATAATTCTTCTGAAGTATTATTTGCATTGCTGTAGCATCTAGGTGCCACAGTCATGAATCAAAGCCCCATTATGCAATGTGCCGTACAAAAATATTACAAAAAGACAGTTCTGCACGCTGATATACTCCACCAGATAGATTTAAACACACAAGTCCATGACTATATGTTTCAAATGAAGAAAGAGAGGAAAATTTCTGTTACAAGCTGGGGGGGGGGCTCATTAGTTGGAAGTGACAGAGGAGGAAAGAGATCTCAGTGTGTTGGTTGAACGTAGGTTGACTATGCGCCACCAATGTGATGCAACAACAACAACAAAAAAGAAGCAAATGCGAGCCCAGGATATATCAGGAAAGGCATTTCCAGTAGAGATAAAGAAGTATTAATGCCATTGTACAAGGATCTGGGAAGACCTAATTTGGAATACTGTATACAGTTCTGATCACTCATGTTCAAGAAAGATGCATTCAAATTAGAACAGGTGCAGAGAAAGCTACTAGGATAATCAGGGGAATAGAGGGCCTATCTTATGAGAATAGACTAAAAAAAAGCATGGCTTGTTTAGACTAGCAAAACAAAGATAGCGAGGGGATATGATTGCACTCTATAAATACATCCTGGACCTAAACACCAGGAAGGATGAAGAGCCATTTAAGCCAAAGAGCACAAGGACAAATAGATATAAACTGGCCATGAACAAATTCAGGCTGGAAATTAGAAGAGGGTTTTTAACAATTACAGGAGTGAGGTTCTGGAACAACCTCCCAACATGAGTTGTGGGGGAAAATGATTAATTAGTTTTAAGAGGCAGCTGGACAAATTTGTGAGTGGGATTGTATGATGGGGTTGCTTGTGATGGTGGGGAGCAGGGCTCAGAAGTCCTGAGGGTCCCTCTCCCTCATGGTTTATGTCTGATGTTCCTAAAAACTTATGCTTCAGGACTTCAGCCAATCACCTGCAGATGTCAGGTAGGGATTAGCCTCCATTGCCATGTATTCTGGGCATTACTTGTTTGTCTTCTTCCTGTGAAGGATCAGAGATGGCCACGGCTAGAGATGGGACATTGGGCGGGGTGTCCAGGGCTCTGAGGTGGCACCAAACATTCTCTCTCTCAAGTGCTTTGCTAGCTGGTTCTTGCTCATATAACTCTTCTGCCAGGTCGAGTTGATAGCAGCAAGGCCCGGGTTCAGTACACAGGGGTTCCCTCTCATCAAAGCAAATGCAAAACTGGCTTGAGCCGCCACCCAGTGACCTGGGAAAATCTTACACACACCCCGGGGTGCCTCAAAGAGGCAATACTTCCCCTCTCGCAAGCACAGAGTCTCAGTGTAGCAGAGAATCTTTAATAACATGAGGTGAACGACATCAGCATTAAATTGGGAAAACACCACAACTAGGGTTCATCAACCAAACCATGAGCAAAGACCCACCCCAGCAAATTGGGCCATGTCTTTTCCCTCTTGAGTCCAACAATCCAAACGTCTCTTGAGTCCAGCAACCCAAAAATCACCCAAAGTCCAAAAAGTCCAACAACCTAAAAGTCCAGCCCCAGAATTCAAAAGTTCATCTGCAGAGTGTTACTCCCCAGTCTGGGTGAAAATGTGTGTGGCGGGGAGGGGGAAGAAGAGTTAAGGGGAACCTTGCATAATCTGAAGTTGACTGCCCCGCAGTTCCATAGTGCTTCACTCTGATCCCCCCATGAGCCGCTTCGCACCACCAGCCGTCCCACAAACCACTCTTTAACCAGCTCCCGCCATCTCATGAACTGCTCCACCAGCTGGTCCACAAGCCACTCCAGCCGTCCCATGAACTGCTCTGCTCCACTATAGATCTTCAGGCTCCCCGCTACTTAACACAGTGCTCAGTGATGTCAGCTTGTATTGGTGGGAGCCTCAGTGCTGGTACACCATAGGGCCAAAGTGAATTCAGCTCAGCACCTGTAGCTAGACTCCTAATAGACCCAAAATTAGCTCTGATATGCTACAGTGGAGAGAGACAGAGATGCAATTGATGTTTCACACCCTCACAAAGAGGCCCACACTACCAGGTACAAAAACCCATCTCCAGCCTCTCTCAATTCACAGAGTTTTGGAACCCATGTCTCTTGCCTAGTGAGTGCTACTTAGTTGAGGGCGAGTCCCTCCATCATAACAAAAGGCCAAGTACAGTTCCACTGTCCTTGATTCCCAGAATCAGGATAATAATTTATTCTTCCTGATCCAATAACAGAGACACTGGGGATCTCACAGCAGCCAGTGACCATTTGGGCAGCTATGGGCTCATTCTAGATGGGGTGGGTGTGCCTATGCAAATGAGATCAGCCCCTGAAGTTCTTTTCCACAACTTGCCACACCTCACCACCAGATGTCAGGGTGGAGCTCATCCTGACTCTGCTTACACTCACATGCTCAGGGTCCAACTGATGACCATGTGTGAGGTCAGGAAAGAATTTTCCCCCATGTTACACTGGCAGTGACCTTGAGTCTACTTGTGTCTTCCTTTGCAGTGTGGGATGTGAGTTGCTTGCCAGACTCATCTGGGTATATCTCACTTAATCAATTCCCTGCCATTGCAGGGATCTGAGGCACTGGTGCACCTCAGTCCCTTGTTCTCTGTCTGTGGTACATAATAGTTTAGTCTCCTGAGGGTTGTAATACCTTGGTCTAATTTCAGTTGTTGGGTTTGGTACACAGGTGTTGGGTGATGTTGGTGGCCTGTGATATGAAGGAGACTAGATGCTCTATTGGCCGCTTGTGGCCTTAAAGTCTGTGATTCTGTCTTTCTGCCTAGGTCCTGAGAGAAACCTCAGGCATCTTTCCCACAGTCATCCAGGTAGCCCCAAGGTGACCCTGGCTGCAGGCAAAGGAGGGGCTGCTTCCTTTCCCGGATCCCCTTTTTTGGACAAAATCCATCCCCATGGCCTCTCCTCTTGGTCCATCCTTTGGACACACATAGTAACACCTACTTCTTTAGACTTTCTTTATCCCCGTACATTTCCTGTATTTAACCTTTCTTGGTTTGTGCCATGTTTAGCAGATCCACACAGTTATTGCACCGGATCTCACCGGAGGTTACCAGCACTACCTCCTAGAAGGGGGGCATGTCCATTGAATTGAGGAGTTCCTCAAAGTGCTCCTTCCACCTCTCAATGATCTCTGCAGTCAAGGTCAGCATTTCATCACCCTTGCTGAGTACAGCCTGGGCAATATCTTGCTGACCCCTCCTAAGGCGACAAATGGTTTGCCAGAACACGTTTGAGGCTGTCTGGTAGTCATTCTCTATGATCTCTCCAAACTCCTCCCAGCCTGGGCTTTCGTTTGAACAACCTCTGCATCTGCAGCCCTTTTAGCCAGCCGGTACCTCTCAACCATATCAGGAGTCCGATTCGCGAGCATTGCTGAGAAGGTGTCCTTCTTTGACTTGACAGCTTCCCTCGCCACTGGAGTCCACCAGCGGGTCCTAGGATTGCCACCATGACAGGCACCAATCACCTTCAGGCCACAGCTTTTCGTAGCTGCCTCAACAATTGAGGCCCTGAACATGGTCACTTGGACTCAATGTCCAAGACATCACCTGGAATGCAGGAGAAGTTCTTCTGTAGATGGGAATTAAAGTCTTTCCACACAGGGTCCTCCACCAGACATTCCCAAGTGACTCACACAGATCATTTGGGCATCCCATGTCTATCCAGCCGGCATCCCATGCATCGGATCCACTCACCACCAAGAGGTGATCGGTTGTCAGCTCTGCCCCTCGATTCATAGATACTAAGGTCAGAAGGGACCATTCTGATCATCTAGTCCAACCTCCTGCACAGCGCAGGCCACAGAATCTCACCCACCCACTCCTATGAAAAACCTCACCTATGTCTGAGCTATTCAAGTCCTTAACTCATGGTTTAAAGACTTCAAGGAGCAGAGAAGCCTCCCTCAAGTCAACCATGCCCCATGTTACAGAGGAAGGCGAAAAACCTCTAGGGCCTCTCCAATCTGCCCTGGAGGAAAATTCCTTCCCGACCCCAAATATGGCAATCAGCTAAACCCTGAGCATATGGGCAAGATTCACCAGCCAGATACTACAGAAAATTCTTTCCTGGGTAACTCAGATCCCATCCATCTAATATCCCATCTCAGGGGATTAGTCCTATTTACCCTGAATATTTAAAGATCAATCATCCAAGTGTCCAGAACATATGGCCTTAGGTCTGAAAAGACAACTATAAAGTCGATCATCGATCTTTGGCCCAAGGTGCTCTGGTACTAAGTACATTTATGATCAACCTCGTGTTCGAATATGATATTTGTTATGGACAATCCATGTCTACCACAGACCTCCAATAACTCACCTCTTGGGTCCAGACCAGGGAGGACGCTCCTCCCAATCACTCCCCTCCAGATATCTTATCAATCCCCACATGAGTATTGAAGTCTCCCAGTAGAACTACAGAGTCGGTAGGTGGCACTCTATTGAGTACTGATTCTACTGTCTCTGGAAAGGCTGAGTACTCTGAACTACTGTTAGGTGCATAGGCACAAACAACAGTCAGGGTTTTTCTCTCTGATACGCAAAAATGACCATGCAAACCTTGCCTAGAATAAGGATACCGGGATCTACCCTCAGGGGTGGTGTCAGGCAAGAGCCTGAAAAGGTGACGTGGACCAGTCCGCCCGCAAGGTGAAGAGTGGAGGTCAGGTGTGATGCCAGAATGGCAGCAAGAGGGATGAACCACGACGAACTGGGCCTCCTCAATGGAAACTGGCTCTAGGGACGTGGAATGTCACTTCAATAGGGGGAAGGAGCCAGAGTTGTTGGAAGAGGTGGAAAGGTACTGACTAGATATAGTCAGCCTCACCTCCACACATAGCATTGGATCTGGAAACAAACTTCTCGATCAAGGGTGGTCTCTTTCCTACTCGGGAATGGCCCCATGTGAGAGGCCCCGGGTGGGTGTGGAGAACTCACAAGTCTCCGGCTGGGTGCTATGCAGTTGGTTTGTCTCGATTGCAGAGAGGGTCGCCTCAAGGAGACTTTTGCAGGCTAATTTTAGTAATTACTTACAAGAGCTGGGCTCAAAACATTTACTATGAACAATAAATAATCTGAATTCAATTTCCCTGTGTTCATGCCTCTGTTGGGTTTTCTTTGGCAAATATTCTAGTGAATTGAGTTTGTTTGTTCACAGAGAGTGAATTTTAAGCAAACATTTGAAAACTGAAAGTGAACTTCGAAGCAGCAAACACAATTACTGACATTGCATTCTAAGAGTTGTGTCATCAAAGATGGGAAACAGATGGAGGAAGGATGAGGCTTGTCGGAGATTCAAATCTGACACTGAGCTCAGTTCCTTGTTGTACCACAGACTTCCCGTGTGATCTTGGGCAAATCACTTAGGTCCAGATTTTTAAAAGTGTTTAGGTGTTGCTGCACTCAGTGTTGCAATGCCTAATTGATTTGCGAGCCTAAATCTAATTTTCAAAAAGGGATTTAGGCACTTAGGAGCCTAAATCCCATTAACAGTCAATACTGAACACAGCAACACCTAAATACCTTCAAAAATCTGGGCCTTCATCCCTCTGAGTCTCAGTTCCCCAGGTATAAAGTGGAGATAAAAGTACTGCCCTATCTAACAGGGATGTTGTGAAGATGAATACTGTAATAGAAAGGGGGAGGATGTGATCCGATGACTGGAGCCATTGATTCTTGCAGGAAGAGAGTGAGAGGAGCTTGTAGAGTTAGGAAGAGCTGGCCTGGTTGGATCAGAGGAACTTTTAACCTGTTAAACATTTCTCTTTATGGGCTACTTGAGCCAGGCCCTCCATCAGTGCTAGAAAAATTAGACTATTATGTTAGCTTGAAAATTACTATTCCCCCATCAGATTCATGGGAAGCAATGGGGTGCTCATGCATGGCCACACAGTGTTTCTCTGCCTCATTTGATTTTCTGTGTCAGAGCTCTGGCGGGGTGGGCTGCACATTCTTCTACCTGTGAAACGTCCAATCTCACATGCCTGTCCAGCTCTGTTAGCTGGGTTAGAGCGAGATCTCGAGGCTGAAGTTTTAGCAACATTCCTTATAGTGTGGTGCTGCTTTGTGTCCCAGCCGGTGAATAGCTATATTTCATATATCCACCGAGTGCTTTTAATGAATGTACTCGCCTCTACTGTCCTATGAGCTATTGCCCTTCCCCTCTCCCCCCCGCATTGTCACAAACCAAGTAACTCTGTCATTTCAATGTGGATTATGTGGGTAATGCTGGCTGAGACAGATGCCCTCTGATCCTGCATGTTCTGCACTGGCCTCCAGCTTTCAGTGATCACAGTCACCCTGGTCACTGACCCAGTAGCTGTGACACATGTGTACAGATGCAGTTCTAGATAGGATCCCAGTAATGCCTTCTGTGCCAGGACCTGCTCCGGGGCATGGGGAACTTTTCAACCTTGTGTCCGTCCTTCTGTGTTAGTTAAGCAGTGTTCTGGTTTTAACTGTTCTTCCTGGTAATCAATACATACCATTAACAAGAGAATCAGAAGTGGAGGAAGAAGGGTTTGGCCCAAAAATAAATATTAGGCCACACAGAGATCCAGGGAAGGAGAGCTGATATGGGGCTCATAGAGCTGAAACCAAAACCACCGGAATGGGTTCAGATTCTAAATGATCTCTCCTGACCTGCAGTTTAGAGGGATTTGGATTCAAGCTTCTAATTCTGGACCACTCCAAATTTCTATAGCGTAATTTACCCATGTCTTTTCCCCTACCTCTCCTACACATACAACTAGGAGGACTAAACCTTCATACAGGGTACTCCCCGTGACAGAAAAATATATGGAGTCATGTTATCTACCATCTCCTTCTGTAACCCACTGCAGAACTGATTCTTTGCGCTACATTCAAAGTGGGTGAAATTTTCTGGACAAATAGTTTATCCCCCCCCCCCCCGAAAATGGAGTTTTCGTTAACCCAAAAATGTTTGTGAAGGTGACACAATTCATTTTGGCAAGAAAAACATTTTCTAGGGCAGCAAAGCAAATGTATATGTATTAGCCCCATGGGTAGGGCATGTGTATAGGCTGCAGAAGACCCAGGTTTGAATCCTTCTTCTGGAGCAGATACTGGAAGTCAGATCTCCCCCTCCCTGTTGAGCAGCCTAGCCACCAGGTTATAGGCTATTCTGGGGTAGGTTGTGTGCAATCTCTCCTGGTGAAGCTGGTCTCCTTTGTATAAAAACGTAAATATTCACTGGGCCAAAGAAAGAGTAAGACTGACTCTATAGCCTGGTAGTTAAAGCACTCTGCCTGGATATGTAGATTCAAATCTTCTCGCTACTGGACTCAGAGGAAGGATTTGAATCCACATTTCCTAGGTGAATGCTTTAATCACCAGGCTATAGTCATTCTCTCTTTGGCCCAGTGAATATATATGTGTTTATATAAAGCACAATAACATCAATAGGAGAGATAAAAAGTAGAATAGTTTATAGCCTAGAATGGGTGATGGGAGGGGAGAATCAAACATCCCTGCACCAATGAATACTTAAGTACTTATACAGGTGGAGTGACTTCTCTAGGAGAGATCGTCACCAACCCAGCCCAGAATCATCTATAGCAATGGTCCACAACCAGCACACTGCAGTCTGCTTGCAGCCCAATCAGCAAACAGCTGTGGCCCCTGTGACATCCTCAGGGTCATACAGGTAGTATATATATTATGTGGATGCAGCCCACAATCATTTGCCCAGCTCTAATCTCCATTCTTAAATGCTTTGTCCCTCTGATCTAGTGGTGCTGCACTACCCACATGTGCAGCTCCTCCCTCAGTGATTGCTGGCCCACGCCTAACCCTCCCCAATGTAGGTTCACTGTCCTGCAGGAACTTCTCTTTCCAGCATGCCTTCCTGGAGACTGGCTCCTGAAATTTGGTGGAGAACAGCTATTGCAGCCCGAATGTGGCTGTTTTGGGTCTGGATGCTGCTTGCTACATCTTCCTCTCTTCCAGCTGGTGAGCACTCTTCACTCCTGCTCAGTTTTTCCTTTGTTATCTTTGAGGGGGATGGCACATTCTCCCAGACTGTCTACTTTCAAAGGACTCGAGAGAGGGGCTTCTACCACTTCCATTGAAAATGCCCCTGGGGCTCTCTAGGGAGTGGTTTCAGTAAAGTGAGCAGGAGTTTGTCTAGGGGCTTCAAGTTGTAACACATGTCCTTCACTCACCTCTTTCCTCCATCCCCGCAGCAGTTGCTGTAATACCCCTAACGGCTTAGGTCTGAAATGTGACAGAGCTAGATGGGCTTCCGTGCTGGCAGCATTAGCCTCACTACCAACTACCCCAGCTCTCTAAAAGCAATAAATAACTATCAATGCCTTAATAACTAATAACCCGCATTACTTAGGAAATATATTTCCCCTTCTCCCACATACAGATCAGAGTGGAGAAAAGCATTTTTTCTCTCCTGCCGGCATTCTATTTACAGATTGTATTTCACATACTGACTGCAGGGGATTTAATGATCTATTTATAATAATTAAATCTGTCATGTTTTTATTCCTTCTGCATTTTGTGAATGACTAACTGCAGCTCCTCCCAACTGGCTCTGTTAATACTTGACGGGGCTCCTTGCCCTGCTAGGGCTGCAAAATTTTACAAAGAGAATCATTTCAGACAGCGCACACAGCAAGGCGATGTGTATGTCTCTATGGGAGAAGCTAATGTCACTGTACAATTTATTTGGCTGATTACAGAATTGCTGGAATAGGGCTGAAGAATGTAAGGGGTGGGGAAATGTTAAATTATCTTTCCCTGTCATTGTTTTATTGTACAATGATTTTGGTTTTGAATACCTCTGTAGGACTCACATTAAATCCTAATGGAGACATATATTACAACCTGGGTCTGAGAGTGCCAGCTGAAATGGATCAGAGCTCCTATGTGAATACTAGGTAAATTCTCAATGGCATAACTATAAGGCAGATAGTCTGAAATGCAACTGACTGTCTCTCAAAGGTTGGGAGAGAGGAGCATAAGCTATACTGAAAATGTAATTGGGGATTGCTGGGGGTGAAGTTGAAAGGGTTGTATAGTAGAGGCTTGTTGGGAACCAGCAAACTTGTAGCTACATTTTGACTGTAACTGTGCCCTGGTCTACACTAGGCATTGAGGTCGAATTTAGCAGCGTTAAATTGATGTAAACTTGCACCCGTCCACATGACGAAGCCCTTTTTTTCGACTTAAAGGGCTCTTAAAATCGATTTCTTACTCCACCCCCGACAAGGAGATTAGCGCTGAAATCAGTTCTGCTGGGTCGAATTTGGGGTACTGTGAACGCAATTAGATGGTATTGGCCTCCGGGAGCTATCCCAGAGTGCTCCATTGTGACCGCTCTGGACAGCACTCTGAACTCAGATGCACTGGCCAGGTAGACAGGAAAAGGCCCGTGAACTTTTCAATTTCAATTTCCTTTTGGCCAGTGTGGCAAGCTGCAGGTGACCATGCAGAGCTCATCAGCAGAGGTGACCATGCAGAGCTCATCAGCAGAGGTGACCATGATGGAGTCCCAGAATCGCAAAAGAGCTCCAGCATGGACCGAACGGGAGGTACGGGATCTGATCGCTGTATGGGAAGAGGAATCCGTGCTATCAGAACTACGTTCCAGTTTTCGAAATGTCAAAACATTTGTCAAAATCTCCCAGGGCATGAAGGACAGAGGCAATAACAGGGACCCGAAGCAGTGCCGCGTGAAACTTAAGGAGCTGAGGCAAGCCTACCAGAAAACCAGAGAGACCAACGGCTGCTCCGGGTCAGAGCCCCAAACATGCCGCTTCTATGATGAACTGCATGCCATTTTAGGGGGTTCAGCCACCAGTACCCCAGCCATGTCATTTGACTCCTTCAATGGAGATGTAGGCAACATGGAAGCAGGTTTTGGGGACGAGGAAGACAATGATGATGAAGTTGTAGATAGTTCACAGCAAACAAGTGGAGAAACCGGTTTTCCCGACAGCCAGGAACTGTTTCTCACCCTGGACCTGGAGCCAGTACCCCCCGAACCCCACCCAAGGATGCCTCCCGGACCCACCAGGTGGAGAAGGGACCTGTGGTGAGTGTTCCTTTTAAAATACTATACAAGGTTTAAAAGCCAGCATGTTTAATGATTAATTTGCCCTGGCATTCGTGGCTCTCCTGGATATACTCCCAAAGCCTTTGCAAAAGGTTTCTGGGGAGGCCAGCCTTACTCCATCCACCATGGTAGGACACTTTACCACTCCAGGCCAGTAGCACGTACTCGGGAATCATTGTAGAACAAAGCATTGCAGTGTATGTTTGCTGGCGTTCAAACAACATCCGTTCTTTATCTCTCTGTGTTATCCTCAGGAGAGTGATATCATTCATGGTCACCTGGTTGAAATAGGGTGCTTTTCTTTAGGGGACATTCAGAGGTGCCCGTTCCTGCTGGGCTGTTTGCCTATGGCTGAACAGAAATGTTCCCCACTGTTAGCCACATGGTGGGGGGAGGCAAAATGCGACCTTGTAATGAAAGCACATGTGCTATGTATGTAATGTTAACAGCAAGGTTTATCATGAAAGAGTGTACCCATTGTTCTATAAAATGTGTCTTTTTAAATACCACTGTCCCTTTTTTTTTCTCCACCAGCTGCATGTGTTTCAAGGATCACAGGATCTTCTCCTTCCCAGAGGCTAGCGAAGATTAGAAGGCGAAAAAAACGCACTCGTGATGAAATGTTCTCTGAGCTCATGCTGTCCTCCCACACTGACAGAGCACAGATGAATGCATGGAGGCAGACAATGTCAAAGTGCAGGAAAGCACAAAATGACCGGGAGGAGAGGTGGCAGGCTGAAGAGAGTAAGTGGCGGGCTGAAGAGAGGGCTGAAGCTGAAAGGTGGTGGCAGCGTGATGAGAGGAGGCAGGATTCAATGCTGAGGCTGCTGGAGGATCAAACTAATATGCTCCAGCGTATGGTTGAGCTGCAGGAAAGGCAGCAGGAGCACAGACCACTGCTACAGCCCCTGTGTAACCAACCGCCCTCCTCCCCAAGTTCCATAGCCTCCTCACCCAGATGCCCAAAAACGCGATGGGGGGGGGGGGCTTCTGGCCACCCAGCCACTCCACCCCAGAGGATTGCCCAAGTAACAGAAGGCTGGCATTCAATAAGTTTTAAACTTTTAAAGTGCTGTGTGGCCTTGTCCTTCCCTCCTCCACCACCCCTCCTGGGCTACCTTGGTAATTATCCCCCTATTTGTGTGATGAATTAATAAAGAATACATGAATGTGAAGCAAGAATGACTTTATTGCCTCTGCAAGCGGTGATCAAAGGGAGGTGGTGGAGGTTGGTTAGCTTACAGGGAAGTAGAGTGAACCAAGGGGCAGGGGGTTTCATCAAGGACGAACAAACAGAACTTTCACACCGTAGCCTGGCCAGTCATTAAACTGGTTTTCAAAGCTTCTCTGATGCGCACTGCACCCTTCTGTGCTCTTCTAACTGCCCTGTGCATAACCAGGCGATTTGCCTCAACCTCCCACCCCGCCATAAACATCTCCCCCTTACTCTCACAGATATTGTGGAGTGCACAGCAAGCAGTAATAACAGTGGGAATATTGGTTTCGCTGAAGTCTAACCGAGTCAGTAAACTGCGCCAGCATGCTTTTAAACTTCCAAATGCACATTCTACCACCATTCTGCACTTGCTCAGCCTGTAGCTGAACAGCTCCTCACTACTCTCCAGGCTGCCTATGTATGGCTTCATGACCCATGGCATTAAGGGGTAGGCTGGGTCCCCAAGGATAACTATAGGCATTTCAACATCCCAACAGTTATTTTCTGGTCTGGGAAGAAAGTCCCTTCCTGCAGCTTTTGAAACAGACCAGAGTTCCTGAAGATGTGAGCGTCATGTACCTTTCCCGGCCATCCCACGTTGATGTTGGTGAAATGTCTCTTGTGATCCACCAGTGCTTGCAGCACTATTGAAAAATACCCCTTGCGGTTTATGTACTCGCTGGCTTGGTGCTCCGGTGCCAAGATAGGGATATGGGTTCCATCTATGGCCCCACCACAGTTAGGGAATCCCATTGCAGCAAAGCCATCCACTATAACCTGCACATTTCCCAGGGTCACTACCCTTGATATCAGCAGATCTTTGATTGCATTGGCTACTTGCATCACAGCAGCCCCCACAGTAGATTTGCCCACTCCAAATTGATTCCCGACTGACCGGTAGCTGTCTGCCATTGCAAGCTTCCACAGGGCTATTGCCATTCGCTTCTCAACTGTGAGGGCTGCTCTCATCTTGGTATTCTTGTGCCTCAGGGCAGGGGAAAGCAAGTCACAAAGTTCCATGAAAGTGTCCTTACGCATGTGAAAGTTTCGCAGCCACTGGGTATCGTCCCAGACCTGCAGCACTATGCGGTCCCACCAGTCTATGCTTGTTTCCCGGGCCCAGAATCAGCGTTCCACCGCATGAGCCTGCCCCATTAGCACCATGATGCCCACATTGGCAGGGCCCGTGCTTTGAGAGAAGTCTGTGTCCATGTCCTAATCACTCTCGTAACCGTGCTGACGTCGCCTACTCGCCTGGTTTTGCTTTGCCAGGTTCTGGTGCTGCATATACTGCTGGATAATGCGTGTGGTGTTTAATGTGCTCCTAATTGCCGAAGTGCTCTGAGCAGGCTCCACGCTTGCCATGGTATGGCGTCTGCACAGAAAAAAGGCGCGGAACGATTGTCTGCTGTTGCCCTGATGGAAGGAGGGGCGACTGACGACATGGCTTACAGGGTTGGCTTACAGGGAATTAAAATCAACAAAGGGGGTGGCTTTGTGAGAAACTGAATGGCCGCCTCAAGGATAGAACTCAAAACTGGGTTTAGCAGGCCGTTGATTTCACAGAGGGAGGGAGGAGAAAATGAATACAAAACAAATCTGGTTTATTTCTTGTTTTGAGCCACTTCATCTATCTTTATACATCTTGATGGCAGCAGACTGTGCAGTACGACCGCTAGCCATCGTCATCTCCTGGGTGTTCGGCAGAAGACAGTGCAGTATGACTGCTGGCCATCATCTTCTGCTGGCTGCAGATTAAAAGACAGTGCACCGCCGGTAGGACTCAATCGCCATGAGACGAAACAAGGAAAATGACCTGGCTGAGTCACTCCCATGTTTGCCCAGGTGCCCAGTTAAAAGAGCACCCAGGACTACGTCAATGACAGCTACCAGTCATGCTGCACTGTCTGCTGCCAAAAGGCAATAAACTGCTGCTGTGTAGCAATGCAGTACCACATCCTCCAGCACCCAGGAGACATACGGTGATGGTTAGCTGAGCGGGCTCCATGCTTGCCGTGGTATGGCGTCTGCACAGGTAACTCAAGAAAAAAGGTGCAAAACGATTGTCTGCCCTTGCTTTTACGGAGGGAGGGCGGGAACGGGGGCCTGACGATATGTACCCAGAACCACCCGCGACAATGTTTTAGCCCTATCAGGCACTGGGATTTCTACCCAGAATTCAAATGGGCGGTGGAGACTGTGGGAACTGTGGGATAGCTACCCACAGTGCAAAGCTCCGGAAGTCGACGGTTGCCTCAGTACTATGGACACAGTCCGCCGACTACATGCACTTAGAGCATTTGTGTGGGGACACACACACTTGACTGTATAAAAATGCTTTCTACAAAACCGACTTCTATAAATTTGACCTAATTTCATAGTGTAGACATACCCTGTATGTGCCTCATTGTTTGTGTGACCAACTCAATGCACTTGTGTCTGATTTCTGGAGGTGCTGGGCACTTGCTGCTCTCTGGCTGAAAGGCCTCTCCCTCAACATTTTGCTTGAATGTCTTATCCCTTCCCCACCCCCCATTTATCTCTCTCTGCCTTGTTGAGACTGCAAACTCCTTGGGGTGCAGTTTATGGCTTCGCCTGTTTCTGGAAGCCACCTGACACTTTTGGAGGGCCATAAAGAGGAAGACTTGTAGTTTATGTTTGATAGGATGAAAAAGGGGGGAGCTGGCAGAGGAATGCAAAAATGGGGAGGATGTAGTCAGAGCCATGAACCAGGAAGATGATTTTAGCGGCAGTATTTTGAATGGAACTGAGGGGGACACGATGGAATATGTCAAGACCAAAAGGAGAAGACAAGGTATGAGGTTATGAAGGTCTGGGCAAGAGCCCGAGCTGTGTAGGCTGAGAGAAGAGAATGGATCTCAATGGTGATGAAAAGAATGAAACAGCAAGTTTTAGATGTTGCCTGGATGTCCCTTTGGGATTGGGACTGTCTTTTAATATGTGTACAGCATCTAGTGCAATGGGGCCTCAGTCCTGACTGGGGTGCTGGGTGCTACCAAAATACCAGTAAAAGCCATAGTACA
This sequence comes from Dermochelys coriacea, assembly GCF_009764565.3. Taxonomy (NCBI): domain Eukaryota; kingdom Metazoa; phylum Chordata; order Testudines; family Dermochelyidae; genus Dermochelys; species Dermochelys coriacea. The sequence goes on from NC_050069.1 coordinate 11,971,530, forward strand.
ACTGTCATTATGGCCGGCACCACCAGACACTAGCAGAATGGGGCGTTCTCTCCTACAGCATGTCTCACACTCTGCTGGTATTGAGCAGATTAGCGCAAATTGAATTTAATGTTAAACTGCCCTAGGCAGTGAGAACCCTCTTTTTAATTAGCATTTAGTGAATTATGGTAACTTAATTAAAATATTTTCACACAGTGCATGGCTACAGCAAAAATGTCTTTCTATCAATATTAATCTGCTCCACAGCGTGTGTTTATTTATAGGCAGGACTAGTTGGGCTGTATATCATAAGGTTGCCCAACACTTCCCCTTATAAGTCCCTGTTTTCAGTTGCTTATAACTCTGCCAAACTTTAACCATTTGGGCTGAAATTTTCATGTCTGCCTCAAGCTGAATGTTTTTGGAATTACTTCAACCAAAATGGTGTAGCCATTTCCAAGAACAAGGCTGGGGAAAATATGCTTTGCCCATCTTAAAAAAATTCCAGCAACCTTTTCTGGTGAGAAGTTTTCATGCCCCCATATTTTAGAGCAGGGACTTGACATTTGGCTGGGGATGGCTGTTGTGTCAAGAATGTGCCTTTTGCCAGTCTGTGAAAATTGGTCCAGACTTGTCTATATTATAAGCCTTTGGAAAAATCTCAGTTTGCCTGTGTTCAAAAGAGACTTACTAGATCTTTGCAGATAAATCCATGAAGGTTCTCTCTGCACTGGGCATACTCCAGTCCAGGGCTGAATAGGACTTTCCCTGCAGTTATGGCTCTGATCTGCTATAGGCCAAGACTGGGTACTGAAACCGGAAGCAGGGAGTCTATATATCCTGTTTCAGAGTAGCAGCCGTGTTAGTCTGTATTCGCAAAAAGAAAAGGAGTACTTGTGGCACCTTAGAGACTAACAAATTTATTAGAGCATAAGCTTTCGTGAGCTACAGCTCACTTCATCGGATGCATTTGGTGGAAAAAACAGAGGGGAGATTGATATACACACACAGAGAACATGAAACAATGGGTTTATCTTACACACTGTCAGGAGAGTGATCACGTAAGATAAGCCATCACCAGCAGCGGCGGGGGGGCGGGGGAAGGAGGAAAACCTTTCATGGTGAGAAGCAAGGTAGGCTATTTCCAGCACTTAACAGGAATATCTGTATTTCCCCATGTTATTTCTCCCCCCCCACCCCACCCCACCCCACCCCCCACTGTTCCTCAGATATTCTTAAAAAGAAAAGGAGTACTTGTGGCACCTTAGAGACTAACAAATTTATTAGAGCATAAGCTTTCGTGAGCTACAGCTCACTTCATCGGATGCATTTGGTGGAAAAAACAGAGGGGAGATTGATATACACACACAGAGAACGTAAAACAATGGGTTTATCATACGCACTGTAAGGAGAGTGATCACTTAAGATGAGCCATCACCAGCAGCAGGGGCGGGGGAAGGAGGAAAACCTTTCATGGTGACAAGCAAGGTAGGCTAATTCCAGCAGTTAACAAGAATATCTGAGGAACAGTGGGGGGTGGGATGGGGGGGGGAGAAATAACATGGGGAAATAGTTTTACTTTGTGTAATGACTCATCCATTCCCAGTCTCTATTCAAGCCTAAGTTAATTGTATCCAGTTTGCTTTATGGCTGACTTAGAACAACGCTTCCTCAGCTCTCGTCCCCTAATGTCCCTACTCTACTTGCGCTACATTGATGACATCTTCATCATCTGGACCCATGGAAAAGAAGCCCTTGAGGAATTCCACCATGATTTCAACAATTTCCATCCCACCATCAACCTCAGCCTGGACCAGTCCACACAAGAGATCCACTTCCTGGACACTACGGTGCTAATAAGCAATGGTCACATAAACACCACCCTATATCGGAAACCTACTGACTGCTATTCCTACCTACATGCCTCTAGCTTTCATCCAGATCATACCACTCGATCCATTGTCTACAGCCAAGCTCTGCGATATAACCGCATTTGCTCCAACCCCTCAGACAGAGACAAACACCTACAAGATCTCTATCATGCATTCCTACAACTACAATACCCACCTGCTGAAGTGAAGAAACAGATTGACAGAGCCAGAAGAGTACCCAGAAGTCACCTACTACAGGACAGGCCCAACAAAGAAAATAACAGAACGCCACTAGCCATCACCTTCAGCCCCCAACGAAAACCTCCAACGCATCATCAAGGATCTACAACCTATCCTGAAGGACGACCCATCACTCTCACAGATCTTGGGAGACAAGCCAGTCCTTGCTTACAAACAGCCCCCTAATCTGAAGAAAATACTCACCAGCAACCACAAACCACACAACAGAACCACTAACCCAGGAACCTATCCTTGCAACAAAGCCCGTTGCCAACTCTGTCCACATATCTATTCCGGGGATACCATCATAGGGCCTAATCACATCAGCCACACTGTCAGAGGCTTGTTCACCTGCGCATCTACCAATGTGATATATGCCATCATGTGCCAGCAATGCCCCTCTGCCATGTACATTGGCCAAACTGGACAGTCTCTACGCAAAAGAATGAATGGACACAAATCAGACATCAAGAATTATAACATTCAAAAACCAGTTGGAGAACACTTCAATCTCTCTGGTCACTCGATTACAGACCTAAGAGTGGCTATCCTTCAACAAAAAAGCTTCAAAAACAGACTCCAAGGAGAGACTGCTGAATTGGAATTAATTTGCAAACTGGATACAATTAATTTAGGCTTGTATAGAGACTGGGAATGGATGAGTCATTACACAAAGTAAAACTATTTCCCCATGTTATTTCTCCCCCCCCCACCCCCACCCCCACTGTTCCTCGGATATTCTTGTTAACTGCTGGAATTAGCCTACCTTGCTTGTCACAATGAAAGGTTTTCCTCCTTCCCCCCTCCCCCCGCTGCTGGTGATGGCTTATCTTAAGTGATCACTCTCCTTACAGTGTGTATGATAAACCCATTGTTTCATGTTCTCTGTGTGTGTATATCAATCTCCCCTCTGTTTTTTCCACCAAATGCATCCGATGAAGTGAGCTGTAGCTCACGAAAGCTTATGCTCTAATAAATTTGTTAGTCTCTAAGGTGCCACAAGTACTCCTTTTCTTTTTGAAAATACAGACTAACACGGCTGCTACTCTGAAACCTGTCAGGATAAGTAGTTGTATCCCACTTGTCTGCAGGGGGCTGGTGATTAGAGCAATTGAATATCCCCTACAGCAAAACAAAGGAACCAGGTGGTGGTGGTGGGACATATAAACTTGAGGGGTCCCAGAAAGACATAGGAAGCTTTGAGCAGGAAGAGATGAAAAAAGTTGCATACACTTTCATCGTGGGAGGGGGAGTGGCAGTTTAATTGTGGGACCAACCCAGGTCAGAGATAGCAAGCTGACCTACAGGGAGAGAGGTTCCATGGTTCAGGTGTCATGTCATGAGCTTTGGCAAGAGGACCCTGGATGCCCGAAGAGGACCCTGACATCAGCCCAAAGAAAGCTCGAGTGGTGAGGAAATGCATGTACGATTTCTTATTTTTTTTATGGAGCTATGTACTTCATGTGCTTAAGTAACGAGCAGTGGTGTTCTAGAATCCTTTGCAAAGTCTGTCTGTGTGTGTTGCATTCCAGCTGTCATGTGACCTCAAAGAGGTTACCTGTGCTGTCAGAACTCCCATCTGGCTGGAGTTATGGGAGAGGGCGTGTTTAAGCTATGATGGAGTCTGGAGGGTCAGCACTAGTCCCAAGGGCTAGACAATTGGATCATGAGTTCTCAGCTTTCAGAAGGGGGGTGCTAGACAGAGGATCTGCAACCCCAGAGCATGCCTAGGGACTCCAAGCTTGGGGCAATGCATAGACTCTGTTCAGAACTCTAGAAGCTTAAATCGCACAGGCTCTAGAAGTGGGATCTCGTCACAGCAGTCTAGTGAGTCTCCAGGGGCTGGAGGGGGAGCTCAGCTGTGCAACATTAATTCAACCCCCTTGTGCATGTGCATTGTGGTATAGTCTTTAATTGCATGATCACATGCTATTTTTTTCCACAGGACCCCTGCCTCATTCAGTGCCCATGTTCTTCCTGCTCTGGAGATGAATCAGGGTTGTGCAGTGAAGGGGACTGTTCACTGTAGGACCCCAGTTTAATTTCTTGCACAAGTTGGAAGGTGTGTAATTAAAGATGCAGTGGATCACAGGACAAGAATGAATGGTCTGATAGCTAAGGCAGTTGAATGCTGCCCTGTAGAACTAGATTCTATCCCCACCTCTGCCACAGAATTCCTATGTGATGCTAGGCTAATCACTTACACCAGACTTTTCACAGGTGGTCACTAATTTTATGTTTCTCATTTTCTGGGTGCCTGACTTGAGACCCTGGGGTCTGATCTGCAGAAGTTCTGAGTTATCACAGCTGCAGCTGAAGTCAGTGGGTTCTGTGCTTTGGACATATAAAGTGCAATATAATATTATGTATGCTGAAAAATGGTGAACTGATATTGTAGTAATTGTCATTGTTGTGTAGATAGCCAGGAGCCGCAGTAGGATGCAAGAGAATTGGATCATGACAACATCCAGTGTTTTCCTTCTAGTCTAGAACCAAAAGATCCCTGCTGTCCTCTTTCTCCCCTCCCTTCCCCAATCCAAAAATACCTTAAACAGATTATCTCCAGTATAACACTCACAGTGCTGGGACCTGTGTGTATTGCTGTTATTTGCCTGAGTATTACAGTGGGGAGCCGCTAGGGGAAGCTACTTTTTGACATTAGATTTACTGCTTTTTTGAGCAGCTTGTTTCAGTGACTACAAGAGAGGCTGTGCATCTCAATTTAGCCTTTTGTAGAAGCTCATTCAGGAGGTGAGCATGGAAGCTGCACTTGGCACCACTGTCTCAGAGGAGTCCTCCAGTTCTTCAAAGCTTCTCCCAAATATCACCATTCCCTAAGAACTGAGTGTATTTCCTTATCCTTTGTGACTCCACTGTCCCCAGCCCAGAAATATGAGTGGGTTTAGGGCCTCTGCATTTTCACGTGGTCTCTATTGTGTTTTATTCTTAATCTGTGTTTGCTGCTTAGTCCAATGAAAGGGACAAAGCAAAGCCTGCCTTGGTGTCTATTGTTGAATGCTGCCCTGAAGTAGGTGTGAAGTCAATAGTGATTGTGCTAGAGGGTCAAGCGTGGCCCGAATTGTTGGTGACAGATAGCTGTGATAGTGGCAAGGGCTGCCTTCCTCCAGGTAAAGGGCTGCCTTCCTGCAGGTGCGACTCCAAAGGAAAGCAAATTTGCAAACCGTCAGGCTAACATCAAGAGGCCATTGAACAGGACGTGCTGCTAGATGAAAATGGCATCATGAGGAAATCATTTAATGGACTGGTAACTTTGCTACCCAGACATATCCTCTTCATCCTCTTGACAGTCTGACTCTAATTGCCTCTCCATTGAGCATATATATGAACTTCTTGTGAAATAGAATTAATTACAAAAGAGAAACCCATCCTTGATTCCGTCATGCCTACAAAGGATGTGGCAATGCAGACTTCATCTTTATTGATTTTATCTCATTTTTTTTTAAATAAAGTTTGTAGCGCATAAAAGACAAGCAAATAAAATATCATGGAATGATTAAGGCAGAGTACTATGAGATGGCTTGGTTTGATAGCAGATGGGTTGTGTAACACCGGTCTGCTCTCCATAAATACTTGGCCTCCTGGTGAAAGTGCCATGCACCCATCTCTGTTGGAATGTAGGAAATGGGTTGATAGAGAAGTCAGATCATCAGTTTCTGTAGGCCAAATCCTGCTTCCTATCCTCATGCAAAACTCTCACCGAAGTGGTACAGTGCACTGAGCCAGGAAGAGTTTTGAGGTGAGCAAGATGTGGGCCCTATAAAATCGCTTTCACTCTAAAAACTGGCTTTTGGAAGGTGTGAGGAACTGAGTGATCTTTACTGAATGTAAGTATGTCTGTATTATTCACAAGGTGCAGTGGTAATGACCTCATCATCATCTCCTTCAGCCCATGTGGGGGACTTCCTTTCTGCCCAGCTGCTCAGATGGATTGAGCTCCAGAAAAGCTGCTGGTTAGGTGGACACCTGTGCTTTGTTGGCTCCACAATGCCAAGAACATGTTTTTCCCCGACAGTGCATCCTGTTCAATGGAGGGCAGAGGAAGAGGAAAATCATTCGGGAAGGATGGCAAAGATCACACGCTCGGTGTCAGGACTGTGAAGTTCACCTGTGCCTGATTAGAGAGTTATTGTCCTGCCAAGAACCATGAGGGCAAGAAATATTGGCCACCAACCCAGTTGCATCAGATATGCCACGTTCTTGTGCATCTGTCGCAGAGGAAAACAAAACACAAACTGGTGTATGTTTGATTCTGCTCAGAGCAGCCTGAGCATTTTGCATGCTTTAAAGGGGCATGATCCTGAGAAGGTGTTCAGCCTCCATAGCTCTTATTGAAGCCAAAGGGCTGAGCACCCCTCCAGATCTTCTATCCACTGGGGTGCAAAAGCACAAGGCGAGATTGATTGAGCTGTAAGAATTGTAGTTTTCAGGAAGTCAGTTTTAGTTTTTATAGGTGTTTGCAGTTACAATTTTATCCTACACCTTTGCTTACTATCTAATTTTGTTTTTACAATATTTTGTACAGTATTAACTTAGGACCTTCCAATAGCCTAGTCATTTAGGGCCAGGCTTGCCACCCTTACTCATATAGAATAGTCATTCTCTCCATGCAGCTCCATTGAAAATAAAGGGAATACTCGTCAAGGAAGGTACAAGTGTGAGTAGGGCTTTCAGAACCTGGGGTCCTTAGAATTAGTTTACTACTTCTGGATTCTGATACACAGGGAATGACAGCTGTCTTTGAAGCCCACACATTATGCTGCCTAACAGGAGAAAATAAAAAGCTTAAAAGCATAGCCAGCTTGCATACCTTTGATGCCATGCTTTCCATTTTGATTACACTATATCCAACAAAGCCAGTCACCAGGGACAGTCAGGAGACCTACAAAAATAAGATGTTTAAAAGAAGGAGCCTTCTAACAAAGGTGGCGTAGAACTGTGCTCACTGCATGTGAAGGTTCTTGGAAGTGCCCTCTGAACACGAGAGGTTGCCTAATAAGTGTGATTTCTTGCAGAGGTTTTTACTGTGTTTGAATCGAAGTTGCTAGAGAACATTATCAGACGTGTTACATGCTCTGAAAAGAGTTTTAAGCGTTGTTTAGAGCTAACTGCTATGTGCAGAATTATCTAAAGTAAGCAAGGAAAAACAGAAGACAAGCTACATTACTTTCCCCTTTCAGTTACACACAGCACCCTGTGTGCTAATGTAAAATACAAGAATCTTTCCATTTTGCACCATGATCTCTGCAGAGTGAAAAGCCACTTACACAGCTTGTACTAAGATGCTTTTAGTTTTGTTTTGGATGCCTAACTTGCGGGTGGTCTTTTGAATGGTTCCCTAACCTAGAATGTTTATGGTCAAACATCATACGAATGATTCATTATAAATAGTTATTAAGCATTAATAAATAATTAAATTCAATAAACATGCTACAGACATGAGCACTACATGTTATAGATGGTTATAGGCACTTTGGTAGAAGGTGTTACAGATGTTATGTATGATATGTATACACAAACTATTGACCTGTTGTGCTTCATAACAATTGATTTAACAATTTATTAAATTATGTCATAATTATGTGTTAACCCTTTATAAATGGACCCTGAATATAAAGTGTGATCACATTTAGCAGAACTAGCACTTCAGGATCTTGTGACTGGTACCCAAGGCTCCTTCATCAGCCATCAATCCCAGTCAGTTGTGCGCATTTTAATCAGCAGTGGGAATTGGGCAGCTGTGAAACTCAGTATCACAATCCATTTGCAGCAGCATGGGCTCCATTGCAGGTTGCAGAAGGAACAGTGGGATGGGAAGTGATGGCCAAGGTCTTGGTCTGGTAAATGGCAGTGTCTGTTCTGCCACTGAGACTTCCCACTGAGGAAATGAGAAAATAAAATACGAGTACATTAAATATGCCTTCCTCCCTATCCCATGCTCTGTTCACAGCAGCCAATTCAACAAAATCACTATTCCAAGCAAATGATTGATTCCTGGGGCAGAGCTGCTCTGTTGCCCTGAACCCTGAAGAGCTCGTTACAATCAAGAGCTCCAAAACAGAACTAGCAGGGCTTCCCTGAACAGCCCAGCAACCAGTGCCAAAAGCAGCCTTCGTTAATGAACGCTTCTGCAGCAAAGGTCAATTCAAAGGCACTGCCTAAAATGCTAACTGTGGACTGGTGCGATTGCCCTGAAAAGGCTGAGAATCATTGTCCTGTTTTAAACCTTCATTTACCCACCTGAACATCTGATCTGAAGCGTGAACTTAGGGAAACCAAGCTGTTCTTGCATGGCTTCAGAGCCTGCTGTGGTGCCCCCCCCCGGCATTATGGAGAAAATATTTCTGTTATAATAAATCTCTTTCACACTTTGATAAATGGCCACTGTTTGGGAATCTCATTGAAAAAAAGTTTCTCATGTGCTTGAAAAATTGCTTCACAAACAAACTGTTACCCACCCCTCTGCCATGCTCCTTATCACAGTGGTCGGCTGTATTTGCTTAAAACCCATCGCTTTTCCCTGGTGCAGCTCCCCTCTCGACTCTACAAACAGGTCAGCCTGAGTGTTTTGTATGGTATCAAGAGACCTGATCCTGAGAAGGTGCTCAGCCTCTGCAGCTATGGTTGAAGCTGATGGGCTGAGCGTCCCTTGGCACCCAGGTCCCCTGTCCTCTGGGATGATAAAGTGTCCGATTGACTGAGGCTTTAGTAGCACAGGTTCCTGGAGGTAAGCGATATTCAGATAATGGTGCAATGCCGTAGTGCTCTCCTCCTAATCCAATCAAATAATGTAACGTTACCAATAGGGCTGTCAATTAATCGCAGTTAACTCATGCGATTAACTCAAAAAAATTAACTGTAATTAAAAAAATTCATCACGATTAATCGCACTGTTAAACAATAGAATACCACCTGAAATTTACTAAATATTTTGGATGTTTTTCTACATTTGCAACTATATTGATTTCTGTTAAAACACAGAATACAAAGTGTACAGCGCTCACTTTATATTATTTTTATTACAAATATTTGCACTGTAAAAATGATAAACAAAAGAAACAGTATTTTCAATTCACCTCATACAAGTACTGTAGTGCAATCTCTATCATGAAAGTATAACTTACAAATGTAGATTTTTTTGTTGTTACATAACGCACTCAAAAACAAAACAATGTAAAACTTCTTGTTCTGCCAATTGCTACGACAAACAAGTTTGTTTACATGTACGGGAGATGCAGTTGCCTGCTTCTTATTTACAATGTCACCTGAAAGTGATAACAGGCATTCACATGGCACTTTTGTAGCCGGCGTTGCAAGGTATTTACGTGCCAGATACGCTAAACATTCGTATGCCTCTTCATGCTTCAGCCACCATTCCAGAGAACATGCTTCCATGCTGATGATTAAAAAAATAGTACATTAATTAAATTTGTGACTGAACTCCTTGAGAGAGAATTGCATGTCCCCTGCTCTGTTTTACTTGCATTCTGCCATATATTTCCTATTATAGCAGTCTCGGAAGATGACCCAGCTCTTGTTGTTTGATTTACGAACACTGGCACTGTAGATTTGACAAAATGCAAAAGTACCAATGTGAGATTTCTAAAAATAGCTACAGCACTCAACCCGAGGTTTAAGTTTCTGAAGTGCCATCCAAAATCCGAGAGAGATGAGGTATGGAGCATGCTTTCAGAAATCTTAGGTGAGCAATACTCAGATGCAGAAACCACCAAAAAAGAAAATCAGCCTTCTGCTGGTGGCATCTGACTCAGATGATGAAAATGAACATGCATCGGTCCGCAGAACCCATCATCAGAATATGCAGAACCCATCATCACCATGGATGGATATCCTCTGGAATGATGGTTGAAGCATGAAGGGACATATGAATCTTTAGCACATCTGGCACCTAAATATCTTGCGATGCCAGTTACAACAGTGCCATGCAAATGCCTGTTCTCACTTTCAGGTGACGTAAACAAGAAACAGACAGCACTATTTCCTGCTAATGTAACCAAACTTGTTTGTCTGAGCGATTGGGTGAAGTAAGTGGACTGAGTGGACTTGTTTCAGAGTAGCAGTCATGTTAGTCTGTATTCGCAAAAAGAAAAGGAGTACTTGTGGCACCTTAGAGACTAACAAATTTATTTGAGCATAAGCTTTCGTGAGCTCAGGAAAGCTTATGCTCAAATAAATTTGTTAGTCTCTAAGGTGCCACAAGTACTCCTTTTCTTTTTGAGTGGACTTGTAGGCTCTAAAGTTTTACTTTGTTCTATTTTTGAATGCAATTATTTTTTGTACATAATTCAACATTTGTAAGTTCAACTTTCATGATAAAGAGATTGCACTACAGTACTTATATTAGGTGAACTGAAAATACTATTTCTTTTGTTTTTTACAGTGCAAATATTTGTAATAAAAATAAATGTAAAGTGAGAACTGTACACTTTGTATTCTGTGTTGTAATTGAAATCAATATATTTTAAAATGTCGAAAACATCAAAAAATATTTAAATAAATGGTATTCTATTATTGTTTAACTGTGTGATTAATTGCAATTAATTTGTTTAATCACATGATTAATCGTGATTAATTTTTTTAATCGCTTGACTGCCCTAGTTACCAAATAAAGTTCAAGGTAAGAACATGAAATCTGGATACCCCTTGGCAGCTTTCCTAAATGCTAAGGATTGGCTCAGGGAGGGAAGAGAAATACATCCTCAAATTCACACAGCATAAAGCATACTTGGGGAGCTTTTTTGGTATTTCCTTCCCTCCCCCTATTGTAACTAGTTTTGGCTGGGTTTTTTTTTTAAGGACAAAATTTCCAGAAGTGACTAATGACTTTGAGTGCCCCTGGTTTTGGGTGCCCAGTGTGAGGCATACCGTAAAAAACCAACCCCCTTTTAAGGCATCTCAGGTTGGATACTCAAAAGTGGAGGCAATCAAAATCACTATGAATTTTGGAAATCTTGGCCTTAAACTTTAGTTTTGTTCTATTTTCTCAGTAATATCACTGAAGTAACATGAGCAATGCAAAACTTTAAGATCAGTAGATATGAACTCATGCAGCGTTCATCTGCCACTTGTTAGCTTGATGGCCTTGTTTAACTTATACGTAAATGCACTTTCATTGTCCTCTGCCTTTAATCACGGCAGTCAGAGAGGTGAATTCAACATTCTTTTGTCTAGGGCAGACTGGATTTATGCACCATTTCCTAAACACATTTTAAGAATGTATTTCCAGAACATGCATATAACTCTTTGTACACAGCTTGTACATACACCACACAGTGCTATTCATGACCAGCATGCTACCAGTTTTTATATGGTACCTTGCTCAATAGAGCTTTATAGTATGATAATATTGTATACAATCAGTCAATATGATTGCTTTGGGGTTAAGACCCTCTGTTGTTCCCATGGAGAGTCTAAACTCTGATTGTCACACCAACAACTTCAAAGTTTGGGGACGTTTGGCTTCATCTATAAGAAAAATTCAGGCCTGGCATGTTTCTTTGGAATTCATCTTCTGAGGTATTGCTTTTAGTTTATTCCAATGTGAAAATCATGCTTTTAGGAAAAAAAAGTACATTTAATGTAAATGTTGCCCTCAGACGTACCAGTGCAACACCCATTGCCTGAGATGAGCTGCAAACACAAGCATCTGGAGGCAGAAATTGGCTCTCACTTCTGGGAACCCATTGATACTATGGTAATCTCTGGTTTATTTTTGGAAGAAAATAAATGGGACAGCTTTATGTCACTACAAGAGTCATTCATGCACATGATTTAAATCAAGCTGTTCTGCTGAAAAGCTGAAACCTACTAGGAAATGGGTTTTACTTATCCGTTAAGTGGATATTTTTTGGGGGGGAACAGTCAAATGAAGGAAACTGACAGGAGCAGCAGTTCTGATGATGACACAGACAGACAGACATAATCAAATATCAGCTCAATAGGATTGCAAGACCAAACAATCCTATAAAAATATATTCTGCTTTCTGAAGAAAAGTGATTGTGCCAGTATCTCTCTCTAGATGCTTTGGTAGACGTCTTCTTCTTCTATTTTTTCCTATGAGTCTCTAATTTTATGTGTGACAGTTCCCCCTCCCCCCCTTATAATCACAGCATGAAAGAAAGGCATCAAGTCATGGCTTCAGAGAGCAAGGCACGGTCATTTTGTTTAGGAAATGGACCGGGATTCAGGAGTCCTGTTTATGGCTCTGCCACAAACTTCATGTGACCTTGGGGTAGTCACTTAATCTTTCTGTGCTTTAGTTCCTCAAATGGGGATAAAAATATATCTTTTCTCCTGCTGTCCATCTGAAATGTAAGCTCTTCAAGGCAGGTACTGTGTGACAGATTGAGAGGTTTATATCAAACTGTGAACTCTATTTTGTATGAGGAACTCCATTTTTGTATTATGTACTGATCATATGTCTAAAAAGTGCCCAAATCAGCTTATTAAACTGCATTCCAGACAGACACCCTGTCCAGGAAAGGAGTTTAACACCTTGTTGATGTAATATCCCAGAAAAGGCATCAAGATGACAGTCTGGTGCCATTAACTCAGATTGTCTCTCAATGACCATTCCAACGCCATGGAACAATGGACTTTTTACCCAGGAGCCCACAGTGGGGAAGGGACAAACATACCAAGTCACACCTATGAAAAAAAGGGCTCTTTTTAAAAAGGGGCACTGTTCTGTGCTGGGTGCAACTATTGCCACACATAAGAAGGTCTTGCAGACGGGGAGGAGGGAATCTCAGGACTTTTGTCTTTTTTGCATAGATATGTAACTCTCAAGTGCTTTTAAGAGTGAAGTGACTGTGGTTAAGAAATTCCTTTGCTAAACCTGTGTTTCTTGCTTCCTGCCATGTTCTTCATGAAAGGGTTACTTTAGATGTCTCCAGTGCCAACAGCCTAGGTGGCGCTCTGGGGGAGCATGTATAAGTGTTTGGTGGACTCACGGGGCTCAGACACTGATTTCGGGGATCAGGATTGCTGAGCATTGTCATCCAAAGGAAGAGCTCAGACTAGAGGTTGGAGTCTAGGATTGTGCCCTGGTGTCCCAGAGCTAAAAGCAGTGACTATACTCTACCCAGACCCAGTTGGCTTAAAAACACATGGGATCCAGCAGTTGGGGCTGTAGTTGAAAGAGACAGCCTGAAGCATGGGCTTGGTGCAATACCTGAGGCCTGAACCAAAGTCATCAAAAGTTATGCTAGGAGTGACAGTCAGGCCCTGTCAAAAGCAGTTGCTTGCCTGCAAGCCAGTGTCCGATACACGAACTCGGCACCGATATTGCTAGCATTGCTAAAACACACTGAATAGGTAAACATATTCCAACAGGCCAGCGCAAGAACAGCCCAACCTAGCACATGATAAAATGTTTTGACAAAAGTGATGAATATTTTGTCTGAAGCACCAGGAGTGAAAGTACAATGACAGGTGATGAATAGGAATGTTTTGTCTGAAATATCAAGAGGAAAGTACAAGGGGTGGTAATAAACATGTCATGAAATGTGTAAGATGATACATAAGTTGTTTAACCCAGATTGTTTGTCGCAGTCTATAAATATTGGGATTCCTCACCTTAACACTTTATCTAGCTCAGGGGACAGTAGGAAGTCCCGCCACTGACTGAGCTATGTCCATTACATTGGCATACATGTGCTAGTGTAACTGTAGACATTGATCCAGGGAGTTAGGACTGTGCTTCATCGACAATCAACCTGATCAAGTGCCTTTGTACCTTAACAGATCTTGTGGTCATTGGGTAGTTTGCTAGAGGTCTGTTGTGCCAACTGTCTGCGCAGAGCTGAGACAGCACACAGGGAAAATACACACATGCAGCTGAACATCTGATGATAGGGTCAACTCGCAACTGACTGTTGATCATCCAGAATGGATTACTGGGTCAGATTGTAACACTGTATAAACAGATAGTAAGAGACAGTGTTTACCACAATGGAGTCCTGATCTATATCAAGACCTGTTGGCAGATCTATAAAAGAAATCATACACAAAAATAATAATTCTGTGAGGGTAGCTAGCTGAATGAAACAAGCTGGAGTGAGTTAACATGGTGGTGATCGGAGAACCACCATCTCTACTGATTTTTGCAAAATGTGCCCATGTCACTGTTGTTCTGTCCTCCCACCTTCTCATCCATCTGCTGCATCTTGTGATAATCCTAGACTGTGAACTGTCTGGTGCAGGGACTGTCTTTGTTTTACTCATTTGTATAGTGCTCAGCTGTTGATGCTTGACTGGAGCCTCTAGGCACCGCATTAGAAACAACAAAGGTAGGATGGCCAGGTATCTTGAGAATATTCAGGATAAAACTGTCAATACAATATCTATCTTATTCAAAATATTATGATCACTTTGTGTTGGTTCCTCTTTCCTGGTCAGCACGAAACAATCTGATAAAGAAACATGCAAAACTGCGTGCTATTACTCTATGATTTTCAGAGAGTTCATTTTACACTACTTACTGAGTCATATGGCCAAACACTTATGAGAGCAAACACAATGAAGTCAGAGAGGATGGCAAACAAGATTTGGCTCGTGTTAAGCAACACATTCCCCCCAGTGATTCACAAAGATTTAATTAAATCCTAACTGTCAGATGGTTCAGATGGAAGTCAAAGTGGAAGGAGAGTGAAAAAAGAGGTCAGGCCAATTTTATTAACAGCTGGCAGCAGTAATACTGTCTCATCAAGATTTCACTAGCTATGAAGCATTGGGACTGTTCTGTGTGTGGACAAGAGACCTCCAAAGAAGCCAGAGATGTAAAGGAAGTGATACTGGTGGGTCAGTAGGTGATGTGCTTATTTTTGGGGCAGTATTCCTTGAACCTGATCTCCAGACTACTTTTAGGAAGGAAGATGTTGCTCTTCAGATGAGTTTGTGACCACTTAGTCATTAAAATTCCTGGTTTCAGAGTAGCAGCCGTGTTAGTCTGTATGTGCAAAAAGAAAAGGAGTACTTGTGGCACCTTAGAGACTAACAAATTTATTAAAATTCCTGTGGCACTTTTTGCAAAACTAGACTAACCCCAGTGTCGCTGGACCTGCTCCACCTAGTGTCTATTTTGTATAGATACATTATGCTGACTAAAATTGCTCCTGTAGTTTAAACTGGATACAGTATTCTCCCCTTCCTGTCTGAAATGCTTGCATAGTGTTACTCTGCTTTGCTAAAGAATTATCATGCTTTATTCCAGAGGTGGCTGCATTTTCTTGGTGATTTCTGTATATATAGAAGTTTGTGGTTCACGTTGAGATGAAAGGTTTTAAAAGTGAGAGATTATAAATGCAAATACAGTGCTTCCTCCTTAAAAGTCTCTTGGTTCTGAGGCTTCAGTTTGATTCCAGGTGCATTGAAATTTATTATAAGCACCATCAATATGATGCAGAAATAGGGACACTGCAAATACAAATTTATAGTTTATGAAGGAAACTGGGATGACCCAATTCTGTGATGGTCCAAGCTCCCCCTTGTAAGCTCAGGATAGAGCAGTATGGCAGAGATCACTGTGGTTTTTTTCTCACTTTCTTTTAAATAAACAAAAGTAGATCAACAGACTTTATTAACAGCGCTGTAAAATGTGTCACAAATCAATGTGAAATTTTAAGTCAGGGCTGAATTGGGCCCACATTCTGCCCTTATTTATAGCTGTAAAGCCTGAATGACATCAGTCAGATTGTATGGGTGTAAACCAATGGGCACAGTTTGGCTTTCTGGGACTGATTCTCCTCTCATTTACACTGTTGTAAATCAGGAGTAACACTACTTACACCAGTTTCAAAAAGTGTCGATGAGCTCAAAATCAGACCCTGCCTTTAAAGTTGAAGGATGCAATGACGATGGCACTTACACCAGTTTTACACCTCTGTAATCCTGTTAATTTCAACAGATTTACTCCTGATTTACCCCTAGGTATTAGAGATGGCAGAATCAATCCTGAATTTCTATGCTAAAATACAGGATTATTATGTATTCAACAACAATGAAAAATAATCATATTTGCTATAAAATGTAAATATATGTTGTTACCCTGTTAATTTGGGATGCCAAATTCTTGTGGTCCTATTCTGCCCTTCAGGCAAAATTATTCCAAAAAGGCGTTTTGACTAAATACAGAGTACCAGATCTCAGGATTTGACCCTACATGCAGATGTTTAAACACAGGGCCCAATTGTGATAACCTTGAATAGTACTTGAGAAGCCTGTACTCAGCTGCTGTAACTTGTCCGTGCTATGATAATTTACACAAGTTTAGGATCCTCAAATAATCCCATTGAATAAATAATCAATGAGACTATTTATGTGAGTAGCTGCTCATTAATGTAAGTAAATGGTTTGCAATAGAGCCTTATAATGACCAAAGGTCTTATCCAGTTCTGATTTCTATGAACCTGTCATAGCAATAAAAATGGTGGGGTTCCTTTAAGAACTCATATAATAAGTGTTAAGGGCACTGACAACAAGGAAATTATTATCTTTGCTTTGAGGAACCATGGCATTTTTTGCAGCTGCAGCTCCAAGCAAGTGTTTAGTAAGTGGGAGTCACTGCAGCGCAAGTCCCTTTATCCATCTCATTACCCCAATAATTAAACTGTCAGCCAGGGATGTCAGGCCTTTAGGAAAAAAAAAAAGGCAAGCAGAATCAAACAGTGGTAAAAGAATTGTGACTATTCCCACTGTTAAGCCTATAATTTTTTTTATCTTAATCATTATGTTTGCAAAAGGCATTGCTCAGAACATGCATTTTAAAATGTTTTAAATACTTTTTTCGTGTTTTAAAATAACAAGAAGTTATTTAACCACTATCCATTGTTCATATGACTCCAAGAAACAATTATCTTAAGAATCATCTTTTTTTTTTAAGCCTTATTTCTAAAACTAGTGCAAAAGATGTTTTCTAGCATCTGCAGGCACATTTTCCTTGGAAGGCCTGGTTTAGCTGAAGCTCTGTTTGTCCTGAGTTTTATTATATGTGAGAGTGATCTGAATATTTAGTTAGATCTTTGTCACATTAACAGAGGAGGGGTGGTAAAGTCCAACCTCATTGTGGGAAGCAATGAATTGTTATCTGGTGTGGAACTTCCTGGTGTTTTGTTCTGAATCTCTTGGGTTCTTCCCATTTTATTCTGCTTTACCCTTCCCGCCAATAGGGATCACTTTGTGATTAAGGCGATGGACTGTATCACCCTCATCCATGGTATAACTCCTAGAGGCTTTAATACATTTACACGAGGGAGGAATTGAATTTTCCCATTAAATCTAATCTGAAAGGCTCTGTTTATCCATGTGCCAGGTACAGCAATAGTAGCAGTAATGCATTCATTCCCAATACACTGCCCTGCTCTGGTCTAGAGGGACCATGTCTTGATGGGAGAGCATAATCCCAGCTCTGTGGCCTGTTCAGTTTTTTGCTATCCCTACCAAGAATGCCAGTTGCTGTCATTTGTGATTGTGACTTTGGACATATGGACAGTTGTCTATTAGAAACAAACTAAAGCACCAAGTCATTTTACACATGGCAATAGCCAGGAAGAAGACTACGATTTCCACAGGTAAATATATATCAGTATTTCCTTGTGTAGACAATAACTGCAGGGACCACAGATTCTGTGCTGTGGTCCCTTTTGCAAAATGTTGATTTTTTTTTAATGGCAACCAACTGTGGTGGCAGTCAGATTGCAATAATATTTATCCTCTTCTGTCTTGGATCAGACTGGAACAAGTGCAAGGCGTAGTATCCCATTACCGATTTAATTTTCTGAGCAACAGAATGGCAAGTTCCACTTTACATTCTAACTTTAACTACAGTATAGATTTTTAAATAAGCGTTGAGCTTCCTATTAGCATGACCTGTCTGCTCTTTCGGTGTTCTCTCTTATCCTATTTTGATCGACCCGTGAATTATTCACCCCTGTATTATTCATTGTACACTAAATTAAGCTTTTCCTGCTAAAGGTTTTCAAGTGTAGCATTCCTTCCGTGGAACTCATTACCTGTGTCAATACACAAAGCCAAAGGGCTTAATAGATTTAAAACATCTACTATCAACCCATTTCCCCATCTGTTATTAAGACCAGTGAGCATTTGTTATGTTGATAATATTCCTTATTGTCCCGGTGTTAATTTCATTATTCAGTGACTGCACTGTTGAGTTCAAAAGTGCCTTTGCATCAGTTTGAACTTCAATTAGTCTTGAGGTTTTCTGGAAAAGGTTGGGTGAATGAAAGTTAATTTGGCTGGGCATGGCTTTTTATACTTTTGAAAATTAAGATGATGGTCTTACTTCCACTAGTGTATCGAGAGGCAGAGCATCAGACTGTAGCAAAGTGCAAAGACAGTAGAAAGCTTTATTTAAAAACAGAACCAACCTGATTTCAGGCCATTCTGCTGCCTGTGTTATGCAGGAGGACAGGCTAGATGATCATAGTGGTCCCTTCTGGTCTTAGAATCAATGAATGTTTTGCTTTGCACAAGCATACAGATAAATTGCATCAAAAATGCCTATTATCATCACCCGTGGAAAGCATCGTATCTACCACCATGGGGAAAAAAGGATGCTGCTTCCAAGCTCTGCCCACGAAATAAGCCGCAACCACATGAGTGGCCAAAATGAAATGCTGTTGCAGTAGATCAGGAGTGGCCAGCCTGTGGCTATGGAACTGCATGCAGCTCTTCAGAGGTTAATATGTGGCTCCTTGCATAGGCGCTGACTCTGAGGCTGGAGCTACAGATGCCAACTTTCCAATGTGTTGTGGGGTGCTCACTGCTCAACCCCCTGCTTTGCCCCAGGTCCTGCCACCACTCCACCCCTTACCCCCAAGGCCCCTGCCCCTTCCCCCGAGCCTGCCATGCCCTTGCTCCTCCCCTCTTCCCACCAGAGCTTCCTGCGCACTGCAAAACAGCTGATTGCGATGGGTGGGAAGTGTGGGGAAGGAGGGGGAGGCGCTGATTGGTGGGGCTGCCGGTGGGCAGGAGGTGTTGGGGCTGGAGGGCGGGTAGCGGATGCGGGGCTGCTGACATATTACTGAGGCTCTTTGGCAATGTTCATTGCTAAATTCTGGCTCCTTATCAAGCTCAGGTTGGCCACCCCAGCAGTAGATTGTGCATATGTTCCAAAGTTGATCTTAGATTGCTTTGTTTCATTGGACTGCTTCCCTTCATTAAGGCTTGAATATGCTCATTGGCTCTGTTAGGCTCCTTGGGCTCAGCTCCTCCTTGACAGTAGTGAAAGGGAAAAAAATGGTGGCCTCTTCTAAATGCCAACCCCTTGGGGCAACTGAATAAGATGTCACCCACCAAAAATTGTGCAGATCTGTGACCCTCCTTCTCCTTTTTTATGGGAGGGATGAAAATCATTTAAATTTCAGCTTTGTGATCTATCATCACTTGGCATCCAAGTTAATACCTCACTGAGATGAATGGAGCAGGTCTCTATTGCTCCAGGCTCTCTTCAAACTCAGACATCTCTGCACTGGGTGCACTCTGTTCACATGCTTGAGGTTGTCTTTGTAACTAGACCAGCTAGAGACTACTTGGGGGCTTTTGTTAATTTGTTTTTAAATGAAAGCTGAGATTCTGGAGAACAAGTGGCTTTTGTATGAACGATGGGTGCTACCAGCTGTTTCAGAGCCCTAGTGTCTACTGGTTAGAACAGGGAACTGAAAAGCTCAAGAACAGGGTTTTATTTCCAGTTCGCCCAGTGTATTGCTTAAGGGATGAGTGCCCACTTCACTAATACTCATCACCCTTTTTGCCGGCCTCAGAACTGTGACCAAGGACTTATGGTGTTGGTTTGGCTCTGCTGTGCTTGGTGTACAACCCAGGGAAATGGGGGCAAAGGTGGCTGCTCTCTGGCACGTCTGAGGCTCCCCTACTCTGGGGTCAAAATACTATGCCTGGTCACCTGTGGTCACAAAGGGGTCGTTCCATCAGACAGGAATAGCTGGAGCTCAGAGACATCCTGGCTCACCTGCTTCCTCTGGCTATATTGCTTACTTTATGGGCTCCCACGGGACGCTGAAGGAGAGCCGATGCTGTGGCTCTGTGCCACCCAGGGATTCACCTTAAACAAGGGGAATCTCCTGATAGGCAGATCTACTTGGTTTCTGGCCCCTTCACACCAGAGGAGCAGCACAAAGTGGCCATAGAGGACCAGAGAATTGGGCCCAAAGTCTGAATGGACATGGAGACTAAACGGCTCCCATCCTTTGAGCTCCTTTAGGTCAGGGATGACTGTGGGAGAAGCTTTCACTGACGTTGCCTGTGCTGTACCTGTCTTGTGGCTAAAGAACACTATTTTCCAGAATACACCCCACCCTGCCCCTTTGCTTTCCCTCATAACTCCCAGTTAAGTGACCTCTGTCGTTTTGCCGCTGCTCCTGCTGCACTTACAGGAGGAAACCATTGTTGATTTTGGGGATGGGGGGAGTGGCTCTCTCTACAGAGGCCCCTTTAAGACCACTTTTTACAAAGTTACCTGCCTGCGATAGATGCTTACACTGATGTGAGACAAGAGTCCCTGGAGTAACATGGCTGTCAAATCAGTCTGAGGGAGCATCTGGCCCTGACTCTTGGATGGACAGGTGGCTCATGAAACATTTAAATAGTTAAAACAAGGATCATCTTTCTTTTTACAGACAAAAAGAAGAGAGGAGAGATAAAACATTGCTGGGGCGGGGGGAAACACTTGACTCTATTCTTCTCTAGCGTCTGTAGCCAGGAGCCACAAACTCCAACAGAAGAGCTAACGCAGGAGCTGGGTGCATTGTATTCCTTTGGAGTGGGGAATGTAGTTCATGCCTTCTGGCTTGCAGATTATCTTGAGCAGAGGAAGGAAATAAAGAGATTGGACCCAAAGATAACGGTGAATTTGGCTCTGCTGCTACAGAACAGCACCATCCCATCCCTTTCTCCCCTCCCCCACATCTTCTCTCTAAAGCTGAAAGCAAAAAAAATCAGTGAGCCAGGAGTAGTCTCGCTCTGCAACATCTTCCTGGCTGCCTTTGTCTGCTTGCTAAAAATAAAAGCCTATTTATAGCTCTGTGCTGCGCAGGGAGAGTTTGCTGAGGGTGACAACGTGATGTGGATTTTACAGTTCATCAGTTTGGATTTGGAGTTTTTACAGTCCCTTTTGGATTAATTGAGAACTTGCATAGGGTTTCTGAGGTTACGGGCGCTGTAAATGGGGCATTTGGAGGCATGGTTGAATGTTTAGCAGGCACTGAGGAATCAGGTCAGCTGGGGAGAAGTCACAGCAGTTTCAGATCAGTCACATCCAGCTCAGGCTTCAGAGAAAACCTAGCTCCCATTACACACGCTTAGAGGTTTAACTTCCATTATGTCTAGGTTCTCATATGGCCCCTATCATGGCCAGGGCTGAGAGCTTCCCATTAATTATAATGATTTCTGATTTGTATTACAGTAACAGTTAGAAGCCCTGCCCAAGATCAGGGTCTCATTAGGCCAGGCCCTGCACAAACACAGTGAGAGCAATCCCCCCCACCCCCAAAGAGGTTACAGTCTAATCAAACAAAGAGTGGGAGGGGAGACAGAGAGGTGAAGTGACTTGCCCAAGGGCACACAACATTTCATTGGCAGAACTGGAAATAGAGCTCCTTAGTCTCAGTCCAGTAAGCTATTCATTAAACAATTTCTTAATTAATGTATCCTTCCAACACCCCAATGCAGTAGGTGATTCTATTACCTCCATTTTACAGATGGGGAACTGAGGCACAGAGAGACTTGCCTAGAATCATACAGAGAGTCTGTGGTAGCAATAGAAATTGAGCCCAGATCTCCTGAGTCCTGCTCCTGTGCCTTAGCCATAAGACCATCCATCCTCTCATTAGTAGAGTCACATCCACACTAAAGTATATGATCTCATTTGCATATTCACAGCTATGCTGGTAACACATAGGGCTGATTCTACTCACGTACACTGGTGTAAACCAGGAGTAGTGCCTGGGAAACAATGGAGTTATAATGGTGCAAGGAGAGAATCAGGCCCACAATACCTGTCCCTACACATATCAGATACAATTAACAGCTATAGAAATATTCAGGGGTTCCTAATTGTTCCTGATCTGCATAATCATTGGCTGTAGCCAGTGCTGGGCTGAGGCTTGTATGACTCTCCTGTGGTAAGCTAGTTCCCCAGGCTTAGTTTCACCATTTGCCTCCCTCTGAATATATTCTCAGTGAAATGCTGTCAGCTGAATGTATCTGCCTGGTAGCTAACGTTTCTCTGTTGCTAACGTTTCTCTGTTGCTATTTCCATTGTAAGTCCCAGTCCTCAAGGGGTTAGAATGCACTCCTAGAAATTCTCAGCAGGCTGAAACACAGGCTTAAGATGTGAACCTAGGTGTGAATTATATTGTCCCACACATTGATTTGATAGCTCTTTTTATAGTGCTACTACAGGGTGTGTGGCTCAGTACAGTGAAAATAGAGGATTGCCAGGTTCTATTCCCAACTGTGCCACTAATTCACTTCACTGTGTGAGTCTGGGCAAGTTTGTTAGGATAAAATTATCAAAAGTGGGTGTTTAAAGCTAGTCACTTCAATGCCATGAAAGCAGTGGTGATTGCCAGGAGCTTGGTATCTCTCTGAATCAGGCATCTCATTTAGGTGCCTAAATGTGGATTAAGATTTCTAGTTTTAGGCATCCAGGTTTGAAAATTCTGGCCTTAATATCTGTGCCTCATGTTTTCCCTCTATTAAACAGGTGTAATGTTATCCACTTTGTCATCAGGGTGTTGTGAGGCTTAAGAATCTCAGATGGAAAGGGTCTCTGCACTGCCTTACAAGTGCAAAGCATGAATTCATTTAGGCATTACTGCCAAATTTACTTAGTCCCCGTGAGGCTTTAAATGAAGGGCAGCTTTGCTTACATTTAACTGTGGTAGAGTGGCTGCTCCTACAAATTTAATGACAGGTTTCAGAGTAGCAGCCATGTTAGTTTGTATTTGCAAAAAGAAAAGGAGTACTTGTGGCACCTTAGAGGCTAACAAGTTTATTTGAGCATAAGCTTTCATGAGCTACAGATCACTTCTGTATGAATGGATGCATTCAATGGAAAATACAGTGGCGAGATTTATATACACAGAGAACATGAAATAATGGGTGTTACCATACACACTGCAAGGAGAGTGATCACTTAAGATGAGCTATTACCAGCAGGAGAGCGGGGGAGGGGGAAGAAAACCTTTTGTAGTGATAGTCAGGGTCTCAGATGTTCTTGTCAACTGCTGGAAATGGTCTGACATTGGTCCAGGCAAAATGATGGAATGGCTGATATGGGACTCTAATAAAAATTAAAGGAGGGTATTATAATGAATTCCAATCAACATGGGTTTATGGAAAATAGATTCTGTCAAACTAATCTGATAGTATCAAATTTACAATCTCATTAAAATTAGTATTAACATAATATACTTAGACTTCTATAAGGTTTTAGACTCGGTGCAGCACAACATTTTGATTAAAAAACTCTGATATAAAATTAACAATGGCACCCATTATATGGATTAAAAACTGGCTAACTAATAGATCTCAAAATGTAATTGAGAAGGGGGAATCATGGAGCAGGTGTGTTTCTAGTTAACCACAGGGATCGGTTCTCGGCCCTATGCTATTTACCGTTTTAATCGATGGCCTGGAAGGAAACATAAAAACATCACTGATAAAGTTTCCAGATGACACAAACTGGGGGAGTGGTAAATGAGGACAGGTCACCAATACACAGTGATCTGGATCACTTGGTAAGCTGGGCTTAAGCAAATGATATGCATTACAGTTCTGTCTAATGTAGTTATACATCTAGGAACAAAAATGTAGGCCATACTTACAAGATGGGGGATTCTGTCCTGGGAAGGAGTGACTGATAAAGACTGGGGGTCATAGTGACCAAACAGCTGAATGTGAGCTCCCAATGTGATTCTGTGGTCAAAGGGGTTTATCAGATCCTTGGATGCGTAAACAGGAGATATTAAAATAGGAGGAGAGAGGTTGTTTTACCTCTGTATTTGACAGTGGTATTGTTGCTACTGGAATACTGGGTTCCATTCTGGTATCCCCATTTCAAGAAGGATCGTTCACCTGCGCACTTACCAATGTGATATGTGCCAGCGATGCCCCTCTGCCATGTACATTGGTCAAACTGGACAGTCTCTACGTAAAAGACTAAATGGACACAAATCAGACATCAAGAATTATAACATTCAAAAACCAGTCGGAGAACACTTCAATCTCTCCGGTCACTCGATTACAGACCTGAATGGCTATTCAACAAAAAAAAAAAACCTTCAAAAACAGACTCCAGCGAGAGACTGCTGAATTGGAATTAAATTTGCAAACTGGATACAATTAACTTAGGCTTGAATAGAGACTGGGAATGGATGAGTCATTACACAAAGTAAAACTATTTCCCCATGTTATTTCTGCCCCCCACCCCACCCCCCACTGTTCCTCAGACAGTCTTGTTAACTGCTGGAAATGGCCCACCTTGCTTGTCACCATGAAAGGTTTTCCTCCCCCGCTCCCTCCCCCCCGGCCTTCCTGCTGGTAATAGCTCATCTTAAGTAATCACTATCCTTACAGTGTGTGTGTGTGTGTGTGTGTGTGTGTGTGTGTGTGTGTGTGTGTGTGTGTACACACACACACACACACACAAAGTCTCCCCACTGTATTTTCCACTGAATGCATCTGATGAAGTGAGCGGTAGCTCACGAAAGCTTTTGCTCAAATAAATTTGTTAGTTTCTAAGGTGCCACAAGTACTCCTTTTCTTTGTGACTACAGATCAACTCGGCTGCTATTCTGAAACTTATTGTGACAGATTCCAGAATCTCTATCTGACTAGTGTGATAGAGAGAAAGTTAAGGGGTGATGCGATTGCATTTTGTAAGTACCTACACGGGGAACAAATATTTGATAATGGGCTGTTCAGTCTAGCAGACAAAAGGATAACAAGATCCAATGACTGGAAGTTGAACCTAGACAAATTCAGACTAGAAATGAGCTATGTGTTTAACAGTGAGGATAATTAACTATGGGAATAATTTGCCAAGGCTTGTGGTGGATTCTGTACAACTGGGAGTTTTGAAGTCAACATTGGGTATAAAGATATGCTCTAGTTCCAACAGGCACTAATTCAGGGAAGCCCTGTGGCCTGTGTTATGTAGTGGGTCCAACTAGTTAATCATAGTCATCCAGTCTGGCCTGATATGCGAGTCCGGTCCTCCATGTCACTATAGCTGTCCTATGTCCTTAACTGTCTCACTGGCTGGAGAAGGCTGGTGTATATGTAACCATTCTGCCAGTAGATGATGAGATTTGTGAAAGAATTGTGGGTTTTATGATAAAAGCATGCAATATGCCAGAGTCTTAGGGCATGACCTAATACAGATTTTCAGATATGCAGTGATTGCTAACTTGTTCCAGGTCGTCAAGTGCATTCTGAATTAAAAAAAAAAAGTAGAAAAAATACTGATTGTTTATGGTATTAAACCATCCCAGTGGATTTTTGTACTTTTATATTCTTATTGTCTTAAGTGTCCTAAAAACTAAAGTAATGAATTGTGATGGCTTGAGATGATACAAAAATATTGAGTTAACATGCTCTGTAGCATGGCACCAGAGAGCATTTACTAGATTATTAATTATGTAGAAAATTATATAGAAAAATGTAAGTCTACAAGTTTCTGTTCATGGATAGAAAGTGACATCTCTCTTGGCTAATAATGATGTTTCAGATGGATCTGTATCTCAAAAACAGATTGAAAAGGCAGTTTACATAAACATGCAGCCTAAAATGAATTAAGAAAGAAGAGAGTCTTTCACAGTGTTCAGCATGTTGAAAGATTGAATTCCCCGACACAGTGGCACAGGGCAATGCAACTCATTGCTGTCTCGACACATTTGCACCTTGCCTGGCTCCCCATTTTGAAGTCACATCCTAGGAGGTCACAACAATAATGACTTGCTTCTGGGAGGTTTGTCCACGGTGGATTCCACCCATCAGAGCCCACAACCCATCCCCATTCTTTGGGTGTGGGGAGCTCAGCAGCAGATGTCAAGGCCTGACCCTAGCAGTGTCCTGCTGGCTAGGCAGCTCACCTATTATGTTGAACCAGAGGAGCTTCTTCAGTGGGAGGCATTTCATAGCTCTGCCCTGTTGGGTGAAAAGCAGCTTGCAGGCCTCATCAGCACTTGTCCTGACATACAGAAGCAGCACAAAACACTCCAGCAAAGACACAGTTCCATCATGTATAGATTGTGGTACATCAGACAAATCCATAGAAGCAGGGGTTACTTCTTCAATGCCTTCCAGGTCTCTCATGCAGACTTCTGTTCTCTTACAGCAAAGGCAGATAGTGTCACAAGGAATATATTCATGACACACTGGTAAAGCCTTTGACTTCTTTGGGCCAAGTGAAGCAGCTATATCATGAGCAGGTACACATCTTAAGTGTTGCCTGGTTCCAAATCCAAGTCACACTTCAGGGATCTTTTGCATGTACCCAAGAGCCAGGATTACCACCTCTGTCTCAACTGCGCATAGGTGAACTTTCGTACATCCTCGACTGAATGCATCAGCACCATGCAGGATATTTTCTGGTATCTGCTTTCTCGTGGTTGCATGGTGAAAGGCTGAAGTGTATATCTTGATCGTCTGTGGTGATTACCTTTTTGCCTTCTGTTTCCTTGCAAAGTTGGCAGTAGAAGTTCATTTTCATTTTCATTGATGCCCATAAATTCTTGTCAGTTTTAGCAATAGAGTGATGTAGGGCACAGTGCTCCTTTAGAGTCCCTTTCCTCTCCTGCATCTGGTCTAGGCCTCGAGATTGCTGGCAATATAAACATCCCACACTATATCCATCCTTCTACAATACTGGAGCAGGATCTCAAGTTATGGAATGAAAACAGTCATATCATAGTCAAATGTGTTGCTAACAGCTGGTTTCATCATGTCCACAAGAGCTGCCCCATCAAAAATTATGCCATCAACTGCTGAAGTGGTATCTTGCAGTTGACCATCACCCTCCAGAAAAGCCATCAGGTGAGATTTCTTGCCAAGGCATAGTTTTCCCTTGATTCTCATGCTGAAAGAAATAATCCAGGTTCCCATCATGTCATTTGCACCAGGGCAAAGTCAGTGTACAAAGCTATTAAATCATAATGGTGGCATTTTGGAAGCACTTTGAATGGGTTTAAACTTGACAGCACAAAGTGGAGGGTGATGATGAATCCGGCCTGATGAGTTCTGCTCAGAATTTTCAGGCTTGCTTAAACACAACACCCAAGCAGCACAGATTCTAGAATCCACCAGGTTTTTTTTAGCATGATTCAGAGTCTCGATTGTCATCATCAAATGACCTCTCACTCCTTCCTCTGGGTTTTCAATTAAAGTCACAACCCTCTTTTGTGGATTTATATAATTCAATTTACTTGACATATTCCTGATACTGTGATGATAAAAAAAACCTTTGCACTGAGAAAAATAGATTACCTCAGTCTCCTGATGTTTCTTCTCTTTCTCGCTCACATGCATGCGCACACATGCTGCTGAACTATCAGTTTCATGAGCTACACATTGGGTCATCTATCTAATAAAGCATTTCTTCCTCACAAAATATTTGGTGACAAAATCCTGAACAACATTTGGAACGGCTGGAGAAAGTGCAGGATTGTTCCATGTGACAGCTGTCGGCAGAACACGCTAACAAAGGAGAAAAGATAGTCAGTGGGGCTAAAAAAATTCTTAAAAAAAAAGTCAATTCCTAAACTGTTGTATGTTCTGATCAGAAGCAGTCTGAGTGCAACATGTTGTCACTTGTCAGAAGCAGTTTGCTTCTTTCCCTTGTCTTGTAGCCTTTGGGTTCTGTTTCTCCACTGGCTAAATGGCATCCCATATCATCTGGCTGATGGCTGTGCTAAGCAACTGTACCATTTCCCTTCTATTGAAGAGTGAAACAGCTCCCTGCCTGGAGAAAAGACATTAGCCTCAAGCTTTCCAGTTTTATTAGATTCATTCCAGGCTTGTACAATCTGTCAATAGCGAACAAGGTGAATATTTATAAGGCTCCTCTCTCTACCTTGAGATCTCAGGCTATGCTGGTAAATAACTTGTCTTCCAAACCCAGGGAGGGTTAGTGAGTTTATGCACTTTACATTATATAATATCCTGTGCTTGAGCTGTTGACTGATTTTTAACCTGGCCAGGAAATCAGCCTAGATTCGCCTCCCTATCCCTCTTCTGTCAGTGGGTATGTTAGCCCAAAGAAAACATACAAGGGATAAGGGAAACCTAACACAGAAGCTTTATTTATAAAAACAGTTAAAACAGTAATAAAAGGATAAACATTAAGGACTTCAGAGTTGTAACTATAAAGGACCAAATATAAAACCTAGCTATGGCTGTAATAGTCAGGGGCTTAGAGTTCTGACCTGGAACCGTCTATGGGGCAGAAGATCGGAGCCCAGGCGTCTCTTTACCATATCTGGCAGCTTGATTGCAGACCCCACCGACACGACAGGACAGAGCACTAGGCAGCAGGTTTCTGAGGAGGAACCTTCAGACAGGTAAGTTGGCAACTCTGTTCTTCTCTTCACAGATCTTCCTCCCTTCGTTGTCATGAGTGTGTGTATGAATTGGAACCAAAGGACAGCAAGTGGACCACTATCCTCACGTGCAGGTATGGATCCTACCCCAGCAACCCTTAGTATGGCACGCACTGTCTTCCTCTTGGATGAGCAGCCCCGTGTGACTGGAGGGCTGGACCTTTATACTGCCTTGTTACTGGGCAGATTACCAGTCACATAACCTGCCTCTTTTCCCACCTCTAGTGAAAAGGGCGCCAACGATGGGAAAGAAAGGCACCAAACATGGATTCTCAACAACAAGAAGGGGAATCCAAGATGGCTATGTGGGAAAGATCAAAAAATAAAGAAAGTTCCCCTACAGAGCAGTATTTAAATCTATATAGAATGAAGCCCCTGGCAGACAAGGAGCCTGGTTAAGAACTTGGGGGACCTTCTTGGCCACTTTCTGACCCTTGAAAGCACGAGTTAAATTTTGCTTATGACAGATCTGCCCTTGGCTCCCATGTGAAAGATGGGTTGGGATGGGATGTGTTTCTACTGGGTTCATAACTTGCATAACTACTTTCTTCTCTCCAGCAACAATCCAACAACTGGCCATTGTCTTATATCACCTAAACTGTTGTCACTCCCTCTATTCTGACTTCCTAGCAAAACAACTGTTGCTTGCAGGTAGAGCAACACATGGTCATATTTGCTCATCATGATGAGCATTCAGGAGCTAGGAAACCCATCTTCCTTTTTTGGCGGAGCAACAGCTATGCAGTCATTACAGACTGCTATCCCACCTAAGAGAGGTGGCAGGGTGAATGCAGTAAAATGGTCTGCATATTTCCTGGGAAGGTCACACCCCTGGAGTAGTGATGGGACACGGTATCTCCGCTGCTAGACCCCTCACTTGTGGAGTTCCACATGGATCAATTCTATCCCCTGTCCTATACATCATATACATGCAACCACTAGCTGAACTGATAACAGGCACTCAAGAGCCTGCTGTGCAGATGACATGCTGCTCTAGTTTACTTTCAGGGTGATCCCACTATTGCTAAGATGTCCCAGGGCTTGGATGAGATCAGCTCATGGATGAAGAACAGCTGGTTGAGCAAGTCACAGGTGATGCTGGCGGGCAGAGGAAAGCAT
Organism: Dermochelys coriacea; assembly: GCF_009764565.3. Lineage (NCBI taxonomy): Eukaryota > Metazoa > Chordata > Testudines > Dermochelyidae > Dermochelys > Dermochelys coriacea. The sequence goes on from NC_050069.1 coordinate 12,001,415, forward strand.
TTTGAAGTGTTTGTAGCCATGGTGAGGTCTCCTTTGGTTGAAGGTGCACATCCACAATTGGTTAGTTTAGTTCATCGTTTAGGGGTATTCCTGGATTTCTTGCTGACACTGACTTCTTACATAGCAGCAGTAATACTTTCTAGTGCCTCCAGCTGGTTTAGAGACACTATTCTACCCCAGTGGGGTATGGTCAAATCAAGGTTAAGGTCTCAATCCTTATCTTCATGGTACTCAATGGGCTGGACCCAGGTTACCCTGAATATCACCTGAAGCTCTGGGAAGGTGACTGGTTGACAACTCTACTCCTCAGGCACAATGGCACTTTCTACCACAAGGATAAAGCACCATTCTTCCCTCTGATTCAGCACAGACCCAATGTCCTAGCAGGGCATTGTGCAGTAGAGGATGCAATTGGAACAAAAGTAAATCCCTGGTCCTGACGACTTGTGATCATTAAAAAAAAATGGATGTTGCTTTTGACAAGAGAATAGGAGTGTGTTAACCCCAATCATATTCCAGTAGCAGTAGCAACATTCTGTGCCCTCAACTTTCTTTCATTTGGGTACTGTCTCCTCATCACCTCCTGTCCTAGATTGTTACAGAGCATTGGGGTGCACTATTTAACAGCTATCACATTAATTATGCCCCAGAGGTGGCAGCATTCCATTGGTGGACAAATGTATTCCAGCATAATTTGTATTATGCTTAGAGAGATGCTATATAAATGTAAGATCATCATCTCTGCTTCTGTAATAAATAAAGCAATTAAAAAGACTAAAGCACTGAATTTTCATGGTGGAGTAGTGCAGAATTATTGAGAACTGTTTCTTTAACACAGACACTGGGGAATGGGTTTGAAGGGTGCTGTCCTTCTAAGACCACCTATGTGCTGTGCTTGTTTTCCAGGAGGTAATAGGAACGCATTCAGCCTTGAGATCTGCTAAAGATGGCTAGCTTATGTACCCAGAGATTCTCTGTTGATGTCCGTATACAGGGCAAAGTAGAATTTAAACAAAATTAACACTTGTTACCTATTGAAGGAAGTGACTCTGAACAGAGCCAGTGTTAGCCCATTGGAGGCCCTAAACAGTGATATTTTGGGACTCCTCAATACTAAATCAGGCAAGTTCTTATAATAAAAAAGCAAATAGGAGCCTTGAGCTGCTCAGGGCTAAGCAATTGCTTAGTCTGCTTATGCCAAGCACCGGCTCTGCAGAGCTGGCAAATAAAACTGCACAGCTTTTTAGAAAAGAGCTCTCAGCTCAGGGAGAGGCTTGCACTCCCCCCTAATAGAGAGGGACCCTTTGATGGGAGTGGCTGCAGCTCAGCACCTCTCAGGAGCCAGGCCCCAAGTGATTTCCATCTTGAGCAAGATTAGAACTACTGACCTAGAGGCCCAATCCTGGGAGTTGCTGAGCACCTTCTGTGAGGTATACAGGGCCTGCCATTCCACTAGATTTCGTGGCGGGTGAGGGAGCTCAGTACTGCCTAAGAGCAGGCATCTAGAAGTAAAAGCTGCTTCTGGAGCATCATTTGTTACGGTACACGGGGGTTGCCCCCTGACTTCCCATAGCTCCTCGCTAGCTGGCACTGTGGTGTCCCTCCCTGCTCTGCTGGGGCAGGCCAGGCCAGGTTGCCCAGTTGCCACAACATCAGCTCAACTCCCCTCTGCCCATCAGCTGCACAGAAAGCAGCAGCAGCGGCATGGGCTGGAGCTGAGCATATACACGCACACCCCTGCCCGCTCCCTCCCTTTATTCCCTGGGATAGAACAGGCATGTCAGCTCTGCAACCCGCTCCAGGATGGGACCCACCCACCTCGCAAACCGCTGGGGCCTCAGCAGGAAGAGGAAGCAGGACAGCTGGCACCACTACCCCACCCCCAAATACTGCTTGTGCTCAGGAAGCAGGAGAGCCTTGTGGTAAAAGCACTGGGCTAGGATTCAGGAGACTGGCATTTCCAGCTCCCCGAGTGACCAAGGACTCATCTTCATAGATACTAAGGTCAGAAGGGACCATTCTGATCATCTAGTCCGACCTCCTGCACAGCGCAGGCCACAGAATCTCACCCACCCACTCCTATGAAAAACCTCACCTATGTCTGAGCTATTGAAGTCCTTAAATCATGGTTTAAAGACTTCAAGGAGCAGAGAAGCTTCCCTCAAGTCAACCATGCCCCATGTTACAGAGGAAGGCAAAAAACCTCCAGGGCCTCTCCAATCTGCCCTGGAGGAAAATTCCTTCCCGACCCCAAATATGGCAATCAGCTAAACCCTGATCATATGGGCAAGATTCACCAGCCAGATACTACAGAAAATTCTTTCCTGGGCAACTCAGATCCCATCCATCTAATATCCCATCTCAGGGGATTTGGCCTATTTACCCTGAATATTTAAAGATCAATTACTTACCAAAATCCCATTATCCCATCATACCATCTCCTCCATAAACTTATCAAGTAGAATCTTAAAACCAGAAAGATCTTTTGCCCCCACTGCTTCCCTTGGAAGGCTATTCCAAAACTTCACTCCTCTGATGGTTAGAAGCCTTCGTCTAATTTCAAGTCTAAACTTCCTGGTGGCCAGTTTATACCCATTTGTTCTTGTGTCCACATTGGTGCTGAGCTGAAGTAATTCCTCTCCCTCTCCTGTATTTATCCCTCTGATATATTTATAGAGAGCAATCATATCTCCCCTCAACCTTCTTTTAGTTAGGCTAAACAAGCCAAGCTCCTTAAGTCTCCTTTCATAAGACAAGTTTTCCATTCCTCGGATCATCCTAGTAGCCCTTCTCTGTACCTGCTCCAGTTTGAATTCATCTTTTTTAAACATGGGAGACCACACAGCATTCTAGGTGAGGTCTCACCAGTGCCTTGTATAATGGTACTAAAACCTCCTTATCCCTACTGGAAATGCCTCTCCTGATGCATCCCAAAACCACATTAACTTTTTTCAGAGTCATATCACATTGGCAGCTCATAGTCATCCTATGATCAAACAATAGTCCAAGGTCCTTCTCCTCTTCCGTTACTTCTGATTGATGCATCCCCAACTTATAACTAAAATTCTTGTTATTAATCCCTAAATGCCAATTCCTTTAATATTCTTGGATGAAGATTATCTGGGCCCCCGATTTAGTCCCATTAAGCTGTTTCAGTTTTGTTTCTACCTCAGATATGGTAATATCTGCCTCCATATTCTCATTGCCATTTGTCATGCTACCATTAGCCCTAAGATCCCCTTTAGACTTATTAAAGATTGAGGCAAAGTATTTGTTTAGATATTGGGCCATGCCTAGATTATTTTTAGCCTCCACTCCATCCTCAGTGTTAAGCGGCCCCACTTCTTCTTTCTTAGTTTTCTTCTTATTTATATGACTATAGAACCTTTTACTATTGGTTTTAATTCCCTTTGCAAGGTCCAACTCTACTCAACTTTTAGCCTGTCTCACTTTATCCCTACATGTTCTGACCTCAATTAAGTAGCTTTCCTTGCTGATCCCTCCCATCTTCCACTTCCTGTATGCCTTCTGCTTCTTCTTAATCACCTCTCTAAGATGCTTGCTCATCCAGCTTGGTCTACAACTCCTTCCTATGAATTTTTTCCTCTTTCTTGGGATACAGGCTTCCGATAGCTTCTGCAGCTTTGATTTAAAGTAATCCCAGGCCTCCTCTACCTTTAGATCCATAAGTTCTTCAGTCCAATCCACTTCCCTAACTAATTTCCTTAATTTTTGAAAGTCAGCCCTTTTGAAATCAAAAACCCTAGTTGCAGATTTACTTTTGTTAAGCCTTCCATTTAGTTTGAACTGAATTAGCTCATGATCACTTGAGCCAAGATTGTCCCCTACAACCATTTCTTCCATGAGGTCCTCGCTACTCACCAAAATTAAATCTAAAATGGCATCCCCTCTAGTCGGTTCAGCAACTACTTGATGAAGCAAATGCATCCGATGAAGTGAGCTGTAGCTCACGAAAGCTTATGCTCTAATAAATTTGTTAGTCTCTAAGGTGCCACAAGTACTCCTTTTCTTTTTACTTGATGAAGGAATCCATCAGCTATCGCATCTAGGAAAATCTGAGTCCTATTATTATTACTAGCACTGGTCCTCCAGTCTATATCTGGAAAGTTAAAGTCTCCTATGTTCACGCAGTTTCCATTAGTATTTACTTTATTAAAGACATTAGAAAGGGCTCTATTCATATCCAAATTAGATCCCGGAGGTCTATAGCACACCCCAAGCACTATCGTAGGAGAGGCTCTACTAGTTATCTTCCCCAGTGTAATTTTTGCCCAGACGGACTCTGCCTTATCCATTGCATCGCTTCTTATTTCTTTACATTCTACCTCATCATTGGTATACAATGCTACTCCACCACCTTTACCTTTGTTTCTGTCTTTCCTAAACAGCACATACCCTTCAATACATGTAGTCCAGTCATGACTACTATTCCACCATGTTTCTGTTATCCCTATAATATCTGGTTTCACTTACTGCACCAGTAGCTCTAGTTCCTCCATTTTGTTACCTAGGCTCCTCGCATTGGTGTACAAACATCTTAATTTTTGCTGTTTGGCCTCGCTCACATTCTGTACCCTATTAGGCACAGTCATTCTACAGCCAGTATAACCTATTATACTAGTATCCACACCGCCCTCACTCCTTATGTACATTCTCCTACCCACAGCTGTATCCTTTCTTACTTCATCTTCTTCCCTCTCAATGCTAAAATCTGGTGTGGAGATTTCCTGGACATCTCCCATCCATCTCCCCCTAATTCCTAGTTTAAAGCTCTCTTTATCAGTTGTGCCAGCCTCCATCCTAGAAGTCTATTTCCTTCCCTACTCAGATGAAGTCCATCCCGAGAGAACTGTCCTCTGTCCATGAATGCCTCCCAGTGGCCATACATCCCAAAGCCCTCCTTATAGCACCACTGCCTAAGCCATCTGTTGACAGTCATAATCTTGTCACACCTTTGTTGCCCTTCTCTAGGAAGAGGAAGGATCCCGCTAAAGATCACCTGAGCCTCAATTTCCTTAGGCATTTTCCACAGCCTAGCATAGTCTCCCTTAATACTTTCCAGCAAGAAAAACCATCTTTTCATGAGATGGTAGTGTGGCAAATTGCCAGTATGATTATGATGGGTCCCCTGCTTCCTCTTCTGGGGGGGGTGGGGAGAAGAGAAAGCAGTTCAGGGCACCATTTCCTGCTCCTGAACTAGGGTATCTACTGTCCCACTAGTAACCCAGAGAAGGTAGTGGAGAGGAAGGGACCCAGGCCCACCCTCTACTCCAGATCCCAGGTAAACCACTTGAACTAGTGCTTCCTTCCCCTGGGCTACTTCCCTCTCCTGCTCTTCAGCTTGTGGGGCTTCCTGCCCTCTCTTTCTGCACAAGCCAGGTATCTCTTTACCTAGAGTCTGGTTCTTGGTCTTCTAGCCAGCCATAGCACTTCTCCAAACTCTCCTCTACCTCAACTCCTCCAAACTGCTCTCTGCTCCAACTCCTTCCCCTGGCTGATTGAAGCATGGGTTTTTTATCAGGTGACTAGCTTCAGATGCTCTAATTGGCTTCAGGTGCTTTTAATTAGTCTATAGAACCCTTTCTTCTCTCTACAGAGAATAAGGCTTCTCCTCATCCTTAGACTTACATATATCTCCTATATCACTCTCCTGCTGCCTTCTGGCCATGCTGTATCACAGTAGTTATGTTGGCAGGGGAAGCTCTCCCACTGACATAGCACTGTCTACACAGGGGGGTTAGATCGGTATAATTATGTTGCTTTGGGGTGTGGAGTTTTCCTACTATAGGTCTGTAATGTAGACCAGACCTTAGCAGCTCTGTGCCTCAGTTTCCCATCTGTAAAATGAGGGTAAGAATACTTCCTGGCCTCTCAGGGAGGGTATGGTGATTCTCCTTTGGTTGAAGGCACATGAAGAAATGGGAGATGCTCAGATATCATAGTGATGGGCCCCAGGAGAGAGCCTAGGCAGATAGATTTCCCAAATCTCTGAGCCCTACAGTCCCCAAATGCTGCAGGTTTCCCAGCAGGAGCCAGTGACATTTGTACCGGAGCGAGAGGCAGTCTGACTGGATGTAACTGTCTGCTCGGTCCCAGCTTCCCTCCTCGAATGCACTTCCTCTCTGTATCGCTGTGAGGCTACTGGGCTGGTATGGGGCTGCTGCCTCATGGTCTGTCCTGGACCAGCCACCGTGGGGTTTTCTGTTCTGCAGAATTCTAGAAAGCACCTGGCTTGTCCCAGGAGGAGCAGAGGGGGCATTCTGAGGTGTTACAAGGTCAATGAATTTGAAAGGGCTCAGTGCGTCTCAATGTCTCTATTTGCATCCCAACGCTCTCAGTGCCGTAGTGGTCTGAAAATAGCAATTTGATGCGCTTGGCCCGCGGAGGCAGGTTTGGCTGCACATCACCAAGAATTAATCTCCTTCCACCTCCATGCCACCTTGGTTTTGATTTTATGTTCCAATTTTGTTTTGGGGGAGAAGAGGGGGTGGTCAGAGAGGGGCCCAGAGGGAGCTGGCAGAGAGTGAGTAATAACATAGTCAAGCTATCAGAGACTCCAGTGGCATAACTTAATTAACTAATGGCCTGTATGGAGCTGTAATGGGATCTGAAAACAGAAAGCTTTTAAGCAAAATTCAAAGCTAGTGGCATCAATAATAGCGGGCTGAGGACACTTTCTCCCTCTTGTTCTTTTTTCCTGTAAGGCTTGTGACACAGTCCTCCTTCCCCCAAATTGGTCCTCGCTGCCTGTCCGTAACAGCATTACCCCCCCTAGTGTCCCAGATCAATGACTGCAGCCGATTTAGTCATGATATTCTGTGTTGGCAGAGATGCCAAATCACACGCCCATGTTTTCCCACAGGGAAACTGCAGAGTCTCAAAACAGAGTGCAAAGCGAGGCTGGTAGGGCTTTTAAGAGCTAGTCTTGGGACTGAATTCAAACCACATCTCCTGGATCCTTCCAGCCACTGGGGCTTTGGAGCAGTCAGAACTGCTGTTGTCCCTTGCGATTTTGAGACAGATTATGGGGATTTTTAATTTATCTTGTCCAAGAGCATTGTGTGTTTGCAAACTGAGCTTGTCTGCTTCCCTCTGCACAATTTCCACCCTGCTACAGCTGCAAACTTCATCATCAAAGGTCCATCTTTTTGGAATAGCTTTAATGGGATTTCTGCTTTGAGGATCAGTTCTGACCCTTCAGGGACAGTCCCCTGCAGCTGATGACACTTGCTCAAATATCATTCCTTAATTTAATTATTTTATTGGTCTACTTGGCAGGTCTGTATGTCACTACTATATTTTGCCTTCTGTGATTTAACTTCCATATGAGACGGGTGGGCTTTTGTGGCTGTGGTGCTGTTGTGTGAAATTTAGGAGCCTGGCCCCTTAAATTCAGCTCTGTAATATGCAGAAGGGACAAGTAAATTTAGACAAATCAAAGAAATAGTTTGTCAGACAAGGTGAAATGGCAGACATACACACACACAACTACTCACAAAAACAGCTACACTGGGACAGCAGGAAGGGGAGAAATACATCACCTCCTTAACCCACATGCAGGGCATAGGGCAACTCACTGACCCCATCTGTCCTTGGCCTGAAATAAGCATTTCACCTCCAATGTAGGTGCTGTGACCACTTGATCAACAACAAACCCAGAACAGGGCCCAGCTGTCCCCTGTGACTAATACTGCTTGTGCTCAAGATGGAAGCATTTAGATGTCTTGCTGTGGAGGGTTGTTTCCTCTCCACAGCAGCCTGAGAGGAATCCCCTTCTCGTACAGCATTGCACCACAGGACAGGTGTCATTGTGGGCTTTGTCTCCTCCTGCACCATCAGGTCCTGAACACTGCTAGAAGTGGGATGTCAGAAATGATGGTCCTAACTGAAAGCAAAGCCTCTAAAGTTGGCTTCCTTATTTTCTTTTGGGATTTTAATACGAGTAAGTAGACCAGGTATCGGCAATCTTTGGCATGCGGCCCATCAGGGAAATACGCTGACTGGCTGGACTGGTTTGTTTACCTGCAGCATCTGCAGGTTCGGCCGATCGCAGCTCCCACCGGCTGTGGTTCCCTGTTCCAGCCCAATGGGGGCTGTGGGAAGTGGCGGCCAGCACATCCCTTGGCCCGCGCTACTTCCCACAGAGAAGGGCTACTAGGATGATCCGAGGAATGGAAAACCTGTCTGATGAAAGGAAACTCTAGGAGCTTGGCTTCTTTAGCCTAACCAAAAGAAGGTTGAGGGGAGATCTGATTGCTCTCTATAAATATATCATAGGGATAAATACCAGAGAGAGAGAGGAATTATTTAAGCTCAGTACCAATGTGGACACAAGAACTAATGGATATAAACTGGTCATCGGGAAGTTTAGACTAGAAATTAGACAAAGGTTTCTAACCATCATAGAATCATAGAATCATAGAATATCAAGGTTGGAAGGGACCCCAGAAGGTCATCTAGTCCAACCCCCTGCTCAAAGCAGGACCAAGTCCCAGTTAAATCATCCTAGCCAGGGCTTTGTCAAGCCTGACCTTAAAAACCTCTAAGGAAGGAGATTCTACCACCTCCCTAGGTAACGCATTCCAGTGTTTCACCACCCTCTTAGTGAAAAAGTTTTTCCTAATATCCAATCTAAACCTCCCCCATTGCAACTTGAGTGAGCAACTTGATCAGAGGAGTGAAGTTCTGGAATAGCCTTCCAAGGGAAGCAGTGGGGGCAAAAGACCTATCTGGCTTTAAGATTAAACTCAATAAGTTTATGGAGGAGATGGTATGATGGGCTAACATGATTTTGGTAATTAATTGATCGTTAACTATTCATGGTAAATAGGTCCAATGGCCTGTGATGGGATGTTAGATGGGGTGGGATTTGAGTTACTACAGAGAATTCTTTCCTGGGTATCTGCCTGGTGAATCTTGACCATATGCTCAGGGTTCAGCTGATCACCATATTTGGGGTCGGGAAGGAATTTTCCTTCAGGGCAGATTGGAAGAGGCCCTGGAGATTTTTTGCCTTCCTCTGTAGCATGGGGCAGAGGTCACTTGCTGGAGGATTCTCTGCTCCTTGAAGTCTTTAAACCATGATTTGAGGACTTCAATAGCTCAGTCATAGGTGTGAGGTTTATTGCAGGAGTGTGTGGGTGAGATTCTGTGGCCTGCATTGTGCAGGAGGTCAGACTGATGATCATAATGGTCCCTTCTGACCTTATGATCATAATGGTCCCTTCTGACCTTAATATCTATGAATGTAAACAAACCGGCCCGACCCGCCAGCAGATTTCCCTGATGGGCCACGTGCCAAAGGTTGTTGATCCCTGAAATAGACTGTGGTCCTTGTCTGCTCCCCTATTTTCCCTCCGTTGGCTGACAATGTTGCCTAAGTTCTGCCAGGCAGAGAATCTCTGGTCCGAGGTGATGCCCTCAGCCATCCTTTATTCCTCCACTCTCACTTTTATCCTGCAGTATAACTCTAGCCCAGTTCAGACAGAGGTGCTGCTTTCTTCTAAATCAGCTGTAAATGATCTAGCCCCACCACCCTAATATTCTTTAACATTTTAACCACCCCATGATATAAACACAAGACCACCGCTCATCTGCCATGTTGCCAGCTCAGGACTATGCTTGTGTCTGTGATAAGGGGACACATAATGCTCACTGTGGATGTGCTAGCTGGACGTTGGCAATGGCAATAGCGGAGAGCATGTTTGGACAGATGGTTATCGGTCATACCTCCTGTCTGTCAGTGGCTGGCAACTCCTCTGATGTCTGCAGTGTTTTGCAGGGAGTACTGCCATGCTGTAAATTCAGTCCTGCTGCTTGATCCATGCTGGCGACAACGTACAGCACACACAACCGAAAGTGACATTTGCTCAGGAGGTAGAGTGATACCCTTCAGCCCACACATCTGGGGAGTGAGTCCCTCACTGGGGTTCTCAGCTGACACTGCAGGATGGTACTCATTGAAATGCTGCACTGAGGGAGATCTCATTTACTAGGTTTCCCCATGGATCCATCCAGGTGAGTGTTAAAGACACCAGGGCACTTGAAGAAAAGAGTAGGGGAATAAGTCCTGTGTCCTGGCTTGCAGTACCTCGTTCCACCACAGACTTCTAACGTCCACGCTGCACATGTGCGGTGCTGCGTGTGTGATCGCAGTTGCTTTTGCCTCCCCAGGTACTGTGATCCCAATGACTAAGGCCCAGATCTTTAAAGGTGTTTAGGTGCTGCTTCATTTAGTGTTACACTGCCTGACTAATTTAGGCACCTAAATCTCATTTTCAAAAGGGATTTAGGCACTTAAGAGCTAAAATCCCATTGACAGATGATAGGCTTTAGGCTCCTATGTGCCTAAATCACTTGTGAAAACAAGATGAGCTCCTAAATTAGTTAGACTTTTCAACGCTGAGCACAACAGCACCTTTAAAAATCTGGGCCTAAATCACTTTGGTAATGAATTGGGATTTGCTTTTTCAGTAAATTTCCAAATGTAGACAAGTCCTAAAAGACATGATAGTAAACGGAGTTCTGATTTACAGTGGAGGATAACAGACCTTACTAGTGCTTATGTGAATCTTCGAATATTTTAAATGAAAAACTTTGCAACAGACAAAAGAGAAGCACAAAGTAATAACTCTAATCAGGGCAAATTTATGAGCATTGGAGAGAAATATTGGCTGGAAGATTTTAGATCTACAAGAGCAATTGGGGCAGTAGTAACTAGGCACAGGTCAACTTGCTCAGGAGCACTAAGAATCGCACCCAGCTCCCCCCAGTTTATGAACCAAACTCAGTGTTATCAACTCCCATGGTTTTGTCTCAAGTCTTGTGATAGTTGAACTTTTCCTTAAAGCTGCAGCTCTTGGTGTCATGTGATTAGGTGAGAATCTCAACTTTTATTAAAAAACAAAACAAAAGAAGACCTGACTGAAAATCAAAATTTCCATTTCATAAGGAATTCCATTAATTTTTACATTTGTTTTCATCCCTAACTAGAAGGGAAAAAGCTGAAATATATTTTTCATGACATGACAAGTTCCAAAATAATTTTTTGATTTGGTTTCTTAAACAAAATGAACTGTTTACTTTTAGCTTGGTTTGACATTAGATTGTGTTCACCTGAGCTGCACACTGCCTCCTGGAAGATGGAGTTTGGGTACCTCATGCCCCTATTCCCCTAGTCCATAGTGCCTCATGGCAGATGTAATCCAGCCAGAAAGATTGGCTCACAGAGAAGAATGTGTACAAGGCACCTGAACTACAACTCCCATAAGGCACTGCAGCAGGTCAGGCAGTCACAGGCAGATTAATATCAAACTGACCTCTAATAAAATGGTTTAATTCTGTTCAACAAACCCAAAGGTTCAGATTTGGAATGACCCAGCCAGACCCAGTTTGTTTCAATTTTTCACAAAGAAATAAATCAGGAAAAAATTGACATTTTCCCCACCAAATATTTCAATTTTGTAGAAAACACTTTTTCTGTTTGAAAAAAAAAGATGGAAAATTCCCAAACAGCTTTAAAAAAAGTAAGTTTCTAGCCCTAATGGTTCAACAACATGAATCCTAAACACTCAAAAACCAGAAATCAAATAAAAATGTAGTGAAATAATTTAAGTTATTTTAATTAAAAAACTATTGATTTTAAAGCCAATTTGATGATATTTTAGCACCCTGCAAACCCAAGCTTTTTGCAGTATTGAAAATGCTCAGTTAATGTTTTTGAATTATGCCTTTCAGTTTCTCCTGTACGTGTGCTTCTCCATGCCAGCTGAGACCAGAAGTGGGAAAGCCACCGTCACAAGGTAACTGTCTTACTAAGGAGAGATGGGTCTGAGTCCCACATGTGACACAGCCAACATTCCTCCCCTGATGGGGGAAATGAAAGTCATATGACCCAGTCAGGTATCTGGTATAGATGAGGGAGAGGTCTGGAGAGAGACTTTTTGGTGAAGGAGAGGCCTGAGCTAGAGGCAATGCAGGAAGGAGGAAGGTTCCTGCAGGAGTCCTTGAGACACCAGGGGAGAAAGGACTGAGGTGGTGTGACCTGGCCTCCAAGGAAGGCTGAAAGACTGTTATAAAGTTTTTGTTTTGAGTTCTGTTTTTTGAATGACTGTTTCCAACCGGAGTGTGATGGAATACACCCCCTGTATTCACATCCTACATGCTATCGTCATAATCTGTGCACAAGATATGCCTTTTGATATATCATTTGAAAACTCATAACTTGCCATGCTGATCAGCAATATTCTGATAAAATATGTGTGGCAACATTCTATGGGAAGTTATAAAATTCCCCTGTAGAATGTCTATTTGCCCTAATTTGCATTTAAGCAGTAAAGAGAGTCATCAAGTAGGGAGGGAAAACAAAGGAAGCTCAAACAGGTGAATAAAATTCAGCAGGGAACATCCTTCCATATAGACTCTTTGTCTCAGCTATAAATGTTTTTCAAGAGGGGGACTGGAAACATAAAAATAAGGGACAAACACCCCAAAGGCCCCCCTTTCTCCCTGCCCATCACATTCCTTGCACCTGAGACAACAAAGGAAATAGCCATTGGACTCGGGGTGTGGTGGAGGGGTCCCTAATCTGAAGAATTTAGTCAGTAATCTTGCTGGAAGCATGCAGTAAGAAATTTTGCTTAAATCTAACATGGTTTGTTAAATCAAGCACTAGTAAGTGTTTTATCTTTATTTTTCTTGTAACCATTTCTGACTTCTATGGCCCATTACTTGTACTCAGTCTCTCTCTTTGTACTTAATAAACTGGTTTTATTGTTTTATTAATCCAGTCTGTTTAATTTGAAGTGTCTGGGTAACTCTATTAAAGATAATAGCCTAGTATATATTTCAGAGTAGCAGCCGTGTTAGTCTGTATCCTCAAAAAGAAAAGGAGTACTTGTGGCACTTTAGAGACTAACAGATTTATTTGAGCATAAGCTTTCATGAGCTACAGCTCACTTCATCGGATGCATCTGATGAAGTGAGCTGTAGCTCATGATAGCATAGTATATATTGTTCCCCTAAAGGAATAATGGACTTAATATATTTGGGCTGTCTAGGAGAGGGCTGGGCAGTACCAAACATACATTTCTGGAGGAAAGACCAAAACTGGGAGAGTGTTGGGGTCACCCTGCAGTATAACCAAGGCTATTGAGAGCCAGGGTGTGACTGGCAAGCTGCAGTTACACAAACACATCCAGGAGTGACCAGTTTGGAGGCTACAACAGCAAGGCATTGAAAGGCAGTCCAGGTCACAGGGCAGATGTAACACAGCCCGCCACTGATTTGGATTGTACCCCGGTGGGTCACAACAGGTACAGCTGGAAGAGGCAATTCAACAAGACCAGGGAGAAGCACAGCAGAAGCCCCAGGAAGCAGGCTATGGAATCCCTTAGCCACGGGGGAGGGGTTTGGGCCACCACATGCCAAGAGGGAGGTGTTCTGGAGGGAGCATCCCCTACTACAACTGAGATAACATATGAGAGCAGCTGTTCTTGCAGGACAAGAAGTGCCAGAAATCTTATGACAGGTTTCAGAGTAGCAGCCGTGTTAGTCTGTATTCGCAAAAAGAAAAGGAGTACTTGTGGCACCTTAGCGACTAACAAATTTATTTGAGCATAAGCTTTCGTGAGCTACAGCTCAGTTCATCGGATGCATTTTGATATAAGAAATCTTATCGCATCCTCTTCCTATGTGAGATGTTCTAGGGCAGTGCTTCTCAAACTTATTTATTGTTGCCCCCCTTCTTTGTGTCTTTAGTAGTTTATGCTCCCACCCCACAGACTCCCAGCCAGCAGCCGCCACTCTCCAGCTGCCCAGCTCTGAAAGCAGAGCAGAGAGCGGTGGCTGCTGGCTGGGTGCCCAGCTCTGAAGGCAGCGCCGCCATCAGCAGCAGCAGTGAAGTAAGAGCGGCATGGTATGGTATTGCCACCCTTACTTCTACACTGCTGCTGGTGGCAGTGCTGCCTTCAGAGCTGGGTGTCCAGTCAGCATCTGCCACGCTCTGGCCTCCCAGCTCTGAATGTGCACAGTAAGATTTTGGGTTTTTTCCTCTAAAGCTTCTCATGCACCCCTCCCCCAGAATACATTCTGTGCCCCCCAGTTTGAGAACCTCTGTTCTAAGTTAATTGTGCAGATCTAAGCAAAATGGCTAAAAGCTGTATAGGAAAAAGCACTTTTGGGTCCCCAAACCCTGCAAGGCTCACCCCTGACTACTGCTAGAAACAGGTCAGCACCAAGGGCTCATGTGTGTCATCGTGATCCATGGGAGGTAACCACATATGGGATTAGGGATGAAGATCAGCTGCTTCCTCAAAAATATCTCACTGCTTTGGATCCCCAGAGAGAGTGCTACATGAGGATTCAAGATGTGGGGGCACACCTGTGGTTTCCCAGACCACCAGTGTTGATTCTCTCAAACAGTCTGGGTTAGCTGTTGCACGAAATCCCATTTAAGGTACAGGAAGACCTGGTCCTGTGTCTCCACTAGTGCTGAGCTACCCAGGATCTATTGGCGAGGTCAAGGGACCCCAGAACTGGCCATAAGTCTCTAATGGATTCTTTTGTATGGATCTGAAGGGATGCACAGTGTTTGGAAGTCAAACTACTGCCTATTGCATAGGGAAGCAAATTCTGTTCCACTTGTGGAACACTTTGGCTACAACCTCCATTACATCGCCCCAGAATACCACAAACTCCAGGGAAGTTTAGGCCCAGCCCTGAATTTAACAGCTAATCCCTATCACTGTCATAGGCTGAACCAGAGTTCCGAGTCAAACAGATCTGAACTTCAGGGAAGTTTGGATCCAGAGCAGAATATGGATCCAAACATGGTAGTTATGTGACACAGCATTAAAGAATACAAATTCCTCAGGCTGTAAAGGGAAACAGCCATGAAATGAACATACGGATAGCTTTCCCCCTGCAAACAAACGGAAAGCTTAGAAACAGAAATAGTATTATCTATCATAAAGGCTCAGTAACAAGAGCACAAAGTCTCCCTCACTTATAGGTGTGAACTGGAGTAAATTTCTCTCCGACCTCTGCAAAACCAACTGCAATGTGCATAATTCATTCTCAGTTTCTTGGCCAGGCAGCAATGTGATATAGTGGATGAGGCACTGGACTGGGACTCAGGAGACCTGCCACTGACTTGCTGTGTAACTCTGGGCAAGTCACTTTGCTTCTCTTGTGCCGATGTTTGCCTTCCCATGGTTTGTCTTGCTGGGGCCCGGACTGTATCTTGCTTTGTT